>NC_067293.1:20083139-20755901 GCF_020740795.1 Apus apus
TGGCTCATTGCACTTGGGGTTTGGTGGCCCCTTGTTAGAGGAAGGAAGGCAAGCCTGGGTTCCTGGCTGCATTAGACGTAGCATCTCATGGCACAGGCAGACAACCCAGAAGTGTGACCTTACAGACACGGCACTTGCTGCTTCACCAACGCTTTTGCTTCCCTGGGTCTGGATTTTCTTATCAGGGGTGTTAGTCACAAGGGTGGCATTTTGTTTTGACAGTCCTTCCTGGCATCAGCTCCACAGCTCCTCTGCTGCCTACAGTAGGTTTCCCTCTCAGAGGACTCCCTGCTCCTCTGGATTTGATGTGGATCTCTTTATCCTGAGGCATGAATTTGCTAATGTGGAGTTACAGTGCATTTTCCCATAGTAATTGTGCTTTCCCAAAAGCGACAAACATGCAAGGATTAGAGAAACAGGACTCTTGTGGGGTGAGAAATCCTTTTCACAGGAGGCCAGCCAGCAGTAACACTTGCCCACCTTTTGTCTGAGGTCCCCCTAAGAAACCAGTGTCCACTGACATGAGTGTGGTGCTGACAGCGAGCTGCTCCTCCAGCAGAGGCTGAGATGGCCATTGCCAGGAATGTGAGTGCCTTTGCCCTTCTCTGACAGATGCTGCCCATGATGGGCAACATGGGGAGCTGTGTCAGCAGCCTACCAGTGTCTCCCTGTCTGCCCACCAGAAAATAACCTTTACTCTTCCAGAGGCAGAACAGCAGCAGCCACTGTGAGTGATGGGCTGAGAAGAAAGCAGACAGTTAGGTAGGGGGTAGCTGTGCTGAGGTGGGGGCAAACCATGCTGAGGTGGGGGTTAACTGTCCTGAGCCAAAGTACCAGGTTAGGGAGCCCCAGAGCATCCCACTGTGTAGGACATCCTGTTAGACAGACTGAGCAGTCTACAAGTGGAATGGGGAAGCAAAACTTCATGGCAGGAGAACTGTCTAAAGAAACAGAAAGGACTTTATTTAGGAAATAAAACTTTGCAATCACTGGTGAATTCATGAGGAAAATAACTGGTAGCCATCAGCCTGACAGGGTCTCTCTGCTCTGTTCTGTGGTGGCATTGGGTGTGTTTGTTTAGTCATGAGTTTCTGAACGAGGGCAAGAGAACAGGATTTCAGGGCTTTGAGGAGATGGTTGTTGAAGATACCATTAATTCCAGAGGAGGTCAGGATTTCCTAACTCTGCTTTCCGCTTTCTTGAGCTTTCAAAAATTAGACAGAGGATTTGGACATCCCTGTGGTATATGTATATCATATTTCTCAGCTGCTTGGAGGCTGCTGCCAGGCTGTAATTTCTTTATTTTAGCAATTCAACTGCCTCTCGGTGATCACTGACAGCGCAGTTACCATCCAATGTAGTTATTTGTCAACCTGGCTTCTACTCATGGTTGTCTCTTGATTGACAAGGTCCTCTGTGGTTTCATTGATACTATAAAAGCCATGAGCAACCAGCCAGGTCCTCCTCTCCTCCCTGCCTTCTCTCTGGGTTTCGCCCTCAAGTGTCTCCTTTTGCTCTCACTTTACACTTTCACCCTTTCACGTTTGCCAGTGCAAACAATTCTTTTTGTTATAGGAATTCCTTCATAAAGGCTATTTTTTCTTAACTAATCAACCCACCCTTCACGTTTGCATGCCTGTGGTAGGCACATCTGAGAATCAGATCAGGTCAGGAAGAACCAGGCTGTTTCAGGGGACCTGTGAGAGGTGAAGTCTTCACACTGTGCATTGTTAAACATTTTTGTCTGGGGCTGTGTTCCTCTGGGCTGTAGTCAGGGTTGGCACTGCCCAACAAAGCTTGTGCAAGCTCTGACTGCAAGGTTTGTGATCTCTGCACTGCTGCTAGCAAAGGGATCCATGGCTGCTTCTGCTTTCATTCTGATTCTTTTCAGAAACATCAGATAAAAGCTTCAAAACAGAAAACAAAATCTGACCAAATCTTTTCTTATCCCGGACACGTCTTTGACATTCCAGTATTTGCCCAGTTCTTTCTGAACCACCTGAACTTTTACAAGTGGTGAATAGGTTTTTGATGTGTTAATCATAGAATCACAGACTGGTTTGAGTTGGAAGGGACCTTAAAGATCATCTACTCCCAACCCCCCTGCATGGGCAGGGACACCTCCCAGCAGCCCAGGCTGCTCCAAGCCCCATCCAACCTGCCCTTCAACACTGCCAGGGATGGGGCAGCCACAGCTTCCCTGGGCAGCCTGGGCCAGGGTCTCACTACCCTCACAGGGAAGAATTTCCTCCTCATGTCTCACCTCAATCTCCCTGCTTCCAGTTTTAATCCATTCCCTCTTGTCCCATCCCTCCCTGCCCTTGTCCCAAGCCCCTCCCCAGCTTTCCTGGAGCCCCTTCAGGCACTGGAAGGTGCTCTAAGGTCTCCCTGGAGCCTTCTCCAGGCTGAACACCCCAACTCTCTCAGCCTGTCTTCATAAGAAAGCTGCTCCAACCCTTTCATCATCTTAGAGCTGTGTGTTCTTACATTGGGGGTTCCAGAACTGGACACAGTACTCCAGGTGGGGTCTCACGAGAGCAGATGGGAAGAATCCCCTCCCTTGACCTGCTGGCCACCCCACTTTTGGTGCACCCTGGGACATGAAGGGATTGTCAGGAGGAACAATGGGTGGGCTTTTGCCACAACATTAACACAACAAAATACTTCAGTGCTGCTGCCAGGAAGTATTGCCAGAGCCTGATCTTGAGGTGTAACTAAATCCAGTGCAGGCAATAGATTGGGAAGGCAAAGCAAATGGAAATCAGCCTCCTCTTATGATTGGGTCAACAAGAATTTTTCCATAGGAATGTTGAATTGCACATAAAATTGTGGTGGTGTTGCATGTTCTTATCTGGGAAATACTGTAATGGGTTCTGCTTCAACTCTTGCATCTCCAGGAAAGAAAGAAGAAGTTTGAGAAGGATGGTGAGAAGTTTTATTCCATGCTGGATCGCCATTTGCACTTATCGTCCAAAAAGAAGGAATCCCAATTACAGGAGGTGTGTGTGGAGTCTTCAGAATTGAGTCCACAGGCAACACCACCAGCTGCTCTAGGTTTTAAAAAAGGGGAGAAAAATCATCCCTTTCAGTAACCAGTTAAAACTGCTAAGCAGTTAAGTCTGCCTTAAGCCCATATTCCCTGGATGAGCCCAGGGAAATCAGAACAGAGTACTCCTGAGCGCGTTGCAGAGCAGTAGGGTTTTTATGCATTGTCAGTGCTAGTTCTCACCTTACGGTGTAGGGCAGTGCCCAGCTACAGCTGGGGACTGGCCACCCTTTCCTCTGGCTTGGGGAACTGATCTGGCTGAAGGGTAACTGGTTATTATGCATTTTGCCAGCAGTCTCCTGCCTAGCTGCTGGTGGTTGTGGCAGCAGACCCAGGGTGGGGGTCAGGCCAAACGTGTTGCAACAAGAAAGGAAAGGCCTGGCTGTCTCAGACCAGATCAGAGTAGCTGGATCAAACCAACTCTGTCAAACCAGTTGTCAGATCAACCTACAAGCATCTTTGCAAGGCAAAAATTGTGTGAGCTGTGGTAACACAGCACTGCCAAGTTGTCCTGCTCTGGAATTGCTGGGCTTGGGTTGCAGCTGGAGTGAGAGTGGCCTGGTCCTCACTGCTGCAGGGCTGGGGGAGGAGAAGGAGCTTATGCTAAAATTACATATATGCTTTGAGAGAGCCTTGAGGACAAAGCCTTGCAGAGTGGGGTGAGGTTCTGGATCCATAAATGAAAGGGAGCCAGAGAAGGGCAGACCTGAGAAGAGTGGTCAGTGTTTCAGTCTTCTGGTTCTGTGTGAAGTGTTCAAAGCCTGGACTGGACACCTTTGGTAGGGTTTATCTTAAGTGAGATAAAGCAGAACTACTTGTGGGCTGAGAGACAAATGCTAGTCAAATATTGTCAAGCTACATGTGATGTGTTTTCTTTTTTCATCCCTGCCTCTTTCTTCCAGGCTGACCTTCAGGTTGACAAAGAGAGACACAATTTCTTTGAGTCTTCCCTCGAATATGTGTACCAGATACAGGAAGTGCAAGAGAGCAAGAAATTCAGTATTGTTGAACCGGTAGGAGCTTCCTTTCTTTCAGGCCTTGTTGTTTGATGCTCAGATATGCTGCCTTGCTGACAGCCACAGGAAGGGATGAATTACCAGGTTGGATTTGGTCCTGGGGTGTTTTGTGATGGAGCTAGAGTTAACCTTGTGCACTTGGATTGCTGCAGCTTGACAGCCTTGGTGGTGTTTGCTGGAGCACCATGAAGCCACAGACTCATGTCCATAAGTCGATCCTGAGGAACTGGCTGGGTGCTGCAGGTAGCTGAGGTCTTGTCATGAATAGTTAGCATTGTTCCCTGGTGCAGTGGTGCCAGCTCACGGCTGTGTGCAAGGACCCTCTCCTGGGTTGGGTGGCTCTGCCCTGGTGCTGGATGTAGGTTTCATGGACATCAATCTGCAGATCTGCTCTTGTTCTCCCTGCAGGGTCTTTCATTTTGGGTGTGTTTTGTTAAGAGAGATGTGTGGGTGGTAGACCTGGGCTTCAGGGACATTGTGGTGGATAAGTCGTACTAAAACTTGCAACAGTCCAAAATGGCAAGAAACCCCCCCCCACACACATTTTTATATATGATTTCTGAAACTATTTTCTGTCTGTCTTTCCTCTGATTAGAAACAGAGAAGTCAAATCTGTGTCCTTTCTCTCCTCCACAGGTGCTGGCTTTTCTCCACAGCCTCTTTACTTACAACAACCTGACAGTTGAGCTCACGCAGGATTTCCTCCCTTACAAACAGCAGCTTCAGCTCAGCCTGCAGAATGTGAGTTCCTGCCCAGCTGAAGAATTTTTTTGCATGTGACTTCTATTCTCATTTGTATTTCAACGTGGCAAAATAGACTGTCCATGTTTGCATTATGGGAGGTGCAGATAAAGTTATTTCCTTCTCATTTCACACGTTATTTTCTCCTCCCCTACACAAAAGAGTGTGCAGGGGCAGTGTTTTTTGAGAAGGGGCTATTGCAATTGTGTCATTTAAACTTGAGCATAAACAAGCCTGAGAATTTCTTCAATTTCATGAGGCTGGAATTGTACACATCTTCTAAAAAGTCCTCCAATCTTGGTGTTAGTGGTGTTGGCTTATTGTGTGCTTTGGTAAGCTCCTCCACTGGCTAAGTACACTCATGGGATAAAATACCTGTGTCCTGTTTCTTTTCTCCTCAGTCTTTCATGGCTGGTCCTCATTCCTGTGGCACAACAGCCATAAATCTGTGCCAAGCTGAGTTTTCTGCTGCCTCATTAATTGGTCTAAGCGGCATTCTGTAAAAATGCCTTGGGTTTGTGCCCCATGTTGACATGAGTCTCTAGAAATTATTTCATTAAGCAGTGCAGCATGAGCTTTTGTGGAATCAAGGCCTTACGAGAATACGCCTGGTGTGAGGAGATGTGCAGGTGCTCCTTCTGCTCCACCTGCCCTTAATTTGTGCTCAGTTCTTTTACTGAAAGAACAAATGTCCCCCCAGTCGTGACCCCTCAGCACCGTTTCCATGCACAGTATGTTAAACCTTGTCTCCTCAGGCACGTTTAAGAGCCCAGTGTTCTTTTAGCTGGAGTTTTCTAGTCAATTTGTGGAGTGGCTTCTTCATTTTGTACATTGGGGGCCAATTAATTTCTGCCAGAGCACCTAAAATTTAACCAGGAATACCTGAAGATGCTTTTTTGCTCATGTTCAGATGTGCTGCTTTTTTGTTTTCTCATAACAGACAAGGAATCATTTTTCCAGCACACGGGAGGAGCTGGAAGACCTGAAGAAGAGGATGAAGGAAGCCCCCCTAACCTGCAAGCTACCTGGGCAGCCGACCATCGAGGGGTATCTCTACACTCAGGAGAAATGTAATGACTCCCCTCTGCACCCAAACACGCCACAGAGCCCAGGCTGCCCTGCCCGTAGCCTGCTATGGGGGCTGCACTGGGCTCCCGTGCCCAGGCCAGCTTTAGCCATGGCATCACAGGGTGCCAGGCAATCACTGGCAGCTTTAGCTGCCAGCTTCCTCAGCACTGCCTCACAGCTTTCTCTGGGTTCCATGAGCCATGTGAGCAAGGAGCTAATTGCCCTGCGCTCAAATTAGATGAGATTTATTACTCCATTGTAGCGCTGGAGAGCCCGGAGCTCTGGCAGATTGTACCTTGGCTGCTTTGGCCAGGACCAACCTGGTGTCCTGCCCAGCTTCCCTCTCACAGCGTCTCTGAGCACAGCTCAAGTGTTAACCAGCCCTAAGAGCTGAGCCACTGAGGGAGAAACTTGTTGTGATTCTGTGCACAATCCAATCAAATCAAACCAAATTCAGTCTTTCACTAGTACCCCCTGTAGCTTTCCATGGGCATGAGCCCTCAGGGGACTAAAGCTGGTGTGCAGAGCTGTGGCCTCTGGGTCTGCAGACAGCTTACTTTTGGAGCAGTTAATTTTTGGATTATATATAGAAATGTATTTCTACATATATGTATGTTTATCCTGCTTTTAAAAGCAAACACGTAGACAGTAATTTCAGACAAACAAATGTTGCGTGTTCCTGCATGCCAGTGAGTGTTTGCTGCCTCTGTTTCTGTTTCCCCTATAAACTGAGTATGAAGAGTTGTTCCTCCTGACAACTGCAGCTTTAAAACAAATTACAGAAAACACATCACTTGAAGTATTTAATATAAAAGGGTTCAGGTAAGACAACAAAGACAAGTGACAATAAATCTAGTGTGATATAAATAGGAACTTTAGGGTGTTTTAAAGATGCTGTTGTCTTTACTGCCAAGTTTTCATTAAGAGGAAAAAAGACTGGTGTCTGTGTGAAAGGAGCATTCAAGTCACACAGGATCCTGCCAGTGTAGATCTTGGCTGGACACAGCCAAACCAGCCTGGCTTGTGACCAGAGTCCCACAAATGCCTTTTCACCAGCAGTGTTTTGGGAGGGTGCTGGAGGTGGTTGCTGCCCCACACACCTCTCTCCTCTCATCCTTTCCTCTGCTCCCTTTACTCTGCTTGTCTCCTTCTCTGCTCCTTCTTCTATGCTCCTCTCCTCCCCTGCTCCTTTACTCTGCTTCTCTCCCCTGGTCCCTCTCCCCTGCTCCCTCTCCTCATCTTGCTCCTCCTGGCTGCTAGTGGAGATGCTGGCACGGGGGATGTCCCTGCAGGGCCAGCTGTGTCTGTCCCCAGAGAAGTGTGGGAATTGCTGGCCATGCCCTGCTGGCTGCATCTAAATGAGGTGCCATCTCTGACTCCAGCTTCTCTTGTGTTTCTTCAGGGGCACTGGGCATCTCCTGGGTGAAATATTATTGCCAGTATGAAAAAGAGGCAAAAACCTTACGGATGACACCCATGGACCAGAAGCCTGGAGCTAAGCAAGTGAGTTTGCTGGTCCCTGAGACGTGCTGACAATGGGCTGGGTCCCAACTCTGCAGCTGTGGAAGGGCTCCTGGCCATGGAGCAGAGGAGTGGGCTCCATGCCCCCCCTGCTTGGCCACACAGGGCTCCCCTGGTTTGGTACAGCCTGGAAAAAGCCCAGCTGTGAAGAGAGATTCACCTTCCTCTCTCCCAGATGACCTGAAGCCCTGCAGGGTTGGGCAGCAAAGATGGGTTTGTGTCACACGAGTGTTCTTAGGGCAGTGGGGACTTCAGGTTGGGTCTGGTGTGACATTTCTGCCTTCCTAGACAAGCCAATTTCCACATCTATCCATGCAAATGGGTGGTGAACCTGCAGCCTGGTCTGCACATAGCCCTCTGGCAGGGCTTGCAGGCACTTTGAATTAAGAGAGGAGTGCTTCCAAAAGCATCATTTCTCTGCCTTTGCATGTTTGCACAGTCACTGGTTTGTGATGTTGAGCTGGTTAGCAGTGCGAGGAGAGGAGGAGAGGGCAGTGGCTACAGCTCAAAACTGTGCTGAAAGGCAAGGAGTTGGGAACTGCTTTCACAAAATGCTTTGTTTTTAAGCAGTGAATATGTCTGGGAGTTCCCTGCAGTTCCTTGGCGTGACAGAGGAGGGGCAGGATGCAGGCCTGGATGATGGGAGTACAGCAAGTGCGTCCAGCTGAGTCCACCCGCCCTCCTCTGCCATGGAGTGATGTCCCTCAGGGACTTCCCAGCCAGCCTTGCTGTTCTCCAGCTTGTGATCTCATGGTCTGTTCTTTGGCAGCCCTCTGCCTGCTGCAGCAAGAAAATAAAATGTATTTTTTGGAAGCCCTTGGCAGAGACCTTGGCAAAGGAATATCCAAAACATTGCCTGGAGAGATCTACTGTCATCTCTGCCGTAAACATGTCTAGTAAGGCTAATTAATGCAGGGTAGGGGCTTGTAAAAATGTAAATTAGTCTCCTTCCCAAACTTGCAGTCTGGTAATCTGCACCTTCAGGTCTCTGCTGGACGCACAGCTTCAGCTGCCACAATTACAAGGAGTGCTCATAAAACCCCCACACAACCAGGACACACACAAAACAGCCAGGAGGTGATCATCATGGCCTGTGAACTGGACATAATCCTGGAGGAGGCTGTCCATGCCACCAGGCTGTCCTGGATCTGCTTGATCCACTTCTGCCAGAGGTCCTGCAGGAGCAGGGCAGTGATGGCCAGGGTGATGAAAACAGTCCAGGTTTGCAGACTCAGCCCTGGGGTCTGGTTTGTTATGAGGTCACCTGTGTGTCTCTTCAGGGTTCCTGCAAGGTCGTTGAGATCTCACCATCATGTTACAAAGGGACTCTGCTGTAGAGTCAGTGAATTCCCCTTTATTCAAGGGCACGAAGTCAAAAGGCCTGAGCACAGCCCTGCAGTGCCAGCCTTTCTTCAGGGTGCATCTACTCCAGATTTGGTTGGTTAGGTGATCTTTAAGGTTGCTTCAAACCCAAACCATTCGATGATGATGATGATGAGGTTTCTACAAGGTATTTTATGTAAAGTCGTTTGGCTCGTGAATGCTATGGATTAATGGTAGCTCTGATTAACTCTGCTAAAAGTTAGAACCCAGCTGTGTCAGATGACAAGCATGGTCCTGGCCCCAGAGACCAAGCATGTGCCCCATGAGGTTGTTGATAGCAGTGTTCCTGCTCGGTGAAGGCAAAGTGCCTGTTGCTGAGGTGTTTAACACTGTTTTGTGGGGCAGTGCCCTGAAGTCTAGGACATTTTGTGGCTGAGTGGAAGCCTGGCCCACAGAGCCTTTGAGCTCTGTCCTCATGGATAGTGGGAAGGAGCATGTGTGCTGCCGGCAGCAGTGCCGTGGGATTGGCCAGGGCACCTGCTGGAGCCCCAGAGCTCTGCAGGCAGGGCTGGGCTGGGCTGGGCTGGGCTGCAGCCCAGGGGTGCTGAGGGACCCAAAATCTTCTTCCGTGTTTCTTTCCTCTAACCCTGGCTTTTGTTTTCTCTTCAAGGGCACCTTAGACCTGACGCTAAAATCCTGTGTGAGGAGAAAGACAGACTCTATAGACAAAAGGTTTTGTTTTGACATTGAAACTAACGAAAGGTGAGAAGCTGAGCCCTCAGCTGGCCCCCAGACAGGTACACCCCTGGAAAGCTGCACGAAATCCCGCTCTGCTGTTTGTTGAAATAACCCTTTTCCTTCCTTGTCCTGCCCGTCCCTGGGTGCACCCTGCGCAGGTCTGGGACCATCACGCTGCAGGCGCTGTCGGAAGCCAACCGCAGGCTGTGGATGGAGGCCATGGACGGGAAGGAGCCGGTGCGTGCGGGGGGAGCTGCTGCTCCGCGTGGATACGCTGCCCAGCAGTGTCCTCTGCTGGCGGGTCCCGAGCTGCTGCAGGCTCCTTCCCAGGCTGGCCGGCACTGCCCTCCCTGCCTTCCTGGGAAGGGGGGTGCCCTGCCCTGCCTTCCTTGGAATGGGGGTGCCCTGCCTTCCTGGGAATGGGGTTGTCCTACCCTGTCTTCCTTGGAATGGGGGTGCCCTGCCTTCCTGGGAATGGGGGTGCCCTGCCCTGCCTTCTTTGGAGTTGGGGTACCCTGCCTTCCTGGGAATGGGGTTGTCCTACCCTGTCTTCCTTGGAATGGGGGTGCCCTGCCCTGCCTTCCTTGGAGTTGGGGTGCCCTGCCCTGCCTTCCTGGGAATGGGATTGTCCTGCCCTGTCTTTCTTGGAGTTGGGGTGTCCTGCCCTGCCTTCCTGGGAATGGGATTGTCCTGCCCTGTCTTCCTTGGAGTTGGGGTGTCCTGCCCTGCCTTCCTGGGAATGGGGTTGTCCTGCCCTGTCTTCCTTGGAGTTGGGGTGTCCTGCCCTGCCTTCCTGGGAATGGGGGTACCCTGCCCTGCCTTCCTCGGAATGGGGGTGCCCTGCCCTGCCCTGTCTTCCTTGGAATGGGGGTGCCCTGCCCTGCCTTCCTTGGAGTTGGGGTGTCCTGCCCTGCCTTCCTGGGAATGGGGTTGTCCTGCCCTGTCTTCCTTGGAGTTGGGGTGCCTGGTCACCACTGTACAGGGGGTTTCATACTGTTCTGCTCATGGCACAGCTTGCCACAGAGATCTGGGTTTTCCCCTTTGGAGCTCTGCTGCATTCCCTAGTCATGCCAGACTCCCTGAGGGCTGTGGCCTTGCTGGGTCCCTATTTCTGTCCTCAGCTCACTCTTCCACCTGCAGGATGGAATTTGTGTCCGTCCGTCCTCTGAGCAGCACTGGTCAAGTCTGCACCAGTGTTTGCCCACCTTCCTGGGCCCGCTGGGGTTGCCTTCCCTCTGCCAAAGCACAGACTCCAGCACTTGACAGAATTCCCTGGAAACAGGCAGTGTGATGTGGCTGGGGAAGGGGCTTGGCAGGGACTGGCTGAGCTGCCCAGGGTTGTTTTGCTCCTGCTGCTGCTGCAGGATGGGGGTACATGGGCACAGGGAGGTGGGACTTGGGCACCCTCCACAGCATGCTCCTCCTGCTCCGTTAAAGAGGAGAGGACGTGGGAGAGTGGGGAGGGTCACTGTGCTCGTGCTGGCAGCCAGACCCTCAGGGGATGTTCTGGGGCTCAGTTGGTTTCCAGGACATGTGATGTGTGAAGGAATGGCACCCCTTGTTTGTTAGTAATAGAAAAAACATAACAAGGTATTTTTATATGGGACGAAGGACTGTCGTGACACTTGAATTTTTAAAAGCAAGCAAACAAACTTGGAGTGTTGTGTCCAGTTCTGGGCTCCCCAGTTCCAGAGGGACAGGGATCTACTTGAAAGAGTCCAAGGGAGGCTACAGGGATGATGAAGGGACTGAACAAGGAAAGGCTGAGAGACCTGGGGCTTTTCAGTCTAGAGAGGAGAAGAGTGAGGGGGGGATCTAATTAATGTCTATAAGTACATGAGGGCATCAAGAAGACAGGGACAAGCTCTTGTCACTTGTGCCCTGTGATAAGATGAGGGGTAATGGATTCAAACTGGAGCCCAGGAAGTTCCACCTCAACATGAGGGAGAACTTTACTGGGAGGGTGACAGAGCCCTGGGACAGGCTGCCCAGAGAGGTTGTGGAGTCTTCTCTGGAGACTTTCCAGACCCACCTGGATGCCTTTCTGAGTGATCTGCCCTAGTTTTTAATCCTGCTCTGGCAGGGGGGTTGGACTTAATGATCTTTGGAGGTCCCTTCCAACCCCTAATATTCTGTGATTCTATGAAACCAAAAAATCCCAACCCCTGCATGCCAGACTGTCCAGCTGCCATTCTTACAGAGCACCTAAAGGACAAGCAAAGTTGCCTGTTCATTTTCTGGGAGATGTCTTCCCTAGAAATAGGTGCTCCAGCAAAATGTAGGAAGTCAGCAAAAACTTATTGTGTAGATAACAGCATCTTGCTTAATTAGATCATGACATCTCTTTGGGACATTAGTGACTGGCTTTGGGTGATTTATGGGGTGCTGCATTTTTTTTCAAAAATAAATATCAAATCACACTGCATTATGTTTTTGTTTCTTCTTCCTCCCTTTGCAGATCTACCACAGTCCCATCACAAAGCAGGAAGAAAGTGAGTCATTCCTGTTGCTGTTCCTCTGAGCTGTTGAAGCTGTCTGGAGGTTGGGCAGTGTATTTCCTTGCAGATAGACTTGTCCTGGTTTTCTGATGAGTGGGCAGTGTTTTCCCTCTGTGACAGCAGAGGAACTGCTTTCCTTTTCATCTGAGTGTCTGATACTGAGGCCAGATGAGTTGCTATGGTAAAATTTATCAATTGCAATGTGAAGCTCTTATTCAGCAAGAACTAGCAGGGTGAAGAGTTTAATTTGCACCTCTAAACCCCAAAATAACAGAGGGAAAAAAACATCAGGGAGAGATTTTGAGGACATTTCCCTTAGCAAAAATTACAATAGGGAAAGAGAGGTGGCATTCAGTTCCTGGAGCTCCCATGCCACCTCCTTGTCCTGTGTCTCTCACCCTGCAGCTCCAGGGCAGGGGAGTGGGCAGTGCTGCACCTGAGTGTGCTGCCCTGGAAAACTTCATCAGCTGGAGGGAAGCCTGTATTCTGTACCTCAGAGCTTACTTTTTTCACCACTTTAATTAGCTGACTTTAATGAGAGTAGAGGTAGCATCATCTGAGGCATAAGCATGAAGCCTGTTGTTTGCCTGTGTTTGCATTACATGCATGAGAAAAATGTGTCCCTTTCACAAGGGTAAATACACTCTGTTTTAATAGATTAGAGCTAGAAAGACTTCAGGTCATATCACAGTATCAAATACCAAGTGCATCTGTACTTAAGGGGTTCTTTACTCCTTCCTGTGTTAGAGCTAGGATATCTCTGAGCTCTTCATCACTGTTGCTCAGAGAAGGCAAAATCATGATAAAAAAACTTGCTGAAAACACAGTGATATCACAGGATTCACCAACACAGCCTGTGCTCTGGCTGGAGTTGGTCCAGGTGTGTCCTGAAGCAGTTTTTTACAATAAATGGTTGTTTTATGTTAAACAGATAACCAGAAAAACCCCAAGCACCCTCAAATAACCCAAACTTTAAAAATCCCGGCATGGTCATTTAGGAGGAATTAAATGTAGGTGTTTGCACTGAACAGAAAGATATTTCACATTAGAACTGGAACAATCCTTCCAGATACTCCAGAAAAAATAGCAGGAGTCGTAGTGTGATTACAGAAGTTGAAATATGTGTATAGAAAAACATCCTGACTTTCCACCTGCATCTGTGATTCGTGATGCCTGCAAGACAGGCACAGAGACAGGCTGGTTAATTGGCTGGAACAACAACCTGTGTTCTGCTTTACTCAGCATATCAAGCTGGATTAGTTTTACTTTTTATTCGAGTCAAGGAGACAAGCAGAAATTAGTCAATCCTGTGATATGGAAGAACTTCAGCTGCGGGTTTTGGAGCGTCTTCTGGAAATAATTGATCAATTCCTGATCACGCATGAATTCACATGTGGCAGGACTCTGAGTTACACTTATTATTAAAGACAGAAAGGGGGTAGAAAGCAGTGCTGGAACTCCAAGTAAATTCAAGGAAAAATGGAGAACACATGCAACTAATAATTCCTTGTCAGGATGGAAAGAATGCCTGTGTTTTCCTGGAGGGATGGGCAGGATGCAGATGCTGGTGTGGAGCTGCTGGGGCTCTGCAGCCTGGGGTGCACAGCAGGGGGGGGTGTGACCTCATCCCAGCAGCTCATCCTGCTCCTCTTCTTTGGAACAGTGGAGCTGAACGAGGTGGGATTCAAGTTTGTCCGGAAGTGCATCAACGCCGTGGAAACCAAAGGTGAGTTTGGGGCTCAACATTTGCTGTTTCTTTAGGAACTTTGGGCTCAAAATTCACTATTTTCCAGAAAATTTGGGCTCAGAATTAGCTATTTTTCTGCAATTTTGGGCCCAAAAATCACTATTTTCCAACAATTTTGGGATCAAAATTCACTATTTTCCAGAAATGTTGGGCTCAAAATTGGCTATTTTTCAGCGATTTTGGGCTCGGAATTCACTAATTTGCTGCAATTTTCAGCTCAAAATTTGCTATTTTCCAGCAATTTTGAGTTCAGAATTCTCTGCTTTCCAACAATTTGGGACTTAAAATTTGCTATTTAGGGTTAATTTTGGCCAACTTCCTGCAGGCTTGAATGATGCTGTATTTTCTGCAGTATTGTGATGTTACCAGTGAAATGGGACTTGGACAAGGAGGTTGGAAAGAGATGGGGATCAGTCTGAGCGATGAAGTTACAAGTGACAGGACAAGAAGTGATGGCCTTAAGTTGCACCAGGAGGGGTTTAGGTTGGATGGTGGGAAGAATTTCCTCCCTGGAAGAGTTGTTGGGAACAGGCTGCCCAGGGCAGTGGTGGAGCCACCATCCCTGGAGGGATTTAAGAGTCATATAGACATAGTACTGAGGGATATGGTTTAGTTAAGGACTTGTCAGTGTTAGGTTGATGGTTGGACTTGATGATCTTGAAGGTCTTTTCCAACCACAGGAACTGTGTGTGTGAGAGGAGCAGAAACTGCACTATCTGGGATGTTGTTAACACTCAATTCCAGTGAGATTGAATTTCCACCATTGTGCTGTTTTTGTTTCCTGGTCTCTCATCTTTGGCTCTGAGGAAGCTCATTGTTGGGCAGAAGGAGAACAGCTCTGGAACAGCTCTCCCTGCCTGGTGGGACTGGCAGAGCTTAGCTAGGCTATGGGGTTATTCACCCCCTTTGTGTTAAAAGCAGCAGGACAGAGCAGGCTGGTGGGGCTGCTGCACATGGCTGACCTGGGCTGCAGGAGAGAGACAAGTGTCTCCAGAGCAGCTGCCTGGGGAGAAGTGGGTGTACGGAGCCAGCACCCTGAGAGCCAGGAGAGGAGCCCCACTAGGTGGGGCCTGAGGACTTCCCACCAGCAGGAGGAGCACAGGATGACTCTGGCTTTTCTCCTGTGCAGGGATTGCTACGGAGGGCGTCTACAGGACGGTGGGCAGCAATATTCAGGTGCAGAAGTTGCTGAACGCCTTTTTTGGTAAGAATTAATTATTCCATGCAACTGGGTTGTCCTGGTTTTGTCTTGTTTAAGATCAGGTTTCACAGTGAGAAGAGTCAAGTGTGGGCTCTGGTCCCTGTGGCCCCTCCAAGGCACATCTTCCCCTTCTCTTCTGGCCTTTTTTCTGCAGCCCACTGTCTTGTCTCTCCCTTTAAACTGCATTCATGTGTTTCTGGTGCAGCCTGCACGTTAAGCTAAGTGAGCAGCAGTGAGATAAAACGAAGCAGTGACCCTGGAGCAATGATGTCAGGCCTTGTGCCATCATCTGCTAAAAATACTCAGGCATTTTGTAGTCATGTGTGGGGCACATACTCTTGCTGCAGGCCTGGGGTGAGAGACCTTGGCCAAAGAGAGATGAGCCCTCAGCTTCTCCTCGGCTGCCTGCATGGCCAGCAGCTCCAGATGTGGCAGCCAAGGGCTGTGGGCAGCCAGGATGCTGGCATGCCTGGGCCAGGGATTTCACCCAAAGGGCTGGAGTGTCTCACTGTGTGCCATGTGTATGTGGTTAAATGCCATGTGTGTGTTGGTGCTGTCAGCCTTTCTGGGCACTGAATCCCATGTTTCTCACAAGCCTGGGAATGGGCATGTGGTCTTTATATGGGAAGCTACTGAACTGCCTGCAGGGGCCATGGGGCTCTGCAGCCTTGCAGTGTGTGGGGCTCAGCATCATTGCAGTGTGTGGGGCTCAGCAGCCTTGCAGTGTGTGGGGCTCAGCATCATTGCAGTGTGTGGGGCTCAGCAGCCTTGCAGTGTGTGGGGCTCAGCATCATTGCAGTGTGTGGGGCTCAGCAGCCTTGCAGTGTGTGGGGCTCAGCAGCCTTGCTGAGCCTTGCAGTGTGGCCCCTGGGCGAGGCCCCGAAGTCCCTGGGGGCCAGGGCAGGCAGTGATCCCCAGGGGCAAACCCCGAGGGTCCTGTCCCACCCACCCAAAGGGAGCCCCGAGGGGCTGCAGCTCAGGGCAGAAGGTGTGTGTGCATTGGTACCTGTGTGCCCCGGGCTCACACCAGCTCCTGCACAGACATCAGACACTAATGTAGCATTCAAAGGCATTTGCTGTTGTTTTTCCTCTTGTTTACTATTGGTTTTACTATTGTTTACTAGTGGTTTTACTATTGTTGTTTATCACACCAGCTGGTTTGCTCTGACAGAGCTGTGCCCGATTCCCAGGGGGCAGTGACTTCAGCCAGCTCTCTGGTTACTCCTGCTTGGTGACTTAATTATTAGCCCAAATTTTTATTGCTTCTTGATTCTCACCCTCCCTGTGAGTAGCCCTGTGGTTTTTCTCCTCTGGATCCCACCACTCAGTGGCTTTCCCTTTGATTTATATGCATTGCTCTGGTTGACCACTTGCCACCCCACTGTGTACTAGCTCAGGATGGAAAGTCCCAACATCACAGCAGTAGCTGCTGCAGGAGGGTTTCATCCTGAGCTTCAGTGAGGACATAGATTTTTATAGTTTGTTTGGGGTTTTTTTGTCTCTTTTCCTGCTTCTTTTCTAAAATAAATCATGCAGTTTATTTCTTTAGTCCAGCTGCCCCGTGTCCTCCAACCATGTCCTTTTCTTCATCGTACCACAGAAATGATGTGGTTGTTTGGTGAGGATTGGCAAGAACAAAATGTACTTCCTTGCTGCTGTGCCTCCTCCTCTGAGCTCCCTCCTCTCTGTGCAGTGGGAAGGAATATTTCCAGAGCAGCCTTCAGAGAGTCGCTGTGAAGGACAGATTACTTTGGATATCAGAAAGCTTGTCTTGGATCCATTGGAATGTGTTGGTTCTGCCTGTCTTGGCTGTGGTGGGAAAAAAACATCTCTAGAGACTATGCCCACACTAAACTTTGATCACTGCTTAAATGTTACCTTCTGCTTCCTCCTTTGTCCTAATTAGCACTGCTTCTCAGCCTTTCCAAAATCCTGGTGCTGGTACTGTTCTGCTTTTCCCAACTGTGAGAATCAGCAGCTTTCTTCACATGCTGCTGTAGCTCCATTTGTCTCGAGAACATACCATCCCTGAGCACGTGCTATATATGAACAGCCTCAAAATGGACCTTATTTTAAAGTTATTTTGTTCTTCCTCCAGATCCAAAATGCCCAGGGGATGTGGATCTCCAAAGTGGTGACTGGGACATCAAGACAATTACCAGCTCTCTGAAGTTTTACCTCAGGTAGCACTGCGGGTCCCACCTGCCCCCAGTGGGCAAAAGAGCTTGGGGCTGATCCAGGCAAAAAGCAGAGTGAACTGCCAGCTGTTAACATCTGGCCATTGGAAATGCCAAAGAAGTGACAAAGGCTTTAGGAAGAGGAATGGATCCTTCCTGCCTTCCTGCCTGCCTTCCTTCCTTCCTTCCTTCCTTCCTTCCTGCCTTCCTTCCTTCCTTCCTTCCTTCCTTCCTTCCTTCCTGCCTTCCTGCCTTCCTTCCTTCCTTCCTTCCTTCCTTCCTTCCTTCCTTCCTTCCTTCCTTCCTTCCTTCCTTCCTTCCTTCCTTCCTTCCTTCCTTCCTTCCTTCCTTCCTTCCTTCCTGCCTGCCTGCCTGCCTGCCTGCCTGCCTGCCTGCCTGCCTGCCTGCCTGCCTGCCTGCCTTCCTCCCTGCCTGCCTTCCTTCCTTCCTTCCTTCCTTCCTTCCTGCCTGCCTGCCTGCCTGCCTGCCTGCCTCTCTTTCTCTCTTTCTTCCTTTCTTTCTTTCTTTTTTTTTTTTTTTTTGAGACCTGTGCCTGCTCCAGACACCCCACACCCTATGACAAAGCTGTTGAAATCACACTGGCACGGGGGAGATGCCAGCAGGAGCTGCGGGTGCCAGGGGTCGAGCAGCTTTGCCCATTCCAAATCCATCAGCAGGGGGTTGTGCTCCCTGTCAGAGCTCAGTTTTCTTTCTGGTTACTGCAGGAACCTGTCTGAACCCGTCATGACGTACAAGCTCCACAAAGAGTTGGTCCTGGCTGCCAGTAAGTCCCACAGCTGCCCTGCAACAGTCCTTGCCCTGCCCTCCCCAACCAGCCCACATCAGAACCACCCAACAGCTCTACAGCCCAGCACTGGCCATCCCACCACCTCCCCTGTGGGAAGAGGAGTGACCCTCTTTTCTGAGTGCTTAGATGTGCATGGGAGGTGGTGGGATTTCCTCCCCTCTTTACTGCTGCAGTGCTCTTCCCTCTAACAGGGTTTCATGCTCTCAGAGGGTCTGGAGAGCCTGAAGATGTCAGCTGACCTGAAATCAGCACAATTGTCCCAGAAGAATTCTTTTCCAATAGTATTAAGATATTTATTTTAAACCTGTGAGGGGATGGGGTGTGCTGTTGCCACACAGATGGGCAGGTGCCCCCTTTAGGTTGTGAAATTTGTCCTGGGATGTTGAATCCAAAGGGTCTGCAAGCACATGAAAGACATTTTTCTGCTGCAGTTCTTGGGAGACATTATTAAGGGAGATGAGCCAGTAACATGGACATACTGAGAGGCCATCACCTGTGCTAACCTGGTCAGTCCTCAGCTCCTGTTGTGACCATTTCAAACAAACCTGAATCATTCTGCACTAGCTGCATCCTCAGAGTGTGTTGAGAGCTGGCACACTGAGATGGAGCCTAGAGGGAATTGGTCATCTCCCTCAGCATGAGAGTACTGGCATTTGGAAATCCATGGCACACTCAGGAGCTCTGGACTAAAGCATCCTTCACACCCCAATGGGAGGGTAGGAGAGGACCCACCTCTCCTTGGCTTAGACCTCTGGAGAGTGAATAACACTTGTTCTTTCTTGGAAAGGAAAATATTCCACCACCTACTGGTTGTGCTCAAGTCCAAGATTTATTACTTTCAGAACTGGTTAGACCATTGATGGTTGAGTATGTGCAAAACCATGATCCCTTCCCTACCCTGCCTCAGAAGCTTCTACCTTCTCAGCTCCCAAGCTCCCACACTATTCTTTTCACACCAGGTATTTTATTGTTTCTTGATTATTTATGCTCCTAAGGGTGACCTCTTTGGGTCAGGGACTCAATTTTTTCCCCACAGGACATTTTACTGTGTTCTTGGGTGTTGCAGCTCTCGGGGCTGACACGAGACCCAGCAAAGGGGCTGTGTGCTCCCCAGGGGTGCAGAGCAAGGGTGCAAAGGGGAGAACCCAGCCGTGCTCAAGGGCAGAGTGTGACTGAGCTCCCTTTCAAGCTTCAGTTCTCCCTCTTCCCACTTAATTTTGTTTCTCACAGTGATTACCCTGTTGCTATGTAATCTCACTTCCCTTCTTCCCATCGCTGGGTCTGGCCAGCCAGCCCTGCACTGCAGCAGGAACAGCTCCCACAGATTTTCTTTGGCTTTATCTTACTTTAATGTATTTACTTTGAAAGTGATGGGCACAAACTTTTCTCTATGTTACCTCTTTCCAGAATCTGAAAACCTGGATTACAGGCTGGGAGCCATTCATGCACTGATCTATAAACTACCTGACAAGAACAGAGAGATGTTAGAGCTCCTCATACAGCACCTTGTCAAGTAAGCAGATGTTTTTCTCTAAACCCAAAGAAAGGGGAATAATGGAATCAGCAGAACAAGCCTTTTTTTGTGGCAGGTTTGCAAAATTGTTTCCACCATAGTACCTCTTGAAATTTATGTTTGGGCTGCACAAATGGTATGATTATCTTTGCTATCCAGTACATTAAGTGATGCTTTTCTTTCTAAATGCCACTTTCATCCCCTTTCTGAAAAGCACCAAGCAGGAAATAATTTTAAAATTAAAATATCCTCTGTCAGCAGAGCTATAAACCTGTCACCTCTCACTCCAGTTAACGAGAACATTAGGTCTGGGGTTTTAGAACAGCTGTAGGACCTGTGCCCATGGGCTGCATGCTTTGATTTTATCTCCAGCTCTATGGATTCCATGTCCTGAGCCCTCAGCAGCATGAAGGCTTCAGTGTGTCAATCTCTGCTGCCGTGCAGGCCTGTTGGACACTTGGTGGCACTGAGCAGCACCAGTGAGCCACTGACTTAAATCTGTTACTTGAGTGGTACCAGCACAGCACTGGAAAATGGGTGTTTTCTTGTCTTCTTGTTGCACTGATAGCAAAGTCTCAGGGCAGAAGCTCTGCCCTCTCCACTCCAGGGAGATGCTGGTGATGGGCCATGCTGCAGCTCAAAAGCAAGGGAGAAATATGTGTGTGGTTAGAAGGACCAGGGCTTGCAGGAGCAATGGCTCTTGTATGACAGGGATTGCTTTGGATCTTTGGAGAAGTCGTTTTCAAAGCTGGATGGTTTCAGAAATCTACAGAGCTGATCTGGGATTGTCACATCCTGACACCCGAAGGCGAGTGCGTGGCCCTCAGTCCCATGTCCCTCTTTGGGGTGAGGAGGGCTGGTGAGGATCCTGCCTGCCATCCACTCCCAGCCCTTCATCCACATGTTTACTTGGGTTTTAGAAACCTTTCTATGTAAGTGGCAGATCTTTCAGTGGCTGACGATGAAGCTAACACTGTGCTTGTGGTCACTGTGTTTATTTCTTCAAGTGTTTATGCTTAAATTCTGTTCCCTCTCCCATTCACACTCACAGAAGCCTCTTTAACACCAGAGCTACAGGGCAAACCCAGAGTACATTTCTTGTCAATATTGATCTCTCTCCTCTGGTCCACTCCTGGAAGCAGAGAGTGCCCACCTAGGTGGCTGGTATTGGAGGCAGCAGTTGGAACTGCTCCACAGGCTTGTGCGTTCCTCTGGAGCTGGAAGGTCTGCTGGACAGGGAGAGCTCTGTTTGGTGAGAACAGTGCATCTTTCAGAAAGAAGATGCTGTGTAGAGATTTACTGAAAACCTCCAAAGTTTGCTCCCTTCATTCGGTCCTTCTTCAGAGAGAGGAAAAATTAAAGCCAAAAGCCAGTTCTGGATGACCAGGATAACCCGATTTAAATCATTCCCTGTGTGTATGTGTCGTGCAGATGACTTTTGGTTGCAGAGTTAAAAGAGGAGATGGGAATGGGAAAGGATCAAACAAAAATGCTGTCAGCACGTTGCTCTCCCAAACAGCTGTCCCAGCCAACCGTGCTTGTCACAGCTGGAGATGTGTGGTATCTCTGGTGGGTTTGGGAAACAAATCCTGCTGGAACAACACAAGGAAAATGGAGCGACTGTTTCCTAAAGAAAACAAACCAAACCCTTTTCCGTCTTTCCCTCCTCTCCGCAGCGTGTGCGAGCACAGCCGGGAGAACCTGATGTCACCCTCCAACATGGGGGTGATCTTTGGGCCCACCCTGATGCGTGCGCAGGAGGACACGGTGGCAGCCATGATGAACATCAAGTTCCAAAACATCGTGGTCGAGATCCTCATCGAGCACTTTGGGAAGGTAGGGAGGGCAGCAGCCCCGAGGTGCCTCCACGCAGCTCCTGGCTGCTCCATCCCAGCTGTTGCTGTGGCAACGACACGGAGCTCTGGCTCCTCTTTCTGGAGCCTCCTCAGCGGCTGGGATTATTTTAAATAACACACTGTTTTGAAATGCTTCAGAAGGGAACAAAAAGTGTAGCAGAAGTGTTCCTCACTGTTGCCTTTAACTAGTTCTGGAGGAAACCCTGAGTCTAGGGGTTTTTTCTTTTCTCTTTAAATAAGAGGGATCTTTATTGAAAAAAAAAATAAAATCCTGTTCTGTGCCTGCACATTTATGCCTTCCTTTGCTGAAGGCAGGAGCCAGACCAGAGCATCACTGGTTTCAGTGGACACAGGCCAAGATGAGACACTATTCAGCTGTTAGTACAGGGAAAAAAGTTAGTAGAGTACAGGCTTAGTACAGACTTAGGGTTCTCAGGGGGCTGGGGAGTGATAGAGCTGCATGTTAATATTCTAAAACTTCAGCAGCATTTGCATTCAGATCAGTGTACCAGGAACCAGTTTGCTTTCCTGGTAACAGTGCTAGGTTCAGAGGAGTGGATTTGGTCCTTCAGCTTTTCATAATACTTTACATGACAGAGTGTCCAAACAATCTCTTATGTCTTAGAGGTAGGATGTTTTTTGCTGTGGGGAGGATGGGGTGTTGCTCCCAGCAGACCGGGCAGCACACGTGCAGAAGGTAAGCTGCCTGCTTGGGAAAGGAAGGAGGAGGCCAAGGCTGAAGGAACAAGGTTCTTGTGACAGTGGATGTGGAGTTGGAGCAAGCACATGGGGACCAGAAAGGTGGCTTGGAAGTTGGTTGTGGTGCTGAGGATTGGAACCGGAGAAACAGGATGAAATTACTGAGAGATACCTTGGAGTGTACACACGAGAAGCTCATGAAAATCACATGCCCATTTCTTTGTAGGTCTCTGCAAGCACTTTTAATAAGATCCTGCAGCAAAACAGTGACTCACTTGTGTGTTGGGATCCTGGCATAACTTGCTCCAGAGCCTCTGTCCCCTCCCTTGTACAGCCTGTAGTGCAGGCTGAGTCAATACTCCCTTTACACTGCCACCTCTTAAGAGATGAAATTAAATCTTTAATTAAGCCAGACATTACTTTGCTTGCTTTTAATTTCTTCAATGATAAGGTTATGTTAGTAACATTTATTAGATTGAGCTTGTAAGTTCAGCATCAGAGATTAAAGTGTCTTTAGCTCACAAATGAGCAAACACATGAAATGAGTCTGGAGGAAGAGGGGTTGTGGTTTATAAGGTACAATATGAAGGCTCTAAGGACAGAGTAACTCTTCATTAAGTCTTTGTGGATAATTACTGTTTCCACACCTTACATTTCAATGCCATGGTTAAATTAAATAAGTTGAAAACCTTCACTGTACAAACCTTCCAAATATGAAAGTCTGTCAATACCTTTGTACCTTCAAGTTGTTTAACTTGAATTTTCATTTGGAGGCCAGAAGGAAAGCAGAGTCTGCACCCACCTCTTAAAAATAGTAGTTTGCAGTGGGTTTTAGCATGGGTGTTAGGTGTTGAAGAGCATCTCCTATGAACAGCATTCTGTGGTGCCTGGATAAGCATCCATGGGGAATTTAACACTTCTTTTTCTTTAAAAAAACCAATATTAATATATAGGAATGAGGCTGATGTTTCAAAATGTTGCCGTGCTGCAGGCAATTCTTTGCTATTTTAATCATACCTGAGCTCTGCTGCTTTTAAATCATGGGCTGTTAACATCACAGCAAATTCTTCTGAATCCAGGTGTGGGTGGGGTGCACCAGACTTTGTGCTCTGGAGTGGAGAAAACGTACTGCCCCTGCAAAGGACAGAGCCCCTGCTGGCACCGAGCATCAGCAGCCACGGTGTGTCACCAAACAGAAAGAAAAGCAGCTGAAATTCCCTTATGGGGGTTTGGTACCTCTCTGTGCTGAGCAGGACAGGCTGAGTCAGGAGCAAAGCCCAAGTAGCAGCATGTGTGTTCCTACCAGTCCTGCTGTGTGGGAGCCTGACAGAAGAGGGTGGGTGCAGGTCTGAGCTTTCCCCTGCACTGCCCAGGCAAGGGGGCTGCAGGGAGCCCAGCTGCTGCTGCCCACCCTGCTGTGGTACATGGTACATGCTACATGGTACATGCTACCTGGGCTTTGGGATCAAGAAGGTTAAAGTGGGGACATATTTTTCTCTCTCATCCCCCATCTGGATTTTCAGAACTGCTCTTTGTCTGGGAGAAGAAAGAACATGATTTCATTTGAATGACCGAAGTGGTGAACTTAATCAAATCCAAATGTTATATTTTTTAATTAAAAAAACTTTCTGGGTGACAGGATACAATTATTCTTTTATAACAAAGCATGCACTGAGGGAGCAATGACCTGGCTTTTTGGTGGTACTGGTACACCAGCTGTTGTCCTCTGGGCTGGAGCTGTCATCTGTCAACAATGGGGAAGGGACCAGCTCCAGGATGGGCAGCACAGCCTCAGGTCTCAGTCCCACCCCATCCATAAAGCCTGCCATAAATTCAGTTAACATCCATAAAACTGAGGAGCAGTTGGTTTTAGTCCTTAATATGGTGTTTCAGATCTTCAGGAGCCTGTCCAGAAGCTTAATTCTTTTTCAGCTCTTAAAAAAAGAAGCATTGACATAAATGAGAACTGAACAAATAAGCCCAGCCATATAGGTGCGAAATGACCGATGAGAAGGGAGATAAAACTCCTTAGCAGCATTGGTTTTTTGCCAATATTTCATCCCAGGTAATTCCAGAGTGCCACACACTCATTGTAAGCCAAGAGCTGAAGATTCAGCGTTAAATCTGTTACAATGCTCTGGTTTGTTAGGGTGCTTTTGGATTGTGTCTCCTCACTGGTGTGGAAAGCTTGATGTTTCTCAGAAACTGTCAGCCTCAGAGCTATTTTTTGTCTCTCTTTGTGATTTTGCTGCATTAATGAGCTGTGGTTGCTGCAGGGGGTGTGCAAGCAGACACCTCTGTAGGAAAGCCTGCAGTGGGACACATCCATGGAGCTACTGTCCCTGCTCCAGCCTCTCTCCAGCCCTGGCAGCCAGGGCTCTCCCAGGTGCTGCCAACCCCTGGAAGTGCTGGTGCACATTGTCTGTCCCTCTGTGGAGAGGCTGGAAGAGTTGGGATCTTCTGAAAAGTCTGGAAGATCCAGAAGGGCTGGAACAGTGACTGTGATGTTTCTTTTAATGACAGCAGGTCAATGAGGTGAGCTTCTGAGGATATTGTTGGACCCAGTGAGATGGGTTGGTCATCTAAACCTGTCTGCCTTTACAGATCTACTCTGGCCCCCCAGAAGACACCACAGCCCCCCCGGTGCCTCCTCCCAGGGTGGCTGCCCGGCGGCACAAACCCATCACCATTTCCAAGCGTCCTCTGAGGGAAAGACCTGTCTTCTTTGGTGCTTCTCTGGAAGAAAGTGGAGGTCAGTCCAGCTGTTCACTGACCCCTTACCTGTCTCTCCCCCCTCCTCTTTTAACACCTGTGCAGGAGCAGTGGAGATAACAACAGCAGGACTGTGCTTCCCAGGCCATGGATACAGCAGACAGTGGGTCTGATGATCAGTGAGACAGCAAAGAAGATTCTCATACATGGGCTGCATCACCTCACAACTCAGACTCTGTGGGGATTTTTTTTTTCTATTCCTTGCAGCTTTCCCCTCAGATAAACTAAGAGTTTATATGAGAAACCCAGTGGAGAGGTTTTGCAGCTTCAGATGCCAAAATGCAAAGTGATGGTGATGCAGCTGAGGAGCAGAGTTGGGAGAGGAGTGCCTGGGCTGGGGTGGCTGTGAGCTGCTGCAGTCCTGTCCTGCCAGAGCCCACCAGTCCCCAGGAGGGTCTGCAGGGCTGGCCCAGCTGCTGGTGGTTTTATATCCAGAGCAAGAACACTGAAGCACTTGTCAGGACCCAGTGATAGTATTTCTAGACCAAGTGCAGCTCTTCTGTTAAATTCATTTGATAGTAAGGAAATGGTGATGCCCTTATTACCATGTTGAAGGGCACATCATTATAAAATCATGTTTCTGTGCACCCAATTTGCTCTAATTGTCGTTGCAATCTGTGCCCTGGATCAAATCACCACCAGAGAGATGAAAAGTCTTTTTCTCTGTTCCAGCGTTCGGAGCTTTGATGATGTTCTAGACCTACCACTACAAGTACACTTTTTGGCACTGACAAAACGTGATTGATTCAAATTGCTCTTTAAAATCTCAAGACTGCTCATGGTGTTAGAGATGGCCTTGTGTTTAAATGTTCCCCAAAACTGGGAGCAGAAGCATTGCCCTTTGACAGCCCCACGGCTGCAGGGTGCAGTCAGTTGCATAGCAGAGCTTCTGCACCCTGTGCCTGGGTCTCAGGCAGCAAGAGCTGAGGAGTGAGATGAATGATTTTTGGAGGGATGTGAGAGCATGGTCCCCTTCCCAACCCCTTGTCCATCTGTCTGTCCCCTTCCCAACCCCTTGGCTGTCTGTCTGTCCCCTTCCCAACCCCTTGGCTGTCCGTCTGTCCCCTTCCCAACCCTTGGCTGTCTGTCTGTCCCCAACCCCTTGTCCGTCTGTCTGTCCCCTTCCCAACCCTTGGCTGTCCATCTGTCCCCTTCCCAACCCCTTGGCTGTCCATCTGTCCCCTTCCCAACCCCTTGGCTGTCCGTCTGTCCCCTTCCCAACCCTTGGCTGTCTGTCTGTCCCCTTCCCAACCCTTGGCTGTCTGTCCCCTTCCCAACCCTTGGCTGTCTGTCTGTCCCCAACCCCTTGGCTGTCTGTCTGTCCCCTTCCCAACCCTTGGCTGTCCATCTGTCCCCTTCCCAACCCTTGTCCGTCTGTCTGTCCCCTTCCCAACCCCTTGGCTGTCCGTCTGTCCCCTTCCCAACCCCTTGGCTGTCCGTCTGTCCCCTTCCCAACCCTTGGCTGTCTGTCTGTCCCCTTCCCAACCCTTGGCTGTCTGTCCCCTTCCCAACCCTTGGCTGTCTGTCTGTCCCCAACCCCTTGGCTGTCTGTCTGTCCCCTTCCCAACCCTTGGCTGTCCATCTGTCCCCTTCCCAACCCTTGTCCGTCTGTCTGTCCCCTTCCCAACCCCTTGGCTGTCCGTCTGTCCCCTTCCCAACCCCTTGGCTGTCCATCTGTCCCCTTCCCAACCCTTGGCTGTCCATCTGTCCCCTTCCCAACCCTTGTCCGTCTGTCTGTCCCCTTCCCAACCCCTTGGCTGTCCGTCTGTCCCCTTCCCAACCCCTTGGCTGTCCATCTGTCCCCTTCCCAACCCTTGGCTGTCCGTCTGTCCCCTTCCCAACCCCTTGGCTGTCTGTCTGTCCCCTTCCCAACCCCTTGGCTGTCCATCTGTCCCCTTCCCAACCCTTGGCTGTCTGTCTGTCCCCAACCCCTTGTCCGTCTGTCTGTCCCCTTCCCAACCCTTGGCTGTCCGTCTGTCCCCTTCCCAACCCTTGGCTGTCTGTCTGTCCCCAACCCCTTGTCCGTCCGTCTGTCCCCTTCCCAACCCTTGGCTGTCTGTCCATCCCCTTCCTCAGCCCACACTGTCCCTCCCTCCCCAGCAGACTGGCCCGTCCCGACTCCCAACGGCGCGGAGGCCCCGAGGCCGCAGCTCCGCCGCCCCGCGCCACGGCCGGGAGGGGACGAGCCGGGACGCGTCCCCGCCGAGGCCGAGCTGGGGAAGCTGGTGGCCAGGCTGCAGGATGGAGGAGCGAAACCCACCAGCAAGGCTGCTAACGGAGTGGTGGCCAGCCCTGCCCTCAGGACCTCCACGCTGCAGGCCAGGAGACCCGCGCCCCGGCCGGGGATCTGTGGCAGAGAGGGTGAGTGTGTGTGGGCTGGAGCAGAACTGCTCCCCAGGGGAGCACAGGGCACCCAGCCAGCCCCTCCTCACCCCACCCCCGCTGGGGTGGTGACACAGCCCAGATTTAATGTCCCAGCAAGGTTAGAACTGGACCCCCCTGCTTTCTAAGCTCCTGCTGCAATAGAGGAGCCCGGTGCGGCTGGATCCCGTCCTGGACGTGTCACAGCTCAGCCTGGGCAGCCCAGGGAGATGAGGACTGAACCCCCTTGCTTTCTAGACTTCCCTCAGAGAGGAGCCTGGTGCAGCTGGGCCCAAAATCCTTCTCTCAGGCCTGGTCTTTTCCCAGAGAGAGTAAATGTGTTAGGATCCGAGTAACAGCTCGACCGTCCAGTTCCCCTTGATCAGGTTCAGGTGCAGCGACACACGAGGTCTGGTTATAACAAACAACACATTTATTGCACTAGTAGGAGTTAATATGGAACAACCTAAACAAAACCACCTGCATATATATATTAAGCAAGGAAAAGGGGATGAGAAGAAAAAGGTGGGGGGGGGGAGAAAGAGAGAGATAAAGAGGAGAGGAAAATCACCGGTCCTGGATCCAGCGTCGTTGGTCCAGCCAGCGGGAGGGTCGGTGTTGATGAAACTCCCCCAGCCCACCATTGCAGCCCCCTATTTTATAGGCCTAGAAACTAGATTTCACAAGGAGTATGTGTGATTGAGCCATACATGTGTGAGCAGCTGGAGTGGACCTGCCCCCCCTGCCCCTCGATCGTTGTCATTATCTCAATCGTTGTCGTTATCTCATCCATGCAGGCCTGAGGTCTCTGCAGGCCATTCCTGCAGTCCCCATCCTCCCAGGCTGGCCTTTTGGGATGCATATGAGCAGGGCCTACAATGGGGTTTCGATACCATTTCCCAGAGTAGGTCCTGAGGGCTGGTCCCTCACAGATGGCCGGAGAGGGCAGTGGGTTCGTGCCTTGAGCCCTCCTGCTGTAGCTCAGCAAGAGGGTTTGGGAGACCAAACCAGCTCCAGCTGTGGGGACAGGCCCTCAGCACCAGGGTTTGGCCCGTTTTATTTCAGTCTCAGGGTCTGTTGCTCACTGGCAGTGTAGCTGCTGCAGGGTTTCATAGAATCATAGAATCATAGAATGGGTTGGGTTGGAAGGAACCTGTAAAGGTCATCTGGTCCAACCCCCCTGCAGTGAGCAGGGAAATCTTCAAGTAGATCAGAGCAGCCTGCAGAGCCCTGTGCTGGTGCTGGTGCCACCACTGTGCCAGGCAGATGCCACCACTGTCCCCTGCTGTACCCACAGGACCCTGCTGTAGCTGAGCCTCTGCCTGTGCTGAGCTTGCCCAAGTTCAGTGGGCTCATAAAATTCAGACTTGAGGAGTGATATAAAGACCTTTAATCCTGATGCAATTTGTATCCAGTCTAACCAGCTGTAAGCACTCTGGA
The DNA here is from genome assembly GCF_020740795.1 of Apus apus. NCBI lineage: Eukaryota > Metazoa > Chordata > Aves > Apodiformes > Apodidae > Apus > Apus apus. The sequence goes on from NC_067293.1 coordinate 20,111,665, forward strand.
TTGTCAGCACTCTCCTCTGCAGAGATGAGGAAAATGGCAAAAGCCACTTTCACGTTTTAATTTCTACCAGTTCTATCTGTCAGGCCCCCTGTGACACAGCACCTGGCTTACCGAGGCTTCCCTGGGGGCAGTCATTGCAACAGTTCCTCCATTAGTGTTAGGTATAGATAGTGATTAATGTTTGTATTCTAATAAGCTTTTACAGAAATTTATCACAGGTAGAAATAATTCGTTTGGGGCCAGATCTGAGCTGGCTTTGGCCATGTCTTGGTCATATCTTGGGATGTATTAAGAACAGTGTGACCAGCAGGTCAAGGGAGGTTCTCCTCCCCCTCTGCTCTGCCCCTAGTGAGACCACATCCAGAGTGTTGTGTCCAGTTCTGGGCTCCCCAGTTCAAGAGGGACAGGGATATGCTGGAAAGAATCCAATGGAAGCTATGAGGATGATTAAGGGACTGGAACATCTGTCATATGAAGAAAGGCTGAGAGACCTGGGGCTGTTTAGTCTGGAGAAGACTAAGAGGGGACCTTATTCATGTCTACAAATATCAGCAGTGTGGGTGTCAGGAATGGGCCAGTCTCTGTTCAGTGGTGCCTGTGGTAGGACAAGGAGAAACAGCACCAAGTGACAACACAGGAAGTTCCACCTCAGCATGAGAAGAAACTTCTCTCCTGTGAGGGTGACAGAGCCCTGGGACAGGCTGCCTAGAGAGGTCTCCTTCTCTGGAGACTTTCAAGACCCATCTGGACACGTTCCTGTGTGACCTGTCCTAGGTGTTCCTGCTGTAGCAGGAACAGTTTGACTTGATGATCTTCAGGGGTCCCTTCCAACCCCTGTGGTTCTATGTCAGTGGAGGAAGGTGGGCAGGAGTCTGTGTGTCTAGACACTCACCCCTGCCAGGCCTGGGAGCTGCTTGCAGGACAGTACACGTGGCTCTGACAGCAGGTATTTGGTGCTGAGTTCTATAAAATATACTCAGGATGGTGGTCACAATAAAAGCTGCATTGCCCTCTGCGTTTTGCCAGCTTTTCCTGTGCACTTCACAGTGCTTTTCAGATCCTGTCATACCCTGATAGCTCCACAGTCCTGTGTTTAGAAAATAAAAACCAGGCTGCATTCTTGACATATGGCTCCTGTGTACAGTGGAGAGAAAGAGGAAAAGCCCAGCTGTGAAGCACAAACATCAGATTCATCTGACTAACATTGCTGGCTTTATGTAAATTTGTCACATAAATGGCAGGAGGAACTCTGCTTTCAGAACAGTAACAGAGCTTTTAAAGTTGGCTGATTCATCAACTGCTTTTAGTTTTATGGTTTTGCATTATCATATGTAGTGTGGTGACAGCATGTCCTGGAGACACAGTGTCGTAAAACTGGCTGTGTTGAAGCCTTGGACAAATACATAGAAGAACACTGAAGTGGTAATAAAGTTGTATTACTTCTGTGTGGATAGTCACAAATCAGTGCTGGAACACTATTTGAAGCTTTAATTTGCACAGCTTGGAAGTAATTTTGAAAAACTGAAGAAACCAAGAAGTACAGATTGAAGCATTAGAGAACAGGCCTTTTGCTGAGAAATTCAAGTTAGGCAGCTTACCAAGGAGAAAATTTAGGATCAGAATTTACAAATACAAGTAAGGAAGTGAGTTGATTGAGGACTGGTGTTTGAGCTAGCACACCAGGGTGTCATGAGGTTCAGTAACAAAGGGGCTGACACAGTCCTGGTTACGTAGTTGCAGCAATTAATTATCTTACCAAATATGAAAATATTTTTTGTTTATTTCTAATCTGAAACAGGACCCTACAGCAGAGGAAATGTCTAAATGGGAAGAGCAGGACCCAGCCCTTAAGATGCATTTGAGCCAAATGAATGGCCAGATGAGAAGATGCCTTTTCCTGTGTCTCTTTCCCTCAATTCTGGCTATTGGCTGCTGCCAAAGACAGGATGGTGGGACAGACAGACAGATCTAAGCCCACTGATTTGTTTAGTGTTCTTCATAAACATCTAGCCCTTCACCAAAGTTTTTTAATCCTTTTTTAAATTTTTGTAATCCTCAACCTTGCAGGCGAGTACGACGGTGTCCCGAAGCCACGATCCCATGGCGATAAGCCTGTGATAACACGTCCCCCCGTGAGACCTCCAGACCCTCCATGTAGGACTCCTGTCCCTCCAAGGCTGGAGCAGAGGCCAGATCTGATAGCAGGAACGGCAGAAGAGATGCCTTCCTCTGTGTAAGTCAGCAGCCCTTGGTGGATGCGTGATGCCCGGGGTGGGCAGCCCGGTGTGAGGGAGCTGCCAGCACCGGGGGCTCGGGGAGGTGCGGGGGGATGAGGTCAGCCAGGCAGCAGGAGGAGGAGCTGGTGTCACCTACCCGGAATTCTGGAAGAGGAGGAGGAGGAATACCACATTGGCCTCCAGCACCAGTGTGTGCAATGGCTGGAGCCCATGGACATCCCCTCTGACACCAGTGCCAGCGTGGGTTTGGGCATCGTGTTGCAAAACTGTGCAGAGGGCATGGCCCAGGAGGGGGACCCTGACCTCAGCAAGGGAACACGCAGGAGAGACAAAGCTCTGAACCTTCTCAGGTACAGCCCTGGGGCTGAGCTTTGTCCCGTCACCTTCTCTGCTATTTCAGGGTCAGTGAAGCTGGAGAGCCCCTCCCTGCCTGCCTCTCAAAGGAGACGCTTCCTAGGGACAGACAAGACCCAGCTTGGATGTCTCTTAGAGAAATTGGATGAGGTTCAGCTTCATAATCAGATTTCTCTCTGAGTTTAGAGAAAAATAAACCCTGCTGGCTTCTAGAGGAATTAAAAAAAAGAAAAAAGAGAAAAGAAAAAAAAGAAAAAAGAGTTACTAAATGCAGGGGATCTCAGCCCAGCAGCCAGCACCTATTAGTGAGGAGGCTGTGACCTGGGTGCTGCCTCTGAGCTTGCTGCTGCTGCTGCTGTGCACCCAGCAAAGACGGGCTAGTGGAAAGGGGAGTGGAGCTGGCAGCACGAGGAGCATGGCTGCTGCCTCAGCAGAAAGGCATAATTAGAAGGTGATGGTCTTCAGTGTCTGCTAACGCCACTGCTCTTTCCCCTGGCACGGATGAGATCTGATTCACAAATTGCCTTCTCAAATAACTGGAGTGACCTCTCTTGTTCTCTTTGCAGGGTGGCCTCTAGGACCAAGTTCTTTGAGACAGCTTCCCGAAGAACAAGCAAGTAAGCCTGGCACTGAGAAGGTGGCATGTAAATAGTAGCAGCCCTGCTGCTCAGGATGCTCCTTCTGAGGCAGAACGAGTCTGCTTGGAAAGCCCCAGTCCTGACCTTTCTTGCCTCATATTCATAGGTGGAAGATGGGTCTCAGCTAAAATGCTGGAACTGAACAAAGAACACAAAGTATAAAATGTGAACCCAGATACAGACTTGATAAGTTGCATGTAAATCTGCTAAGTAATGGACATATCTGTGGATTCCTTTTATCGTGTGTGTGGATCTCAGCATAGTGCATATTGTACTTCTCAGCCTTTGGGAAGAGCTGAGATAACGTCATGGGAGCCTGGAGGGGGGCTGGTTAGATCACAGCAGCTGATCAGAGAGACCCGAGAGTGGGTGGTCCTGCAGACCAGGTCTGTGCAGGACCACCAGAGAGAGGTACAGTGTGATGGAGGGACAGCCTGGGCCCTGCAGCCTTTTGGCCAGGCTGGGGCAGCAGGGCTTGGAGTTGCAAGCATTGTGCTTTGTGGCAGCTGATTCCATTTGTAATATTATCTGCTCAAAGAAGCTTCAGCTTCTCACTTTTACAGACCACCAACCTCTGCCAAAGTGCAAGCAGGTTTGCATGTAAGTGACAAGTGTTCACTGCTAGTGTTGACAGTGAGTTCACTTGTGTTGAAAAATATATCTCAGACCTGTTACCCAGCTCTCTAGTTTTGTTTGTGGATCTTAGTTTGAGCTTGCTTTTCACATTCATTTTTTTCTGTTTCTTCTACTTCCTTATGTACAGTTCATCATCACCACAAGGCAGGATCCCAGGTGATGAAAGCTGAGGCTAAAGGTATGTGTTTGTGACTATAAATCAAGTAAGAAACCAAAAGCACAGATGTAACACAAATTCAGCATTTATGGGGTGGTGGGAGGCCAGTAGAGGCAATAGGAATCTCAAAAGATAGATGAGGAGAAATGTCCTTCCTGTGGGAGACCCTTGCAGAAGGAAGGAGAAGTGGCTGGAGATGGGCCATGCTCTTCAGTGGGGTTGGGGGTAGCATGGGAGGGTGGGGAGCTCAGCCTGCTCTGCCCTCCCTGAGCCACCTCCTGCAGCACTCAGGGAATCCATGAGCACTTTTAAACAGCAGTGACAACATCTGGGCTTGCTGTGGTTGTGCCATCGCTGATGAATTTACCCTGCTTCACAGAACATGCTTGTTTTCTTCTTCCAGACTTCGCAACCACCTCAGCCCGAGCTGGGCCCAGGAGATTTTCTGTGCTTGTGAAATGGATGTGTCACAGCTTAGACTTTCCCAGTTCAGGTGCCCCTGGAGAGCAGCTGTTTTACCGAACGATGATTTCAGAGCTTGCTGTCATAAGTGGCTCTAGAAATTAGAAGAGAGGGAGGTAATGATGGAGAGAAGAGCCTCCCCAGATGTCTGTGTTGAACTGTTCCCAGCCCTTCAGCCACTCCTCTCTGCACAGGCTGTGAAGGATGCTCATGTGTGCCCTTGCAGGTGGCCAGCAGTGTTTTCAGGGCTGGGTGAGCTCCGAGAGGCTGTGGAAGGGACAGCAGAGGATGGGAGTGGCCTTTTACCTGCTCACAGTTTGGGAAAGCACCTTGGCAAGAGTGACCTTGGACAGACACTGGAGTCAGAACACAAAGGGCTGATTCCTCATGCTTGGATGCAAGGGTAGCATGATGGGAATTTGGGTTGGAGCACTTGCCATGAGAAGCTCCTTCCTTTATGTTTCATTTTCCTCGCCCAGCATGCTGCAGTGTGTCAGTGGGTGTTACTGGAAACGCTGCTTGTGCTGAGGTGGGACAGGAACTGGGGGGAGCATCATGCTTAGCTCTGTGGGGCATCTCTTAATCTCCCTGTGAGGTGGCTTTCCAGGCAATGCCAGGCAGGTCAGCAGCCTCCAAGAGTGCAGCTGGGAGATGGAGGTGGCAAGTGCTCCTCCTCCTTCTCCTCCTCCTCCTCTTCCTCCTACTTGAGCCGCTCTCCTACCAGCTCCGCTTCCCACAGGCCCACCAAGAAATCTCTGTCCTGCAGATACTCTGGTGGACCAGCACAGAGGTGGCAAGGAACTGGAACTCGCTGAATATGGGTCAAAGCCCACGAGTCTTCTAAGAGGCACCCGGTTTCTTGTTTTCAGTTTCGTTTAATTTCCATTCCTAGAGATGTCCAGTCTCTTTTCCTCAGCAGTGGCCATGTAGATGATGCCCTTTGGTCTGCAAGGGTTTCTCCTAGCCAGGACCACCCCTGTTAACATTAGAGGCTTATTGGTGGTTCCAGCTGACACCAGGGCTGTTCCTGAGCTGTAGCATTTACCTGTAAATAGGCAGTGAACAGTGTCCCTGCTTCCTGTCACCAGCCCAAAGGCAGCTTCCCTGTTTTGAATGAATTTCCTTGGGTGCTGGGAGCATCCCAAACCAGTGGCTAAACATCCCTGTTAGCTGCTACCCAGGTGCTCTTCTCTGGAGCATACTTTGTGTCCTGCCTGGTGCAGGTTTTCCAGCTGGATGCTGCCGCGGTGCTTCCCGTGTGTCTCCCAGCATGTCCCTTGCGTGTGCATCTCTGGCTGCTTCCTTGCTGAGTGTGATTCCAGCCCTCTCTGGGCACACACGTCATGTCAATGGTGCTCCTGCTCCCCAGGGCTGCGGCCGTGCCCAGCTGCTTGCTCCTGTACTCCTGCTTTGAACAGTGGCACATGTAAGTGGCTTTAAAACCAAACCAACAAGCGAACTGGTAATTGCCGGGCCTGGACTGTGCTGGACCTTCGGGGTTGGGTGGCTTCGTCACCTCCTGGGGTGGCTGTCCCAGAAGTGTCAGGCCAAATCACTGTCCCCCCCCTTGGGCTGTGCATTGAGGCCCCTAGATGCTGTTGTTTTGGGAGGCACCCAGTTCCATGGTCCTGGGTGGCTCTGGGGGTGACACCCCCTTGGCTGCATGGGGCCCTGCACTGTGCTGGCACCCAGGGTGCCCATCCCATTGAAAGCAGTGGCTGGTGCAGCCCCTCACTGCTGCTGCACAGTCACTGCTGAGCCTCGGGCTCCCTGCCTTGCTCAGACCCTGCGGGACAGAGCCAGGGCCCATGGGAAGAAAAGAAATCCGAGGGAGTGTGGTTTGGAGTCTGATGTTGTAAACAATGTGGGGAAGCAGCTCATTGGAAACATTTTATTGTGTCCTTTTAAAGTAATTTGTCACATATACGTCTGTGCTGGATTTTCCTCTTCTGTGTGCTCATCTGAATTCTGGGAACCAGCAGTGGAGAGGCCATGGGGTGCTGGGCTGTGCTGCTGGGGGGCTGGGGGGCACGATCCTCTCAGCCAGTGCCACGGGACGGACACAGCCAGGAGGGGGGTTGGTCCCGCCTGTTGGCCAGCGGAGCCGTTCGGGCATGTCAGAGCTTAGGTTACTTCAAGTGTTTATAAAGGTTTCCATGAAGTAAAAAAAAAAATAATAAAAATAAAAAGTAATAAAATATAAGAGTCCGAGGGTGCTTTTTTCCCTTCTCTAACAGTGTCCCCGAGCTGCCCACGCTGCTGCTCTTCCTCTGCAGTCCCTGCTGCTCAGGGCAGTGGGTTTGCACAGGGGTGGGTTGTTCTGTTTTCCTGGCAGACACATTTGATACTATGTGTTTTTTAAATGTATTCTCATTTTGAACTTCAACTCACTGATTCTGGCTCTACTGCCTCTGTCAACATAAGCACCTTGCTTCTTGCTTATGACTGCTGCAGAGACAGCACTGACTTCTTTCTATCTACCTGGCATCTTTTTCCCATCCCTCCCCTGTTTTTCCAACCCTCTCAACTCCGACACTGTGATGTTGTGCACTAATGTTTGGGTTTCAGGCTGCTTGCTTTTCTTAACAAAAAGTCCTCTCTCAGGAAAACAGCTTTCTCTCTGAATGAATCTTGCAACCTGCTCTTGAGCCTGAATTTATGGAGAAGTGGTCTGGGGGTCTTCAGCTGAACAACAGGAAGTATTCCCACCTACACCCCTTTTAGACTGCTAAGTGCTGTATTCTTCTTGTTATCCTTCCTGCAATTATTTTGTACCAGCTCTAGTTCAAGGGTGCTGAACTTTCCAGCCTGAGTTCTGGGTTTGCCTGCAGGTCTGTGCCCTGCCTGGCTGGGCACCATTGCTGCTGAGCACGGTCCTGCCTTCCCATTCCCTGCTCAGCATGGTGACCTGGGGCCTGGGACCCCAGTACAGTGGCAAGAGCAGTCCCCAGCTCCCCAAGGGGCAACTAGACATGGGGTGCCACCCCTCAGCACTCCCAAACCTCTGCCTCTCCCTTCCAGCCTCGGGAATCGCTGTTGCCCGTTAAGCCCTGCACCATCAGCCACTGGGAGCAGGGATGGAAAAGGAGTGTCTGAAGCACCCTCCCCTCAGCAAAATTTACTGCAGCTCCTGGCATTTTGAGAGTGTTGGCCTTCTGCTATTATCAAAGAATGAAATCACCCTCCTGGCAGGGAGCATGAGCCAAATGCTGGTTCCCGTTCAGCTGCACTTGGTTTCACCAGGGGCAGGGCTGAGGAGGCTCAGGCACTGACATGCAAAGCTTCCTTGGCTTGCTTCTTGCTTTTCCCCATCTCTTCAGTTGAAAAGACTAATCCTAAGAGTGTAAACTGGCAGGAGCCACAGTCCTGCTGAAAAAAGTACAGCACACGACAGGCCAGAGTGCCTGGCAGAGAGAGAACCCTCCCTTCCCCCGCCTCAGCTCCCCCAGCCTGGGGTGCAGCTCCTTTCAGCGCGAGGACTCGCAGGGCTCGGACCAGATCCCTGATGAGGAGAGCTCAGCACCAAGGGCCAAGGGATGGTGCAACTCCTGGCACAGGGGCCACGGAGGCCAGGAGCCAGCAGGCAGCTCCTTCTGGCTCTGACACATGGCCTGGAGATGCTCCATGGCCCTCTGGGTCCATCTGCCACTGGCACAGGCACTAGCATGTCCCTGTGCGTGTCCTAATCCCATTTTAACCACAGCAAGAATACAGACTGCAAAATCTCTTTTCTGTCATGATTAGAAACCTTCTCCCAATTTTCACCCCGGGGACGTTTGGGGATTAGTTACCTCTGGGGTGCTGGAGGACAGAGTGAAGGTTTGTCAGCAGTAATTTGGGGAGGGAAATGTGATAATGGGATGAGAACTGCCACAGATTGAGGTGATGGTCTGTTGGGTTTTTTTCCTTTTTTTTCTTTCCTGTCACCTTGTTTCTCTCATGTTTCCTTCTGAGGCCGTAGTTTTTCCAGGGATGGATGCCCTCAAAACAACAGTGTTTCAGAGAAAGAAACTGTTTTCTTTTTTATTAGCCCATGTAGCAAATGACAGATTGGGAAGAGTACCCAGGCACTATCCCAACAATTCTGGTGTCCCAACCCACCGGTGGGTGCATGGTTTGTTTGCTGGAGGGAAATGTTTTGATTTTGTCTGAGCAAGAAAAATATTTTCCAGCATAAGTAAAACTGTTTAGGTTTTTATGCAGAGAAAAGATATCAAAACAAGAAGTTTCAAAGCTTGAGACTGGGCCTCAGTGAAGACTTCCCAGAGGAAGAATCTGGTGAGGTTAAAGGCACACTTCAGTAGACACATCTATATGATAAATTTAGAATTGAAATGTACTTAGTAGAGCACTGACATCCTAAATTTATGTGCTGCACAGAGACCCACAAAAGCACAGGAATCCACCCACGCAGGACTTCTTGCAAGATCAGAGTCCTAGTTTTAAGCTCCATAATTCTCTCTGGCCCAACTTGCTGCACAATTAACCAGCTGAATGCTCTGATTTAGGACCAGTTTTCCACACCAGATGTTTTCTTGGCAGCCGTCAGGAGCATTACTTGGCCTGTACATCCATAAATCAGGAGTCAGGACACCAATAAAATCCTGCAATTGATTTTAAAAAATCACGCAATGTTTTGAACCAGTAAAAGCTGTGATTTTTTTCTAGTTTCCTTGGATTTTCAGCAGTTAATGGAAGAAGGGCTTTCACAGCCTCTCTTGAAGTCGGTGAGAGAGCTCCTGAAAGGCAGCAGTTTGGAGGATTCTTGAAGTCACAGGTTGCTGTTCCCACGGAGGCTTGCAGAAACACACCCCTCCACCCCTCAGAATCTTGCCCCTGGTACCCCCGCCCCCTCACAGGTCTGGCATCCCTTGCTCTGCATCCTGCACTCCCTGGTCCGTCCTCGGCCCCGCAGGCTCCTCCCAGCACTTGTGGCCGTCAGGTCACTCTGCTCTGGTGGGGCTGGGGTGTGGGGCAGGCTGGGCCCTGCTCACCCTCCCCTTGGCGTCTGCCCGCCGGCCACGGTGGGAGGTGGCAGCAATTTTGGGTGAGGAGCAAACCCCAGAGCTGGCTGATGTTCCTTGTGTCAAGGGCACATGAGTCGCCGTGACCCTGCTGAGGTCTGCGGCTGCCACCCCAGCGCGGCACACGCCAAGGGCAGAGCAGCTCCTGGTGCCTCTCCCAGCTCCAGTTTGCTCCAGTCCAGCAGGACAAAGGAGATGGCAAGTGTGCCAGGGCTTCTCCAGTGGTGAGAAACAGGGTCCAGCATCCCTCCGGTGAAGTCTCACCTCACTGGATGCTCCGCGCCTGGCGTGGCACGTACTTGTGCTCCAGAACAGCTCTCCTGAGGGGCCACATCTGGTGTCCCTGCCCCTTCCTGCAGCAGCCAGACCCCCCAGCCAGGCACAGCCTCCTGTGCCCCTCAGGCTGCCGTGTCCCCAGCAGCCCCGTGCTTACCTGGCAGAGCCTTTCAGAAAAGGTCCCAGCTGCATTTGTCATCACAAAGATTCCTGGAAGAGCATCTGCAGCCTGCTGGGATGGGGCTGGTTGCTACCTGGGACAGGAACCTGCAGAGACCTACAGAAAAATGTACCTGGCTGCACCAAGTGGAGCTCTGCAGCCCTCAGACCTCCCAGGAAGTCCCTCACACTGCTGAGAAGTGTTGGTTTCTAAATGGAATTATTATTGCAGGTATTAAAGTGGGTTTCGTTGCCCAGGACAGAACACTTGGCCTGAGTGTTTCTCCCATCTGGAAATTGTTGGAAACAATTGGAGTATCGGTGATTTTGGTGTCATTTGTAGGTCACAGTGAACATTGTGGTGGATGGATGCACGAGGCACAGCAGAAATGGCTGGACTGTAACAGAATAAAACTAGCTTGGCTGAAGTGACTCTGGCCCTTTGGCCAGACCCCGTCCTCTGCAGACAGACTCATTTTCCTTCCAGTTCTCAGCCAGAGAAATGCTGTGGAAGCTGCAAGAGGCTGGAGCCCAGGCTGAGGACAGAGGCTGGCATAAGACCAGGCCATGTGGAGCCATGGCAGGACTGAGACTGTCACCCCAGGGCTGGATCTGTCACCCCAGGGCATGTTGGACCAGTGGCTCCTGAGCATCCACAGGGGATGTTGGTGGCCAAGTACAACTGGGGGACCCTGGGGCAGATATGCTGACAGGTATCCAAGATGGTCCCGCAGCCCAGGAACAAGGGAGGATTTATGTTGACAGAGGGTGAATTTTGAAAACAACACACTCATTTTGAACTGTGGCTCAAGTAGAGAGGCAGGACCAACGTCTCTGCAGATGCCCAAACATGAGGCTATGCCACATGGGGGAGGCTTTTTGTACTGCTAAGAGCAGCACATGTTCAGCTGCAGGGCACCCACACCACTGCTGTGCAGTTATGCACTAGGCATCACCAGCTGTTTGTGGACTGATGAGGTTTGTTTTTTTTCCAAGCTCTTTGGTTTGTCTCACAGTGAACAGAATCTTGACCCTGTGCAGTATTCACCTCCATGCCTTGAATTAAAAAGTGGTCTGATAAGAAGTGTTTTTTTATTACTTGGAGAGCACAGGTGAATTTTATAAAGAGGTTTCAGCAGAATGGATTTACAGCTGCTCATAAAGATACTGAAAACAACAACAAAAGGAGGATGACACTGGCCTTTATTAGCTCCTTGTTTTGAGAAATACATTAATCAAATGAAATTCAATCTAAAAGACCTAGAGAGGCATATATGAAAGGATTAGTCAATTGATGTGGAAATTAATTAACAGTTCAGACACATGATTAACAGCAAAATCTGACTGTGAAAAACAGCCTGTGAATGACCCACCATACAGCCTCGTCCAGTGAAAAACGACCCCTTATTCCTAGCGTCTTCAATAGCTAGATTTGTCACACCAGATAACACTTTCATGCACATAATGGAAACCAGAGCCAAACACACACATAGAGCAGCGTTCCAGCAAACCAGATTCTGCCTTTATTGTACTCAGAACAACAGATTTTAGGATTACAAAAAGAGCTGAACACCAAACGTGAAGGTCTGCCCTGTGGCACAGCACGGCCCAGGGCTTGCGTGGGACCCAAGCATGGACTCAAACAGTCAAAAAGTGTGTATTCTCATTTCCCCTCACATAGTGTAATGGGGTTTGTCTTTACCCCAGATACCAGACAGGCTCCTCTTTTTGGTTATGGGAACAGACATCCTTCAGTCTCCTATGGAGACTCCCAAGGCACGGTTGTCCCCCAAGCACCCACCACTGCTGGCCAAGGCAGCAGCTGTCACTGCTCTTGCCTCCATGACATCCAACCATCGTAGGTCTCTGTTTTCCTTGGTCAAGGAATTCAGTTCCAATTGTGACAAAAAAAGAGCAGTGGCAACAATCCGACTAATGTCCTTCCCTAGAAACAGAATTTGGCCTCAGACGCTGTTACTTTGGGGAAAACTCTGCCATTTCTGAAAGCTGATTGAAAAAAACTAGTGTTGCAACCATAATAAAATGGTGTGTGTGAGCCCCAACCTCACTGCACGTCCTGCAGAAGGTAAAGGCTGGAGGTGCAGCAATGAAGTCCCACAGAGACAGGGCAAAGGCTTTTCCATGGCAGACACAAGAAGCCAAAAGCTTCACCCTCTCCTTGCAACCAGGCCCTGGGAAATAACCACATTCCTGTACCTGAAAGTCCTTCTCATTCTTTGGGCTCCTTGTTCTTCTGTTGGTTCTCCTGCAGCGTTTGCTTCATGACTTTACTCAGCTGTGGTGAAAGAAGCAATTGCAGACACTGCACTTTGTTACTTCCATTAATATAGCTATGGGCTGGGAGTCCTCCCCAGGCAAAAAGGCACCAGCAATGAGCTTTTTTGGCTTATTACAAAGAAAATAAAATCTATCAATATAAAGAACTCTTTTTATTACAGAGACATGTTAACAAATAAAACCAGCATTGAATTGCCACGGAACACAAAATACCCGGCACAGAGAGCAGCTTATAACAACTTTGCTGGGGTTTGATGTGTGGTGCAGATATTTACCTTCTGAATCAATCACAAGTGCAGGTTCCACTGCTGTGTCAAAGGGGAATGAGCACAAGTCCCTCGGTGCTGCCTGGCAGCAGGGGCCAGGTTTCCACCCCCACTATCCCAGGGTCCCAAGTGCCATCGTGTCCCCACTGCCTGGCCCCTCCCACAGGGGCACGGCGCTGGTTCCCAGATGCACCATCACTGCACTGTGGGCACCAGGATGTGACAGTGCAGAGCGTGGCTTGCCCAGTCCTTCTGGTACAAGAAAGGATTTCTGTGCCTCTGAAAGTCTCCTTCGAAACAGCCAGAGAAGTGCTACCATGCTGTAATTCCAGGATTCTGCCCTAAAGTGCAAGGATGCTCTGTGCAGTCAAAGAGGGCAGAAATAAAGGACACTCTGTTGTCCCCCAAGTGCAAATACTATCCCTGTCTAACCAGAGCCAGCTACAAGAAAGCTGGAGAAGCAGATACCAACACTATGCCAGTGTATGCTCCATTCATACCATGAAAGGATGGACCTTTGACAACTGGGCAGTATCTAACCAGAAAAAAACTGTTCATTAAAAGTTTCCATTAATATTGGCACATACTGACTCCTCTTCTGAAGAATATTTATTTGCAATCAATGGGCAATCAGAAAAGAACCTCTTAGAGCATTAAATAGGTATCTTTAGCAATATAAAATAGGGCATGCCTTTATATATATATATATAATTTTTTTTTTTTAATATGTTTAACATATATTATGGGACTGAACCACCTAGGGAGAGAGATCTGCAAGTGGGGCAACAGCTGCAGGGAGCTGCAGGACAGCCTGTGCTGGCAGGTGATCTGGCAAGGAAGGCCAACTCTGCCCAGTGGGAGGCAGATGACACCAGAGGCACCCCCCTCAGCATCTCTAGGGACCACAGCAAGGACCCAGTGGCACTGTGTGGGCTGGAGCAGAGCAGTGCAGGGTGGGAAGGAGGTGGGCACCGGGCTGGCCCTGGAGGGCTGACCCCTGGCAGTCACCTGCCTGTGCATGGCACCATGCTCTTGGTGCCATCCTCTCAGCTCTGTCTTAGCTCCATTGTCCCTAAGCCAGGCACAAAGGACCTTTTGCCCAGTGTGGGAATGGTGACACCAAGGGGGTCCCTCTCCCAGTGCTCGCCCATCCTGAGGAAATCCTCAGGGGCAGCCTCTATGTGATGGTGAAGATTGGTGAAATTCTCTTTGCTTTATTAAAGCAAAAGTAGACAAGAAAATGCAGTAGAAAACACAAAGTACAAAGATACACGGCAGGACCTGGACTTTGGTATATCTTAAGCATCTTTTTCTTCTGCAGTTCCTGCAGCAGCCCAAGAAAATAAAGAAGGAAACAGCATTAACTCCCCCAGAAAATACAGACACAGGTGCTATTGGTTCCCACATCCTCCACTCATCCCTCTAATAGTATCATTAAAAGTCAACCTTTGAATAAAGAAGTTGCAGAAGTTTAATTAGATGCTGAAGGGACAGAGCCCACAAGCCCAGTGCCTGTGGCTCTGCAGTCTCTGGTGAGGAAGGCAGCTCAGGGCCCCCTGCACATGGACCAGGGGGCTTCACCAGAGCTCCTGCACCCTTCTTGGAGCATTCGTGGGGGGAGCAGCATTGTACAGGTGAAGTGCACACATCTGGCAGGTGAAACATCAGCAGTACCTCCTAAACCATTTTTCATCTGCTCTATGCTTTCACCAGCACATCAGTGTATGCAAATCCCTGTTGTTTTTTCCCTAATCTCCCAGCAGAAAAGTACCCAGCAGACTATCTCCACTCTCATTAACTAATGAAAACTTCACTGACATGAGCTTGTGCAAAATGTAAAGCTCTCCAGAGTAGCTGCTCGGATTGCTCACAAACAACCTCCTGTTGATGAAGGGGATCATTATCAACCCAGTTGCTCATGGTATTCTTCTGCTTAGCAGCCAGAACATGTTCAAGAAGAGAGAAATGCACCAGCAGGACTTTTTCACTGGTTCATTTACAAATACTAGAAGATCATAACAACATTTAAAACACTTGCAGCCCTCTAAAATACGGAAAGCTACTGAGAATCCCATCCTGCTGGCTGGTGTTCAGGCAGGTCACCTACAGATTCTGGTGCCACCTGCATGAAGGGATTTCAGGAGAAAGAGCATGACCAGGGCAGTATCTAGTAGAGGAGCAAACCCCATTGCCAATAACTGTAAAGAGAGCTCCTCCACTGCTACAGTTGTGTGGGTTTTTTTCCCCTACTCCTTCCCTTAATGAAAATCTCATTGCATGACAGAGAAATATCAGAAAAATTGTTCCGTTCTTGCCAAGGGTTTGCAAAGAACCCAGAGGTACCATGAGGGCATTTGCTGGCAGAGCTGTGAGTGATGGCAGCTGCTGAAGGGCCTGGGCAGCACGAGCAGAAGCAGTGGTGCTGTCTTCTACACGACACACGTGGCAACCAACTGGCCTGAACTCCAGTGCCTTGAATGTTGGAGCCACCCAACAAGCATGAGCAGCTGGTACCACACTGGGACACAGCACGACACAAGGCACGTGTCTGACCTGGTTCACCTGCCTCAGCCAGGTCTGTGCAGGAGGTTTTGGTGAGAAGGGGGGGACCAGAATGTTGTGGGCAACATGGGCTGGGCCACTTTGTGGGGAGCAGAGTCACCAAAGAAACAAATCTGACTATGGACATGGAGTGAGCCAATGTCTCCTGACCCTGAGGTATCAAACAGACCAAGCAAGCCTGCCCTCCTCAGAGATTCCCACCTGTAGGAGTCACTGGCACCACAAGACCCATCAGCCTTTGCTGGGGTTGCTGGCTGGGGACCCAGTACCCATGGGAGCCTTTATTCATCCTCACAGCAGAGCTGCAACTGGCTGTGCCACCACTGTGACATATGGAGCTGCTGGGGACAAGCGGGACGTGAGAAACACGTGAGAGATGAGGCACAAGGGACGGGGTGTGAGTGATGTATAAGGGACCATGCCTGAGGGATGGTGTGTGAGGCAGTGCAGGAGGGACAGTGTCCTCCCCAAGTGCAATCAACCACCGCAATTAGCAGGAGCTCTGTGCACTGCTGGAAGGGCAGGGGATCTCCTCAGGGTTTCCTTTGCAGCCCCTGAAGCACCATAGCAGCCCCAGTCCCTTCCCACAGCCACCTCCTGAAGGCCAGCAGGAACTGCAGCCCCCTGGCCTTGCAGGTCCCTCAGGTCCTGGCCCTGATCCTGGGACTCTGGGCTGCTGGCATCAAATAGCTGGGACAAAATGGGAAGTAGCATAGCAGAAAACTGGTCTGTGGATACCCAGCAGGAGCAGTGAGGGGCTGGACGGGAGAGCATGAGGTGTGAGGAGGTGTGAGGAAGCCAGGCACTTGAGGAGGGGGTTTGGCTGTGTGGGGGGAGCAGCAGCTGCCCAGGGTGGGAAGGTGACTGCTGAGCACCAGGCATCTGCAAGGCAGGCCCAGGTCCAGCTTCACCAGCCATAGGAACAGCATGCCAGGTGGAACACAGTAAACATCTGCCATCTCTGGGGGTTTCCCAAAGTCACCTTGTCCTCCAGCCCTTTGCTGACACCCTGGGAGCTCTCTGGGCTGCCAGGAAGGCTGTGGGGCCCTGGCAGCCATGAGCAGCCCCCACAGCTCTCTGACCCAGCAGCAGCTCCAGCAAACCCATCAGGCTGCAAAACCATCTCATCTTCCAACTTTTCTCTCTGTCTCTGCTGCAATATTTTAACTCGTCTGCTTTCCAGCACCATAATGCAAATAAGAAATCCCAGAGGAGGTCAGTAAAGTAACCCACACCCAAACTTCTAGGTTCAATCTGCTTCTTGTCTTGTTCTATTTTTAACACACACCCAAACCCTACAACTCCTGCCATTTCTCCTGACCTCCTGTGGCCCTGGGCCACTCAAATTCACTGAGGAAAACACACAAACAAGAGAACGTGGACACGGTGCCACTGCCACCACCTCCTGTCCCAGCACAGTGAGCCAGATCTGGGCAGAAGCTGTAGCTGGAAGTTCAGCTCAGAGGTACCTCAGGAAAAATAGAAATCTCAGGAATCCCAGCAGGTCTGTTACTGTCTTCTTGGCACCCTGCCTCTGTGGAGGGGATTCCCCAAGGCACTGCAGTACAGTAGTGCAGAAATAACAGGCAGGAGACAGCTGAAATGAGGGTGGGCAGCACTGGGAATTCCCTCCAGAAGATCACTGTGCGTGGAAGTAGATAGGCTTGACTTTTCCAGACAAGATCTTGGGAACCTGCACAGAGATGATCTCGGCCATCATTTCAGGGTAGTCCACACTCACCATATGTGCCTTAATTAAAAGGTCAAATGTAAACTGATGCAGATCCTTGGCAATCTAGGGAAGGAAGAAAGTTTGTTAGGTGAGAAGTCCCTGGCCAGCAATTGCTCTGGGAAGGTGTCAGCAGGCACAGGAGGTCAGGGCTGGACCTTGCTGTGACAGGACCTGCTTTGCTCTCCAGCCACCACTGCCCTGCCTGCAGTTCCCAGATGGCAGGTATGTGTCCCGAGGGGGAGCCAGGGAACCACCCAGGCTGGGAGCACACAGCATATTTTGCCATTGCCCTTCACACCCAGACACTACCGAGTCTCAGGAAAACTGGTATCTATAAAAAAGGTATTTTCTTACTCCTACAAAACTTGTCTTGCTGTGGGCTGATGCTGCTGACTTCACCTATTAAGAATTATTTTTTGCTTGTAGACATATAATTGTACAGGCATGGAGCTGATCCCCAGGCAAGAGGAAAGGTCTAGTGCACCTTTCACCAGCACAACAAAAGATCAAAAGTCATAAATAAAGAAATATGTTTTCACTGCTGTTGTCTGAAAAGATTCACTGGGGGCACTGAGATTTTGAGCTGTTCTGCCAGGCTGACAGTGGAAAAGCACCATCTACAATTGGTAAAGAAGGATGCCCAAAAACCCAAGCACAAGAGTGATTATTGCAAGGAGTGACAGACCCAGGTAACTTTCTCTCCCTCCTAGAGTTAGTGTCTGTCTTTGGTCTCTTAATGTGGGAGCACATGGCACCTGTCCTTGGAAAGGTGTGCCAAGAGGTAAAAAGCAAACTGCAAAGAATGACAGAATCATTGAACAACCCAAGATTGAAGAGACCTAGAAAGGTCACCTGGTCCAGCCTTCCTGGGGCAAGGGAGCCTAACGCCCATCTTGGAAACCTCCAGGGATGGGGACTACCACCACCCTGGGGAGGCTGTGCCAGTGAATTCTCCTTGTAAAAAACTTCTTTCTTATTTTGTTTTTTATGTGTATAGCTAGACATTTCACTTACAGGATGCACAGAGTCCAGGACTTTGGTGAGCTGGTAAAATCGCCGAGAGCAGGAGGTCGGGTTCTTCCTCTTGCAAGCAATGATCCGGTCAAGTTCCTTAATGTAATTCATTCGAAGTTCATCAAAGAGCTTCTGGTTCTTCAGGCCATCCACTGGAACTGGATGGAACACGGGAAGGAAACAGTAAGAGTTGCCCAGAGAGAGAAGAGAATAAAAGAGGAAGAGGAAGGCTGAAGAAGGGTCAGTGCAGACCTGCGAGGAAAGATCTGCCCATCAGCTCTGCTTCTGCTACGGCCTCACTCCGAGGGCCTGTCAGATTCCAACCCGAGAAGCCTTGTTCAGCACTGGTTAGAAAAGGCAGGCAGGGGAACCAGCTGCAGCACTGTTTTCCTCCCCAGCAGTGGATGCTCAGAGGTCCTCACAACGAGGGCAGTGAGACTGAGAAGCAGCCTCCTGCAGCAGCTGCAGGGGAGGAAGCTGCACGGCGCAGAGGCGGGTGGGCTGGCTGCAAGGCTGGTGCCCTCTTGGCTTGGCAGCTCAGGGTGAAGCAGAGAGAACATTCCAAGCCATTGCTTGGGAAACAGGAATACGTGCACAGGGTGATAAAGCCCAGAGCCACTGAAGCCCTGCTGAGGAAAGGCTGGCAGTACTTACTAATACTGAAGAAGAGTAGAGCCTTCATACAGAGGAACTCCTGAGGAGTGATCTGAAGCCACCCGAACTCCTGAGAGAGGTGCCGCATCCTGACACACTGGCTGTACATCCTGGATTTGTGCATCCGGTACCTGGCAGGACCAGACACGGAAGGAGTGGCAGGGACAGGCCAGCAGTGCCCCCGGGGGGACACGCTCTGCCCCAGCCACCCCAGCCCCACCTGCCACATCCCTGCAGCTCTGCCTCAGGGGAGGCTGGTGTGTGGGAGAAGAACGTTTTCCAAAACTCCTGTGTGCAATCCTCTTTGTCTGGACACGGGTGACTGCCTGGGCTCAGCTGCCTTTCCTGCACACCCCTGCAGTGAGTCCCCGCTGCTGGCTCTCCCAGAGGGACACGAAGCTGAGCTGGCAGCTCTCAGAGAGGTGTGGATTTGCTTGCTGCTGTGCTTAGTTATTGGTTTTGAGCTCTTCTGCCTCAGTGTCAACAAACCTTCCCTGTCTCTGAGCTGATGCTACATCAGAGAGAACCCATCAGAAACTCACAATGAATGATTGTTTCTGTTTCTGCTTGCTCTAGCTGACCAACCCAGCTGAGAACAGGAACTCAGACCCCTCAGATAGAAGGCAGGTCTGCATGGACCAGCCCTTCACACCCAGTACCAGCACTTGTTGCTGCCCTGATGGAGGCTGGACCCTGCACAGCTGAGGGAAAGGGTAAAAGGACCAAGAGAGACATCATAGCTCTCCTGCTCCTGGAGATCAGTGCAATTAGATCAGAGCAATTAGAGAAGAAAAGCAGGGCCCTCCCATGCCTTGTTGGTCTGCTCTGAGAACATGATTACTCAAGTTGTACATCTCATAAGCAGACAGGGAAGCAAAGTCCTTGTCTTGTTCTCACCTCTCAGCTAGTCTGACCCAGACACAGCACAACATTAGATTAGAGTTGTCATTTCACACTTACTCATTAAAGACCAAGTCTGGAGCGAAGTAAAGCATCCTGGAATTGACGTTGGTGAAAGATCTCCAGCCCATAGCAAAAACCATGAGACCCATCCAAGAGTACTGGATAATTGACATCTGATCATCCACGTGCAGGTTGCGAAATCCTAGCCAAAAAAATGAGAAAGGGATAGTACAAATCCATGTTGGTATCCTGCAGTTACCAGGAGTGTTTTCCTGCAGGCACCAGCTCTCTCACAGCATTCCTGTTAGGACAAGGCGGTCCACAGCCCAACCTTGGCTGGCCCCAGGACACACAGCTGCAGCTGGGAGACAGAACTGCAGCATCAGTGGCCTGGTGCTCCCACCCTCATGGACGAGCAGAAACAGCCAGAGCTCAAAACCAGAGCTGGAAGGGGAGAAAGGGGATCTCCAGATACATGGAAGGGATGAGGAAAGCCACAAGCAGCAAAGTGTTTCAAAGGAAGAAAGTGACAAGTGGTAAAAAAGTACGTATTTAGAGGGGAGGTTGAGATTAGACATTGGGAGGAAATTCTTCACTATGAGGGTGGTGAGACCCTGGCCCAGGTTGCCCAGAGAAGCTGTGGCTGCCCCATCCCTGCCAGTGTTCCAGGCCAGGTTGGATGAGGCTCTCAGCAACCTGGGCTGGTGGGAGGTGTCCCTGCCCATGCAGGGGGTTGGATCTACATGATCTTTAAGGTCCCTTCCAACTCAAACCATTGTATGACTCTATGATTTTCCCCCAAAGAGTCTTGAAGTCCTTCACAAATTATATTTTAAGACTTTGCAGGACCCAGTGAGGTGAACAAGCATCAATCTGCAACAGACTGGACAAAAAGACAGCAGGATGGGATTCAGTGGCTTCCCTTTGGAAGTCTGTTTGACTACAGGTGCTGGGCAGGTCCAGGTGCCCCAGCCCAGGCTTGCCCTGCCCCAGCCCTGCTTGCTGGCACCAGACACCCCACCCCAGCGGGTGGAACCAGGCCACCTGCTCTGCAGGCACAGCGTGACCCCAAAGCCTCTGCTCCAAAACATTCCCAATTACCATGTCAGACAGCTTGTCAAAAATGAGCCCAATAAAGAGCCGAGGAGGATTTGTTTGCCCTGCTCTGTTGACAGGAATGAATCAATCAGCCGCAGGGCAGCGGGCGCCCAGCGGCAACACAATTAACTGGATCACGTTCTCCAGGCACCCAGGCAGAAACCAGCCCTCATTAACCAATTACCTCCTTTGGTGCAATTCTGGCACTCAAGGAAACAAGCTGGAAAAACTGCCATTATTTTTCACTCCGTTAGGACTTCACAAAATGTAAGTAAATGGATTTTACTGTATGATGCCCAGAGCCAGGAAGTAACCCTGAGGCCTCATCGCATGGTCAAAGACTCCTTTGGTTTCTCTGTCAATACACGATGCATTTGTCTAATGACCACGAAAATGAATATGAAAACTTCTGCTGAACCACAAGCTAAACAGAAATATTAAGTACATTCTAATCAAATCAGTATTCCCAGATGGCAGCTTGCAGTTAAATCCCAGGCTTGTTTTCCAACACATGCACAAACACCACTTCCAACATTGTGCTTTTCCCCCGATACCTGTAAGCAGTCAGATGCAACCTGGTTGCAGTCAAACACTAAAGGAATTCTGACATCTCCAATGTATAATTATAATCCATTGAGGCAAGTGTCTGCCTCTTCCTTGGGAAGCTGTCAAATGAGCACAAGCCCTGTTTTATTGCTGATTAAGCTTGCTTTATGTTCGCACTTTCAGTTTGCATGTCACTGGATGAAAAACTGAAGCTTGCATGCAAATAGTGCCCCACAGCATGGGAGGAGGTGCTGTTCCTCTGGGAGTTCCCAGCCTCCCATGGAACAGGAACCTTCTGGCAGCCAGAGAAAAACGTGTCACCAGCACACGGGGACAGACAAGGCACCTGGGCAGCTCAAGGGCCTGGTAAAATCAGTCACACTCATCTCCAGGACCTGCCTAGGTTAGATTTTCATATTTAATTACAGCTCTGCATGCTATAGAATCCTATTTATCAGTAAATTTGGTCAGAGGTGAATTCACTACCTAGTAAAAATCCCAGTGATTCCTCACCCTGCTCATCCCATGGAGATGCTGCCAGTGCATGAGCAAAACCAGCACCCAAAGTCTCATCCAGGACTGGGGTTCCCTTAACCCCTAAGCATTCCAATACATTTCTGGAAGTACTTGTTGCTCCTAATCTTTGCTGCAAGAGGCATTTTGGTGCACTAGTTCATTACCTTGTAATTATGTTAACTTCAAAAAAAATACTTGTGCAAGCTTTATCAGTGTTTAAGGAAAGGTATTTCAACACAACAGTTTTGTTGTTACAGGACCTAAAGTTTGCTTTCTGCTTGTCCACAAAACCAACTTCTAGAAACAGTGGTTGACTTTTCTAAGAGGAATCACTGCTTCCAGTTTCTGAGCCAAAATGTGTTGAAACCAAACTGATTTTCAGAAACCAGATGCCTATTTTTTCCTGGAAACCTTCCTGCTCCAGGCATCTTAGCTGATGTATGGCCA
The DNA here is from genome assembly GCF_020740795.1 of Apus apus. Lineage (NCBI taxonomy): Eukaryota > Metazoa > Chordata > Aves > Apodiformes > Apodidae > Apus > Apus apus. Next base: position 20,133,644 of record NC_067293.1, read on the forward strand.
AAACCACTGTAAAAGAAAACAAACACCCACCTGATTCCACAATGTATTTTTAACTTTTTAGTATTGGAGTAGTTTGAAGAGACCCAAATGAAGACACCTTCTACAGAGAGAAACCATAGCAAAAGGAAAATTAAATGTACTGAGGACTTGAAAAAGATCAGTGCATAACCTTTTTTCTGTGAATAATGGTAAAGCAGCATAGTTTTGAAAAAAAATCTCCATCTTCTCTCTTGATGCACTGCTGTGCCAGAATTCTATCTTCCTAAGAGATCAGCAGCTGAACACCTCCCAGATCACCATAAAGTAACATTTCTAATACAAACACTCATTTTCTTTCTGGAAATTTTATTGTCCAGAGAATGGAAAAAGATGCACAATTATTTGTATCCTTCCAGCTAAAAGGTGAGTTAGACACATTGCCAGACAGTAGATCTAAAGAGAAAAGCAAGCCAGCAATGGCCTGGAACACCCACAAAGCCCCAGCTACTGACGAGCACAGAGATTTTACAGTAGCTCTAGTGAACAGATCCATCTCTATGGTCCAAGGGGGAGTATTTCACCTGAAGGCATCTGCACTGACCTGCTGGCCAAATGAAGGGTGTCCATCAGCCTGCCCACCCCCCTAGCTCCACTCTGCAGCAGCCCTGCCCTGGACACCGATTTCCTAACAGCTTCAGGAATTAACTGAAGGTTTTCCATTTGATGCCAGATAAATGATCTTTAAACTAATGTGTTAGAGTGCTCCTCTAAATTAACTGTAACACCTTTACTGAATTTATGCATATGGAAAAGGAAAAATACACAGTCCTTCCACTTACCTTGAAGTGGACAGGTTTTACAGATTTAATCAGACTTTTTAATTCTGTGTTTCAGCAGCTTTCCTGGCAAGCTGTGGTTCTTTACTCTTTCCTTTCCAGGGAAACCACAGTTTGATTCTACCTTCTCCCATGCAGAATTTAAACTGCATAGAGTCTAAAGGGTCATACATCACTTTCTCTCCACTGGGCAGCAGCCAATATTGTTCCTGTGGGCAAGTATTTCAAAATACTCCTACCTGATCCTGTCTAGTTCCCAGGATATCACTGAAACCGCACTGGAAGAAGTGCAGCAACATCCTGCTGCATATTAATCACTCAGGATTAATGTACAGGTGATGTTCCATGCAGGATGCAAGGTTAATAATCATCTATTAACCAGTATTAACCTATTGCCACTATTAGCAGGCTGAGGCTACCTCTATTACGGGTACAAGTTCATCATCATGATAGAGTGCTTTGGGTTGGAAGGGCCCTTTAAAGGTTCTCACTCTTTCCACTTTAAAATTCCCCCCTCCTCCACAAGCAGCAGTCACTGGAAAAAAAAAAAATTGGTCTCTTTACATGGAGATACACCTTAACTGACACACAGGGCTGCTTATGCCGAGTTAAGCCAATGCCTGTGCCAGATCTGCTGCATTAATGGGGAGCAGGGACAAGGGAAGAACATCTCCACCTCTTCTGGGGAGCTTCTGCAGCCCCCCCAGCACCTCCAGCAGGCAGCTGAGGGCTGGGCTGGGCTGTGCACAGGGGACCAGCAAGGTTTGCCCAGCCCCACCACACCACCCGCTGAGACCTGCCAGCCTTGGGCAAGGAGGTTCCTCCTCATGCCCCAGCCCACCCAGCTGCTCCCACTGCACCAGCAGCCACATCCAACAAACAGCCTCCAGCCTCCCAACAGGCTGCGTGGGGATCTTTCTGTTTTGATAACAACTGCATCCCACTGGTTTTAATGGCTTGTTTTTTGGTACCTTTCCTTCCCCCCTGCATGCGTCTGCCTGCATTGCCCCGAGCCCACCGAGCTGCCCAGCCAACCTGCAGACCTGGCAACTGGAAGCACTTCTGCTTTATTAACCAAAAGATAATTTAAACAGAATACAGATAGCAAGCTACCTCTACCCAAAGAGTGAGAGTGCTGCAGTGTGTGCAGGGGGGGGCAGCCTGGGCACAGCTCCCTGGGGAGCACTGTGGGGAGCAGAGACAGGGCTGGATGAGCCCCCCTGGAAGCCAAGAGGCTGCACAACCACTGCCCAGAGCAGCAGAACAGCCAGAGAGCTGCTGTTGTTTCTTCCTTCCCTGGAAAACAGCAGGAGAATGACTAAGTGGCAAATTTGTGGTTATCATTGTTGAACCCCAGCGTTGGCACATGTCAGGGAATTGCTTGAGGAAGCTGGGGAAAACAAACGGGCTTTGTCTCTGGTGGCGGGGATGGGGATGCTCCAGAGCAGGGAGGACAGCATCCCCAGTGTGCCTGAGCAGGGCACCTGCACCTGCCAGGGATCCCCTGGGGCTCAGCTCTGCTGGAACTGCCCAGAGAGCAGCGACATAAGAAGACATAAGAAGATTATCATTAATTGTGCCCAGAAGCTGCTGCTGGCACATGGGTGCCACTGTGCAGCCATGCACCATGGGATGCAGCACAGTGCAGGAAAAAGGAAAACCTTTGGTGAGGGAGTGGTTGTGATCAGAAATGTTCCTCAGAGCAGTCTCCCTTTCCATCAGCACTGCCAGTTTTACAGCCTCAGCCCCTGGATTGCTGGCCCAGTTTGGTGGTGTCTCTATGTACTTTGCTGAAGAAATCTCGATGTCTGATGCAGATAAGCCAGAATAGGAAGCATGATGTGTCCCTGATTTCACAGGCTAGGTGAACCTTTTCTGACTCAAGAATAGAAGAACTAGAATGGGCTACCCTGCATGTAAGCAAACTCAGGCTGACACTGCTCCTGGACCACCAATCAGGACACTTCAGGGGAACTGCTGAATTTCTGGGAATGGCAAATGTCTGACTACATTTCATCACCTGGTTTCAGCACATAGTAGCAAATTTATTTTTCTTGTTTCCTCCTTTAGTCATATCACCCTGCACATAAAGAGTATGATCCCTCTTTTCCATGGCATTTCCCAAGGAACAGGGCCAGGGGAACAGGACCCTGGTGCACCCTGGGTGAGCTCAGTCTTCTGTAATTTCACTCATTGAGCTGGTAGGATTACAATATGCAATGGGCAGTGAGTTACAGACCAGTAACCTCTGTACTCAGGACCAGGGAGCGTATCCAGTGAAAGACACGCTCAGCAGGATGTTCCCATTCACACCACCTGATAACTGCCACCACTTGGAAACTGCCCAGCTCTCATATACTCCCATATCATGGCTAATATACTCCAGAAGCCTGTCACCCATGAGCAACCTGACTGCCAGGAGAAAGTCCTTTGGAATTCGGTATCTCTCTTTTGCAATAAATTGTCTCATGAAATACAAAAAGAAACCCGGCAGGGTGAGCTGGAGAAGAGCAAGACCCTGAAGCCCTGAGCAGCAACAGCCCTTCCCACAGGAGGAAGCAGCCACGTGCTGACACCACGCTGGGTGCCAGGGGCTATCAGTGGGGACAGACCCAAAAGCACCAGATTCTATATACTCTGTCACCCCTTACTCACCCTTAGTCACCTTAGTCAACCAGTCACTCAAAGGAGACAAACTTCATGCTGCTGCAGCCTGCTTTGAGGAGACAGGACACAACCCCACAAAGATGCCCCCCCAGGAACTGTGTGATGATGGGACACCAGCTGCAGAGTTCCTCCTTTGAACCCACCCCAGGAGATGCAAGCAGGGGGCTTTAGGAACGTGCAGGGAAGGAATGGGATTTGTTAGGCTTCTTTCTCACCTGGCAAGGCCTTTGCCCATTTGACCACATAGACCAGCTGCCTCTCCCCGAGCTCATTCAGGCTGCTCAGCAGGTTGGAGAAGGAGTCTGGCTGGCTGTTGTCATGGCCAGCACACACTATGCCAGGCTCAATGGCCTCCAGGACGTTGAGGAAGATGGGCTGGCACTCATACCCATCAATGCGTGTCATCACCATCTTGGTGGCTTGCTCCTCAGTGGGGCTGGATGAACTGGCTGCATCCACCTCATCTTGTGTCTTCAGGTTACCCAGCTTCTTCAGCTTGCGGGCTGTGGAAATGACACATTTTAGTGTGAGACTTCAATAAAAAAGCTTGAGGCTTCTTGGCCTTCAGCTCCATCACTTATATTTAGGGGGAAAGGGGAACTGATACAAGCAGCAGCTGGTCCTGCAGTGTCTGCCACACAAAGAGTGCCCCAGCATCCCAGACCTCACCTAATGACAAAAGGGAGCACGCACTGCAGATGGAAATCCATTTGCTCACTGATCTTCCATGGAAAAGAGGAAGCATCATTTACATCCTCAGCTGAGACCAGTCTCACATTAACCTCCACTTAGAAACAAAGAGGAAGAAGCTGGGGAAAAGAGGTGACTCTGTTTGTACAACTACTCACATGGAATTAAATGGGGAAGCAACTCAAGGAAATAAACTCAGTAGAAAGTCATGTTCCTGGGAAAAAAGCCATTGCATGCAGATGCTCAACTGGGATTGTCCCGTCCCAGACCAGAGTGGAAGCAGGATGCAACCAAGAGAAAAGCCTTCTCCCTGCCCAGGGCTTCTGCATCACCTGCTGCCCTATAACCAAGCTCTCCCAGGTGGGTCATTACTCTGCAGATACATTATGGAAAATTCATTTGGAAAGCTAGCCCACCAACAAGGAGAAGACAAGCAGGGCTGCCTTTGGTCTGCCAGCTTCAAGAGCAACATCAGCAGAGTGGGGCTGGGACTGCTAGCAGCTGACAACTGTGCCCATGTCACCACAACGAAGTGTCTCTCCTGTGCACCTGGCTCTTGATTACAGATGTTCATCTGGCAGCAAGATACAGCAGGAGCTTCAGATGCATGACTTCAAAACTCTCTGACAGTGTTCACCTAACCTGGCACCTGCATGACAGGCTGGCAGGCTGCTGCTGATAGGAACATCTTTCATCCTGTACAGAGTCAAAACACCCTAATTAATTAGAGGGGAAAAAATAAGAGCCCTTCATTTAATTCAAGCAGAGAATAGAACATCAAACCATTTGTCCTTGGGGTTTTGGCTCCTTCATTACATACTTATCTCAAATTTCCTTTCAGCTGTAATTAGAAAAATAAGAAGCAGAACATAAAAATGTCGTGTTAAAGTGCAGCTTTGTAAATCAATTCAAAATGTTGATCTTTAAGTAATGTACTTCGGATGATCTACTGTACGAGCAATTAAGACAGGCTGCTCTGTAAAAGAGGAGGGGAAAAGAGTCATAAAAATAAGAGCAAGCATCAGGAAAATAGAGCTGCAGGGCGGTGTGAGATCCTTCAGCCATGACCCACGGGGGCCAGAGCACCCAGCCCCACTCCCCAGGAAGTCACACTTGGGTTTTCCTCTTGGCACGGGTGGAGGAGGCAGAGGCTGCTCCCACATTTCCCAACAGCAGTGCAGGAATTCAGGATTCCAGGAGGCATCAGGGCTGACTCCAGCTCGGGCTGAAGCTACTTCTCGTGACTGTGCTTGGCACTGAACCTTCGGAGACAGGAGGGCTGCTGGAAAAGAAAAGCTCCCCAGCTTGGAAGAAGAAACAAAAACTGAACTGTATCTTCCAAAGATGAATAGTTGGTGCCCATCAAGTTCTCTGTGTAAAGGGAGCCAAACACACACTGCACAGAACACAGGGCCTGCTTTAAATGTTGGTTTGTTGTTGTTTTTTCCTTAAAATTAAACTATCTAGTAAGAAAAGATATTGATTAAATCAAGAGGAGAGTGAGCAAAGAGGGACTTTTTACTAGGGCATGTTGTGAGAGGACATGGGGTAAAGGATTAAAACTGGAAGAGGGGAGATTCAGATTAGACATTAGGAGGAAATTCTTCACTATGAGGGTGGTGAGACACTGGAACAGGTTGCCCAGAGAAGCTGTGGAAGTCCCATCCCTGGAAGTGTTTAAGGGCAGGTTGGATGGGACTGGGAGCAACCTGGCCTGAGCTGGCAGGATGGGCCAGTGGACACAGGACTAACAGGACCCCGTGCCATGGGAAGGTGGAAAACACCAGCCCCTGACCACCTCCTTGAAGCACCAAGGCTGCTGACACGGGGAAACCCGCTCCTAGTGTGAGGGAGGTGTTGGAAAACAGCAGAAGCCATAAGAACAGTAAAGACTTGGAGCAAGTAAGTAAAGGATGTGACCAAGGTGACTATGCTTCCTAAGTCACAACCAACAAATACTTCTGTGGGAACAGAAACTCAATAAAAGTGGGGGTTTTAATCCAGCAAGCAAAGCTGTCATAAAGAACCAGTTGCTGGAAATCAAGGACAGACAAGATGAAAAATAAGGTACATCTATCACAAATATTGAATGTATTCATGTATTCACAAATACTCAAGGTATTCCATCTAAACTACCACAAATACTGCAGCTGTGTGGCAAAAGCATGTTAGATTCTCCATGGCTGAAATGCTTGCAGAGATATCAGATGCTCTTATCAGACACGAGCTCTATTTTAAACACAGCAGCTGGCCCTGGACCAGGCCTAGTACAGGTGTATGCTGCATGCCTTGGGCTTCCACAGGCTAGTGGCAGTTACTGCAGGAGTTTTCTAGGCCTGCCATCAATGAAATAAACTGAATTTGGGAGGTTTTGCCCCAAGACAGGACCCACACAGAGTGCAGTCACTAGGCTGGAGGTGCACAGCAGCAGGATCCGTGCAGGCACCTGCACTGGCAGTAGGAACTGGTACTGTGAGAGAGGCAGGATGGTGCACCAGCAGAACCAAACACACAAAACTTGCCCTTGCCTTTTCCTTTTCTCCTCTCCTCTTTCCTTTCCCCTTGCCTTGCCTTTCCCTTTCCCTTTTCTTTTTCATTGCCTTCTCTTTGGCTTCACAGTGTTGATGGGGAGAGAAGATTCTGTTTAATGGATTTCAGCTAGCAGGTCAGAGTGATCTCAATCAATAACCGTGCTTCAACATATTGCCCTTCTGTGCCAAAGCAGAGAGTCCTAAGGAGGGAATTCAGTGTGCCACCTCCTCCTCCCATTACACACCCTGGGAGCTGCAGGTCTGCTGGTCACAGGCAGCCTTATTATACCCTACAAGTGACTGGTAATTAGCAGGCAGCTAAAATCAAGTCTTGGGAGCTTGGAAGCATTTTCCAATGCTCTGCCTCTGTACTGTGGGAGAAATAACCGTGGACAAACTCAAAGCATGCATGTTTTTAACAATTGTCTTTAAACCGACATTCAAAACAAATGTAAAACAGACCAGGCAGAACAGGTCAGAGTGACCCAAAGAGCTTAAGAGAAAAAAAGGGGGGAGGGCTATCAGTATTCACATGAATTTGTCAGTGTGTCCTGTAGGAGGAGGTTAGACTGCTGTATCTCTTCTCTTACTTATGGAAATTTCACCAGAAAACAGCATTGAAAATGAAGAACATGAGTGTTTTGAGTGGCATTCCCAAGCTCTCCTGCTGGTTGTGGAGCAGGGAATGAGTTAGGCTTCTCACCCCCTCAGGGGCAGGACAGCAGCAGCATCGTGGTCTCAACTCTCCCAGAGGGACAAGAAAATGGTCCCAGAGCAGTCTCCTGCTTCCCAGGAAGCTGTGGCTATGAACAGCCCGCTTTCCTGGGGCTCCCACATCATGGGGTGCCTTCATCCGTGCCCACATCCCACCTGGTTTTGGTAGAGCTACAGATTTTGGAACAAACAGTGACAAGGAGCTTTACCAGTGATACAGGAGCAACTTCCATCCAGCAAAGGAGAACACAGGGGCTATAATTTTATAAAGAAAAACACCCTATTCTGCCTAGGAAAAACCACCTAAAAATGAGAGTGCCCATTGTGTTCAAAGTGTTCAAAGGCTTTGCTGTGGGTAAGAATCCAGTTTACCCAGCTGTTTGCATTTTTTCAGATTAGCAAGGTTTTTAATTAAGGAAAAGAATGTTTCCTGCAACTCAAACAAAAGTTTAATGAAATTCACCATTTTGGTATTAGCAACCTGCAAATGTTTCCCACAGCTCATTAAGCTCTGCCAGCCTCATTTTTTCAGACATTTCCTGACATGCCAAGTGCATTCATCATCTGCAAGGTTAGCCTGGCTGCCCTAGCCCATTGCAAGGACCCAGGGGACATTATCAGACACTACCTCCAAGGGTCATCCCAGCCTCGTAGCACTTCCGCAGGCGGCAGGATGGGCAGTTTTTCCTTCTGAACTTGTCGATGGTGCAGTCGTTCCGGCTGGCACACAGGTACTTCTGTTTACCTGCAAGCATGGGAGGAAACGGCAGATGGGTGGTGGGCACTGACCAGACCAGGGTGACAAGGAGAAATGGGCTCAAGGCTTTAGAATCACAGAATCATAGAACTGCTTAAGTTGGAAAAGACTTTTAAGATCATCGAGTCCAACCACTAACCTAACTCTACCATAAACCATGTCCCTCAGCACCACCTTTCAAACACATCCAGGGATGGTGACTCCAACACTTCCCTGGGCAACCTTTTCCAGTGCTTGGAAACCCTTTCTGTGAATAAATGGTTCCTAATATCCAGCCTAAACCTCCCCTGGTGCAACTTGAGGCTGTTTCCTCTCATCTTATCACTTGTTACTTGGGAGAAGAGACCGGCACTTGCGTCTCTACAACCTCCTGTCGGGTTCACCAGCATCGTCGGGAGAGAAGGAAAGACAAGACCTTATCAGTGTAGATTTCCAAGTTCTTCCCTCAGCAGAAAATTTAAGTTGGAAATTGATATATTTTGGGAAAACAGCACAGGTCTTCCCCTGCTGCCACAGGAGTGGTCCACTGCCAGCTGCAGGGGCTTCCCAGGAGAGCCAGCTGCCTGAAGTGCAGCCACAGTCCCTGCCACAGCCCCTGTCCCCACTGCTGGCCATGCTGCTCCTCCTGCTTTCACAGGCACGTGACAGAGGATCTTAGACCAAGATCTCCAAGGAGAAAAAATCACTCTGCTATGTGCAGCACAGCAGAGGTAGTCAACAAACAGCAATTAAAAAGCAATGAAATGTGGATAGTTTGGTTCTTGTTTTTTAAATGTCACATATCAATTACTTGGCTTTTTGCTGTGACGGGCTGTTCCTCTGCCAGAACACCTGATCTTCCTGCCACCACACTTACCTACAGTCTGCCAAATACAGTTGCCAGACAGTGCCCTTCCCTCTACAACCACAACCCTCTTAACAGCACTTTTGGGGGCTGAAGGATTTTTTGTGCCACCCATTGACCCCAGCTGGATTTGTAGTGGGCAGGTTACAGATGCCAAGGTTGGGGAACTGACTTCAGGGGTGGTTCTGCTGCTGTGGATGTCCTGCCAGGCTGGTACCAGCCACCCTGTCCCCTGGGCTGCAGCCACAGCCAGGAGGAAAATGAGACCAGTGGTTCCCTGTACGGGACACCCTGTACAGCAGCGAGGTTAGGGGGCTTGCAGAAAATTCAGAAGTTACTTATTGTCAGACTAACCTGTAACTTAGACTCACCTTTCCACTTGTCTGGAGATCCGCCCTTAGAGCTCCAGGTTTCAGCTCTTTTTTTTTTTTTTCACTGCCTCATTTGCTAGACATGCCAAGACTGACTCTCCATTTGTTTTCTTGTCAAGTCTGAACATGTTTACTGGATCAGAATTTATCTGATGTTCTTCACACTGTTTCAAACTAAAGCAGCCTCCATAAATAAGAGCTGTGTGTCTCACTCTGCATACATGGGAAATCAGTCTATATCCAGCTTAACTTTTATTTATCATCCTGCAAGTGTTTGCTTGCTAAACATCCTTATAGGAGAAGCCCTTAGGGTCTACCAGAGACCCATTAAGAGGATGAGGTTGAATCTAATGCTTCATGTACCAGTTTTGACAAGTAAGGCACAGAGTTTTGTGCACTGATGTAACAACTCCCCCTTCTCACACACAAGCCCACAACTCCAGACATCAGAATAAACAGCTAATTTTTAGCAGCCCAGTATCACAGACTTCACTGGCACCATCTGTTGCTTCCCCAGTGCCTGCCTAGCTCCTTGTCTCCCCAAGCCCAGCAAAGGTCTCTCCACTGGGAAAACCCCACCTGTAGCCTCTCATCACAGGGGTGCAGAAAAGCTGGTGTGAGGCTCAGCATGGATATCATCAATACCTCCTCACCCTGCATGGGCTCAGGGCTGTGCCAGAGGGCTGCAAAAACACCAGACGTTTGAACTTCTTAGAATCATTCCCATGAAAAGCTGATCATTGCCCCACCCCCAGTGCCTTGGCTGCTAAGACTGGAGACATACTGGGGTGGGAGTGTCTCACCTGCACACACCGTACCTCCCTGAACACTTTTAACACTTCAGCAGCTTTTCTCACCCCCCTCCCCTTGCTCATTACCACTGTTAAGGACACTTTGACAAGCCTCAGAAGCAGCAATGACACCAATCCCAGGGAACACAAGCTCCATCCTCCCTTTCAACAGTTCATTGAGGAGGATGAGAAATAAACAACTTCAGCTGAAACTGGGTTACTTGGAGTTATTTTTGTGCTACAGGAAATGGTGTTGAGGCCTTACTCTCTCCACTCGACCTCTTTAGGTGCATCCATCAAACACGAATGGACGCCCTAGTTCCTCCGGCATGGGCACGGAGAGCTGAAGGGGATTTTGCTCTCCTTCCCCTCCACCTGTACTGCAGGATCCCTGTCTCATGACAGCATCTGGCACTGGGATGCTCCAGAGCCCATAAAAACCACCACGAGTATAAATTATCTGGGGTTGGAGCAGCTCCAGCCCAGCCCATGGGACGATCCCAGTCCCTGGCCGAGGCGGTGGGGCTGCCCGGGAGCATCACACCTCCCCGCCACCCTCCCCTTGCCTATCAGCCCCAGCAACTTCACTATCCCACCTTCCTAGCCTAAACTACAGCATTTTTGCAACAATAATTGCTCAACATCTTGCAAAAGCTCAAGCCTCCCCTGTGAACAGCTGAAGGGAAGGCAGCACAATCACTGCCCGAGCCCCCAGGGACGTCCTGGGGTTGGGCACCGCCCCATCACATGCCCTGCCCAGAGCAGGTACATCCATTGTGCCCCAGCCCCTTCCCTCCCCCAAGCTCCAGATGGGTCCCTACAGATGGGCCTGCTCCCCACCCTGTTCCATCCCCTCAAGCAGCCACAGGGGGAGGAGGGGGACAGAGGAGCCTTGGGAGCTGGCTTCAAGCCTGGCCTGAGGAGGAGTGCTGCCTCCCATCAGTGCTGGCACTTCTGGGAAGGGACACGGAGCCATCTCCCACCTGCCACCAGCCAAGACCTGGCAGGTGCCTCCATGGGTCACTGTGCACAACAAGGGCTCATTAGAGGAATCTTTACAACAACATCACCCCCCTGGCCCTGGGCTGGATAAATACAAGCTTTTGAGTTGTAGTCAACACCTCACCCCATGGCCATGGTACAATGATTTTGCTGAAATAGTGAGGGCCTGCTTCCTGGTTCACAAAATAAACTCTTTGGGGCAGGAGCCCATGCTCAATCTGGTTGTTTCTTTCAAGCTGTGAAGCATTAACAAAAAGGGAAATAAATGCAACAGATACTCAGGAGCCTGGTCCTGCTCAGCATGAGAATAAGCTGCTTGCTCATCTTGTCCTCATTAATCCCTACGGACATAGAGATTCCCCTTCTATTTACTGGAGAAACCCAGAGGATATGGTTTGTGAAATGAATCCATGACCCGGGGGAGGGATCACACTGTGTCACTGCCTCAGCAAAGCCACCTGTCCTGACCTGCCTGCACCCATGAACAGTGGGGACCCACCACAGCCAGGACACTCACTGGGGACCCTCACGCCACCAGAGCAAGCACCTCTGGTGGAGGCACCCCCAGTGCTGGGACCCCAGAGCTTGGGCTCCTGGTGCCACCTCAGCCAGGCAGGAAGATGCTTCTGCCACAGCCAGGTACTCCTGCTCCTGACCTGCAATAAGCACCATGGGAAGAGCAGTTCTCCAGTCTTGACTAAATATAAAGATCTATGGAGGAAGATCAGTTGCTCAATCCAGAGAAGTTAGTTAACTAAGAGACTGCTACCACATGAATTGTACCTACAGTAGCTTTCTTTTTCAGAAAGTGATCTACGCCAACACCTGGTGTAAGATTTATGACTGTGAAAGTGAAAACCCATTAAATGCCTTTTGGAAGACAGATACATCCTTGTATTTCAGGGTATAAAGCAAATTCTAACAGCATTATGGTGCTGCAGCACCACCAAAGTCTTCTGCAGAGCTGACTCTTTGGATACTGTCAAATCAGCCACGAGAAGAAGAAATTCAAAACATGGTGATGGTCTTTGAAAACAATCCACTTTAACTTGTTGTTATCTTGAAAACCAGCAATAAACTGTTGAGTTGGCCTGGAGACATTTCTCTGATGCAAGTCTAATCCTAAGCAGGTTGGGACATAGAACAATAATTCATATGAGAGTGACTGGGGGAAGTGGGAACAGGCAGCACAGCAGCCTGGCTCTTAGCTCTCCAGGAAAATTGCCAAATACTGTGGGGTTTTTTTCATTTAGCTCTTGGCTATTTAAAGACAGTCCCACCAGGAGCACAGCCCGAGGTGCCCCAGTGCTGCCAGAACACTGCACAGAGCAGCCCTGAACTGGCCAACATGGTCAGCAGATGTCATCCAATCTTGGAGGGACAGGAAAGGTCTTGGCCAGTAAATCTCACACAATCTTGGAGGGATGAGGAAGGTCTTGGCCAGTAGATGTCATGCAATCTTGGAGGGACCAGGAAGGTCTATTATTTCTTGGGGATGGATGCAGGGAACATAAAAGTGACTCCCACCCTGGATGGGACAACAGGAACTCCTGGACTGACGTGGATGTGTGTTGCATTTGAAGCATTTTTCTGTTTCAGGCACAAGGGTGGTACTTGAGGACCAAACTCAAATGTTTTCAACTCATCTGACCTGCCCTGACCATGTGAGGCAATGCCCTGCCTAATCATGTCATCAAACCCAAAATATCTGCTGACATGGATGAACTTTATTTTTCTTTTCTTTTTTTTTTTTTACCAAATCTTTGTTATTGCAGGAAAAAGAGGAATCAGAAGGAGGAGTTCTCCTCCTCCCCAGGCTGCAGTCATGCCTGGCAGCAGAGGAGCAGCAGGGCAGGCAGCAAACCCCAGCCCACTGCATCCCCCAGAGCAGGGACCCCAGAGCAGGGGACAGAAAGGCAGAGACTAAAGCCAGGTTTAAGTTGAGGGTGGTCATCTGCAAGTGAGGAAGTCCACATCAGAGCTGAAGAATCTGCAGTGTGTGTTTTAGAGCTGGCCTATATATAACCTGGAGAGTCTATAAATCGAGAGACTTGACAGAAAGAGGTCAAGAAAATATTCATGCTTTTTCTGTTAACTCTTCCAGCATCTTTTAGAACTGATTGAGCTGTGCAAAAAAAAACCCCAAGATGTCAAACATTTTATCAAAGCAGGAATTAAACCACAGGAATCCCTCAGTGTGTTTCAAAAGGGAAGAGGAATCAATGTTATAACTTTAATCTTTTCCCTTTCTAAACCCCTAGAAGCCAGTGCAGGCCTGCAAAACCTCCTTAAATATCCCTGAATTACTGCCAAATAAATTCAGCATTGTACTGGGCAAAGAATATGATAAAAGAAAAGTTACATGTCTATCTATTCTCTATTCCCCCCAGGAGATCTGTTGGTGCTTCTCTCAGTTTCCAGCCCATTGCTTCTCCTGCCCATCCCAGGCTGCTGGTTCACACCAGGAACAGGAACGTAACAGAGGAAGAAGCAAAGGTTTATCTTCCCATCAGGGAAGCTTGTTGATCTGCTGTTGTAAAAAGCCTTCCAAAGGTGACCACAGGCTTTCAGAGATGCATTTTATGGACTTTAAAACATGAGACCGCACTGAAAGATCAGCTTTCAACACTGGTCCTCAACTTCAAGAAGGAAAGGTCAGGCTGGAAAATCACCAAGAGTTAGGATAAAAATCATCACCTCCCAGTACCCTGCATGCAATATTTTAAAGGAGTCTGCTTTATTGTCACCTTTCCAAAATAAAGACTGTCCGTGTACCTCAGGGTAAGATGGGATGCAACCTCCCACTCAGGCAGGTCCCCCCACCTCTGCTGCTCCTCACTGCACTTCACTCCACAGTCTTGTCCAGGGGAAAGACAAAGTGCTGCTGTTGCCTGACCCCAACACAACCAAACACTTCTAACTTTCTCTGATACCCCAAGGCTTAAAAACTTAGAGGAGGCATAAATACCATTTAAATTAATGATACAACAAAGTCAGGAGAGAGAACACCAGCAGAGCATATGATGAAGGGCCATGCAAGCAGCCCCAGCTGCTCCTCACCCTCCCCAGCATCCTGCAGCCCCATCCCCACACCAAGCTGGATGGAGCCCACCCCAGTGTAACAGCAAGAGAACCACGCTGGGACCTGCCAGCTGCCACCAGCACTTCATCTGACAGAGCAAGCCAAGACTTCACTTACTATAAATCAACATTAACTTGCTGACTTAAAAAAGCATCTGTTATTTACTCTGGCTGCACACGCCAATCCATTTGGCCTTACACAGATCTGGTGCATCACAGAGACATATCTGTAAATCATTTACTTGGGGAAAATATGCCCAACTTATTATCTATTAATGTTATTTGACAGTCCTATTATGGCAACAAGATGCTGTTGTCCTCTGTGGCACAGCACTGAACCACAGCTGCCAAGTTCACTCTTGGCACGGATGATGAATGAGGGAAAACGTGACTCAAAACCCACGCAGCTTTATGCTGGAATGAGTGTAGAACCTCTGCTCTGAGCAGGGCAGTGAGCACCCACCAGGCTGGGACCTCCACTTGACAGAGGGGTGATGGAAGATGCAGGGGAGGAAGGTGACAGCAAGGGCCCCACTCTGCTGCCAAGGAATCACAGCTCGTAACTGCAGTGAGAAACCAGACATTGCTGACCTGCAGCCCAAGGAAAGACATGGGCTATGTCCTTCTACATGTTAATTGCCAAGGCAAGATGGTGCAAAGACCTCGCTGTTGGGAGAGAACATCTGGGCTCACACTTCTCTCTGGAGAACCTGGTACTACAGAGCTGGATGTGAAGGACAAGTTGCTCCTCAAGGTACTGAGGAGAAGGATCATGAACACCAAGGCCAGAGCATGGCTCTCAACGGACAGGTGGTTCTGCCAATTTGCAGGTATTGAGAAAAATGACCCTCTGAAAGGGATGCTAGACAGGAAAAGTATCCCCTAAACTTGGAGTTGTGAGTCTGGGGTCACAGAAGGGCTGATGGGAACTTAAAGCACCTTGAAGAGTCAAGTGGATAAGCAGGAACTGACTGCTCCTCATCTCCCTAGGTCACTTAGATAATCAGGCATTGAAAAGGATTGTGTTTTGGCAAACTGGTTTGGCTACTTTTTTGACAAAAATCTGTAATGTGGAATGAGAAACATAGGACAAACAAATTATCCTTGACTTTTCTCCTTTACTCATTTAAGAGACCTCATAAACTCACCACACTTTGTCCCCTCCACTCCTGGCTCAGTACCCTTGGCGTGGCAGGCTCCCCAGAGCAAGGCTGTGCAACCCCTTTCAACAGGAAGACAAGATTCCATGGTGAACCACATGTCCCCAGCATTTATATGTAATGACTTGACTGCTGCTGAGAGACCTTGTGTCCGTAGCACTTGACTTTTAAGCTGCTTTGGTAGAGAAAGCAAATACTTGGAGGTGGGAGTGATCCCCCCTCCACTCTCCATATGCCTTACCTTCTGCCGCCCGTTTGAAGAAGACTTTGCAGCTACCACAAGTGAGGGCTCCATAGTGGCACCCAGATGCCTCATCTCCACAGATCAGGCAAGTCTTCTGAGGTGGAAAGTAATAGTCAATGGGCAACACATGTTCACGGCCAGTCTCCAACCTGCAGCATAAACCAGAAAGAGAACAAGGGAAAGGGTCAGCAAATCAGGATAGGACCAGCTGTGAGTACAGCCCACAGCCCTGGGAGAACACCCATGGCCAAACCCAGACTTTTGGTGGTGGGACAAGACAAGCATGATCAGAAAGGAGGCAAGCAACAACTCAGCCAAACCTCACTCTGACCATGCAGAAGGCCATGCGGGGTTGCCTCTCCTCACGTTGCCCCCAGGTACAATGTGTGACAATGTGTGACAAAACACAGGCATGGTGACAGCACAGGAAGAGCAGACAACTGGGACTGGCTGCTGCAGTGCTCCTGTAATTCTGGCTTCAGTAGTGAGGTTGTACATCAAAAAAGGACTCTGCACATTGACTAAGCTCCATGATCCTACTCCATTCAAGTCATTATTGTAACTTCACTAGAAATGAATTTATCCCTTTGATTTTTAATTTATACAAAGTATTTTGTCCTAAGCTATCAAACTTCTTTAAGCTATTTTTTTATTCTTGTTTTTTTGTTTGTTTGTTTTTTGGGGGGTTTGTGTGTGGCTTTTTTGTTGGTTTTTGTTTGTTTGTTTGTCTTGCTTCTTCTCTATCCATTTTCTCTTTCAATACCAGCAGCAGCTGGACTGAACCTTCTTCATCCAGGATGCCTTGCTCATCCCCATGAATATTAAAATCAGCAAGAAGCCTCTGGTGAAAACACAAAGCATTTGCAGTGAATTTGCCCCAGCAGACTCCTGCCTATGTCTATCCCATGGCTAAAGGCACTGCCTCCATGTCACCCAGTCACACAGGGCACATGGGGACACTGACACCAAGGTCCCAGCCCTGGGATGGCCCCACAGGCTGAGCACAGTGCTGTCAACCACCGAAGGGTGAGAACAAACCTCAGAGTGGAAAATAAGAGTTGCACAGTCTGCCACGTAATAATTATTATTAAATGCTGGAAGCAGACCAGTGTGGATCATGGAGTGTTCCACTTGCCAGCTCAGGACTCTGAACAACCCATCTCGGGTTTCACAGACAGGTGCCAAGCACAAGGAGAGGACAGCAGCGGTGCCAAGGGGCAGAGCTCCTCACCTTCACCCCTGCTCCTCACTCATCCCCACCCCTCTGACCACTCCTGGCCAGCTGAGCCCACAGCTCACATGGCGCTGCAAATGTGGGACAAGGTCATAAAACAGGAGAACCACAGAATTATTTTCAGATCATCAAGCCCTATCATAAACCTAACAATACCAAGTCCCACTAAACCATGTCCCTCAGCACCACATCTACGCGTCTGGTAAATCTGTCCAGGGATGGTGATTCCACCACTGCACTGATGCCTGTTCCAGGGCCTGACAACCCTTTCAAGGAAGAAATTTCTCCCAATATCCAACCTAAACCTCCTAGAGGCAGGCACAACTTGAGGCGGGTCCCATGAGCCAGGGATGTGGGAGAAGACTTGGCCAACCACTGCACCAAGTTGCTCCAAGAGCCAGCCCTGCTCTCCAACCACATATCCTTAATGCTTCCCTCCATCCTCCCTCCACCCAAACCCTCTCCTCCTGGATGGTGCCCTTCCTGCCATCTCCCCTGACACACACTGCCCACCCTTGATCAGACCTATGGAGAAGCCACAGTTTGGGAGGCACAGCAGGAGAGGTGCTCCTCAAAATGACAAGTCAACACCTATCCAGGCAGTATGGGGAGCAACAGCATTTAAAGTTATTTGCTAAAACTGGCTTTTTGTCAAATCACCACAGAGGGCAATTAGCTCCTAACAGTCAGTGGCTCAGCACTACTTTTTGGTCAAAATTAGATCTGCCTTGATACCTTGCTCAGAAATTTTAATTCTGGTAATAAGAGCAGCTCCTTCAGTCCAGACTATCCCTTCCTTTTTGTTCCGCTTCCCAAGAGACACAAACTAAACTGACAAGACAGAGGTTTTAAATGGCAAAAAGTGTTTTCTGAAGAACAGATGAGGAACCACTATTTGACTGGTTTAAAGCACACCATAGGCTGGAAGATGCCCCTGGTGCAGACAGGACTGGAGGGACTGTTGCTGTTGCTCTGTGAACAGCCAGCTGGGATGTTTCCCTTCAATCAAAGTGTTGGTGGAGCACTGGTGTGGTCTGTCTTCTGCACAAGCCAGGGCTCTTTTCTCAGCCCCTCACACCTCAAGAGCAAAGCATGAGAGGAGACAGTTCTTGGTGAGATGAAAACCCAGGCTCATCCCTCTCCTCTGACCTTGCTGCCATTGTGCCCTTCAAGAACACTGCTATCTTCTGTTTAGAGAAGATGTGAGAGCTATGCAGATCCTCTCTAAATTGTAGGTTAATAAGTAGAGCAGCAATTTTATCCTCTGCTTTTAAGGTAAGAGCCATTTTGAGTGATTTCTCATCTTCTGAAGCAGCAGCAATAGGAATCAGCGACTGATCCGCAGGAGCTGCTCCACTGCCCTCCCCCAACGGAGGGGATGGACTCTGCTGGTCCCAGCTGATAGCACCAACTCCACAGAGCTATGGGAACACTGAGGAGCAACAAAAACCAGCCCCAGGAGTGCTGCAGAGGGCTCCAGAATAGGTGCCCACAGTTTGCACAATATATGGCAAGTGCCACTCTGGCTGAGGCAGCAGGGAGATAGCCGGTGGGAGCAGACACAACTAGGAGCAGGGACGGCAGGCAGACATTCCAGCAGAGATTCTGGCTTGAAGGCCAAGGTCAGAGCTGCTCCCAGAGGAGCACGGTGGCTCTCAGGGGGGAGAAAAAAACAACCTTTGTATCTCTCTGTGGCTACAGGAAGAATTTTCCTGTTGTGTCAGGAGGGTTCTTTAAGGGAATGGAGAGTCTATTGAGCTCCTGCCACACGCAAATATCTCTGCAGAGGAGGAACGACGGTTTTGCAACGCAAGTGTGTGTTTGTCAGTTCATGTCACCAAACAGCTGAGATTTCGCAACACACCCAGAAAACCAAGGGCAGGGGAAAGTCAATCACTTCTCATACCCTAAAAGAAAGCTTCTATCTCAGTAACAGCCAGCACACACCTCCAAAAAGGAGGCAAGGCACAGCTGCTGCCCCCTTGAACTGCTTCAACTCCTAAGACAGACTAGGAAAAAGTACAGTAGCTGCTTTACCTGCATGGCCTCTGCACTCTGCACCTGCCTACTCAAGTAAGGTTAATTCATTAAGCCACGTCAGTAGAATACGATGCATATTCCTTGCACTCCCTCTGTTTTCCATCAGTCTAACATAACTGAACGCACACAATTTCCACCTCCTTCACTCTTAAATTGGACTATGTTTCCCATGTTAAAACTACTCAAGCAGCTGCAGCAGAGGAACCCACCAGAGGGAAGGGCATGGCTGGAGGCTGCGCTCTGCACACTGTGCCCCAAGGGCCAGCACAGCCGCCTCGTGCCATCAGCTCCCTGCCTGCCCTCCTCGGAGTCCATGCGTGCCTTGGGACCTACGCTGAGATTTAGCTGACTTGTCCAGAAGTGTGTCTGCTAAAGCACAATGTGCTGGGTTTGCAAACACTGGGACTCAGCCAGACCAGCCTTCAGAGAATCCCCAACTGGGATTTGCACCCCAGCTCATCCCAGCCTGACCAGCCACTGGCTGGGAATCCCCAGAGCAGAGCACTTTTGGTCCCACACCTTGCTGCCCTCTGGGGAAAGCAGCTGGTGGTTTGGCACTTTTACAGGCTGTCTGGCCATAACACTCAAGAAGATGCTGAGCCATGAGCTGAACAAGAAACTTGAATGTCACAGAATCCTGTCCAGTCATTTCAAGTGCTGTCATTGTTGACATTATCAGTAGTAACTGTTGCCTTTCAAATGGCATCACCTGCACATGATGATTTCAAACACAGTATTAAAAATAACGGGCTTCCCATCAATGGAGTTGCACGGGTCATGCCTGGCCAAAGGTCTGTAACTCACACTGAGGTACAGGACCCATGTTTGGCTTGGAGTACAACTGCTCATTTCAGACACAAGTCACGTCTCCTCTTGCACAGTCCCATTTCACTGCCAGCAGCTCCACCAGGGCTGAACCCAACCTCAACCCACAGTCATCGAGCTGCACTTGTTCAGATAACAAGGCCTGCACGGCAACTTGAAAGCAACCCATCTGCTAAAAGGCTTTGAGCACTTTAATCTGTAAACATGCAGGCTTGTACACTGCAATTATTTCCTTTTTTCTAAATAGCCTTGAATATGTTTCTAAACTGACCATGCCTTGTTTCTATGTGTGACGGCTGGGGGCGGAGAGGCCAGATAGCATCTCTGAGCGAGGAGGGGATGGTGCCATGGGGAACAGGGAACTTCATTTTGCTGGACTGAAATATAAACAAGCAGCTGACTGTGGGTTTTCCAAACATCCCTGGAGCTGCACCAGCACTGGCTGTCCTGTGGGGCAGCCTTTGCCCCGACATCCAGGGGACAGTCCCCAAGAGCCACTCCACTGCACACCTACTGATGGGAAGGACTGCAGCCACCATGCCATCACCCAAACCCCTGGGGAGTTTCCTGATTCTCATGACCATTTGGCACCATCCTTGGCTCTCACCTTCCAGTCACCCTAAGAAGGAAGCAGAGAACGAGGTTACAGAGGTGAAGCAGGCATGTGTGTGCCATGTGACATGCAAAGCCTCTGTGGGCAGCTAGGTAGGCAGCTCCCTGCATCCAGGACTGAGACCAAAACCTCTGCCTCAAAACCTGATCTCCAGCCAGTGAGCTCAGGGAGCAGCTTAAATCAATCAGCTCAGAGGGGATGAAACACTTGATTTCCTCAGACAGAGAAGGTATCTGCAAAAAGAGATGGCATAAAAGTATTGCAAGGTTACTGAAGATAGGAACTCACCTATTATTCAGCACAGAGGGGACAAAAAGCAAAGCAGGAGTAACACAAGCAGGCTTCAGCCCTGAGGAGCACCCCGAGGCCATCAGTGCTGTGCACCACGTGGTCCTGGTGACTGCAGAGTCACCTGAAGCCTCCAAGGACCAGACCTTGGCCTCCTTGGTGCATACTTAATTCCCAAGGAAACCGTCTGTCCTGATTAGTATTTTTTAAGATAGTGTAACCCACACCATAATCTTCCACCTTCAAATCACCTGCCTCTCCTGACAAAAAGAAAATGTTCCTATGAAGAAAATCACAGATAATGAGATACTCTTGATCCCCATATTTCATGCTCCAAGAGACATGGCTGCCATGCCAGGTAGGGAGCACTGGTCCCTAGAAAGCATCTTGGCTACCCCCACACTTGGCAGGCTCCCACAGGCTGGTAGTACCACAGCCTGCTTTTACAGGAAGACATTCAGCTTCCTTCTTGGAGAACTAAGCACAGTCATACTTAAATACTTCAGAAGAGACAACGTGAACTCCTTGGCAGCTTTGCTCACCACAGCCAGATCTGAAGTGCCAGTCTCCAGAAGTAACAAAATGCCTCCCTGCTGAGACCCCTGCCCTGGCCAGAACACCCCTCAGCAGCCCCTGTCTCCCTTGAGCTGGGCAGGGGGACGGGGCTGCTGGAGCCACCCCAGCGGCTGGAGGGCTCTGCCCACAGGAACCCCCTCCTCTCCCAGGGCTGGAGGGATCAGCGTGGGGCAGGAGACCAAAGCTGCTCTCTCCACAGCTGAAGATTAATGTTCCTTTTGCTTCCACAGCACAAGGATCTTTGTGCCAGCACTGCACTTATAAATGAGACAGGTGTCCCTATTCCTGCTCCCAAAGCCCGTGCAGAACGGTACCTGCTGTGAGACTTCTTCGTTCACTGGCAGGACCCAGGGATGAGGAGAGGCCCGTGGCCAGCACCAACAGACCTGTGTCCAGTGATGGAGCACAGGCAAAGCACCTCAGGTAAACCAGCCTCAGCCCCCGAGGTAACTCCACATACCACTTGGCCAATCAGCCTAGCAGCACCACGCCTCCAACTGACAACAGCAGCTGCTGGAGGGGGGATGATCCAGCACCGCGGGGCTTGGCAGGCCCGAGGCACCGACGGCAGCTCCCCCTGCACACACCCTGGTCAGCCCTGCGGGGGGCCAGCAGAGCCCCCCTCCACCCCACAGACACCTCCTGCACCAGCCTCAGCTTCCCCACACCACGGGGAACCCCCGGGCCAGGTCCCTCAGGCGCTGAAGTCAGAGCAGACACCATCACCTCCAGCATCTCAACCCCTCTGTGTTCATTTTAAACTGGGCCATGCTGAAGCCTCTGCAGAGGATGTGACAGTCATTTTCATTAGCAAGAGACTTCTGCTTAGCAAATACAGTTGTTGTTTTTTTCTTTTCTGTAAGCAATCGTACAGTTTGCCATGACTTTTGATTTTCCATTCAGAAAGGATACTGAGCTTCCAGAGTGTGTCCAAAGAAGGACAACAAAGCTGATGAGGAGGTTGGAGCAGATGTCTTACCAGGAGCTGCTGAGGGAGCTGGGGCTGTTCAGCCTAGAGAAAAGGAGACTGAGGGGAGACCTTATCACTCCCTGAGAGAAGGTTGGAAAGAGGTGGGGATAGGTCTGCTCAATGAAGTTAAGAGTGACAGGACAAGAGGTGATGGCTTCAAGTTGCCCCAGGGGAGGTTTAGACTGGATGTTAGGGAGAATTTCTTCCCCAAAATGGTTGTCAGGCATTGGAACAGGCTACCCAGGGCAGTGGTGGAGCCACCATCCCTGGAGGGATTTAAGAGTCATATAGACATAGTACTGAAGGATATGGTTTAGTTAAGGACTTGTCAGTGTTAGGTTGATGGTTGGACTTGAGGATCTTGAAGGTCTTTTCCAACCAAGGTGATTCTGTAATTTAGAAGATGGTGTATGACATCTTTCTTATTTATTAGGTGCTGGGTTCATATTTTATGTGATACGTGTCGAGTTGCATTCAAATGGATCCATAAATTCTATGGAAATGTGAACATTTTAAATTGCTCTCCTGCTTATCAAAGCAGGCAGTATTTCAAATCAATTGACTACTAAACCCAAGCAAGGCTTATTGCAAACTCTGCTGACTGGCCCTTTTCTAAGGTATCTCCAAGATTCAATAGTCATTGGATACCATTTTCTCATGCCTCATTCTCTGCAAGGGTTGGAAGAAAACCTCCCCCATTTTTTGTTTTTTTTTCAGCTCCAAATCATTTTCCATTTTTAATGACTTGCCCTTGAACTGAACTGGCTGCATAAATGGGATTTTCTCTGCTTTCCAGAGCTGGTTTACCAACACAGTGAACTGGTGCTGAGGCACTGCCTCCTGCTGGGAGCCCGACCTCCTCTAAGACACCAGCAGAACCTGTGAACCACCCACCACGATATTTTACTGACCACTCTGGCAAACACAACCTTCCATGTTCTTCCATGATGAGAAACTGGGAATATGGCTCCACACCTTGCCCCACTTATGACATGTGCTTAGCAGCCTTCCTCTGACTTAGGACAAACTTTCCCATCAGCTCTGCAGCCAGAGACAGCACCTGCCTTTGCTCTGCAGGGCTCCTCTGCAGGAACTCATGGAAACCTGTCTGATAATCCTGGTTATTCCACCAAAGAACAAGTCAGTGCAAACAGGGGCTGCAGACCAGAGCCCCCCCTGCCCCACTCAGACCTCAGACCCCCCAGTACTGCTGCCATAATAGGAAGGCTCCCAGCTGCCTTGCTGAGGGATGTCAGGACTCACTTCCAGACACAGGTATTTTAAACACAGAATATTTTTCCCCACTTCACTTGGCAGTGGAATTATTGCCAAGGAAACGGTGCCACAAATTCTGCATTTTTATTTCCCTACTGGATGAAGCATGAGCTGAAAAGGGACAGATGGCAGACAGTGGAGGATTCCAGCATGGAAAAATGAGAAGACCACAAATACCACTGGTATCAGAGGCAGCCAACCGGAGGGGACACACATGAGCCAGACCTGCTAGGTCTGGTGGGTCTCCAGGATGGCCCTGGTGGGAACTGCAGCCGGTGCCGTAACTTTCTGACAGAACCATTTTATTTTTAGGCATGTTTATGCCAAGACTAAACCATTCCAGAGATACAGCTGCAGGGGCATAAAAATGCCTTTACTTATTATGTCTGGAAGTGGGTATAAGCTATATCTGCAAAAGTTCTCTTCAGCTCTGCTGGCAAACCACTTGTTTTCTAGACACTTCACAACTTATGCAACAATATCATCTCCCCATGCCCTCAAAGCAGAGCATGCTTTGAGTCATCTCATGAAGAGTAAACAAACAAATTTTAAGGAAGGTTTCATGTATCTATGGTCTTCTTGGCACTCTCAGCCCTGATCTCAGCAGCAGAGGCAGTGCAGAGGCAAATTCCTCAGCATTCCACACCAACCAGCTAACATCCAGCCAGGTCCTCCTGCTCCAGGGCCGTGCCCTCCCTGGCAGCTGCTCGACAGCCACGCGTGCCCATGGCTCACAGCTGCACACAGCTGCATCAGGCTGTGGGGGCAAGCAGCAAGATATGCTGGTACAAACCCTGGTGGCATGCTCTGGCCAGCCCAGGGCATCCCAGCTCAGTCCCAGGAAACATTGCCTTGATGCTGGTACATTATTTTAGTGATGCACAGACAGCCAGAGCTGTCATTTTAGGGGCTGGAAGCACTTCTTGGGAAACACAGAGGGCAGAACCCTGAGGCAGCAGCAACTGGCTGATCCCAGGTGACCAGCGTGTGTGGGAGGTCCCCCCGTGACCACAGACAGACACCAAAGTCTGCCAACGTGCCAGCCCCACTGGACAGCACTGAACAGAGAGAGACAAGGTGCTTCTGCAGCCGCCCTTAGGCCCAGCTCCCTGTCTGCCTCTGCAGAGCAGGCAAGGAATGAAAGCATCCAGGAACCGTTTTCTTTTAAGCCCGCCTACAAACCAAAACACAGATGCCACATCTAATTTTAGGCCTCCTAGCCTTGAGAGTGTTCTCTCAATTCTCTTTTAAGCAAGCAGCAAGGTAGTCATCTCAGGACAAAGCTGCCAAAGCTGCTGAACACCTGCCTTGACCCCAACTCCTGGAAAGCCAGAGAGTGTGTGGGGGGATGAGCCCCATCATCTCCTCCAGCCCTGCCCTGTGCCCATGTGGGGGAAGCAAACAGATCCTCACTGATCCCAGGGGATCCCCACAGGACACGTGGAGCCCCCTCTATCAGCTGGAACAGGCACCCAGAGAGACAAGCCTACCACCCTGCTAACCTCAGGCTGCCATCCCATCCCTGCCGGGGCCTGGACTCAGCCATAATCCCAGTGTTCACACATTAACTTGACAAATCCAGGAGTGAGCCGAACAGAGGGAGAAGAGCTGCCCCAAAGACCCTGCTCAGCTGCCACCTCAGCCCAGCAGGCAGGAGGATGCTCCATCCCCACCAGCACTGCCCTGCTCTGCTCCTCCTTCAAACCACCCTCGCAACAGCCCAGAACCAAGGTCCTGGCACTTGGCACAGGCTGAGCTGCAAACAAGGAAGAGAAGAAAAAATCCCCGTGCTGTTGTTTTTTTTTCTAACCATTTAAAGATGTTCCTGGGGACTCAGGAGCACATCAGGAAGTAACAAATTTCTTTGCAAATGGAAGATTGTATCATCAGGAAAGACTTTCCTCTCCAGCTCCAGGGGACACATAAAAACAAAGCAAGTAAATACAAAGCAGAAAGCTAAATCCATGTGAAAGGGCTGAGCAAAATCAGGATGACCTCACATGTCCTGAAGCATAAGAGCACACACGGGGACAAAGCCTGGAGCCAGCTGAGGAGGGGACATGGTCCCCTGGGTCCCACAGCTCCAGGCTTCAGACGAGCTGGACATGTGCCATCTAGATCCACCCCATAGAACAAAGCCGGCACTTCAGGACAGCAGAAGAGATGGAGGTAACCTGGAGGGTTAGTTCTCAACCTCATGTTCAAGCAGTAACAAGTGATGCTGGTTTCATGCCAACCCCTCTGATGTCCCTGCACAGAGGCTGGCAGAGCCCCATCCCACCGGGGGGGACCAGTGACCAGCACTGCTTCCATGGACAGGAGGGCACAAAGTGCCCATCTCTCCATGTCTCCTCAGCATCTGCAGAGGCACAGCTGCAGGCTGAGGGCCAGGGGGTTATTTGGAGAAGAAGAGAATACACATGTGAGCAGAAGGAGACATCTTCACACACACACACACGACCCAAGAAAAAATGCAGATATCTGAATAATATTTGCACACAGTATTTAGTTTTCCACTCAGTGCACCTAATTGCCCCCCAGATGAAAGCAATTCACCTGGTATGCACACAAATCACTTTTCTCTCTTTTAGAAGAGGAATGAGAAGCTGCTGAGATAGCCCATCCAAAGCCTCCCCCAAGCACGTCAGGAGATGTGTGGATGCTGCTGCTGCTGCCCGCTCCAGATAGGCAGGGAGGGGGAGGAGGCAAGAGCCTTCACTAGGAAAGTACTGATAAAAAAATCTTGTGCCTGGACTCTGTTCTCAGCACACAGGCCAAGGTCAAAGCATTTTTTTTCCCTGCATTTCTAACCAGCAAAGAAGCTAATGCAGCTAAAATATGTAACAGCAGACAAACTGCTGAAGGGTGGTGAGAAAACACCAGAAAAAGAAGTAAAGTATCATCTTGGGAAACAGAAGCAGAAGCCCTCTGAGGCCTTCCTTGGCCAGTGAGAACATGGGGGAGAGGTTTTCCCACCTCCTCCCAGGAACTGAACTCCCAGAGACTCCATAGAACACATTCTAGGAAATCTGCAGGCACCCCTCCAGCATTTCTGGGGATTGTTCCTGGTGGCAGCAATTCCAGGACCACCCAGTGGGCAGTGGTCTGCCAGCACGGATGGGGTTGCTGCTGTAACACAGGATTTACCCCAGGGGCTCTTTGCAAAGCTGCTGCCTGCAGCCAGCCCCACAGTTTCTGGTGCCCACAGGAGCACATGGGTACGTAGGGAGAGGGCACCCACCAGCCTGCACCCACCTGTCCTCAGACGAGTCACCAGCATGTCAGACCACCAGACCCTGGCAAGAGCTTAACCCTGAGCTTCACAAGCAGCACTGGCACCCCGGATCAGGTGGCCAGCACCCAGGGACATGCATCCCCCCCAGCACGGCTGTCAGACACCTGCCACAGCCATTAAAGGAGTTAATCACAGTATCACGGATCATTCTGGTTGGAAAAGACCTTCAAGATCATCAAGTTCAACCACTACCCTAACTCTGCCGCATCCACCACTAAACCCTGTTCCCTGGCACCACATCTGTCTTTTTAGATTATCTCCAGGGATGGTGGCTCAACCGCCTCCTTGGACAGCCTGGATCACCAAGTCCCACTTCCAACCCAGAACAGGACAACCCCAAGGGAGTTACAGATCAATCATCACCAGCGTGGCCAGGCATGGGGCACGAGCAGCAGCAGGGGCACTGCACGGTGTGCTGAGGCCACTCTCAGCACTTGGCTCAGCACGGTGGGCTCTGCCAACCCAGGGCACAGCACAGGTGTCCTGAGCAGCCCAGCTTTCCATGGCACAGATCCAGAGCCCACCATGGGCACACACCATGAAACCCTCCCAGGATGATGCCTGCAGCCCACCCTCAGCAGAGGATGCCCTGCACAAACAGTGTCCATGTCCCAGTACTGGTGGTTCTGCACTGACTTCCCAAGCCTTATTTCAGACACATCCTTTGCTCTCAGAGCTGCTGTGGAAGCAGCAGCCACCTTGCCTGCCATCTCCAGAAGCTCCACGTGGCCCATGGCAACACACAGCCCCTCAGCAGTGCAGCAGAGGCACCCAGCAAAAACACAGCTTTATCCACTGCTCTCCACTGGGGATTGTTCCTTATTTATTACAGCATGCTCCATTCTACTTCTTTATTGCACAGAAAAGTCACCAGGAGACCTGCAAAGCTCCTGGGTGTAATTCACCCCGGGTGGATGAATACTCAAGATGCCCAGAGCCGGGTGGCATCCAATTCCCGTTCCAGTGGGACTGCAGCCCACTGCCCAGGGAAAGGGCAGCAGCTATAAATACCTGTAGAGCTGGGCTATATTTTAAAATTATTTCTACTACAGCAAAATCCCTTAATCTGTGATCTTAGTCCCAACAATTTATTCTTACCCCTTCTGAGGACACATCAACACTTGACTTTGTTCTCAGCATTTCAAAAGGCCTCCCCAGAGCGGGACCTGGGCAGTTTCGAATCACAGAGGAGCATGGCTGACCTTACTCCTCTGTCTTCTGCTCAGATGGCATTACATCTATGAAATGCAGAGGCAGGAGAGCCCATCCTACCCCTCCCACCTGACCAGTCCCTGGGGAGTGTCCTACCCAGGTCCCCCAAGGTGAGACAGTGCACTCCTATAACCCCCCCTCCTGCAAACACTGTCTTAGCACCCAGGAGCTGGCTGGGCTCAGGCATCCTTGAGGACAGCACTCAGGTCTGCTAAGGAAAATGGGACTACTGACAGGACACAAAGTCCAGCACACAAAGTACACTTCTGCAGAATTCTCTCCCAAAATTGAGCCCAAACCCCCCTGGGAACCTAGTTCCGAGAGCTGCCAGTGCCCACAGCCACTCCAGTGGGAGCTGCCAAAAGCCACCAGTTTGTGACAAACCTCATCTCCCTCCATCTACAGAAGATGAATAATACTTCCTTTGCTTGGTTGCCTGGAGGCTAAATGCACTGCTGCTCCTAAGTGCTTCAGAAGAAACGTGGCATAAAAGCACCAAGTACTGTTACTTGTAGTATTTTTATTGCTGTTACAGAATACCTTGAACTACGCTTAAAAATACTCATGGGAAGAGTCAGGGCTGTAATTATTCTTTTAAAAGCAGAATAAACTCCAAACACATGTTGCAACAACCACCAGCACCACCGGTTGCCGGCAGCTCAGCCAGTGATCACAGCATGGTGGCACCTGAGGGACCCCGGGCCCTGGGGCTCTCCTGGCAGCTCCTCC
The DNA here is from genome assembly GCF_020740795.1 of Apus apus. Lineage (NCBI taxonomy): Eukaryota > Metazoa > Chordata > Aves > Apodiformes > Apodidae > Apus > Apus apus. The sequence continues at coordinate 20,162,368 of NC_067293.1, forward strand.
TTTGCTTTGCCCCAGGTGCAGAGCTGGCAGAAGGGTGAAGCTGAAGTTGGACCTGGCTGCGTGGCAGAGCCAGCACAGGCAGGTCAGCAGAGAAGACAGTCAGTGTGAAAGGGAATAGAGATGCAGAACCTCCGTCAAGAGTCTTTGCCATGACAACTGGACCAGTTCCTCTTTATTTTAATGAGCTTACTCATACCACTATCGTCATTAAAATATATAGCCAGTCCTGGTCCTCACAGTGTGCAGTGGCTGTCGATACTAGAGACACCAGCCTGTGTGAGTAAAAATCCCTAAGTGACCCAACTGCTTTCTTCCCCTGTGGGAAAGCGAGCGGAGCATTCAGCCTCCAGCGCTAGCCTGGGGCTGTTGGAGGTTACTCAACTCAAAGGCCAGGAACACTCAACCACACAGATGTGGCCACCACACCATCTGTCTGCATGTGGGCACAAACCTCTGCCTCCCCGTGAGGGAGATACTCCTTGCCTTTCACTGCTAAGGAGGAATCGCTCCTGGAGGCCCCAGGAGCAGCGGAGCAGCTGGCTCAGGCCAGGCTGTGCCCTCAGGGGCTTTTCAGGCTCCTCAGTCTCCTGAAGCCTGTGACAGGCTGACTGATCTAAACAAACTCTGCAGAGTAATTGACTCTGAATCTTGACACAACAGATTACCATGTCCATCCACCCCACAGAGAGCTGGGAAAGCCTCCAGGGACACTGTGGCACTGACAGAGCACTTCACTCCAACCAAAGGATGAAGGGATAAAACAGTCACTGATCATCTTCCGTTCCCCTTGGGCCCCCCTGTACAGCATCCCCCAAACCTAAAGCAGCCCAGAGGTCCCCAGGGACCCACGCACCAGCTGAAGGCTGCTGTCCCAAAGCTGCCCAGCTGTCCCACCAGCAGAGCACACACCCCCAGCCCCACCACCACACACCACAGCTGAGCTGATGAGCTCCATCTCACCACCTGTTCCCACCAGCACTGCCAGCCCTGTTGTTGCAACCAGCATCTCAAAATCCTGGGAGCGACTGAACGAGGAAAAATTACCACCATCTCTATGGTCTTTTCCCTTGCCTTGCACCACCCCAAGCCTCAAACCTACAGATGTTCTCACCTGGTCAGGAGCCCAGCTCAGCCAGTATTCCCAGCATCAGCTTTGTGTCAGTTTCTGGTGCAGATGTCCCTTTTGCAGAAAATATTCTTCAAGCAAGCAGAAACACTGCAGGAAACCTTAAGAAAAGCTGAGGAACAAACAGGCACCACTGCCTGGAGTTCCCACCTCTCCCACCTCGCTGTCTCAGAGAGGTGGTGCCCCCCCAAACAGTGCTGATATCAAAGGGGGAAAGATGCTGCATCTGCTACATGTGCTGTGGCAGAGGCTGGAACTCTACAGCTGCCAGTGCAGAATTTAAAAAACCAAGAAATGTCACTTGAGATTGCAAAAAATACTGAAGTAAACTGAAGAGGAGGAAAAGACCATATCTCATAAACCCTCCAAGCAGCCAGGTCCATCTGATGCTTCTTGCTTAGCACTGTCTTCTGGCTTTTGATGCTGTGCTGGATTTCTTCCACTTGCAAATATGTTCAAGGCTGCTAACACCAAAAATGCTACAGAGGAATGGGGGGAATAAAGCAAAACAGCTGATACATCTCAAGGCATGTAGATCATCTCGCAATGTCCCAAACACTGAAATGATCCTTAAAAGCTCAGGTATCTGAGGAGGTGTCAGGATTATTGGGAATTATGTCAGGATTTCTGCAAGCTGGACCACACCAGCTGAGCTGCACCAGGCTGCCCAGGAGCACCAGCTCCCTCAGCCCACCCTGGCTGGGGTGGGCACAATGATCTCAGGGGCACGATGCTGCCAGGCCTCAGGCCTTGAATGGCTGTACAAGGGGGATCTTTATTTTTTCCATATATCTCCAACATTTAACTCTTGGAGTCCTACAACCACTGCACAGGTCTTTGGAATCTGCCACAGCAGCTCAGAGAAACAAACGGGTTTTACTAGAAGTAGTAGAAAGTCTCCCACAGAATAGTTTTATTTCAGTAAATGCTCACTTGATAAAATGTCCCACTGGATGATAAAATACCACTTTTTTTCTTTCATATTTAACTTTGTAATTTTAGCCTACAATCACAAGTGGGAAGTACCCATTTCAAACCAAACAGCCCAGTGCACAGCCATGAGTGAGCGTGCCAAGTCCAGACTGAAAGCCAATGAGAATAACAATTGCTAATACAGAAATGGCAAATTAGAACAGCCTTTTCATAATAAGCAATTTATAAAACATGAATGAAGCTCAGTGCTAAGATAAAAATGTAATTAACATGAATGAAAAATGCAAAGAACTGAACTACTGCTCTCTGCTACAGTTTATTTTTAAATCTCTGAAATGAAGCTGCTTTCATCTTACCAAAACAAAATGATCCCAGATGACTACAAAAATTTCCAATGTTTTAGGAAATTTTGGAATGTCTTCCTGCAGGATATGGCAACATTACCAGTTTTCCTCCCAGTTAGGATCAGGCTTGTGAAAGCCATCCCTTCCCACCACGCACAGACTCCAACTTCTGACCAGATCGCTTTTCCACTGCGTGTTTTCCTTGAACTGCCCAGCCAAATTTGCTCTTGAAGCACTGCATGTTTATCTCCTGCTCGCCTAGGAGCACACAACTCAAAGGTGCCCGCCTGGCATGGACACAGAGTAAGCTGTTATCTCCTGCCCAGATCCAAGTGCGGCCTTGGAGGGTCCTGGGCACAGGGGCGAGGGCGGTTGGTCTGAGGGGGCTGGCGATGGCATCTGGCATCCACAGCCTGGCTACAGTGTTTCTGCTGCAATCCTGGCCGGGACTGTCCTACACGTTCCTCAGCCTGAAGCAAGGGGCTGAAAGCAGAGATTTCCAGGAATCACTTGCTCCATGCTGCAGGAGCAGCCGTGGGCTGACTGAAAAAGGATCATCTCATTTAACAGTTTAAATGAAAACTAACTCATGGGAAAGACTAAATCGATCATGACCCTCAAAATGAAAGCAAGTCAACCAACTAAACGTGGAACAAAACAGATTAACTTTAGCTTGCAGGTCACAATCCTTCAACCAGAAGCTCTTCAGGAGCAAGGAAAAGAACAGCACCCACTGTGACCAGCAGGCCAGCCACGGGGGACACCAGCAGCGCCCACCCTGCCACTCCTGCAGCTGTCAGGGCATCGCTGCACCTGCTCTCGACCTGCACAAACAAGGCCTGAGCAGAACTTGGACATCCCCACAACCCCAGTTACCCTACCCCAGAGTATCACTTGTTTCACAACCTTAAACTCAAGCCAGGACAGATGAGTGTTTGTCACCACCTGGTATCATGCCAATTCACACTAAATGAGACCACAAGTACGTCTGACAAAGCTGGCCAGAGGGACAGGCTTCAGGAGCAGCACTGCTCCTTGCCCAGCTTGTCTTTAAGAGAAATATTTAAATCATATCGCCATTCACCTGAGCAGAAAGGTCATCCTGACAACACAGACAGAGGGGTCATCCCCTTCCCAAGGGCTTTTGAGCCCCACCAGTGAAGAGCTGAGGGTCTGGATCCCCAGACCTCTACTGGGGAAGGGGATGGGCCAACAGCTGGGTACAGGAGCATGGGCAGCCCTGGGAACAGCCTCCTACCTTCTTTCACCTGTTAGTGTAATAACCCACTCTTGATCTTTTTATCAGTATCTTATCTTCTCCTTCAGCAGGCAGAAATTATGACAGGCTTTATCTATAAGTGGTATCACAATTACAGACATGACCACAAAAAGATTATACAGCCTTTCAGCCAGGTGATGAATAAACACAGGGCACTCACCCAAGCTGGTTGCAACCCAACCAGGGAAAGGAATCTGTAGGCATGTGTGACCAGCAAACACAGTGATACCAAACAGGTAAGAGTGGTAACAGTAAATGCCACTTAACAAACATTTGGAACTACAGGGACAACTAGATTTTTCTGAGCCAATTACCCCTTAAATTCATTTATCACCTTAGTTTTACATTGCTTCAGTAACAGCTCTGATTCCATTTTAGCTTAATCCAAGTAGCCTGCATCCCTCACCCACCACTGTGGTTTGATCAGACAAGTCAGTTTGATGGCATGGCTTTGGATTTATTCTATCAGTGCTGCACTCACGCTTAAAACAGGCTATTTAGCCACCTCAGAGACTGCTGGTAATAATCATGTAGTGACTAGAGCACAAAGATAAACAGCTGTAACTCCACAGAGTAACAAAAGCTTGGATTAATTTGTTAGTTAAACATAAGCATTCCTGGCACAATCAGGTACACCGTAACAAAAGCTTTAAATGAAACCAAATAGTGCTAAAGCCTACTGTGCCTCCTCAGCAATGTTTCAGTGCCTCCAAACCTAGAGAAATCTCCCCCTCTGACAAAGTAAAGGAGAAGGCAGCAGTCACGGATCTGCACTGGTCCCACCCTGCATCCCGTGCCCAGACACCATCGGCCATGCCAGGGAACAGAGAAGAGGGCTCCAGTCCAGGAGCATCTCCCTCAGTCCCCTCAGACCTATTAACACCTGAGTAGCTGTACAAGCTGTGCACACTGTATTCCAGGGCAAGGTGGGTGCCTGTCCCTGACTTTCCATGGATGACCCCTCAAGCAATCCAGCCTCCCTCTCTCACAGCTTTAGAGGTAACCCCAACCTTCTATTTGGAACCCCAAACCCAAATCAAGAGTAGTTTGGGAAAGAAGAAAGGGAAAGAAGGGAAAATATAAACAGCTCCACCAAACTATTAATAAACTCTTCATGCTTTAGTGCCATATATGAAGAGGAGTGTGTGCCTCTAACTTCAGAACTACCAATCTATACCTGACCCAGATAGCACCAGGGCAGAGCTGGGGTTTGAAGAGAGGTTCACCTTGGAAGGAAGAGACATGGTCTCTCTAGCACAAAGAAGGACCCTTCAGAAAGGGAAAGAAATAGGAGCAACACACTTAAAAATACTCCTTATTCTTAAAAGAAGACTGGGCTGCATCTGCAGCCACCACTGCTAGAACTGCAGCAGCACAGGGATCCGAAGCATAAATCTCCTTTGGCTGGTAAAGCTGCAGGGGACCTTCCACCACTCACAAAGAAAACGTTGAGTACATTTTCCAAGGCTAAGGGGGTAAAGCTTTCTGTGCAACACCACACAGGGCAGGAACTTAAACCTAAGCAAGGAGGAAGCTAGGAGGGGAGCCCAGGTCCAAAGCAGACCATTCTTCGGTGAGGAAACTTCACTATAAAGAGTTCTTGCTCCATTGACCCTCTTTGCATAGGAATGCTGCTGGAAGCTGGGACAGAATCCTGCTGCCATCAGCTCCAGCTGCAGCAGAGGCTGCTCACAGCCCTGGCACTGCTCCATGCCCAGGAGAAAATGAAATGCCACAGCAGTCAACAGGCAGCACACTGTGGAGTTCACAGATATTTTGCTAAGATGAAATATAAACCTGGCAGCAATTAACCCACACAGCTTCAGCCAGACCACAAAGGAGTGTTCCACTTTGCTCAAAGCATTTAAAAATTGCATCCAAGCACAGGCAGAGGTTTAAATACCATCAGCCCGTCGCTCTCTCGCAGCAGCCAGGTAGTGCTGTTCAAGCAATGAAGTGCAAAAGGCAAGAAAATGGTATTTTAAAACCTCTCTGTGCTAGCTCCACCCAGACCTCTGCCAGCAGCAGCTGCTGGGCCAGAGGAAGCACAGACACGGGTGCAGCAGGCTGAACCAAGCCATAAGGAATAGGAGGATAGAGCAAATCCCACAGGAATAAGGGAGAGACATCATTTATCTTCAAGGAAAGGTTGATGCAAAATTTACCCCATGACTGCCTGCTGCCCACCACGTAAGCCCAGAGCTGTTCTCCTCAGAGACATTCCCTGCCTGTGTGGGGTCTGACTGCACTGGCTTCGCAGGCAGACCCTCCATTCCATGGCCCAGCTTGCTGCTGTCCTCAGCCTGCACCAGCCACCCACAGCACCTGGGCAGGGGAACTTCTCCAGCTTTAGTCATCCCAGCTCACTCTGCACTGACTGAAGCAGAGATTTACCCAGACTCCAGAGGAACACACACAGGGTACACACACCTCCTGCCACCGGTACAACACTCACAGCTGGACTCATTTTTACCTCTTCTTACTTTTATCCCAGGTTTGTTTTTTTTTTCTGCCAGGCTCTCAGCTTCCTCATAAAATCCCCAAGTAAATTGTTCTGTGCATGATGATTACAGAAATAAAGCTGTGAACATTCCAAAGCAGCAAAACAAGCAGAGAAGTGTAACGCATTTGCCCTGTGCTAATTTAAAGAGGAAACTTAACACCACAGAGCACCACAGGGTGAGCATGTGGATGTGAAACCCCACCCGGCAAACACCCCGGCTGTGCCCGTAGCTGCCTCCCAGCCAGCAGAAAATCCTTTTGCAGACACTTTCTCCCTCCTGTTCCCACCAGCTGAAGCGATTCCCTCACACAGTAACACACTTTGCCACGATGAAAGGTGATGATGCAGTATGCCCACTGTTTGCTTGTCTACACCTATTTTACAGAGACCATTAATCCCGTTTTTTCTTTTTATTCTAACCCACCAGGTACAATTACTTCTGACCAAACCCTTCTTCTCAAACACATACACCTTCCCTCCTCTACGTATTCCTAAATACCCTTCTATCTCTACTTTAAAACGTATCTTCCATCTGTACTTAAAACAGCTCCAAAGCACACGCAGTATTTCTCTGCCCATACACTCAGCAGCTCAGCTCCCTCCCGGTCCCTCTGGCTGGCGGCGGAGCGAGGAGCAGGGAGATCTTTAGCTGGGTCTCAGGATCGGTCTGTACAGCGTCCCGGTTCCCGCACGCTGCCAGCAGCCGCGAGCAGGGGGAGAACAGACGCGCAACGACATGAGATCAGCGCATCAGGGGACGGCGGAGACAACCGGGAGTTCACCGCCGTATTTCTGGTACAATCTTGCCTGGCAAGTCACAAGCGACAGCGCGTCGGTACAAGGGAAGGCTCCGGCAGCGGAGCGGTGAGCAAGCCGGGCGCAGGAGCAGCTGCGGAGGGTGGCGGGACCACCGGGATGCGGGATGCAGGCGGGATTCAGGAAGCCGGTGCCGGCGGGGCGCGGGGTGCCGGTGGGATACGCGGTGCGGAATGCAGGATGCCAGTGCCGACGGGGGCGGGATGCGGGGCACCGATGCCGGCAGGGAGCCGGTGGGATGCGTGATGCGGGATGCCGGTACCGGCGGGGTGTGGGATGTAGGGTATCGATCCCGGTGGGGTGCGGGATGCCGGCGTCGGCGGGACGCGTGGTACCGATGCCGGCGGGAGGCAAGTACTCACCGAACATCGCCGTAGGCGCCAGCGTATCCCTCGGGCCAGGGCCCCAGCTCGCTCTTGATGCAGGCGGCGGGGGCGGCGAAGGGCGTCCGCCCCGCCGGGTACCATCCGTCGACGGGGAGCTCGGCGGTCTCGGCGGCCGGTCCGCGCCCGCAGCCGAAGGGCCCGGCGGGCGGCTCGGGGCAGGGCCCGTAGAGCTGCCCCTCCTCGGCGAAGAAGGTGGCCCAGGGGCCCGGCTGGGCGAGCTCCGCGCCGTAGCGGCACGGGGGGCCCCATCCGCCGCCGGCCGCCGGCCCCGCCGCGCTCTCCAGCTTGACGCGGGCGGGCGGCGGGACCGGGTCGAAACCGGGGGGCAGCCGAGCCGTGGGGCCCGGGGAGCCCCGGTAGAGCCCCGGCCCGGCGGGCGGCTCCAGGGCTAGGGCGGCCTCGGCGGCGGGGAAGGCGGCGGAGGTGGGCGGCCCCGGCGGGTCCCCGGCGGGCGGGCGGGGAACGCGGGGCGGCTCGGCGGGCAGGGCGAACATGCAGTCCTCGCGGGGCAGCGGCTCGGCCGGGGCTTCCAGCGCTTCCAGCGCTAGGCCCATGGAGGCCGAGACCGCCCTGCAGAGCTGCTTGGCGCTGTCACCCAGCGGGTCCTCCCGGGGCGCCGGCTCGGCCTCGGGCGGCGGCAGCAGCGGCAGCCCCCCAGCCTCGCACAGCAACTCCCTCAGCTCCCCGGGGAAGGGCGAGCCCATGGCGGGGCCGCCCCCCGGCAGCGCCTTCCCGTTGCTACGGGGCTCCGGGCCGGCGGGGGAGCCCGGCAGCGGCCGGGGGCTCGGCGAGCAGGGCGGGCAGGCGGGCGGCTGCTGGCTGCCTCCCGGCTCCTCCCGCGGCGCCTGGAAAGCCTCGCAGACGCTCTGGAAGAAGGTCTGAAAAGCCCCTCGGAAGGTTCTGCCTCCCGGCCGCGGGTAAACGCGGCCGACCCCCAGCTGCACCTCCATGTCCTCCGAGCGCGGGGCAGCGGCGAGGGCGGAGAGCCCCGGAGAGCGCCCGCCCGGCTACCGGCCCCGCCGGCCCGCGGCTGCCATCCCCGCCGGGGCGGTGCGGGCGGGATGCTCGGTGCGTGCAACAGGCAGGAAAAGTTGGGAGCGGCAGAGCGGGCAGGTGCGGCTGCCGGGGCAGCTGCCGGCGGCCGGTGTGAGCGGCGGCGCGGGCAGGAGGCAGGCGGTGCGGGAAGGAGGCGCGGCGGAGGAGACCGCCCCGCGCCTCCGGCGCCCTTCGAAGCTCTGCAATAATTAATCCAGTGGCGCGGAGGGAAGCGGTGCCCGCCTTGCCCTCGGCTGGGCTTCCCCGAGCTGGGCGGGGGCGGCCCGGAGCTGCTCAGCCCGCCGCCTCCTGCCGCAATTTCTGGGCTCGGCGCCGCGGGCGGAGTGGGACGGGACCGCCCGGCCTGCCGGGACAGCGCCCGCCACCGCGGCCTCTGGGCGAGCGTCCGTCCCGCCCCCCTGCGCGCCCCGGCCGGGCGGAGCGGAGCGGGAGGTGCGGGCCGGGGGCGCGGCTGCCGCCCCTTCCACTCCCGCGGCCGTGCAGCCCCCCCGGCCCCCGCCCCCGGCCCGGGCAGGCTCGGCCCGGTCCCCTTCCTCTCGCCCTGCCGGGGCTCACAGGGCTGGCGGGATTCCTCAGAAAACCCGCTCCGTGCTCAGCAGCTGCCTCCAGCTGGGCCTGGCCAAGGTTGGAATTGATGATCTTCAAGGTCTTTTCCAACCTTAATGATTCTAAGATTCATACCTGCACCCCTTTCACTTGGTCCCCGGGGGAGCTGGACGGCCTCTCCTCACCGAGAGGGAGAGTTTGCTCCCATCCCCCTCTGCTCCGCGTCTTGCAATAATTCCCACTCGCCATCAGCAAGAAGCAGCAGCTCCGTGCACCCTGTCCCTACCTCCCACCACTCTGGTCACGCACGAGGTTGAAAAAGACCTACTTAGCAGACATAATTACTGTAGGACCTACCATAAACAAGGCTTGAGCTCCCCTTACTGGTCCTGTAATAACAGTCCTAGGGTAACTTCTAGTGGGCACCACTCCCCAGCAACCCTGGTGATGGAATCATCCTCTCTTGAGATGGGTCAAAATCAGCCCATTAATTTCAACTCCTCTGGAGATAAAGAGAACAATTTGTTGCAAACGGAGAAGTGGAACCAGTTGGGAAAATGAAGAATCACGTCCAGTCTTTTAAAAGCATTTTTACAAGCCATGGAAGATAAAAATAAAAGACCAAGTGGAGCCAAGCAAAATTTGGCAGTGTCCTCTCCACGGCCTGAGTGGCCAGAGAACCTAAGTTCCTGCCAGCAAAGCAGCTGCTGGGGGAAGAACAGGGCTGGGGCAAGGTGAGGACAGCAGCACTGCCTGTCCCATCAGCCAGCCCTGGCTTCTGCCAGCCGGGCAGTGCTGGGCCCAGGACCCTGCCCAGAAACCTTGCAGGCTTTCAGGGTGGTGGAACACCAAGTTGGTTTTTAATGGGAGGATCAGAGGGATGCAAGGAAACCCGTGGAGATAAGGAGGGTGTTGGTGTGGCTGAGTGGTACCCATGTCACAAACTGTCCTTTGTGTACCCAGGTTGGGAAGTGCCTTTTCGCAGGGTAGGGGTGTGAGAGAAGCAGCTCCTGCAGAGGTAAGTGTGCAACAGCTGGAAACAGTGTTTCAAACAGCTGGTGCAGAACCCCAATTGGGTTTTCTGTAAGATTCATTCCCTTAGGTCAAAGAACCTCTAATTTTTTTTCTTGGACACAGATGAATGTACAAACTCCCTTTTCCTACCAGATACATGGTAATAACAGTGGCCCAGCTTTCTGCAAAGCTGCTCTGCACTTCAGAAATGATGGCAGGAACCTAGGGGCACAAAGCCAGGATTGACAACTGAACCTTATTATAGAATCCCCTGTAAATGATGAAAAATAAACACCCAAAACAAACCCTCCATCTCAGAAAATTAGCTATTGCCTCTAATCCATGCAGATAATAGTGTCTTTGCTCATTCAGCCTCCAACTGTTGTCCAGCCTCTGCAGTAAAATCTAAGAACTCTGGAAAACATCAAGGGGAGGGATCTTGTGATTAGTGTCAAGAAATGTATTGAGAAAAGCTAAGGGTCAGAGATGTAGAGTAGCATCATTTAATAAACAAGTGGCTTTGTGCTGTAAACAGAAGGTGGATTATTCATGTGTGTGATTCTGATGAGCCACGTAAGAGCTTTGTTTGACAGCACCATTCCCACCAAGGAAGAAACACACTGAGCAGACCTGGGACCAGGTTAGACTGTCTCTGTTCAAACAGCCCTTTCTGTCAGGGCTGGGACCTATTTGGGCCTTTGGCTGTGTCTCCGGGCTCCCTGTCCCTGGGGCTGGTGCTTGTGCTGCTGCTCTCACTGTTCTCCTGACCTCTCCTTGTCTTTGCAACATCTGTGGGTGTGTGGATTCTCCCACAACCTGAAGTTTGCTGCCAGGGTTTGAGAGATGCTAATCACAGCAGACATGAATAAAGACAGACTGCAAAATGGTTGATGTTCTTCCCAGAGTACAGAGCCAACACTTCAGTTTTAACTGATTGCCTGTGTCCTTAAGATGTATTATTTTAGAAGCACTTTTCTGATTAGATCTTCACATAAATTTGAAGAAGCTGGTAATTCTTCTTTTTTTTTTTTTTTCTTTCTTTTTTTATCTCTTTATTTCCTGAAAAAGCATCTGGGAAGTGTTTTGGTTTCCTGATGTTTGCATGTTTCTTTTAAAAACTATTAGATGTTAATGGATTTTCTGGATGTGTATGTGTAGGGCTACATGTGCTATTTTTTAAAGGCTTAATGTATTTTAATATTTATACTTCATAGAATCATACAATGGTTTGGATTGGAAGGGACCTTAAAGCTCATCCAGTCCCACCCCTGCATGGGCAGGGACACCTCCCACCATTCCAGGCTGCTCCAAGCCCCATCCAACCTGCCCTTCAACACTGCCAGGGATGGGGCAGCCACAGCTTCCCTGGGCCAGTTTTAATCCCTCCCTGCCCTTGTCCAAAGTCCCTCCCCAGCTTTCCTGGAGCCCCTTCAGGCACTGGAAGGTGCTCTAAGGTCTCCCTGGAGCCTTCTCTTCTCCAGGCTGAACACCCCAACTCTCCCAGCCTGTCTCCAGAGCAGAGCTGCTCCAACCCTTGGATCATCTTCGTGGCCTCCTCTGGACTCATTCCAAGAGCTCTATGTCTTTCCTCTGTTGAAGGCTCCAGAACTGTTCTCCAGGTGGGATCTTGTACTGGGTTGATGAAAAAAACATAAACCTGTACTGCTAACACAGAGTGGTTTACTTGCAGTTACAATCTTACAAATACTACCATGTAACTTTCTTTAGCTTTTCAAATTTCTTTTACCAGTTTCATGAAAACCGAGTGAAAGCCTTCCTAAAAAATCACTTTCTATGGTTCAGAAGTCAACCATAATCTCAGCTTACATCTGAAATTCTGAGAGCTGTATTTTAACACAGTAAAACAGGCCTCGTTTATGGCAAGATCAGGAAAAATTCTGAATGTGATTTTTTTTCTGTGTGCAAGCTAAGCTGTAGTTTTAATTAACAGATTAGTGAGAACTGAGCAGCAGTATGAGCCCATGCAGGTTTCAGAAAAGTGCATTTCTTGTAAATTAACCTTTTCTTTGGGATGAGGAAGAAGAACATGTTGCAGATGTTTGCTTGGCCCTTGCACGTGGCTGTTGGTGGTTGAGGCTCAGATGTTCATCCATTGGATTGTATTTTATTGCTAACCAATAATTCTGCTGAAATAATTCTGGTTTGCTTTGCTGTCTCACAAATACTGACACCATCTGTTTGAACCTTCCAGTGGTATTTGGTTTTATTCTTTACATCTGAGTGTAAAAACTACAAAATGATGTTTTCTGCTGTGTAAAATAACATCAAGGTCAGAAATCTGGGGGACATCCAATCTAAAAGTACTGCAGTTTAACCCCGATAAATATGTTTGGAGTGATGCACAAACAAGTTGATGGTTTTCATAGAATCATAGAATGGTTTGGGTTGGAAGTGACCTTAAAGATCATCAGAATCCAACCCGCCTGCATGGGCAGGGACACCTCCCACCAGCCCAGGTTTTGATGGATCTAAGCCAAGCATGGCCTGGCTGGTGGCACTGGCCAAGCTCTGCCAGTGGCTCCCTGGGGGCTGCCAGCACAGGGCCCCCCTGCTCCATCTCCCCACAGGTGCTTGCTTTTCTAACTGGGTAGTGCACCATTTAGATGGAAAATTAGCCATGACTGAAAATAGGTATTTTTTCAGAAGCCAGTTTCATTCTAACTGAGGTACATGTGGCTTTTATTACAACATATGATAGAACCATAGAATAATAGAATGGTTTGGGGTAGAGGGGTCCTTAAAGATCATAGAATCACGGAATCAAAGAGAGTCTTGGGTTGGAAGGGACCTCTAAAGGTCATCTAGTCCAACCCCCCTACAATAAACAGGGACATCTCACACTGGAACAGATTGCTCAGAGCCCCATCAAGCTTGACCTTGAATGTCTCCAAGGATGGGGTCCCCACCACCTCTCTAGGCAACTTGTTCCAGTGATCCACCACCTTCATATTAAAGAACTTATTCCTAGTGTCCAACCTCAATCTACCCTTCTCTAGCTTGAAACCATCACCCCTTGTCCTATTGTTACATGCCCTTGTGAACAGCTCTTCCCCAGCCTTCTTATAGGCCCCTTTCAGGCACTGGAAGGTAACTATAAGGTCCAGGTTGCTTAGAGCCCCATCCAACCTGCCCTTGAGCACCTGTAGGGACGGGGCAGCCACAGCTTCCCTGGGCAACCTGTTCCAGTGTCTCACCACCCTCACAGGAAAGAATTTCCTCCTGATCTCATGAGGTTCACCTGGGCCCACTTCTCTTCTCCAGGTCCCTCTGGATGGCATCCTGTCCCTCTGGTGTATTGACCACACCACCCAGCTTGGTGTCATCAGCAAACCTGCTGAGGGTGCCCTCAGTGCCACTGCCAACATCATTAATGAAGATATTAAACAGCACTGGGCCCAATGACCCCTGAGGGACACGACTTGTCACTGGTTTCCATCTGGACTTAGAGCCCTTGACCACCACCCTCTGGATGTGACCATCCAGCCAGCTCCTTATACACTGAACAGTCCACATATCAACCCATATCTCTCCAACTTAGAGAGAAGGGTGCTGTGAGGGACCATGTCAACGAGGTCACCCCTCAGCTTCCTCTTCTCCAAGCTGAACAATCCAAGTGACCTCAGCTGCTCCTCATAAGACATCCCATCCAGACCCTTCCCCATCCTCATGGTTCTCCTGATGTCCTTTTTATATGGTGGTGCCCAAACCTGCAGGCAGTGCTCGAGGTGAGGCCACAGCAGGGCAGAGCAGAGCAGGACAATCACCTCCCTTGACCAACGCTCTGCTTAATGCACCCCAGGTCAGGGTTGGCCCTCCTGGCTGCCAGGACACCCTGCTGGCTCAGTGGTACACAAGCGACTTAGATAACCAGCAAGCTGTATGTGCATTGACTAGAAAATAGGCCCTGCACTGCCAGGGGGATGGGCAGGACTTCCAGCAGCACGTTGTCCCTTTGCTTCTCTGAGAGAAGGCAGCGTTTATTCCAGAGCTTGGGACAGGAACCCACGTGCAGCTCCTCCACTGTCAGAGCTGCTTTGTGCATAAAGACACAGATGGAAGGCATCAGATACATATTTTAATTCTGAGCTTTTAAGCATGCTTTATTCAAACCATGTCCCTGTGGTTTGCAGCAGTGTGCTGTACCTGGGTGGAGCTCCTGGAATCATTTTGAAACACAGGTTTGCTGGTGTCTCCCCTCCTGCTGAGAACCCACCCAAGCTCTCCCCAGGGGCTCCACCCACCTGCCCCACCAGCCCCTCGCCAAGCAAGGGCTCCTTCCCTCCTCCTCCCAGCACTCTGCCTCCCATGAAAAAGAAGTAAGCAAACAACTTCCCTCTTTCCATTTCCATGCTTTGTTGTGGCAAGCTCAAGAGGACAGCTACTATTGAAAAAACCATTATTTCATTAACATCAAAAGCCTGACAATGTTTATACCGATCGTGTCCATCACTGCCCTTTAGAACCCCTGCCCTCTTCCCACCTGAATGACTGACCTCACTTGCCCATGGAAGGTGCTTTAGGGAGAAAATGTAGGTTATTGGCCCGCAAAAGGTGTAAGACAAAACCCATCACCATGTTGATAACACCTCTCCAGCTGTTGGATAAACACGTCCTACCTGAAGCACGTGGCTTGTTTCTGCACTGCTGATTCCAGAGGGGCTTTTGGTGCTGTTCTCAATATGGACTCACAAAGTTAAAAGCTTGACTCTTCCAGCCCTCATTAGCATTTACCATTTTGAATCCTTACCAAACAAAAATTCAGTTCCTGAAATGCTGCTTTTTGCCATGCTACCTAAAATGCTGTGGCTGTCCCCTTGAGACAGGACCACACGGCCACTCTCTGGGGAGGGGCCACGGGGACACTGGGGGGGAAATTGCCAGTAGCAGGGTGGGCAGACTGAGATGGATTCTTACCCCATGGAGGAAAAAGCCAGTCAGACCCAATGACCTGCTACTGCTGCTTGGTGTGACAGTGAAAATGTCCCTGTGGAGACTTCATTGTATTCATCTGGAGCACACACCTTCTGACAGCCAGAGGAGGTCATTCTTCAAGGCAGCTTTTCCTGGCAAGCAGCTGAATTAGATTAGGAGTTTTGTAACAGGAAAATGCTCTCTGGAGACATTATACAAGTGCTAGGAAGATCAAGAAGACTTTGGCTGTTCAGAGCATGAGGAAGAGAAGAGCATAGGTGTTTCTTGCAGCAGCTTCATACCTCCTTGTTCCACGATTGTCATAGACACGTGGGTAAGGTGCAGTTTGCTACCAGGACACAATCTTAGCAAACTTCAAATAGATCTCATCCTTGTGCAGTGTTTTTAGCTTGCTGAGAGAACTGCCCCACGGGTAAAATTAAACAGTGTGACAAGGAAATGCCAGCACCACCAGCCTGTAAGAGATGACATGCACTGAGAGCAGGGACTGGCCTCACAGTTCCCAGCATTTATACACCTACTCATACATGGATCTAACTACACACTGCAATTGCTTCAGGAATAAAATCCTTTGGGATGCCTTTTCTAACTGCATTAACTAGGAATTTTTATCTTATTAGCTTTTCTCTTTTGTGTGACTTAAACACATTAGAGTGTGATTTAGCAGCAGAGTCTTAGTACCTGGGTAGGTGAGTTAGTCTGTGTCCTGTGCTGTAGGAACTTACTCCAAGGAGGTGCTTTCAGGGCTGTTCAGTGCAACCCCTGGTATTAGAATCTGGCTCAAAATGTTCCATGCTCTGTAGATACAATAGGATGACAGGTATAAACACTCTTCAGGCTATGCTCAAGGACAACAAACAGAAAATTGAGGATGGTCAGTTACTGTTGAACGCAGCTGTCATCAAAAATTGTCTGACAGTTTCTTCTGCCACTCTGACCACAGACAGAAAATCTTGTATGCAGCTTTCAGTTCCTTTCTACTACGAAGTCACACATTTTCAGTAAGCTGATTGTGCCTGTCTACTGCACACAAAAATGCTTGTAACAGTCATGCTTTTAAATCAAATGCAAGATGTTTGTTTCAGCCTTGTCTGCAAAATTTCTCTTTGGGCTTAAGCACTGAGATCATCATTCTTATTTTAATATTTTATATTTTATCAGCAAGATTTCAGGATTTGAAAATTTCAGTAGCCATCTCCTTTCAAACCATTCAGGCCCTGGTGTAGCAAATAGCACTCATTAAGTTAACATGCTGTTAACTTAGGCAAAAGAATTGTTATGTTCAAGTCTATGAGTCCTCTATGCTTAAAATTCAGCATGTGTCCACCATGTGTCACTGGACAAGGGTCTTGCACAGTGAGGGAAAACTTCTTACTTTCTGCTAAAAGATTTTTCTACATGTCAGTGATTTGCAGCAGAACTTGCCATAGCAGAAAACAGCACAAAGAAAGTGTGCCAGGCACATGCTGTTTGGGATATGAGTAATATGAACAGCAGCCAGCACTGGTTTGGTCTTAAATTGAGTCCTTCTGTCCAGGAGCTCTGTCCTGGCCCTGCTTGTGTACCCCTTTGCTGCCCTCAGGATTCATCTCCTTCACCAACACCCACCTGCTGACGCCAACAGCACCATGGAAATGTGGAGAGCTCTTTGGCTGAGGAGAATTATTGGACCCTGTGACTATTGGAAAACAGAATTCTGCAGTTCTACAGGGGCAACTTTGACATGCCAGTTTGGGAGGGGCCTGAAGAAGAGCCTGAAAATAACTCATCTTCCCCTGCACCTGCACCCTCACTTCTAGCATTTAAAAAAAAACAAACACAAAAACAAGATTCAGCTCTTTGCAACCTTTACTCTGCGTAATTGGCAACACTCCAGACTGAGCAGTGGGCTGGCTGCAGATCTGAAGGGTGGGTAAGTTTCCCCACCAAAGTTTTTTCAGCTGAAAGCAATGGAGAAAATAGGAAGGACAGGCTGGGTCGATGGGCCAATGGCATGAAATTCAACAAGGCCAACTGCAGGGTCCTGCACTTTGTTCACAATAACCCCCTGCAGCTCTACAGACTGGGGGAAGATTGGCTGGAGAGCAGCCTGGCAGAGAGGGAACTGGGAGCACTGGTTGACAACTGGTTGAACATGAGCCAGCAGTGTGCCCAGGTGGCCCAGAAGGCCAGTGGCATCCTGGCTTGTATCAGGAATGGTGTGGCCAGCAGGAGCAGGGAGGTGATTCTCCCCCTGTGCTCAGCACTGGGGGGGTCTCACCTCCAGTCCTGGGGGCAGCTCTGGGCCCCTCACTGCAGGAAGGATCTTGAGGTGCTGGAGCAGGGCCAGGGGAGATAACGAGGCTGGTGAAGGGACTGGAGGGAAAGTCTTACAGGGAGAGGCTGAGGGAGCTGGGGGTGTTTGGCCTGGAGAAGAGGAGACTCAGGGGGGACCTTCTCACTCTCTACAACCACCTGAAGGGAGGTTGTGGTCAGGGGGGTGTGGGCTCTTCTTCCAGGCAACCAGTCACAAGACAAGAGGGCCTGGCCTGAAGCTGCCCCAGGGGAGGTTTAGGTTTAGGTTGGATATCATAAAGCACTTCCTCGTGGAGAGGGTGACCAGACCTTGGGATGGACTGCCCAGGGAAGTGGTGGGGGCACCATCCCTGGAGGTGTTCAAGGAAAGGCTGATGTGGCACTTAGTGCCATGGTCTGGGGATGTGGTGGTGTTGGTCATAGGCTGGACTGGATGATCTTAAAGGTCTTTTCCAGCCTTGGGGATTCTGTGGTTCTGCGAAAACAGGTACCCCAGAATGGTGCAGGCTTCCCCTGTGCTCACCCACACACTCTCCAGGGCTCAGCTGTCCTGGGTAGCAAGAAAGTTCATTCCCAGGGCCACAGTCAGTGCTTTGCCTCTCATTGAAATTGCCAGTGAGAGCTATTGGAAGAACATTATATGTATATATATATATGAAAAAAGGAGCAATTCCAATAAACACAGCAGTTTCCTTAGCATTTACCACTTATTAACACTCTAAAACATTGGGCTGCCAGGAAGAATTTCAAGTCAATGTCAGCCCCTCAGTGGGATTTGCTGAGATATCACCCCTGAGAGGAACTAGATGGGGATTCCCACCTTCTCTCACAGAATCACCTTTGCTGTCCCTGCATGTCCCTGGGGAGCTCAGCACTGCCCTGTGGTGCAGGGTGGGCACTCTCACCCCTGGGTGCACTCTCTGTCTTCAAGGTTCAGGGAGTTTTGAGATTTCAGGTAACCTCTGACTTACCTTGGGCTTTCCTCAGATGTGAAAGAAAAAAATCAGTGGGAATACAGAGGGGTTAATCCTGATTGAAGGAATGTTCAGATCTGCAGCCTCTAGAAATCCAGTCTCTTTGAGCAAATAAGTGGAAGACTCAGACACCTCTGCTTTCCCCATTCCTGTGGTTTCCCCATTTGTGAGCACCCGAATACCTTGTCACCTTTTTCACACAGACCTGGGGGCAAAGCTGGGCAGCAGGAGGTGGTGGCACCTCCCCTTGTCCCCAGGTGTCCCCAGGGAGGTGGCTGTGACCCAGTGGCCATCAGACACGAGACCATGGCAGGGCTGGGAACAGCACTCCTGGCTTTTTTCACTCTCTTGTGCTCTGACTCCAAGTTTTTCCATGTATGGTTTATTGCAAATCAGCCATGCTAGGACAGCTACCACCCGGCTGGGTGGTTCATATTTCTGCTCCCCCAGTCAGTCCCAGGATCATCTTGCTTGGTAAACAGAGCAGGATTCTTCCAACCCACAGGACTGCTGGGCCAAGGAAGGATAAAAACCCCCTCAGCTCTCTTTTCACCCCTGTTCCCAACCCTCAGTGAGAGAGAAGGAAAGTAGGGCTCAGAAACTCTAGCTGTGGTGGCCTCTCTGCTTTCCAGAAGGCAAGAGAAGAAACCTGGGCTGTCCAGAAGAGGAGGCAAACAAAATACCCTGGAACTGCATGATAGAGGTTGTTCCCTGGCCCTCCTTCTGCTTGAGGCATCAGGCAATGCTTTGGAGATCATCTATTCTCAACTTGAATTAGATAAGGTTTGGAAGTTTATTTTCCCATCTATCAACATAATGTATTGAGGTTGTTTGTATCCATAAATATTGGTTTAAAGGATGAATCTTAAAGTCCCCTACAGAGATTTATAAGAAACCTTCACCATAGGCTTAGGCTTGATCTATGGATGTCACTGACAGTTTTGTCTTTCAGTTCAGAGAAAGTAATTTTAAATGCACATGGAGGAAAAAAAAAAAAAAAAAAATAGGTGATGGACTTGATTCTGCATTAGGGAAAAAGGCTTTTCTTTGTCTGACTCCACCATGAGCAGAACAAGATCTGACTAAGGGCAGGGGAGGATGCTGAAGACACCTTATCCAGAAAAACACTTCAACACATTTTTGTCTTTAACTATATAAATAGTCCCACCAGGATCTAGGAAATACTCCTGAGCTTAATGTTAACTATTCACTTAAGTGCTTTGCTGGATCACTACCAAAATTATTATTTATGAAGTGCTGTCAAATACATCAGACACCAAGAAAATACTTTTTCTGATAAAGTCCTTTGGCTCAGAATATTCTCTGTGACTGCTCAAAATTGCAGCAAATAATATTTTTCAGATAGTCAGGGGACATTCCATTAAAACCTTTCTCTCTAGACTCAAAATTAACAGCTGTTCCTTTGTTTTGTTTCTTGAAAAAAATCAACACCAGATGATCTTTAAGAACACAAATCTAGAGCCACTGAGAGCTTAAATGTTATCGTGCTCCCATGGAGCTTGCCAGGAGCAGAATCAATTATTATTTTGCCATTAACCTCTAGTGAAACAAGGCTGATAACACAGTTCAGTGCTTTTGCTTCCACTCCTTTGAGGCAAGGTGCAGGCTTAATCCATTAGCCAGTTGCTTACAGTATTGTCTTGACTGAACCACTACTTTTGTGCTATTCCAGCTATGAAGTGATTAACCTGTTTAGGATATAACTGCAGAAGAGCTGCCTTGTTAGTTTTCCATAAATCATAGAATCATAAAATTTGCTGAGTTGGGAAGGACCCATCAAGATCATTGAGTCCAACTCCTGTCCCTGTGCAGGGCACCCCAAGAATCACACCATGTGCCTGAGAGCATCATCCAAACACTTCTGGAACTCAGGCAGGCTTGGTGCTGGGACCACTGCCCTGGGAGCTTGTTCCAGTGCTCAACCACCCACTGGGTGAAAAACCTTTTCCTGATATCCAACCTAAACCTGCCTTGATGCAGCTTCTGCCATTTCCCCCAGTCCTTTCACTGGTCACAGGAGTGAAGAGATCAGGACCTGTCCCATCTCTTCCCCTCCTGAGGAACCACAGACTGCAGTGAGGTCACCCCTCAGCCTCCTCTTCTCTGAGCTGAACAATCCAAGTGACCTCAGCTGCTCCTCATAAGACATCCCATCCAAACCCTTCTCCATCCTCGTGGTTGAAATAATGAAGTCTTTACAACCACATCAGCCTGCATGGCAGAATTAAGAATTATTCTTGTGGTACAATTACAATTCGTGGCCAATATTCAAAAAGAATACTCAAAAAGAACCTAGAGCACAAGTGGCATCCTGCTCTGCAGCCTGATTAGCCATGGGCACTTCAGCCTGTGGATTTGAACTTGTCCCTCTTCTCACCTCATTGTGACAGGGAGCCAAGGATTCAGCAAGGAAGACCACATAATTTGGTGGAAAGAAACATGCAAGCAAGTGAGAGAGCTCTTATTTGTCCCTCTTGTAGCTGCTGTCACTGAGGGAACCACGGCGTGAGCTGGGCAGTGATGAAGGTCCAGAGCCTGGTACAGCAGACAGCCTCAGAGACCTCCCACCAGCCAGCACCTACAGGCAGCCTGGGTACTTCTGCCACCCACAGCTTTTCCTTGTTATTTGATTCAGTCTGTTAGTCTTAGGTTGCCTAACACTGCACAGAAGTAGCACATTCCTTAACATTTTGAATATCTTGGCCGTTTGTATCAATCCTGGACTGCTAACTTTGCCTCATCTTGTCAGATCAATGTGTGAGCTCACGTGGGTGGCTTATGAGGCTTCAAAAATTGTCTTTGCAGATGGGTGCAGAAAATGTTTTCACTTTCATCTATTTGAATTCTGAATGGTAAGAATGTCTTCCATCTCTTGTTGCTCCATGTGTTGCATCCTTCTGATTTAGGACCATAATTCTGCTCTGTACCTCTCTTTGATGTCCAGAGCTCAAGCTGCTTTTACTCAAGAAAGCCCAAACCTCAAGTGCTCCTGGCAGAGGAATTGCCTGGCTCCTTCAGTGTGTTTTGGTGAAGCTTGTGGCACCGACTGCTGAGAAGATCCTGCCCTGACTGTCAGTCACCCAGCATGCCTTGTCCCAGCCAGGGGACTGAGCATCATTACCTCTCAAGAAGAAAGCACTCAGGAGAAGACGTGTTTGATAATTTCCAAGCTTGCAGCAGGATGCCTTGCCTGGTCCCTGCCCAGGAGCAGCATCAGGCCAGCACCAGGTTGCTCAGCAACCAGCAGGATCCTTGCACAGAAAGCAGCAGGCCTGCATGGTGCCTGTCACACACTTTTCTTTACACACTTTAAAACAAATCTTGCTTTAAATACAGGACTAAGCAGATGCCTTTGGTAATGTTTCTGAACAGTTACAATCACCTGAAATGTTATTCTTTTCTTTGCCCAAATTCATCCCTATCACCTCCAAAGGAACCCGAAATGTATTTTCCTTCTCTTCCAAATTGGAGACAGATTTTCAGAACAGCCTGTTCATGCACCTTACTGAAACAACCAGAGTGCTTCATCTCTTTGATCTCAGGCAATCAGCACGGTGCCGAGAACTTTAATAAGCTTCACTCCTAATGAAACACACATTTGTACCATTTATCGTGTCTTACACACTTGGGCAGAGTTTGAAGTTCCTCAGTTTCTGGGGAGGTAATGCACAGTTGTGAGGTCTAAGTGCTGGGATGCAGTCTGGCCCAAGGCAGCAGTGCTGACAGATCTGTTTTCCCAGTGTACAGCTGTGAGAAGCCTGGGGTAAAGCCACTCCTCTTGCTGGGGAAGGATGACCACCACAAGTGAGATACCAGAGGTTGGTGGAGATTCATTGTCTCCTCTCAAGTTCCTGGGGCCTTTGCTGCTGCCTTCAGCAGGCCAGCACTTCATCCAGGTTTAAATACATGTGAGGTTGCTGCTGCTTGTTTGAACACTCTGAAGATCTCAAGGAAGCATCAGAACATTTCCCTTTACCTGAAGTTTCCAAGGTTAGTGGTCTTCATCCCATCATAGCAGGCACAGCTCTTCCTCAGTACATCAGGGGGGTTGTCCTAAAGTTCCAGTTTCCAACACTGCTATTTAAAGACTCTGTAACATAGCTAAAGAAGATCATAGAGGAAAGATGTGTCATGGCTCAGCTGAGAGTGTGGCTGAGGAGACAAGGTTGTGTTGATCATAGCAGGAGCTGCTGCAGGAAGGAAATTGTTCACTGGAGACTTTGGTAAAACTACACATCTGTACCATGTTGTTACAGACCGGGTCACAAAAACTCTGATGCAATGTCCTAGAGGTGTAAGACTTTGCACAATTTACTTTGTAAGCATATTTGCACTGTTAATTGGACACTGGGGAATCTGTTCTTTCAGCAGGTAAATACATTGTGGGACTGAAGAAGTAGTTCAATGCATCCTAGATCTCTGTTAAATGTGAGGCAGTGTGGTTGTTCACTTACTTACTCCTGCACTAACATCTTTTGCCCTTCCTAAAACTCTGAGTAGCAGCACAGCGACTGGAGCACTGGAAGGAAAGCCCTGCTCAGGATGGAGCTGATCTCTGCTCCAGGCAGCTGGAATGTTTCTGAGGAGGTTGGTGACTGAGGACAGCTCTGCAGATCCGCTCTCACTGAGCTTGCTGGTAACACTACAGCAAGAGGTTGCAAATCTCCCAAACAAAATGACAATGTATTTAACCTGCATGTGAGAAGAACTGATCTTTCTCATTTTTTCCCTTTAGTCACAGAATCACAAATTCCCAGAATTGCTAGAGTTGGAAGGGACCTCTAGAGATCATCTAGTCCAGCTAGTACCCTTATCAATCCTTGCTGCAAAAATCTTTGCCCAGGCAGTCTGGGATCCAGACACCAGTAATGTGCTACCCAATGTGCAAATGCAAACTGCCCACTTGGTTCCTCTGTCCACGCACACTGCACCGAGATCACCTGCATCCCTCCCCTGCCAGTTTCAAGTCATTCCTCTTGAATCTTGAGCTCTCTCCAAAGTCTCCCCACTTCTGCCTTTTCCCAGCTCCTTGCCTCCCTCAGCTGAGCACTGAGTCCTTCCCGCACAGCGTTGTATGGGCTGGCATGGAAAACACCCTCTCTCCCTCCCAGAGCAAGCTAAACCTCTGAAGCAGGTGGTTTCTGCCTCTTCTGTTCTTCACAGAATCACAGAATTGCTGCGGTGGGAAAAGGCCTCTAAGATCACCAAGTCCAGCCCAGAAGACAAAAAAACTCGAACCTAAGAAAACCCTACACCCCACACCAACCAACCAACCAACCAACACACAAATACTCCCCGTGCCTACTTGAGCATGACCTGAGGTGCCACATCTACATGTTTCTTGAAGTCCTCCAAGGATGGTGACTCCACCATGAACTAGATGATCTCTAGAGGTCCCTTCCAGCTCACAGATATGTGATTCCCTGATTCCATGATCTCCCTGGGCAGCCCGTTCCAGTGCCTGACCACTCTTCAATAAAGAAATTCTTCCTAATATCCAGTTCAAACCTCCCCTGGGGCAACTTGAGGCCATTTCCTCTAGTCCTGTTGTTACTCACCTGGGAGAAGAGGCCAACAACCACCTCCCTACAACTTCCTTTCAGGGAGCTGTGGAGGGCAATCAGGTCTCCCCTCAGCCTCCTCCTCTCCAAACTAAACAACCTCAGCTCCCTCAGCCTCTCCTCACAGGACTTGTTCTCCAGCCCCTTCCCCAGCTTGGTTGCCCCTCTCTGGACACGCTCCAACCCCTCAATGTCCTTCTTGTAGTGAGGGGCCCAGAACTGAGCACAGTGCTAGAGGTGCAGCCTCAGCAGTGCCCAGCACAGGGGGACAATCACTTCTCCACATGTGGCTCCTTTGCTGACTAACACACACACTGGGCCACTGGCCTGGAGGCAGCTCTGAGGGGCTGGAGGAGCTGAGCACACTGCCCACCATGTAGCACCCCAAGCAAGCTGGATCAGATGTGTTCTTGGGCTTTGCCCCATCAGGTAAATCCAGGGAGGTGTATGCTGCTTATGGGCACTTCCCAGGGAGCTGCCCTGACCCCTTGGAACAAGGAAGAAGCACGTTGGTATAATAAATTAAAAGGAAAACTAGAATAGTGCATCCCCAAGGGAGGCAGTAGAGATTAAAATTATTTGGCAAGAGAAACGTCACTTAGATGACCTGGAAAAGAAAGCCATAAATAGAAAAATGGTTGTAACCCACAGGTGTGGAGGGTTGTCTCCCTCTCCTTCCTTTTGTTTAATTTTTTTTTACAGCTACAAAGCACAATGATGGGAAAACTGGCAGCAAGTCTTCAGGAGAGCTCTTTACACACAGCACTGACCCATCTGGGCAACAGCTCTGTCAGCTGGTTCTCACCTCACCTGTTCTGCAAGGACATCCCACTGAGGGTGGTGGGACAGCAAAGCCCACCACAAAAGCTGGTCCAAACCCAGCTTCTTTGTGTGGAAAGTTAAAATGATGGTGGTTGTTGGTTAGACCTACTCGTGATGCTGAGTTTGTGTGGGGAACCTCTTCACCAAAAAGAGTACTTTGTCCCTGCTGTCCAGGACTGAATGATCAGTATCCCAGTGGATACCACAGACCCCACCTGCAGACTGGACAGAAAAAAAGCACGTCAAGCTCATGTACACAAGGGATCAGTCTCTGGGTCATCCAGTGCACTGATGCCATAGCAATCATTGCTGTAGGTCACAACCTCTTTAAAGTTCCTATTGGTCACAAGTCTTATTTTTAAAAAATTTTCTGTAGCATAAAAAATGCCAGGATGAAGCAGGGAATCATGGTTTGAGGATCCACATCTTAAAGACTACCATGGATTTCTCCTCATGCTGCACAGCAGATTGTGCAACTTACAACACAGGTGATTGATGCTGCAGAGAGAGAATCCAGAAATGTGAGGATGGCCAAGGTCAGAGGGCTCATGTGCAGTTGTGGAGACACTGTCATAAAATGATGCAATAGGTTTTGTCCTGATAACAGGAACTTACTATTTGATTCAAATCACTACATGAGTAGTACAGTGTCTCCAGTGAATCAAAATAAAGAAATCTCCCCGTGCAGGAATCTGACCAGGACAAATATAACACAGTATCTTACCATTAGCAGAGGTGAGAATAATTTCTCAAGTGTTCTTTTGCAGTACAAAAGTAACCTGGTGATGAAACAGTTTTTCAGTGGCTTGCCTCCCACTGCCCTTCAATTGGTATTGAAAAGTTTTGGTGTTAGTGACATTATTACAGGGCAGTAAATCTTGGCCTAAGGAGGCAACAGAGACTTCCAGCCTTTCTGCCTCCTGAGCAGGATTTCTAGAATATTGCTTCCATGGGGAGAGATACATTCTCTTTTAGTTCTCAGGCTTCATCTTTGCTGCTCCAATTCCAGCCTTAGCAGCACAAGCAGGTGCAAATGACACAGACACACACAAGCTGTGGCTCCCTCAGCCCCTGTGGGCAACAAGAGCCCAGGAGCTGAATCAGAGAATCACAGAATTGTCATGTTTGGAAAAGACCTCTAAGAGCAGCGAGTCCAACCGCCCACCCGGGGGGTTGGGAACCAGCACAATCCACCCAAACAAACAACAACAAAAATGAACCAAACCAAACCAAACCAAACAAAAAATACCACCACCCCCGCAAATGCCAGAAAACAAACAACAGACTTACAGTCCCACAAACCCCCCCACGCCCACTAGAACACACGCTGAAGTGCCACGTCTACATGTTACTTGAATCCCTCCAGGGATGGTGACTCCACCACCTCCCTGGGCAGCCCGTTCCAGTACCTGACCACTCTTTCAATAAAGAAATTCTTCCTAATATCGAGTCTAAACCTCCCCTGGGGCAACCTGAAGCCATTTCCTCTAGTCTTGTTGTTACTCACCTGGGAGAAGAGGCCAACACCCACCTCCCTACAACCTCCTTTCAGGGAGCTGTGGAGGGCAATGAGGTCTCCCCTCAGCCTCCTCCTCTTCAACTAAACAACCTCAGCTCCCTCAGCCTCTCCTCACAGGACTTGTTCTCCAGCCCCTTCCCCAGCTTGGTTGCCCCTCTCTGGACACGCTCCAGCCCCTCAATGTCCTTCTTGTAGTGAGGGGCCCAGAACTGAGCACAGTGCTAGAGGTGCAGCCTCAGCAGTGGTGTGAGGGGGACAATCACTGCCCTACTCCTGCTGCCCACACTGTTGCTGATGCAGGTCAGGATGCTGTTGGCCTTCTTGGCCCCCTGGACATGTTCCTGCTCTGAACAATAAGCAAACTGCAAATCCAGGCACTGCAGGGCACACCTGACTGGTGGGAGAGCAGCCAACAGAGCAGGAACCATTAGTACGACTGTGCAATCTATACTTGCTCTGATTTATGGTTGAAAAATATCTTACTAGGCTTAAAAATGTTGTGAAATCTCAGGAAAGGCTTTAAAAGCCAAAAGCAACCTTCTCAAATTGGGGTCTTCAATGCTAGGTTTGCACTTGAGTGGCTGCAGTCTTTTCCCCATGCTGGGAACGGAGATAAGGAAAGCTGTTAATAGTTACACTCCTCCTCTTACCCTTTGGTGGACTGAGCAGAGAACAGAAATGCTAAGAAGTGGAGCATTGATCTGTGCCTTTCTCAGCCAACAACCCACAATTATTGACTTTGAAATTTACTTAATCATAACTGGAACAATATGGCCCAAAGTTGCCTTTTTTGAGCTGATTATTGTTCATCATGTGATGTTCCCTGTACTTCCATGAACTGTTGTTTCAAGTTCATTTGAAGAGTCTTTTTCTGCTTGTAAATTA
Source organism: Apus apus (assembly GCF_020740795.1). Classification (NCBI taxonomy): domain Eukaryota; kingdom Metazoa; phylum Chordata; class Aves; order Apodiformes; family Apodidae; genus Apus; species Apus apus. The sequence continues at coordinate 20,189,401 of NC_067293.1, forward strand.
TCAGCAGATGTCTCAGCTTTCTGAAACATCAAGAAACTGGCAGCTTTACCAATGAAGAAAGAAAGAAATAGCATTGTTGTTACTGTAGCTCCCTATGAAACAAGAAGAGTCTTCGGTAATTGCATCTATTTGTATCCTGTTGTTTTGCAGTTTTTCCCTTGAGGAACCCAGTCTTTTGATATCAAGCCCTATTTTGAAAGCAGAGACTAGAAATATCATCTCTGTCCAGCCAGGTTGTGAAATCCTGACCTACCCTTGCTGGGGAGAGAACTTCCTGCAGACTTTGCCAGCCTGGTGTCCACCCCTCCCCAGCAAGTCTTGTTCCTCGTCAGATTCATGCTCTAATTGCCACCCTGGTGACCAGTCAGCTGCTGGTTTGCAATCCCTCTGCTCTGCAGATGCAGAGACCTGCTTTCTTTTTACTGACTGAAAGATGGCCTGGTGGGATTGTTTCTTGTTCCTTTGCTTCAAGCACCAGATTAATTCCTGGTCTCTGGTCTCCTCTCATTCCCCTGAACCTAGGACCATTTTGGCCATCACTGGCTGGAAGGGGTGGTGGTGGATAAGCCATGTCTGTACTCTGCTAGCTCCTGCAGGGCTTATTTTGATGAATTTTGGTTAATTTTTTCAATTCCATCTAGACACACTTGTAACCTTTGAAAAACAAACCTATGCGGTGTCACCTTGTAACCTCCACAGAGGCAGCCTGGAATACCAACCTTCTGGTTGTGTTTGCACTACACAGGCGAGTGTCCCTGAGCCACAGAGAATATCAAACTGTTCTTACATGATTTTCCTTGCAGCAGCTCAGCCCAGGCATATAACAAAGCTGGTCCAGCATATCAACACACACTTGACATTTCTTTCAGCTGGTACGTTCTGTGATCCCTTGGAGCCCACCCTTCCCTGCGCCCACCCCTTTTGCAGAGGGCAGAGCCTTTTGGAATGGACACCACTGAGAAAGCAGCTACATGGAGCTCCTGCCTTGCTGGAGGATGAGGATTGTATTTGTACATCTGCAGCTGGAGGCTGGGTCAAACATCCATGTTCTAGAAAACAGCTTGAAAGGTAAAGGGAATTCCCTCATGTCAGAATCTCTGTCTGTTGTCTGACAGCCACACTAATCCTGCTTTCCTGGAAGCCAAGAGCTTCAACCAATTATTTAGTGCTTCCTTCCTCTCCACTAGTGCTGCTCACACCAGCTCATGGAGACATCTGTTTTCTGCTCCATTGGACAAAATCCTGTCTGGTGTTAAGAAAATACAGTGAAGCAGAAACAAACAGAATGAGCAGACTGTCTCCAGTTGATCTCCACCATTCAGGTCCTGCCTCACAACTGACCTTTGAGTTCCTCAGATCTGTGCTGGCTGCTGAACATGACCTGAACTGAGCTGGTCTTCATATGGTAGCAAAAAAACCCCATCAAAACAACCAAACCACACAAAACACTTTCAGTATTTTCAGCCCAGGAAAAACAAGTTTAGGAAAAATGCAAAAAGTGGATGTTCTAAAGACCAGTAGAGCCAAGCACCTGATTTTCCCCCTTGCTGTCCATGGAAAAGGGAAGGGCAAATGGCTGTCCAATTTTTGGCATAAGGAAGAGCAGACAGATTAACTAGCAGGCTGCTCTCCCTCTTGTTATTTTAGTGGTGGTTAATCCTCCTTTTCCCTTTTCTGATCTTCCTACATCTCTGCATTAGGTCTGTAATCCCTCGATGGCCTCAATGCCTTCAGGGCACCGGGCTCTTTATAAAACAAGACAGCTCTGCATAGTTATCTGGTGTGAGAAGTTCTGCTGCTGTCCTTGTACCCTGCACTGTGCTCACACATGTCATGTGCTTGGGTCCCACAGGCACAGAAGTGTCATCATCCCACTATGGATCCTGTGCAGCTCCTAAGATTCTCTGGCCCTAAAACTTCAGTGTCATAAAACTGGACTGGAGTGCAATGAGAAAACTGATCTGGCCAAACATGAATGAAGCTGGTTTAGGGTGTCCTGTCAGACCTGGAAACACCAACACTTCCAGTATTAGGTCAATGACCACATGGCAAACAACAAGGAAATTTGAATTGGCTTGTTTACTCTCCAGTGCAACTGATACACAAAAAGACAACAAAGCACAGGAAGGGAAGTCTGAGAAGCAGACTTTTTTTCTTCTCTTTGAGCCTCTGCAATCTTCTGGGCACTGAGTTTTTGTGTAGAGTCCAAACCATCTGTACTTGTTGGTGGAATGTAGCCAGGCCTGAAAAATCAGAGACTTGATTCAAGAAGGAGGAATCAGAGTGTGCAATAGAGCTGAGGGCTCAGAAAAATAATGAGCTGAAAGGAATCAGTTGCTTTCCCCTGTTGGACAGCAAATACTTAAAGTTCCACTGAAAAATCCCAATGGTCTCAAAGATATTAAGAGAGAGGGCCAGGACAATGTTTCTAACTCATCTTATTCTCTGCAAAGAAGTCTCTTCAACAAATGATCTGCTCTTGTTCCAGACCTCAGTAATGACACCGCAAATCCATATGAGCTGCTTATTGGGTAATCAGGGGCACGTTGCCTCTGTACCATCTGATCTACCTGTCTGTCTGCCTGCAGGGTGCCAGGTTCTGCCTTGTGCTTACTGACTGACTGCTGCCTCCCTTGTGTCGACTCAGTTGGCAAAGTGAAATGCAATTCCTTATCCAGCTCCTTCTTCTCAGCCACGCATGAACATGTCACGTGCAGCCAGATTCAGGGAATGCTTCCAGCCATTTTTAAGAGTGGGACCTTCTTGATTGTCCATGCAATAAGGTTTTAGAGGAAAACGGGAGGGATGAGGAACCACAGTAATTATACATTAAGTAAAAAATTTAATATCCTTTAGTCAGGCTGCCAGCCAACAGCTAGGGTAGACAGGTAGCTTGTGGATGTAGACAGCTAAGTAGATAAACAGACAGACAGATAAACAGATAGATACATAAACAGATAAAATTTTAGCATCTATGGTCTTCCCACTCTTTTCCATAAAGCCCTCCAAGACACAGATGGACAAATGCTTAGTGCAGAGATAAGGTCTATTTCAGCAACTAGGTCCTGGATTTCTGGTGTGCATCTGCAGCTGTTCAGAGTCTAGGCATGGACTGTGTTGGAAATAATGGCCTGTTTTCCTTCATATTTTCAGCACCACACTGTTCTAGAGACAGAGCTTCTCAGGAAACAAAGGAGAGTTCTTTAATATTTGCAGAGTGCAAAGGAAAGGTATCCTTAGAAGAAGTCTGAGGTTGCTTTCTGTCTCATCAAATTATTGCAGTATAGCTGATGGAAGAATTATTGCACTCTGACTTTTTACATTTTTAAAGAGAAATAAAGGCAGGTTAGAAACAGTTTCTCAGATAAAACTATTCATTAAACTAAGTTCTTCTGTCTGACAGTATTCAAAGTCTATGAAGATGATTTGGCATGAATGCTGTTTAAAGATATGTTTAAGATGCTGTTTAAAGATTATGAGTACCTGGAATAAAACTCTAGGGCAAAAAATGATCATTTCAGGATGAACCTGTGGGAAGGCTTTTCATTCCCTCAAAAATTGCCAGCCTGTCTAGGCTGGTAACAAGTGGGAAGGAGTGGCCCATGCTGAGCTGTGACTGTGGTGGCTGCTGGAGCCTCACACCCAGGGCCTGGCCCTGTCTCCTCTGCAGCCAGTTGTCTTCTGCCTGGAATTGCTATGTGTCCTGAAGTCTTAGTTTTGGTCACTACTAATTTATAGTTTCGTTTATACTGTCATCTACACATCCAATCACTTTTGTCTCTGTTGCTGATGTGGCTGGAGAACGTGACTCTGATTTTCTTGATCAGTCCATCTCACAGTCATGATGTGTGGGAGCAGTTCAACAGTCATTGTGCAACCAGGGTGAAGAAATAAGAGAGAAATTCATTTTTTACAGATTGTGTTCAATAAAAAACATCTCCAAACTTGTCCACATGATTTCCTTGGAACAGAAGTGTTGAAAAGTCACATTTGAACTGATCTCATAAAACCTTCTGGAGGACAGATCTGCCACTGCCACAACCCATGGGAAAGGCAAAGGTGCTTAATAAATATAATCATAGAGTCATAGAGTCATCAGGGCTGAAATGTACCTCTGAGGATCATCTAGTCCAATCCCCCTGACAGAGCAGTGTCACCTACAGCAGATCCCACAGGAACACATCCAGATTTGGAATGTCTTCAGAGAAGGAGAATCCACAGCCTCTCTGGGCAGCCTGTCCCAGGCTCTGTTACTTTCATAGTAAAGAAGTTTTTCCTTATGTTTAACTTGGACACTGTGGAGACTGGTTCCACCCTCCTGAAACCCTGTCTCGAGCTGATGCTCTACACCCCCTGTAGATACTGATCAATATTAATGAGATCCTCCCTCAGCCTCCTCCTCTCCAGCTGAGCAGCCCCAGCTCTCCCAGCCTTTCCTCAGGGCAGATGCTCCAGTCCCCTCATCATCTCTGTGGCCTGTGCTGGACTCTCTCCAGTAGCTCCTTGTCCTTCATGAACTGAGGAGCCCAGAATTGGACACAATATTCCAGATGTGGCCTCAGCAGGGCTACCACTACATGGTCCAGCAGAAGGACATCTCAGCACCATCTGACTCCTGTCAGCAGGTGTCTGTGCCCAGGCCAACACAACCAACTCTGCTGTTGTAGAGCAGAAATTTGAGCATGATGAAGGGTAGGAAAAGGAGAACAGGACTCTTCTATCTCCTCTACCCTCTGATCTCAATCAAGAATCAAGTACACAGCTTAGGCTAAACAGGATCTGAGCAACTTCTTGTTTCAAAAGAATCCCAGGAAGGGTTTGCATAAACTATCTGAGGAGCTCCTTGCTGCACGTGGTGGCCAATTTCTAGAGGGAGCTCAAGCAACTAAAAAAGACTGCCAGCTTGCTCATGGCAGTTCAAGATAAGCCAGTTTATATAATGCAACAAGTTGAGATTTCTAATGCCTTGAAAAATCAGTTTAGATTATAATTACAAGGAGGAAATTCATCTGAAGTTAGTGAACTTCAAGGGTCTAGGAACACAAGTTAAAGAAACATTAATAGCATCATGTAGTTTTGATACTTAACAAATAATAATTAAAGTCATTTACAGCCAAGCAGATATTTTAAAAACACATTCACAAAAAAAAATCCAAAGGTGTTTCTAGGGTCTGACATAACAAGAGAATTCATACCACCAGCATTTTAGTCAACATCACCAAGAGCTATGGAATTTATTTTCTTGTTCAGAATCTTTAATTCACTAATATTTTCTAGGCCAACATTGTTTTAAAAGAGGGTAAAAAAAGAGGTATTTTTTAAAAGTCCATTTCACCACCTGCACGTTCAGAAGAGTTTTCTGTCTCTTTGCAACTCTCAAGGTGCTGGCAGTGCCTATGAGGTGATAGTTCTGACTCCACAATCTCTCTTTATTTTCTGTTTCTGGCACTTGAAACACTTCTCCTGGAAAACAGACTGAACAGATAGCTCGTTTCTCTTCTCATCTTGTTTTAGCCTCCCAAGTCCTTTGCACTCTTTATGCTGGCCAGTGCAAATGGTTCAGTATTTAGCCTTTACTGCTTTCTAAAATAGCTTGGTAGATGCCCTCTGCCCAGCTCAAGAAAATGGCCTTGAAGCAGCTTTCTGTGTGCTTCTTCCCTAAAACCAATTTTCATTTATTTTTACTTTTATCCTGAAAATTCTCCTCATTTCTGTAAACAAATGTTGGTTTGGGGGAAGAGAGGTTTCCATAACTTCTGCAAACCTTTTCCCTTGTTGATTTTTATGGTGCTGGGCTTGGCTGTCAAAGAGCAAAAAGCAAAACTTTCTCTATGAGTAACACTCCTTTTAGGCTGCAGAGTGTACCTCTTCAAATTTACTTCTGAACTGTGTTGGCTTTCAACACAGGAGAAATATTCCCTATTCCCCTTGCTTTCCTTAAAGGCAGGGAACTCTTCTTCTTCTTACAGGGCAAGAAGGACCAAGGAGAATGCCCAATCCTGAAAAAAGAAGTAGTCACTGCTCAAAAATACAAGGTGGCTTCAGGACACATGCAACCCCCTGAAAGCAGGGTTGCCAAGAAGTCCTTAAAAGTCTCTGAAAGTTCAAGGGAACCAGAAACACTAATTTTTGCTAGATTTCTGAGCAGAAGTGACTATACAGGCAACAGCAGCAGCTAATATACCTGAGTCTTAGTTGGTAAAAGAGGCATTTTAGTGTGCTTGGGTGTAGGGCTTGGAATAGGAAAAGCTGAGAAGATCCAGCAGCAGAGGTGGAGCTGGCAGCTGCAACCAGGCCTGGGCTGCTAGGACACTGCAGAGTGTTTTCCCCTTCTTTTATTATGAGCATGAACGTTTGCACTGGTTTAAGTTTGTTTTCCTGTAAAAGCAACAACTGACCTGCAGGTTTTCACTGGTGAGGCCATGACAATGGCATCGTTTGGGCCAAGTCATAAGGTCTGAGCTGAGCTGTAGGCATTCTTGACATGCCGTGAGGTACCACACACGGGAAGAGGTGTGCAGCTGCTGAAGGGGATCCTGTGCTCTCTTGCTGGGCCTCAGTCCAGAAATGACCCATTAATTTTAGCAGTTTTCACCGTGAGCTTAGGTGAGTGCCAGGGACTGACAACTGATGGTAGAGCTGCTACAAACAAACCCAGGACATAAGCATAGAACAGGGACTCTTCCAAGGCAGGCCCTGAATAAGCTGACACCGCTGGGTTCCACCTCCATGTCAAATCTGAGGCCATCCCAGCCTCATCTGATTCCTCCTCAGCCTTAAGCTCCTTCCTGTGGCTCCTCCAGGTACCCAGAATAACTACAGTGCTCATCCTGTGCCAATACACACACAATTTCACTATCTAGTTTGTTGTCTTTTCACCTGAACTTCTATTCAGTGATTATTTCCAAGAACCATTAAGTTGACATCCATCTTATTTTCATCTTTTATTTTTCCCTAAGGCATAATTAAGCTCATTCATCACTCTTCAGTTCAAATTATGATTCAAGTATTGGGCATTGGTTGCACAGTATCCTTGGGAGTCTGAATCATAGAATCATAGGATGGTTTGGGTTGGAAGGGACCTTAAAGATCTAGTTCCAACCCCCATGCATGGGCAGGCACACCTCCCACCAGCCCAGGTTGCTCCAAGCCCCATCCAACCTGCCCTTCAACACTGCCAGGGATGGGGCAGCCACAGCTTCCCTGGGCAACCTGGGCCAGGGTCTCACCATCCTCACAGCCAAGAATTTCCTCCACATGTCTAATCTAAATCTGTCCTCTTCAAGTTTTAAGCCATAATTAATTGCCATTAATTACCAAATGACAATTATGCAGCAACCTTCAGAATTAATGTTGTTGATGGTGGAAGCAAATGCTTAAAGTCTGACACTCTTTGGCAGCCTCCTGACCCGCAGAAGGATGGTACTCAGAAACTGGAATATTAGTTGTTTTTCTGCACTATTCCCATTCCTTTCTTGTATCTAAAACATTCCAGTTTCTCCCACTGAATTTGCAACAAACATTGTACAGCTTTCTCAGCTGGGGCTTGATCTGTGGCCTTTGGAAGTTTTCTTATCAGGTGTATCTCTTAGCACCTTCTACATGCAGAGCACTACGAAAATAAACCCTAATTAACGTGCCCAAGTTCCCTGTAAGGTTGGCGAGCTTTCTGATCCCCCATCTGTCTGTGGTGAAGTTCTCTGTTTTCTCCAAGCTCATAATAGAGTCAATGTCAGAAACAAGGTTAAAACTCAGAGATCCTTAGCTCCTGTTCCTAGGACCTGACCTTGCTCCTCCGCAGCAAAGCTCCCCGTCCACTGTACAAGCCGCAAACTGCAAGATCCGTTCCTGCCCACATCGGCAACACCAGGAGCCTTTAACCCCTTTCTGTCCCCACCACATCAAGGAGAAGGCTGCAAGGTTGCAATGTGCTACAGGCTACTCCTGCCTGAGAAGATGGGAGTTTCCCCACTGTCAGAGGACACTTTTCAGCTTCGTATGAAATGTTCCTGTTTAATTTTACGTGCTCTGGAGTGAGCATCCCCTGTTTGCACTGAGAGTCAGCATAATTGCCCTCCCTGTAAACAAAGGATTTAGTACTCTGAGGGGAGTTTACTTAACTTAGGCCATGGCTGATTTATAGCTTTTAAATGGAATGCTAGGAGCTTGTTGGCACTTCAGGAGTCCTGGTTTGTTATTTCATAATCACATACTTATGGTTCCCACAGCATATTGTTATTGTCTTGCTGTTCATTTATTGCAGGTCTATTAAGCTGTCACTGCTTAGCTTCGAAGCACTGTACTGTAATTCTATCCATCACTGTGACTGTGCTCTCATTCTTCTGGGACTGTTTTGATGGAGATCAATATCAGTGCCTTGGAGAATACATAAGGAGCATGTTCTGCCCTGTGAAGCAGGCACAGAAAAAGTGAAGATTGTGAATGGGCTATTGTCTGAGGAACACACTCTTTAGGGGAAGAATTAATTATCAGCAAGCCCAGGTGTTAGCTATTTGAGTGTACTGGCTGATGAACAGGATCCCATGTCTCAGGACCCACCTGCTCAGGTTCTTATTATTTCTGTTGGCAATCTTAGCAGAGAAACCAGGGTTAAAAAGGTCATGAATATTTAGCTCCCCCTTGGACACTATTCTGTATTTCTTTCCTGGGTCGGGGTTTTGCAGCTTGTTCTTGTCTTTGATTTTTTCTCCTCCTAATGGGCACTCACATTCCTCACTTAGTTTCCAAAAAGTAGCTGCCTGGTTGCTCCTGCAAAGCTGAAGGTAAGCCAGAGTCCCATGCTGGGCTGCTTGCTGCATGCAAAAACACCTACGTGAGATCAGAGCGAAATGTTTTGCTTAATCAAGGGTTGTGTGTGTGTGATGATGAACCAGAAAGATCTGAACCTGGGAGCACTTCCAGGGCCAGCTCTTGGCGTGGGGAGAGGTGTCGATGGCACCATCTCCTGACAGGGGAGTGCAGGCAAGTTGTGCTGGAGTGACCACACAGCTCCCAGAGTGCTCACCGGGCTCCCTGGGGGTCAGGAGCTGCTCGTTAGGAAGGGTGATGAAGCAGCTGATCCTTCACTTTTGGCACCTGGACCTGGCCTGAGCCGCAGGCTCCAGACTGCTGAGCTGCAGCCTGGGTGTGCTGCAGAGCCCATGCGAGGAGCCGCTGCTCACCCAGCTGAGCTGGTCTCACATGCAGAAACGTCCCAGCCTTCCTCATCCAGCCCTGCCAACACGTGTCCAGAACTGCTCTTTACCCTCTCTCTCCAGCTTTTTTTAGGTCTTTCAGTCCAAAGTCACAAGTCTCAGTTGTCACTGCTTTTTCTGCTGCTAATTTATCTCCCCCTGCCCTGCTCTCCTTCTCACTGTTTTATGCCTCTCAATTTCCATCAAGGTCTGGGGTGTCTGTGAAGCTCTCCTGGAACACCCAAATCCAGAACACACTAATCCCAGGCTGTCCTGCCAGCTCATGTTCTGGGCAAGCTTTTCTGTCTGCTCTTCTCCCACTGTGATCTGCCCTTGCCCAGCACTGCTGCAAGCCCAGACCAACGGCTGCACACCAGTGGGTCTCTGCCAGTTCCCAACTTAATTGTCTCCTCATGAGCTCATTGCTCATCAGATTGTACATATCTATCTGCCATATGGAAGTGAATCTCCCTCTCTTCCCCTTCTCTTAGAGCACTTCTACTGCCTTCTCATCCACACACTGACTCCTCCAGTCCCCCCTCCAAGGCTTCCCTGGCTCCCCTGTTCTCCACGTCATATCTCCTGTTCCTCCCTTCTTGCTCCAGCTGTGCCCTTTGCCAGCCCTTTCACCACTCTCCTGAAGTGTCTCTCTTCCTTGTCCACACCTCAAATCTCTTCCTCAGTCTAGGGAGGCAGCCTCCTTCTGCTTCCAAACCTCCCTCAGAACATATGGATACACTTGTTTCTATATAGGTATACACTTACAGATATGTAAGTTGTTGTTTTTTTGAGAATTAGACCCCACTGATGCTATCTTAAAATTCCCATTTAGAAACCAGGAGTCAGATGAGAGTGTGCCCTGTGAATCAGATGTTCCCCAGTACATACTGAGAGACTGTATCCTTAAAAAAATCATAGACATTTTAAACAACCACGTTCTGTTCCCTCCTTTAAATGTCTAGGATGCATAGTTCTGGCAGCTCCCCTGCATGCAGGAGCATTATTTCCCATGCTGAAGTGAGGAGGAAGTTCAGGTCTTTGACCAGCATGAATATATTTCAGTATTTAATTTGTGTCTTCTCTGAAATGGATATAATCAAATTTTTTTGAGAAATTCGAACAACCAGTCGTGCTCTAACTCAGCCTGAGGACAATTTGATAAGATTGATAGACTAGAGAAAGTCAATGAATTACAGTTTGCCACTGAGCTATCAAGATGAGCCAGGTGCAATCATAGGCACTTTCACTCCATGGGAGAGCATAATTTCATAATTAATTATGATAGCAATCAGTGCAGATAGCACACATGTGAGTGTCGAAGCACCTTGTGCTCCGTCTTGTTTACAGGCTGAAAAGCAAAGACAAAATGCAAAATATGCCCATGTCAGGAAATGGATATGTCTTGTCACTGAAAGGTCTGTTGAGGATAAACCACACATGAAAATGGCAGAAGAGGGACACAGCCATGGCATGTAGCTTGTATCTGCACTGTGGAACAGTTATCAGCTGCCATCTCATGAGGTCTCTTCTTCCTGCTTCCTCTCTGGGCAGCGTCTTGCCTGTTTCCTGCCTCAGGCATCCATTCTGTCAGCAGGGCATCAAGGCAACTAGCCCCAAAACCAACAGAGGAAATGAGCAAACCTTAGAGCAGGTAGTTTGGAAAGCCCTCACACCTGAGCCCCACTGCACTGAGGGTAACTATCCCTGCTCTCCTGTGGGACAGAACTAAACAACCAAGGTTTCTTCTGGCATCTTTCTTTGCCATTCACTTTCCAGTCTGATTTTTTTTAGTGTTCATTTATGTTTCAATCTAAACTCCCCCACAGATTTCATTCTCTTTTCGTGTTGGAGTACAAAACAAATCAATTCCAAGTTTGCTCATTTCATCAGTCACTGAGATGGTTACCTCCTCTTCCTCCTCTTTTTTGGCCTCTTTTCCTAAAGAAATCAGATTCCCTGGCAGGGGGGTTGGACTAGATGATCTTTCGAGGTCCCTCCCAACCCCTAAGATTCTCTGATTCTCTGAGTGTGTCCACACACATGCAGGTGTGGGAATCTTTTCACTGCCTCCATTTTTTTCCATAGAGGACTATTCCCAGGGGAGGGGCATGAAGTTAAATCCTAGGATTGTGGGGGAAAAAAAGGCTGAAGAACCTACTAATGACTTGTTGGGTGAAAAGCTGCAATGTGACTGCAGCCCCTTCTGGGGGTACCAGCTCCTTCAAACTCATTTGAAGTAACAACCACATCAGACACATCCAGAGGAGACCAGACAGCACTGCTCCTGATTCTGGGGGAATTCCTCTGCAGATTTCATGTGATGTGAATGATACTTCAGGACACCAAAAGCAAACATCTTTTCAACAGATGTTCCAGCAGAGTCTCTACTACCAAATTTAAATGCTTGAGTGTTTTCATTGTTTCTACATTCAAATATTTCAAGTTTCCAAAGGAGTTCACAGGCAGTTACACTGAGGGGTACCAGTTCTAGAGTGGAATGAGAGCTAAGGAGACTTGGATCCATAAGATCAGTTAGCCCTCAGGAAATAATTGACTCAGCACAGCCCAAACCTCCATTTTAAGAGTATTTAAAAGCAAAATCATGCACACAATCAGCCCAACCATTTAGTTGCAGCAAAACTAACAGTAAAAATAGCATTTTTATCTTTACTTCTGCAGACAGCTGAGAAAATTATATGTTTAAAGGGAGTCCCAGCTTTATGATGTGACTGTACAACTGTAGCATTGTCACTCTGTGATGACAGTACACGAAAGTTTATGGATTGCCTGGGATGAATTTCTGTCACACAGATCACATAAGCATGGTAGAAAGGCAGTTCCTACAAGGGCATTTCCAAACTCCACTGACAGGCAAGGTGCAAGGCATGCAGACAGCTCTCACCAGGGAGGCTGAAATGGGTAACTGAGCAATTCTGTTCCATTATTCAGATTCTGCTCCAGAGTTATGAATTGGTTGTCTACTTGTTAAAGTAGACACTTGCAAAAACTAGATACTTGCAAAATATCTCCCTTCAGGACATTAAAACCTTAAATAGGCAGCATTATCAGCAGTGTCAGATGGCCTATTTAAATCCTTATCTGGCCAAACATCATGTGTTTTGTCTGAGGCCTCCAATTCCCACCTCCAGGAAAGGAAAAGACCAAGTCAGCAGAGAAATGAGCAAAGATGCTTGAACTTATCTAGCTGAAATGCCTATTTCTCAAGACCTTTCTGGACTGATGAAATACTCATTCCAAATCCTCTGTGTGGGGATAATTAACCAATACCTATGCTCAGATCCTCATCCTGCCACTCTGTATAGATTTGTCATAATTCCCAGCCTATAGTGAGGATCAGGATCACAGCTCTGAATTCTGGTTCCAGTTAAAATTAAATGTTCTATTATATACACTGTGTTTCATATATCAGCTCTTTGGTTTAGGTTTTACACCAAACCAGAAAATGTTAATGATTTGTATAGAATTTGACCATATTAAATCCAGGTCAATCTATTATGCAAAACTGATATAAATTTAGGAAATAATGTTTTTTTAACAGGAGCCATAACTCCATTCCTGGCTTTGCCACAGGGCTGAGGAAATCTGTTTGCTATTGATCTTTTTCTGTCTCCAGTTTGTAACCTTTCTTTTCTCTGACTGCAAACTCTTCAGGAGAAACTCTGTCCACAGGTACAGTGCCTCGAAGGGGCTGATCTCTGTTAGGCACTAGATTTTCCTGGGATACTAACAGGTACAATATGCATCCCCAACACACACACTGTTTGTACTGCAGGCTGCCATGCTCTGGTATCACGTGAAGGGAGCAAAAATCAAGGAGCGTCTGGGAGTGTCTGAGCTCAGGCTACAGACTTGACTATATGTCTGGGTAGAAAGGAGGATTCTCCACAACCCAGGCTTATATTGAAAGCAAAATGCACCAAACCCAAACTCTTACTGTCTGTTACACCACTAAATTATTCAGAAGTTCGTGTTTTCCCTGTAAAAAAAAGTGAGAGAAGAAACTAATCTAGGTAGTAATGTCAGAGGTACTTTCCCCTGAGCCCAACATACAGCCTCAGCATCTGAGGTGCAGCAGCTACTTTATGATCTCTCCATTCCTACAAGAGAATTCAGAAAGCAGAAACCTTGTCTAAATAAAGACAACCTTGGCAAAGCACATCGTTCCAGCCAGTGATTTCTGTCAAGGCAGCCTGCGGTCACAGCAAGGCCATGCAGCAGGAACAGAGAGCAAAGAGGCAAGAAAGACATATTTGTTGAAATAAACAAGAGAGAAAAAGCAACCCAATGGTGAGAAGCATGTATAACTGCCACAGGGAATGCCTTGTTTCTGGGTCTGAAGGGAACACTCCTTCAATGTTTATTTCCAGGTAGGGTCTGCTCCAGAGAAGGGGTTTCAACCCATGGCCTTTACATCTTTTTCAAATCCCTGGTCCAGTTCTAAGCAGCTGATGTGAAGAGAAGGGAAGCAACCTAGGTACCTGCATGGACACCACACACACAACAGTGCTGTGTGACAGGACACAGGTGACAGTGCCACACAGCCCTGGGCTCACTGACTCCTCTAAGTCACAGAGTCACAGAGTGCTCAGGGCTGGAAGGGACCTCTGAAGATCATCTAGTCCAACCCCCCTGCCAGAGCAGGGTCACCTACAGCAGATCCCACAGGAACACATCCAGATGGCTTGGAATGTCTCCAGAAAAAGAGAGTCCAAAGCCTCTCTGGGCAGCCTGTTCCAGGCTCTTTTACTCTCACAGTAAAAAAAGTTGTCCTTATGTTAATTTGAACCTCCTGTGTCCAACCTGGGCTTGTGCCCATTGCCCCTTGACACTGCAACACAGAGTCTGGTCCCACCCTCCTGACACCCCCTGTAGATATTTATCAGCACTGATCAGATCCCCCCTCAGTCTCCTCTCCTCCAGGATGAACAGCCCCAGCTCTCCCAGCCTTTCCTCACAGCAGATGCTCCAGTCCCCTCATCATCTCTGTGGCCTGTGCTGGACTCTCTCCAGTAGCTCCTTGTCCTTCATGAACTGAGGAGCCCAGAATTGGACACAATATTCCAGATGTGGCCTCACCAGGACAGAACAGAAGGGGAGGAGAACCTCCTTTGACCTACTGGCCGCACTTTTCTGCCGTTGTCTCTTTTTCCCCCCATTAGATTAGGCAGGGATGGAGCTTAAGAAACACTTACACGTCACCATCCCTGGACGTGTTGAAGGGTCATTTGGATGTGGTGTTGGTGGATGTGGTTTAGGGGAGAAGTTTGTAGAGTAGGGATGATGGTTGGACTTCTTCTAGAAGCCACTTGTGACAAACTGACAACAGGAAGAACACATTGGACAACAGAGTGTAGCTAAAAAGTCTTTCTCCTCCCTCCCCCAGTGTATCATCATTTCTTTGTGTCACAGAGATGCTTTGCAGACAGAACCCTCAGGGGTTTTGATTCTCAGATGCCTGTCCCAGCACTGGTACTAAAATGCTGACCAAGACAGCGAGGTAGCAAGGTCATCTACTTCATGCTGTCCTATCAAGAATCAGAACGTGGTCCCGTGGGCACTGGGAGGTATATGCAATTACAGAGGAAAACAGCAGCATTGTCTGGTTTGTGTTTGTGGCTGTGCCACCCAACTTTGGTCAGAGGGGTTTTGTGGCTGTTGTTCTTAGACGGGAAATACTACTATGTTCAGGGAAATGAGGTAAATGGGATCCAGTTGCTAATTTTGTACCGGATTCCCACTCAAACTTCTGAAAGGGACAACAAAAAAATGCAGCCCGAGCTGGAATGAATACAAAGTGGCAAATATTGTAATTTATCTGGGTTGAAGTCACTGCAAAATTACTATGAAATTCAACGGAATGAGTACAACTTTACACTTTGGTTGGCATTTTGGAGGACTGGCAACAGCTGTCTTGCAAATAAGAGGGATTCATCCAAGTGCTCAGAGGACAGGAGCTGTGCATAGGTTC
Organism: Apus apus; assembly: GCF_020740795.1. Taxonomy (NCBI): domain Eukaryota; kingdom Metazoa; phylum Chordata; class Aves; order Apodiformes; family Apodidae; genus Apus; species Apus apus. The sequence continues at coordinate 20,204,584 of NC_067293.1, forward strand.
TGAATCTGCTGACCAGCATAAACAGGCTGCAAATGTAGGAAGCAATGGTGCTAGCCTGAGAAAACAGGGAGAGAAAAGAAAACATATGGTCATAACCTGAAAAACAGATGAAAGTTTGAACTGGGAAAACAGATCCAGTAATTCAAATTGGGAAATACCTGCTCCTGCTGAAGCATATTCAATAGATCATGTTGAGAAGATCATATATGGCATTATTTACAGGCCAATTGAGAACAACTCAAATGGAAAACGGAGTTCCTGATGCTTCTGAAGATCAGATAATTTGCAGATCTGCATGCATATAAATTACCAATTAGGCACCTGACTGGAGCTCTGAAGAATCATAGAATCAAAGAGTGTCTTGGGTTGGAAGGGACCTCTAAAGGTCATCTAGTCCAACCCCCCTGCAACAAACAGGGACATCTCACACTGGAACAGATTGCTCAGAGCCCCATCAAGCCTGACCTTGAATGTCTCCAAGGATGGGGTCCCCACCACCTCTCTAGGCAGCTTGTTCCAGTGATTCACCACCCTCATATTAAAGAACTTGTTCCTAATGTCCAACCTCAATCTACCCTTCTCTAGCTTGAAACCATCACCCCTTGTCCTATTGTTACATGCCCTTGTGAACAGCTCTTCCCCAGCCTTCTTATAGGCCCCTTTCAGGCACTGGAAGGTCACTATAAGGTCCAGGTTGCTTAGAGCCCCATCCAACCTGCCCTTGAGCACCTCTAGGGACGGGGCAGCCACAGCTTCCCTGGGCAACCTGTTCCAGTGTCTCACCACCCTCACAGGAAAGAATTTCCTCCTGATCTCATGAGGTTCACCTGGGCCCACTTCTCTTCTCCAGGTCCCTCTGGATGGCATCCTGTCCCTCTGGTGTATTGACCACACCACCCAGCTTGGTGTCATCAGCAAACCTGCTGAGGGTGCCCTCAATGCCACTGCCAACATCATTCATGAAGATATTAAACAGCACTGGGCCCAATGACCCCTGAGGGACACGACTTGTCACTGGTTTCCATCTGGACTTAGAGCCCTTGACCACCACCCTCTGGATGTGACCATCCAGCCAGTTCCTTGTCCACTGAACAGTCCACACACCAACCCATATCTCTCCAACTTAGAGAGAAGGGTGCTGTGAGGGACCATGTCAAAGGTCTTGCAGAAGTCTAGATAGATGACATCCATAGGTCTTCCCTTGTCCACTGTTGCAGTCACTCCACTATAGAAAACCACTAGGTTGGTCAGGCAGGATTTGCCCCTGGTAAAGCTGTGCTGGCTGTTGTGGATCCTCCCTGTCTTCCATGTGCCTTAGCATGTCTTCTAGGAGGATCTGCTCCATGTTCTTCCCAGACACAGAGGTGAGGCTCACAAGTCATGGGGTTAATATGAATAGAAGCAAGAGACGCTGCGTTTCTTTAAGTGCTGACCCAGCAGTTCAGTGTTTCTCAGGCAGCACCATGAAAGCACCTGGTTCTGCTGATATGAAGGAACCAGGCTGGATCTGCTAAGGTCAATCTGCAAGGAAATAAGGGTTCAATGCACCACAGAGAATTACAGCCAGTTAAATTTCCAGGTAGTCAGAAGGGGCAGTTGAGGTCAGCATTAGGAAGAGTGGACACTGGCAGAAGTTAAGAAGATATCAGAGTATGGAATTCAGCTTGGAGTAAGCTTTTCTTGGGAAGAACTATCTGTGTTTGCAAGCATTGATTGCCCACAGCTGTGGACAAAGGCTGACGTGTGGATCTACCTCCCGCCTGAGCAGAAATCACAGTCTTGGAAGGTACATGTTCTGGCAAGCAAGTATAGAAACCTTCTGTGGGTGTAGTTGGGTGGCACAGCCACAAACACAAACCAGAATTCAGTTAATTGTTACTGTAGCTTTACCCTTTGTCCTTCTTACTTTGCCTTTAAACCGACATAATAAATGCTGTTCATTACTCAGATTTATTCTGAAGGAATCTAGACTTCTCCAGCTCACTCTTTAATCATTCTCTGGCTTACACTTTGGTCCTCCCTTCCAAAATGCTAGTAATAAATAAAGCTGTTGAAATGATCACAGCACTGTGGCAAGCCTGTTAGCCCCTACATCTTTTCATATTTGTAACTGCTTTTTTAAAAAAAAACAACTTTCTAATATGTAGCCTCTGTTTCTCTTAATTTCAGAGACTTGAGAAATTCATTGTTTCTCAGCTCACATTCTGCCTCAGAAGATGCCTTCTGCAATGTCTGCTAGTAGCTAACCTTAGTAGCAGTGACAGTGAAACAAGGAAAAAAAAAAAAAGAGAGCAGCTGCTTGATGTTTGAGCCAAAGGACAAGGAGCCAGGGAAATGTGCTGCTTCTTTGTCTCTATCTCGTCTCCCAGAACTGGACCTGAAGAGAAGGCATCTGCTCACATCTGATGTAGATGTGAGGCACAAACCACAATGCATCCAAGCCCAAGTAAAAACCTTTTTCCTGTGAGGATGATCAAACAGTGGAAAAAGTTGCCCTGGGAGGCTGTGAAGTCTTCACTCCATCCTTGGAGATATTCAAACCCTGCCTGGACATAGTCCTGGGCAGCTTGTTTTACCTGGTCCCATTTTCAGCCACCGGGCTTGGACTAGATAATCTTCAGGGCTTCCTTTCCAACCTCAATCAGTCTGTGATTCTTTCATGTCTTACTTGTGAAATACTAAGAAGTGCTCCATGCCATTGCTTTGATACATTCTTTTCTACCCTGCAAAACAGCCATTACACATTCCTTTGCTCTGGTAGTGACTGAGAGTCCTTACTTAGAAGCTTTTGTGGGTTTTGGATGGAAGCTGGTAGAAAAGTTCAAATGATGTGGCATCTAGCTATTTAAATCATTAATGAATTTGTTCACCAGATGATGTCACCTGCATTTACACAGACAGATGAAAAACAAACTGAAGAGTTTCCATCTTGGTGAATCAGAATCACAGAACATCAGGGGTTGGAAGGGACCTCCAAAGATCATCGAGTCCAACCCCCCTGCCAGAGCAGGACCAAAAGCTAGGGCAGATCACTCAGCAAGGCATCCAGACAGGTCTTGAAAGTCTCCAGAGAAGGAGACTCCAAAACCTCTCTGGGCAGCCTGTTCCAGAGCTCCGTAACCCTCCCAGTAAATAAGTTCTTCCTCCTGTGGAAGTGGAACTTCCTGTGAAGGTAAGTAGGACAGTGTCACAACAATTTTAGGGACATCCATTACACACTGACTTAGGACTCAAACAGGTGGGAGACTTCTTCACAACTTCATATGTCCAGTATTAGTATCACAAACTATTATTAATAAGGGTATTTCAGAAAATGGAAACTCAAAGATTCTTCAGGCAAAAAGGCAGGATTTCTAGAAATCTGTGATTCAGATGGAGGAACAAACCAAGACAGATGTTCCTTGGCAAAGCTATAGAGAAATGCCACCTGCCTGGTTCCTGCTCTGCTCAGACCACCAGACACACACATTGCAAGGATGCATCTCCCAAAAAGAAAAGTAAAGTAATTGCTTTCTTTCCTATAAATCTGTGTTCATAGTTTCTGATTGCTTTTGGAAATATTTTAATAGCTATATCTTTTTAAAAGTCTGGCATTTCAAGAAGCCAGGTGACTGATTTAAAAAGTCAGGTGACTAGGACAAGGTGCACACTTGCCTCAAGTGTTTGTTACAGTTGTCAAAAACTAGAATGAAGGAGAGATAATTAAATCTTCCTTTTTTTGCAGACATTTAAAGAAGTCCAGCAAGTCCTGCTCTGAATGTATAACCCAGAAGATAAAGAAAATGAGTTCCATTGAGAACTCTTGGCTCTGTTTGGGGAGTTTCACTGGTGGATAATGAACAGTTGTTTTCTTCCTACTTGCCATTTTGTATTCTACACTTGCACTGATGACCTCCACCTTGCCCATGTGTAACTAGAGCAATCTGCTCTCAAGTGAGATGCAAGCATGAGACTACACAGCTTCCATTGCTGGATCCTTCAGAAATTATTCTTACAGTGAACAGGTGTTCCATCCCATACCCACACACACCATCTTGGAAGTAGCACGCTGTGATCATCAGTGGGTGTTGCAGCTCTCTGTCTGCCCACAGACACGTTGATGCCCAGCAGTTCTCAGACACCAGCTGCATGTGTGATGAGGTTGCCTTCTCTTTTCTTCAGGTAAATCCATCATATTTTTATGCCAAAGCATGCAAAGTAAAGGGGATTACACAGAATTCCAAAACAGTAACTGAAGCATCTACATCCAAGAAGCTGACCATATCAGAGAGCAGCTAGTATATAAATAAGAGAGGGGAAAAAATGCTCTAGTAGAAAGAGAAATCATCATTACCTTATATTGTCTCTGTTCCAAAGCAAGAAATCTGTGCTGGTCTAAAAAAATAACTGAATGTCTGAGGGAAACAGGAGCAACAAGGGGTAACAGCACCCATTCATCAACCTGACTCCAAGATTTTTTATTTTTGTTTATTAAGAAAACCAAAGGCTGGAAAGGCTGCCAAAATCACCTACACTTATCTCAGGCAAAACACAGAACAAAGAGACTTAATTAATAACCTCTTCCTTGAATCTCTGGAATGATGGATCCATGAGTAATGTATTGCTGCAGTGAGTTCCCCTGGCCTGATGGTGTCAGCTGTACTGCTTGCTGGCCATGGATGAAGTTCTATCACATGCATGAGGAAATATTGGTAGAGAAATTCTACGATGAAAGGGAATTTGAGCTTTTAAGTTACTTAGTTTACTGTGAAAGAGTTATTCTGTACAGCACTGCTTCACCCAACCTGAGCTTTTAAGTTAAGGAACTCTGTTAAGTAATTTTAATATCTTCTTTTTCTGGATTGTAAGCATTGATCAATCAAAAAATAACACTGCTCTGACTGAAGAAGTACTGATGTCAACCTGCTCCCTTGGAGAGGATCTAGTTATTCACTGAGGCCTGCAGAGAACTCCAACTGCCTAAATAAACTTCAGACCTTACATGCTGCCAAAACACCATCTTGGGACTGTTCTAGGATGTCTGTGAAGAATGCAAAGAACAGGCAAACAGCTGTCAGGTACTGAAGAGAATTCCTTTGTTTGGATTTTTCTACTAAAGATCTCAGAGATCAAGGCATGACTTCTTTTGGTGCTGATCAGTAAATACAGGGAAAGTCTTCACAAGAATTGCAAATAAAAATGAAGAGAAACTGCAACATCCTGGCATACCCTCTCATTATTTTCCAAGCACTCATTAGAATTAAAACTTGTAATCCAGCACTCCCACAATCTGCTTTGCTTACGTTGCTTGATCTAACTATAAATCAGGGTTAATATTTACTCATTGACTCATTAACATGTGAATGCAAGCACCTTAATTACTCCACATGTTGGCAGTTCTCAAAGTACTGGGCCATGAGCTTATTTCCAGTTATCTATTCCTACATGATGGTGTGTTTTCATAAGCACTCAAAGCTGCACTCAGAGATTCCTTTATACAGTCAAGCCAGAAAATTCTGATTTTTGAAAGAAAATAAACCACCACCAGCACCCTGCCAAGGTATTGTAGGAGAGCTTACTGAAATTCCTTAGAGGTCATAAAGAAGACTAGACAACTAATTTTTGCTGATTTCTTCTTGAGACTTGGAAAAGATAACGTTTAAAGGAAGAGAACATTAGTTTGACAGGAAACAAAAGCAAAACCTGTTCTGAAACCAGAACTGAGTTGGCATTTCTTTCCAATATATGCAAAGGACAACAAAATTAAACACCAAGAAAATATCAGTTCTCACAATCTGGCTGTAACTACAAGAAGCTTTCTAAATGAAACGCGATGAGTATGTTCAATAAATACAGAAATAAGCACAGGGGGAAAAAAAATCAAAAGTCAGATGAGTTCAGAAAATTCAAAGCTGAAAAAATGAGGAATGGCATCAACATTTACCCAGAGATTTTCCAGCAAACTTGAACTAGCTAGGCATCCTTTTAATAATTTGAGGAAATAGATCCCTTTGAATGGGAAGTAGTTAAGACTTGGAGAGTCTGGGCACATCTGCAGAGGTGAAGGAGTGATTCAGTGGCAACATCAGGAAAAGCCTCCTGTCTCTCCCATTCATGGTAAAGTTACATTGGCATAAAACTGAAGCAGCTGTGAGTCAACGTGATCTGCTTCCCCTGAAACAGAAAAGGCTGAAAGCCCAAGTTCAGAAAGGAACACCTACGAGTGGCCCAGGTTCCACTCACCTGCACTTCTGCAAATGAAAACATTTCTCAGGCTCAGGGAAGGCCATGGAATTTACATACATATTTAGAGCTCCTGCTAAATGCACTGTCTGAACCTCTGTCATGGATGAGGAAGTGCTTTCTAGGAGAGGTTCCAGAAGACTATGTTGTCATCAACTACATGGCATAGTTTAATTCAGTTTTCCTACAGCAATAACACACAAAATAGTGACTGAAGGTCTTCTCATGGTTGACTTCCTCTCTGTATGATCTGCAGCTTTCCAGCTACAGCAGTCAAAACCAGCAGTGTGCTGCCATGGCCCATTGCTCTTCACTTCAGTACCTGCCTCAGGCTACTTAGCTTTGCTGCTTTTGGCTCTGTCTTCATCTCCCAGTTGCTCTTTGCAGCTGCTATGGAGCATTTTCATTTATTAAAAGATGCAGCAAGTTCCAAGATCAAAAAGCAAATAAAGCATTAATGATGCCTGTAGCAAACTAAAATCTCTCTAATCTTTCTGCTTCTATCTTTATTTATTCTATTAATTTAATGACTGGAACAAGTCTAAGTATAAACAAAACTTCCTCCATTGTCCATCCACACAGACTAGACATGTGGTTTCAAGAAAATCTGCTGATGCCATTAAAGAAAACCTACAGTATGAAAATCCAGCATTTTCCAAACTTTCCTAAATTGGGATGAAATCAGGAATCTTTAGCCCAGTGAATAACATGCTCATCATTTTCTGACACATCTTCACAATTCTGAGGGCTCTCAGGGGGCTTCTCCTGGGGCTCTCTCAGGCTAGGAATGCAGGCAGGTCAGATGGCTTTGCAGCCACTGCCCTGAACTTGCACAGGGGATAGAAGATGCATTTCCTTTCATCTAGAGAAGACTGTCAAGCCTGGACACCTGGAAACCTTTCACAGCAATGTGTTTTTAAGACTGTGGAATTATCTGTTCTTGAAAGTGATTGAAAAATCCACCCAGCAGTCTTTCAGGAGCAAACATCACAACATGATCTGTGGATAGACAGACAGGTGAATGGATGATTTCATGGGTTCTCTGTATTTTTGCAGTCTCTGTAATTCCACTTCTGTTTCTGCCTAGGTGCAACATTAGCCAACCCACACTCCAAACATGACAAAGTAGGAAACTCATCGAGGCACTGAAAAATGGATTCTAAAAATGGGAAATTATTGCAGTGATCTAGACAGTGAAATACTGGGAAGAATTTTGGTCTACTTGTATCAAATAGTTTTTGAGAATGACTAATATGCTACTTCCACTGGCTCAAAAACATGCAGGTACAAATTAACATACAAGATAAGCAGAATTTCTGTTCTTCAAAAGGATATTAACTTAAGACTGTGAGGCTTGTAATTCCCCATTTCTATCTGTACATTAATGACCTGTGTATGTGGTTGATTGACCAACCATGCCTGACTAGAGAAAGGAGAGTTTTGTTGTACACTTTCCCTCTAACACAGCAAGAAAGAAATTTGAGTCACCCAGGTCATCATGGTCCTGTGAGGCTCCTCAGAGAGTAACCATAGTCAGTCTCCATAGTAAACAGTATAACACAAGGGAAATGTCATCAAATTGATGGAAGTTTGAAAAAAAAATATGTGGGAAGGAATATTTAAATATCTAGCCAACATAATTTTCTATGTATAAGTCACCACAGCTTTTTCTAGACTGCATAATAAACACAGTCATTAATGCCCTTTTACAGGAACCAAAATCTATTGTGAATGTTTCATGGGGATATGCCAACCAGCTTTATTTATTCACACAACTAAACTAGCTATGGCAAGTCCATTATCATATCATTATCATATTCCCTAATTATGTCCTATAATGGTGGTGAAAATGAGTTTGTTGTAAGAAAACAGTCCTAGCACAAAAAAACCAGACCTTTGCATTTTGCCTCTCGCACACCCTACCTGTATCCTGTATCCTGTATCCTTCAAGGCTAAAGGAGATCACTGTGAGTGTCTCACTTATCTCTGAAACACAAGCTGTAGCAATTTTGCTCTACAACACCTGCAACAAAGGATATTAGGGTATAGTCTGCCTTGCAGGGCAAATATACCCTCATCAAGCTCAGTAACTGTTCATGGAATGAGACAATACCTTTTATAAAAGCTTCCAGTCCTGATTTACTTACCTGAAGTGCTGAAAAATTAACAACTTTTCTCTGGCTGCCCACCCCACTAATAAAAATCCATGTCATGTTCCTGAATTGCATTTTCCTAACCTGAATGTTCAGCCTTTACATTCTGTTATGCCTCTACTAGGCACACTTAATGGTACAGGCTGTTCTTTCCAGGACTCTCTCCAGCAATGCCTCTGAGATACCCACGGGCCCAGCTCTGTCATACCCAAGTGTCCCACTCCTGGCACTGCTGCACATAGAAAGTTATCCTTTAACAGGTATGTTTGTGTCCCAAGGCTAATCCACCCAATTCCATCCACTTCCAGCCTTGGCTACCCATGCAATATATCCACCAACTTCTGTTCATTTTTCTGAGGGAAGCAATAATTGCCTGAAAAATGAACTGAAAACTTGACAAAAATGTGTGTGTCTGTGGGATGGGATGAGGGGCTGTGGAAGGAAAGGAGTCACCTTCTCTTTGCATTCTTCTCTTAAACGACTTGCATTGCATTTGCAAGCCTTTAGTCTCTGCTTTTCTTTTGTGCCTTTTACTGCCTTGCTTGAGGCTTTGCAGTCTAGAACAGAAGCACAGACGACTGGTAGCACCAGTTTCCAAGAAGAGAGGACACTGGAGATATTACAAGTCATAAGGCAGTTTTTTCCTATTTTTTGCCACCATATCATAAGATCACATTCAGAAATTCATCCAACACAGCCATAAAAGATAAGGGGGTTGTTTTTCTCCTCCTTTCTGCTCTTTCTGGAGGAGGAACAGAACATATTCATGAACAAAGATTTTTCTTTTAGTCCTCAAGTTATTGAGTTTAAAGATAACTCAAATTACTCCAGCCCATATGACAGCCTGCACTTTGAGTATAACTCTCATGTCTCTATATAAGGCTTTTTGTGTCCCTGACATTCTAAAGTCTTTCTCCACACCTGCTCTAGTTTGAGTTTTAATTACTAAATCCACTTCTAAGATAAACATATTGGAACAATGGCACAAGAATTGTAACTCCCTTTCTAATCTGGCTTCTTATACCAGTCATTACTGCTGAACACCCGCTGACAAATTCTGATATGGGACATATGCAAGGCAAACCCCAAAAATGTATCAAAGAACCACTGAGGAAAAAAACCCCAAAAGCAAAACCCTGATATGCATCTACAGCTTCCTCCTCATGTTCTTGGGCTACAGAACTATCAGTTCCCATCAGACCTCACACAAACATCTACCTGGTCTGTAGGCTGTAACATTGCTTTCCGCTGAGGACACGGTGACAAACAATAGCTTTGATCAACTAACCACTGCAAACCTGCATTTATTTATTTATTTACTTCCACATTGCAGACATGGTTTTACAACCAAAGGTCATGTGCATAAAGCCATCTGGCCAGGGCCCAGTGCAGCAATGCTTACTACAGTACACCCTGTTCCACTGCACTGGTGCTGGAAGTATCTGCCCTATGTCTATATCAGGGGTGTTTATTATCATTACTATAATTTAGATTTTTTGGCTGTGTTATGTTTTACTTCAGCTTTTGGAATGGGATGGGATGGAATGGAATCAGCCTCTGCCTGGGAAGTTTGGTAGATGTCTTTTACACGTGTTGGTGCCTGTGTTACTGATCACACAACTTCAGTGTTCATTCTGTTTGATTCATTTTTTAACTTTTGTTTTTTTCAAATCCATGAAAGAACAAGTGATGCAGACAACTAGGGACACTGGGAGGCAATCAGGTGGAGCAGGTTAGCTGTACTTGGAGACAGGTCTACCACAGGCATCTTTACAAACTAGTACAATAGCATTAGAATTATCTGTGTGACATGGTGGAAAACAGAGTGAGTTTCTTCTTCTCTTTTCATTTTTTCTCAGTCTACTTGCCCCTTTCAAGCAGGGCTCCATTCTTATGCTATAGATGTGCTCCCACTGCAGGCTCAGAGTCCCACTTGCTTCCTTGAAGGTAAACAAGAAGTCATGATCTTCTGTCCTGGTCAGCTTCACAGGCAGCTTGGGAAGAGTCTGTTCCCTTGGGCACATTTTCCAGGGAGCTGTTGGTTTCATTTCAGCTAGGTGTCTGTGTGCAAATCCATTGGGATTAGAGAATTAGCTGAGCTGTCACTGAGTGTGTAAATCCCTCAGGAAGAGGGAAGGGTTGGTAAAATTGGAACCCCACATTCTCTTAGACTCTGATCCCATCACTAATGAAAAACCTGATGTGATTTAAAGCCTAGGAAAAGAAATGTCACAGTTAAAGGAAAGCAAACTATTCAGATCCACTATCTTTCACAACAGATAACACAAAAGTGTATAAATTCTATGCTATCCACTGATATTCCTTGGTCTCAATTGAATCTTTCTCTCTGTCTTTTAAGAGCTCTTACAGCATTTCTGTCTAAGCACGAAACAAATTTTAAAGCATTCATCCGTAGATCGTCTCTAAGGGAATTTGCTGAGTAATTCCCAAATTATTTTTCCTTTGGTTAATTACATTATCATAAAGAAGAAACCTGTACAGAAAAGAGTCCAGGTAGTCTTTACTGACCATATTATGCAATAACCCTTGACAAAGTTAATTAGGATGCACCTAAGAAGAAATGCATAATGAACATCCCAGACTTATCAGGTCAATGATTAAGACAACCCATAAATCTCCACTGAAACACTGGACCCTTCTCTCAGCTTGCAAAGTTTCAGCAAGTGAGAAAAGGCAGCTGACAGGAAATACTGTGCCAACTGCTGCAAGGAGGGAGCTGGGATGTATCAGAATTTCAAAGGAGACCTGACAAGACTCTAACCTAGAAAATGAATAATAAGACTGGTCAGCAATTGTAGAGAAAGGCAAAAAGATACACAATTTTGAGGTTTCCTAAAGTCAGCTAAGCCATTCTACTTCTGTTGTATCTGGAACATCTTACACATGAACTCGAGAGATCCTTGATAAATTAGTTGGAAACTCATGAACCTCCATTCTCGACCACAGAGTTTGTAAACAATGGCTGCACACACTTGGTGGCACTCACCTCACCACGATGGTTAGAAGAATGAGTTCACACTCACAAGGAGTCTCCTCAAGGCTGCTGAGACCAGAGGAATGAGTACTCCAGTGGTATCAGATAAACAATAGCATCACAGAAAGCTACATGCGGCCCAAGAGACCAACATGCCCAACCTGTGCTTAAAGACCTCCACTACTGGAGACTTCACCACTGCTCCAGGCAATCTGCTCTAGTGACTTCACTGTCCCCAGCCAATATTGTTTTGACATCCTACCTTGCTTCAATCACTTTTGCTGTAGTTCACACACATTATTACTTGTCTTACCCAGCATGAGCCTCAAGAAAAGATAATTCTTTTCTGTGCAGTTTACATACCTGCAGACAGTTAATCTGTCTTCATAGGTTACAAAGACAGATTATAGGTCTCTGATGGTTTTTTTGTTCTGTTTGCAGGCTCCCGTGTCAGGTCACATCTTTTTTTGGAGAGTAGCTCCAACTAAGTATTTTATTTGAGACTTTACCAGAACCAAGTTGAGCCACAAGATTACTTCTCCTGTTTTGTGAGCTGTATTCCTAATTCAGTCTTTTTTAAAACAGAAAGACTTGATTTTGTGTTCAGTTTGTGATCCACTATAACTCCACATTCTTCCCTGGACAGCCATTCACTCCCCATCTCAGATCTTGGCACCCAGTCACCCCAGCTGCAGTGATCTCTATTTGTCCTCTCTGAACTACACCTGACAGTTTTCCAGTCATTCTTCCTATTTGCCAGGAATATCAAGAACTCTAATATTGTGGTTTAATATCTGCCATGTTTTCCAGCTTCTGCTAAATGGCAGTTTCTGCAACTGGCATGTTAATGAGGTTACTTCTCATTTCTTCACGCTGCACGTTAGAGACATTAACACGGTTGAGCCTAGAACATGACTTTGAATTCCCATCTGAAACATTTCACCAATCATTGTTGATAAAGCCTCCCAGAGTACTGGTTCCAAACAGTTTTTTGCACAAGAAGTGCCTTAGTGATCATGTTTCCTTGGCTTGCTCATGATAATATCACAATACTTGTCAAACTTCAAATGATCATAGTCATCCTCCCTACCCATAATGTCTATTTAGAATGTCATGACCAGAAATCAAACAATTTTGACAGGATTACTTTTTAGCGCCTTCATGTTGGCAGCTATTCCCTTCTGTTATCTTCCAGTGCTTCCACTCTTCCAGTGTTTATATACAGCAAAGATTTAAGAGATTCATGTAGATAATATTAGGAAATTCTCAAAAGCTGGGGAAAAAATAGACTCAAATTATGGCCAAGGAGGAAAGGGTCTGGAGGGATGAGGAATGTTTTTGTCATTGTTGCAGTCCCTGTTTCAAAGAAAAAAAGCACACTTTTTAGGAAGTGTGGTGACAGCTGAGCAAGCAGAACATTCACATTCCAACTTCACAGTGATGTAGTCAGAAGTACACCAAAGAGTGTGGAATGGTTGATTCATGCTTTGTTTATTCATGACATACACAATGTATAGACAACATACTTGGTAAACTCATGCCTCGAGCAAGTCTCCTGTCAAGAGACTACACTTGGAGTCACTGGTTCTGAATCCCAAAGGCCACAGTGTCCAAAGGCACACTACAAATGCTTTAATCACAGTTGTATTTTGGAGTGGTCAGGTTATTGCTTGGTCTTAAAATATTATTTAGGGACACTGGACACAGAGAACTGTTATCTGTCCATGGACTTTATAATTTTCCACAAAGAAATATATACAAGAGTGACTCCAAAATCACTTCTGTTTTTGTCCCCATAATACACATACAGGGTATGTGAGGGCAATTTTGCAATTATGACAAATCCGTTATGGCAAATCTTTGCTAGTTATTGAATTCACCCTATGGACTTTCCTACTGTTGAAAGAAGTCCTGTTAAGCTAAAACCAGTTGTCATTTGTGATCCGAGTTGTAGAAAGTGAGAAAGGAAAACTGCACTTTCCAGAACAGGCTATTTTTTTCTTCCTGGAGGAGTACTCTGACAAGCTAAATAGTGGTATTCTGCAGAAATCTCAGCCTCCCTAAATAAAACAGACAAGATTGCCAAAAAAGTAAAATTATCTTTAAATAATTCTTGTATTTGAGATACAATATTCAAGTATTAGGCACTGGCAGGCCTAAAGGTTAGATTCAAATTGATTTTCAGATCCCTAAAAATACATCTTACAAGTGAGATCTAGAACTCCAGATGACACGTACAGCATGTAGGCAGAGCCAAACACGCCAAAATGAGACCTGAGGCAGCTTGTGCCAGAAGCATTTATCTTGCTCTTCACCAACCTGCACAGATGGAACAACAACAACCAAGTTCAAAACAGTAGTTTATCTAACATCCTATGTTTCCGTGCACCTTATGAAGCAAAGCCATGGCAGAAAAGTTGTTGTTGTGACTCAGATCGAGTTGTGAATGACAATACTTACAGCCACTCTAGCACTGAGAATAGTGTGCTTACATCTTCAACATGCACGGTGTTCTTTTCAACAAGGTTGTGATGATGACACCATCTTTTTGCAGACTGCCTCAGCAAATCCTGCTTGTGTCTGGGAAACTGGCCATCTGGGTTCAACCCCTTTTCCAAGTCCCAAGCGTGCAGCATGAAGGACCATTCCAACAATATTCTTCTTCACCTTGCTGAAGTTGTGCCAGGAGACAGCAGGCAGCTCAAGTCATCAGTTACACTGCAGGAGAATCCTCAAGGGGATGAACCAAATCCAGAACTTTCACACTATAGTGTGATGGCCCCAAGCAACTGGCTGCAGAGTTATGCATGCACACACTCTCCTTCAGGCTCAAGGTAAGCTGAACTCTTTTCTGGCAGGGAGTGGAGCTCACCTCTTTCAGAGGCTGGTGATCAAGGCACATCCAGATTTCAGCTATTTGCATTTTCCAGAAATCCTGTGCTAGGTGGACCCAGTATCCTTACTACTGCTTGTTGCAGAGGAAAGGCACCTCTTTTTCACAAAGGATTACTAAAATGATAGCATTTGTATTGATAGCCCATTTTATCAATAAGAAAGCATTGTAAACCCATAAACAAGGTCTCTAGGTCACAGGTAGTATTCAGACTGGGTACTTGATTTGCCAAGCTACTTAACCAAGGTGCTTAAGACTATTATGAGGTCAAAAAGTCAGGAAGGAACCAAGTGTCTACAAGAGACTGGACAGGGAGCCTGGGTATCTGCTAAGCAACTTGCTCATCTGAGTGCTGGTCAGAAATCCTTGAGCACTGCACAATATGCACCAAGCATGTCTGACCAGGCACCTGATCATGATCTCCTTTGTCTGCTCATAAGATAGAACCTGAAGTAAAAAAGGCAATTTTAATCTGTTTATGCAATATCCTAGTGGTTAGAGAGATTGTTTCCAAAGTACTTTGAAAGCTTGCTAGGCTTTAATCTCTTTTGGAAAGAAAAAATTATCTGAAGCTCTCTATGCAGTCAGCAAATGAACACCTGCCTTTCGTTGCACAATGACCCCATGTCATCTTTTCATATGATGAAATAAATACATCATGATTGCATTGTCCTAAATAACATGAATGTTACTTTCCTCCCACATCATCAAAAGCCTGAATTCACATGCTGCTTAGACTGAACAGACAAAGAATGTCAGACTGTTCAAAGACTTATTTGAAGTTCTCATTGCTGAAGTATCCAAAACGGGTTGGGAAAACTTTTCCATTGTGATGCTTTTGGGATCTCAGTTTCAAATAAAGCTTCCAGACTTTCTCTTTTTCAGTAAAGCCAATAACAGGAGAACAGCAGCCTTCCTTTAGGTTCTTTGGTATTTTTCCTTCTGCTCCTTATAAGGAATTCTAAGATACATGTGAGAATGGGGAAAGCAGAAAGTGACTAAATATACCAAGATGCCTTTCTGAAGATTGTGGATATAGTGAGGGTATGGAACATGTTTCATTGCCTCTTCCTACTGCCTGGTATTCCCCATGATGTGGCACACGTTATCCCAATTGCATGCTTGCATAAATCAAATTATTATTCCATTAAGTTATTGTGAACTCATGTCCTAGATGCACGAGTTACAGGGGATGTCCTTAATTTCCCCTGACAGTTAGTCATCTGTATAGGTTATGTAGAAACCTCACAGAGGTCAGGGTGACCTCCATGCTACCATGCCTGGGCTGCTCCTGGTACTCAAGTACTGCTAGCTCAGGTACCTCTGTGCTACACCACAGTCCCTTCTGAAGCAGCAGGATAGACACTTCCAAAGCCTTCATCAAATTAGTTAATTTAACTGGAGGATCATTTCCTGGTTGGTTGCTCTTGTCTTTGCTCAGAGGATGACTCAAGAAATCTAGAATTTAATTCAAAGATTAAATAAACCTCCTGTATCCAACTGGTCAGGGAGTATCATTACTGGCAAATCTAATGCTGCTGTGACAGCAGCTTTAATTATCCTTCTCACTGAGGTATGCTGACCATTTAATTTACAAATTCTGTACATAAGTAATTGCATCTAAGTAACATTATTTTTTTTCCCTATTCCAATGCTATAAATGAAGACAGATCACATTCTAAGTTAGGAATGAGTTTATGGGCATTACGCTGCATTTAGATTATCCATCAAATAAGGTGCAGATACAAACAGCTTGCTTTTTCAATTTATAGACCAGGCACAGACCTCCTTAAAGGCCAAATATTATTGCTATGTTTTGTGTAGTGTTGCATTTTTTGTGACAATAAGATCTATGTGGTAGAGGACATCTTAATGGCCATTACTAAGAACAGTTCTGCTATATCTGACCAAACTAAAAAGCACTGTTAAGAACATCCTGTATACTCTCCCAAACAATGAGCCCATCAGGCCTAGACAAATAGTGCTACCCCAATGAAGTCTGTATCACAAAGTGCTCTAGATTTTGCTTTGAAAGGGTGTTTTGTTTCTGCAGTATTTGTACACAGTCCAGGAATGAAAGAAATGTTTCCTTGTAAATGAGGACAGCAACCATTTATAGACAATCTCTTGACCTCGCTGTGCTAGCTGAAGCTGGTTCATCACCATCCACAATGTGAAGGTCTCTGCTCTCCCAGTTTCACCACTGGAGCTCTACCCTAGGCTAACCTGTTATGTCTAGAAGAGAATATTCACCTGATTCCATCTGCCAGCAGAGCTTTGAGGGTGAGAACTTGTGAGCGGAGCTGAGCAGCTGGGACAGGGCTGTCTTCAGGCAGCGAGCCTGTCTGCAAAATTCATCTTTTCTTGTAGTCTTCCAGAACAAGTCACAGAAGAACACAAGGCTAGTAATTTAAACTAAAATAGCAGGAATAATTTCAGTTGGTTGCTGCCATGAAATGCCTACAGAGAGAAGGGACTACCAAACATCATTTCACCAGCTGCAGTGGTGAATCTGTCATCAGAAAAGACAAGGGAAGCAGAGTGGAATGAAGTCCAGGTGTGCCACCCTGCAAGGCCCTTGAGGAGCGTTGCACTATTTCAGAGGCTACCTCTGACTTCAAAGAGCTGCTCAGCTTCTTTGGCCCAGGGCAGCATCTCCTGGCTTTCATGGGCCCACCAACAAACCCAAGAGTGGAAGATAGAGGCTGAAAGTCTTCAAGCAACTTATGTACTTATGGTCCTTCCATTTTATGCAAATAAAATAAATAAAATAAGCAAAATTGTAACTAATTCAACAGGTAACTGACATGTTAAATAACAGACATTTTAAAAACCTTAGACTAATCATGCCATAACAGGACTCACACTTGATGGTGCTTTCATGGAACTCATATATGAAGCAGACTAATAAAAGAGAGCGATAAAGACTTGCTTGTCTGCTTCTGTCACACATGGAGAAGAGACAAAGAGCTTTGCATCCGTGCATCCTTAGCTTGAAGTTGGAGGTCAAAAGGCAAGATGTAAAAGTCATTCACTAAATTATCACTCAGCAGAAGCCAGAGAATGTCCCAGGTAGAGCAGTTCAGAGCACTACCTAGAAACCAGCCTGTGCATGGTTAAGTTGCACTCTGTAAATTGCTGAGCTGCTTCTATTCGTGACCTGCAGACTCCTCTGGCTCGACCTTTGATTTTAGTTCCCTCAGTGCCTGATGCTGCTTGAGAGATGCAGACAAGCTTCATTTCCAGAACTTCCTTTTCCACAACTCCCAGCTTCCATATTGTCTGTTCCTATTGCTTTAACAGCATTGGTCTTTAAAGTAAAATTTATTTCTGAGAATAGCTATTGTCCTAACTAAACAGAATCTGTTACACAAAAATTCAAAGCTTTTTCCACAGGTTTTACCCATAAAGTTCGATATCAATCACCGTATTAGTATGAAGAGAAGATATACCAAAACGGATTTGCATACATAAATTACCCACCTGTTGCAAGTTCAAAGATCTTATTAAACCACAAACACATTATTTTTAGAAAGTTCTGAATCTCTCGACAATTTTTCCTTTTTTTACTATAAAAACATTTATCCTTGGAAATTCTGACTGCTCTTTAAGATGTAGCTTACTAATTGTCATCTCTTTCCAGCAAAAAGCTTTCAATAAATTCTACCAAATGTTAAGCTACAGGGTTCAAAACCAAACTGGATCCTTGAAAGACCTGACATATGTACTATTCAGACACACCAGATTACAGTCTTCCCTCTAAAACCTGTATTTTTGGTTTTTGTTTTTTTTTTTACATATGGAAAAGACAAACCCACAGCTAATAGCTCAGAAGATCCAAGGACTCTGTGCTGTGCTATAGATCTTCTATGGGGTCATTCTGTGAAAAAACAATGTTGCTCTCAAGACCTGCCAGCGTCCACACATTCCGTGCCTGAAGGAGCCAGGACGCTCTCTGAAAGCTGCTGCAACCTCAGGCAATGCTGCAACACTCGAGAGCTTCCACGGGTGTCCCCATCGGTGTCTGGAGCCTCACTATTTATCTTATCAGCTTAAAAAGACCCCAAGGGACAAAGGTAACAGTGTAAAGAGTACCAAGGTGGTCTCATTCATAGAGGCATTAACAGGACACTGCCCTGGTTAAAGTATCTAAACAGACACGTACATTTATGTGCGTATGAGGAAGAACATAGGGTTGCCACAAGAGTCTTTAAAACCAGGCTAAGATACCTTTGGGAATGATATAAATATAGCTGCCCTGGGGAACAGGGCATTTTGATGCCCCTCCTATCTTAACAGACTGGTGAATTTTCTTGGGGAAAGCTTAAAAGCAAAATAATAAGGGGGGGAAGAAATCACAGAATACAGCTAGTTCTGCAGTTCCCACTGCAGATCACTTCTCTTTTACCTGTTAAACTACAGCAGACACCATTAAGCAATTGCTGGAGAGAGGAAAGAGATGGTAACAGCCAGGAAAAATAAAGCTGGAAAAAAACTTAATGATTGCCACTCTTAGGAATGCTTTCAGCAGTCCTTTGGTAATTTTAATTCAGGCCATTTTTGTATTAAACTTTGCAAATGCTGCAGCTTAACAGTAAAGTTGTTTCATTCAGCTCATCAGCAAGTTATTTCTTTGTAATTTCCACACTTTGTGAGTACACTGGAGCACCTTTCAGAAGTGCTGCACTTAATTTGCCCATCTCACTGAAGGTGAGATACACAAACTGTTGCAGTGAGAAAATCCACATCCAGCAGAGCAACATAAGCAGTGCATGTGCATCTAATCAGTTTGACTAAAACTAAAGATTAGCAATTTTGTAGATGGACATTATGGCTACATACTGTCTCGTGTTTTTCCTTTTGGGAATGAGGAAAGCACTTAGCTAAAGCATTTGCACAGGTAATTTTGCCTTCTGACTTTCAGTCTGAATTGACAACTGAATACATTTTATGCATGAAATATGGAGCATAAATACTGCTCCATCAAGGGGAAAAAAAAAACATATTATGGAAGTGGAGAGTTTGAAAAGAAATGGGACTAAAATGCCATTAGCTCTCTTGCATTGCTTTTAATAGCAATAACTCACAAACATTCTTGCATGCTGGTGAACTGTCTTTCACCACAAATTCTAAGTGCAGGCTCCAGATGGCTGGAGGGTAACACAGCAGTGTGCCAGCACTGGTAGGGACTAGAGAAAATTATACAGAACTGGAAACAAAAAAAACACATAAAATTTTAGGACTGTTCGTTCACCATCAGCAAATTGCCTCAGAGGAGGGCGTAGGCCTCATCTCACCCTGTAGATTCAACAGCCGGGTCTGACAACAGGGCTCTCGGTCCCCTCCCACCCAGGCAGGGAAGGAGAGAGAGAAAAAGAGAGAGACTTGGCTGGATTGAAAACTAAACTACACAGCTGTAATTAAACACCAATGAGATGAGAAAATATATATACAAGGATACACAAATGTGTTCAGGTATGAGCAAAAGCCTCTCGCCTCCCCCCAACCCCAGCAACTCCCACAGCATCTCCTGAGCTGGAACAGTCCCGAGAAATTCCAGAGCTGCTGGAGAAAGCAGAGAGTGATGAGGGTCAGGAGAGCTGGAGCCTGGGGGTCCACGGGGAGGGAGGGACGGAGTCCTCCCCGGACGCTGGCCATGGGAGGAGGAGAAGGGGAGAAGAAGCAGGAAGGAAGTTGTCTTGTGTGATCTCTGTGCTTCCCCTGAGCTCGCATAGCTCTCTGGAATGGAAGATCTCTGGCCAGTTTTGCTGCCTGTCTCACTCAGCCTCTTACGGGGGGGTCAGAGATCTCCCTGTAGTGTCTGAGCCGGCAGAGTGAAGGTGCAACCTTGAAGCCCCAGCAGTTAGAGAAACATTCCACTGTCTTATCAGCTTTAGTTAGAACACACTCTTGCTTGTTAAAAGAAAGCTTAGTGAAGGAAAAAAAATCATCAAAAGGAAAACTGGCTTCAACCTGGCTCAAACCAGGACAGCAGGGCTGCCATTCCTTGCAGTGCCTTTCGCAGCCAAAGGGCTGTGCTTTCATTGCCATGACTTCGCATTTCCCTGCTTTAAATCCTTTATCTCTGTGAAAGTAACAGACGCGACTTGATCAGATGACAGCAGTTTTTTCCACCCCTTTGCCTTGATGGCATCAGAGGATGCCAGGCTTTGGAAACTCAGTACTGTAGGGCTTCCTTTAGCTCCACACAACCACTTTGTCACCAGTTTCTTCTGCCCATCTTGTTGCTGTGCTGGAACAATTCCTTCTCTCTCTTCAGTTTGCACACCCTCACTCTTCCAAGCTCCTCAGGCAGTCTCACGTTCTCCCATCAGTTCCTCCCTGCATAGATGTCTTCCTTCTTTCTAAAACAAAAATATGATCCAAAGAGGCTAAGATGCCTTTTTCATGATGCAGGCGCCCGGCTCTCACTGCTTGCATGCAATCTGCTGGCTGGCCCACAGTTCTGAGCTTCAACTCAGTGGTGAACGAGAATTCACACTATCTCCTGGTTTTGCTTTTTTTGGTTTCCTTCCCAAAGGTTTAGGATTCCTGCCCAACCCATAAATCTGTCACAACTGCCAGTCAGACAGTAATGCCAGTGTTACAGACACAGGACACAGCCTTCCTGATCAGTCTTATGCCTCTGTCTCTTCTGCCCAGTGTACGTGTCCTGCCGTGCCACTGAAGAAACAACACTGAGTTCCAGGTTGGCCCACCTAAGCACACGGCTGTGGAGCCTCAGCATGCATCTTCCAGGTTGGCAAAAATTCCTCTCTTGCCTTAAGCAGGTTTTCATTGTTGATGTAGAATTCAGCAGAGAACACATGGAGGAACGGCATAAAGCTTCTCACCTTTTTCCTTTCAGAACTTTCCCTGTCTCCTGTGGATCTGAACGGCTTCCAGATCAGTTGGAGAGGTTGCTGCAGAGCAGCAGCCAGTGTTTGCTCCCACTCTGTACCTGTCCAGCTAAGCTTTATGCTTTTCCCAAACCTGATGCTAGTGAAGCAGTCAAACCCTGGGCATAAATCCATGATGTATTTATGTGTGGCAATGTCACTGGAAGGCAAGGCTGGCCTAGCAGCATAGGCTATTTGCTTCATCTCTAGAGGTTCCTGAGTATGAGATCACTGTGAAGGCTTCAGCTGTAAAAAAAAACCAAACTTTTACATTCCATCTCCTTGATGGCCTTGTCATGTGCTGGAATTTGCTTGGAAACTCAAGAAGCAAATCAGTGAGCAAGTCCTCCTGCTTTCACCTGTTCAGACCTGGTTCTTCTCTTTCCCTCATTATTTGTAGCATGACCTTCTGTTACCTTCTGCTCTT
This sequence comes from Apus apus, assembly GCF_020740795.1. Classification (NCBI taxonomy): domain Eukaryota; kingdom Metazoa; phylum Chordata; class Aves; order Apodiformes; family Apodidae; genus Apus; species Apus apus. The sequence goes on from NC_067293.1 coordinate 20,226,173, forward strand.
TGATCACATACATGAGCTTGTCCCCTTCTGGGTGTAATCTCTACTGGTTTTATGTTTATGCTTTGCAAGGGAGCCTACAGGAAAGCCAGGGAGGGACTTTTCACAAGGGCATGTAGTGATAGGACAAGAGGTAATGGCTTTAAACTAGAAGAGGATGGATTTTGGTTAGACATTAGGAAGAAATTCTTCACTGTGAAGGTGGTGAGACACTGGTTGCCCAGGAAAGTCCTGGCTGCCCCAACCCAGGCCAGGCTCGATGGGGCTTGGAGCAACCTAGTCTGGTAGAAGGTGTCCCTGCCTATGCAGGGGGGGGTAGAAATAGAAGAGCTTTAAGGTCCATTCCAACCCAAACCAGTCTATCATAGAGACATTGCCCAAGATGAAATGCTGCTTTGCAGCTCCTCAACAAGAGAGAACAGTGGCAAAGCAAGATGCTTTCCTGGCAAACTGGCTACCAGTGCTTGTGGGGCATTGCAGCTTTGTCTGGCTTTGTGTTCAAGGCAGAAGGGAAATGGAAAGCCTGAGAAGTCACTGGAAGTTTGATGAAAGGAAAGAACAAAAAGCCTGCAAGGAAAGAATTAAAAGTGCTTCAGGGAATAGAACTGGCTGGACAAGTGCACTTGGAAACCTTTATCATGGAAAGTTCTAGCTATTGCTGACCTTTACCATGTTTACAGAAACAGAACTTTTGACACCTGTAAATAGGAAGGAATTAACTGAAAAAAAAAAAAGAAAAAAAAAAAAAGAGAGAGATCTGACTCATCATCATTTTCACCTCTTAACAGAAACAATTCTTCAAGTAAGGCTTCAAGTACTAGCCTTGTGGACCAAAAGGCAACATCCCTTCAACACAAGCTGTCCTCTGAGCACTGCCACCTGGTTTGGTATCCCGTGTTCATTTCACATCCCTTTTCATCTTTCCCAACAGCATCCTGACATCTTCTGTTGCCTACTCCATCTGTGCCACTCCATCCCCTTGAATCCCTCCCACCCTCCTAGCTGCCACCCTGGCAGCAGGACACAGAGAGCAGAGAAGATCCTGCCTGACCTCACACTGTAGCTTTCCCTTCCAGGAGCGTGAGAGAATCTCTCTCACCTGCCACCAACACCCTTGGGTTTCTGTCAGACCTTGGCTGTTGAGCCACAGCTGAGTGAAGCTGGCAGTGACTTGGAAAGGTAACAAGGAGCCTATTGACCTGTAGCTGTAGGGACAGAAAGGCAATGTAATTAGATAAGCCTTGCTCACTTAGGAAGCCGGGTTGAAAGGAGACATTGTTGACAGACAGTCGCTGCTGGCATGTTCTCTCAGGGAAAGTAAACAGTGATGCTGTCAACCAGTCTATCAGAATCATAGGTGAGGCTCTTAAAATACTAGGCACAGTGCTTCAGAATAATTCATTATTCATATTTCTGAAAAGAGAACTGTGGAGAAAAGGAAAATTATTTGGTTTTGAAATTTCAGACCTTGTTTTTGGCTATCGTGTACAACTGGGAGGGCTTTGCTTGGAAATTCTGCTTTTGAGACACCAAAACAATGAGACTGATGTTTCAATGTAGTCATTTGACACCGAGAACTGAAGCTATACAATCTGAGTGTTGCATGATTAATGATTACATTCTGGGTGTTGTCAATATGGAGTAGGTGACAATCCAAGTGAAATCCAAGTTTCACACAATCATCCCTACGTGCTTCCCCCATTTCTTGAAGAAACTCAGTGTTTTCTTCTATTTCTGCAAAACATTTAACTGAATCCTCTCTTGGTAAGAAACAATTTGTGGTACTGGCTCCTTGAAAATAACCTTTGGAATGTTTATTAACATCTCAATGCTACTAGAATATGGGTTTGGGTTTTTTCCCTTTCTTTAGATTTTATTTTATACTAAGTTTATAACGGTGACTCTCTAGATTTTTCTCTACCTATATAATATCAATAAAATGGAACTAAAATCTGTGGAACAGTGATAATGTGATTTTTTAAATATACATTAATGCTAGACAGGGATGTTTTGGACATTAATGGCTGCACCAGTGTTCAGCCATAGCAGGGAGAAATATGGATACAATATTTTTTGTTTGTGCACTTTTAATGAGAAAATGGAAGTAAGCACATCACTTTTATGCTCTACACACCCCATAATTATTATTAGTAGAAATAGCTGTTAAATATTGAAATAACTCTTTGATGTATAGGATGAACAGTTTTCAAACTGGTAGAACTTTTAATTTAAAGTGTTACTGTCACTAACAAGTCACAAGTCTATCTCTTGATAGAGAGAGATATAATGGATTTATGGTTGAACTTGATGATCTTCAAGGTCCTTTCCAACCAGGATTGTTCTATGATTATTTACGAGACTCAGTAATTTCTGTATGTTTCTAGAGAAAGAAGTCAGAGAAAAGTGACACACAAGAGGGATGCAGAACTAATCTCAGTTACACACCCCATGCCAAAAAGTCATTCCTGTTTTGACATTCACATAAAGAATTAATCTCAGCAAGGTGAAAGTCACTTTTTTTTTTTACTAGATATTAAAGTGATGTAAACAAACTCCAGCTCATTACTTCAGGTGTCCAGGTTGGGTTCCCAGTTCCCCCCAGCACCCCAAACGGTTGGTGTAGAGACAGGGAGACAGATCTGAAGGCTGTAGAGTTGCCAAAGCTAGAGGAGGAATCTCTCTTTCTCTCTCAGCATTATGGCATGCCCAGACAGGCTCTTTTGAGTTAAAAGCATATAAATAAGTAGGTGTGTGAAACCTACCCACAAACACACATACTTTTTTCTTGTTGTTTGGTTTGGTTTTTTTCTACATTGTGCAGTGTTTGGATTAACCCTTATAGTGTGTAGCAATTGTCCCAAAGAAAAAGTTTTCTCAGTAAGACTTTCTAGACAAGGCAAGTCTCTGACCCAGTGATATTTTGTGAGGCAAGACTGAGGGTGGAGGAGAGGGAATGAGGAGAGGAGCCTTCCAGCCTTGCAGATGCACTCACAGTGCTGGTTTCCCCTTTCTCTGGAATGCGATTTTCCTCCTGAAGTCTGCTCAGCCCTGACTCTTGGACCAAGTTGTTTTTTTTTGTTTACGACCACTGGAAGCTTTGAGTACTCCAAAGGGACAGGGCTGAAATCTCAGCTCCTAATCAACTGCGTCAAAGGTAAAAGTACAACTTCAGTCTTTTTGATCAGTGAAACAGTCTGGCTGAGCCCTGGCACAGGGCGTGAAATGGCATCCAGCATTCAGTCTATTGATAGCTTGGAATGTGGCATTCCCTGACCACCTACGACTTACCCTCCAGCTTTGATCCTCTCTGTTTAGTGAAAAACACTATTATCTGATACAGCTCTGCTGAACTTCTTGGAACCACTGATATCTAAGATGTCAGTAAAAGATCAGCAATGTTAATGCACAGGGTTTGCTCAACAGAAAGTACCTTCTATAGGAAAATCTCCCAAGTGTCTAGTCCCTTACTGCACTCATTAAAGACACACACTCCAGTGTGCTTTTCAAAAATACTAGCTCCTTCGAGCTCCTCTGCTCTGGAGGTTACTCACCCATGTGCACTACAGCAAGCATCCTTGCATTATGCTCTGCTGCCGTTCAAGAATATTCTACAAGGATAGACAGACATGCTGAAAAATGCAGAAATTATTTTGTAACTGAGACCTGATTTACTGCCTGTGTATTTAACCAGGTCAACTGCCAGGATGCACATCTAGTGCAACAGGCTTTGGCAGTGTTGGTCATAAATCATGGCAGTCACATGCCCAGTCCTCTCCATTAATGCCCCCAGTGATTTTGGAAGCACACACAGTCATTAACACATTTGAACTGGTGCTATCTGTAAAAGGCTTCGTGCTGTGTGGACCTTTTGTTCGCAGCAGACAGCTCTGTAGCAGTCTCAGCCTCTCAAATGAATCATTCCTTCACTGAGACAGTTACCAGGCTGTTGGCTAATAGTTCTCTTCAGAAACAGCGAAATTTGGAATCCAGCATTTTTAAGTTGGCTCTAAACGACTCTATTCCTCAAGTTTCTCTGTACTTCCAAAATCATTAATTCACTGGGGATAAAAGGACATGATGAAGACACTGATGAATGGCCTTCCTACAGGTTGTTTTTTTCAAGATGGTCATAGGCATCTTCAAGTAATTTTGGTGACACACAATGTGTCTGGGAAGTTGTGAGAAAATGATTTCTTGCTGTGTTTTAGCACTTCCTGCTTCCAGCTGGGTCACAGATACATGCAGACAGGCTTCCTTGCAGTGTTTTAACACTTGTATTTCTTATTTGGGCCAGACATAGTGGGAAAAACAGTGTTTAACTATTGCACTTTGGCAGAGTTCCAGTTCAGCTTTAGGTGAAAAATAAAACCGAAAGTGAGGGAATAGATTTTTTAAAAAAAAAAAAAATTCTTTAACTGGTTGTTCAAGTTAAAAGATTCAGCAAGAGGCACCATCTGAAGTGACAAGCTGACAGGCTGAAGACACATGTCTTTGTTCTTAGGGGATCTAGTATCACATAAAAAATACTTCACAAGAATAAATTATTTGAACATTTAGTGTTCCAAAAAGAGATTCTTAATCTATACATGCAAATTGTAAAACACATTAACCCTCACTCTCAGCAGTCAAATATATTGCACACTACTTGGAAGACATTAGGGGTGTCATTTCAAGCATCTTCATTGTCTTCTGCCTCTTCTTAGCTTTTTATAGTCAAGATCATGGTGTGCAAGGTCCTTTCAGCCTTTGCTTCACACAGGACTGCAGCCTGCACATTCCTGAGCCTGTTACCAGTGCACACACCTCCCGTGATTTGCCAGGGAGATTCACTGTTCTTCAAAATCTAAGGACACAACTGAATCCTGCTGCTCCCACGATCCACTCAACACCTGAATTAATGTGGATGCCAGTTTTCTGTGCATGGAGGGTTGGAGCCCGGGGTGGTTCACACTGGTGTTTGTGCCACGGCTCCACCTGGTAAACAGTTTCATTTCCTGCTGTCGTGTTCATCTACAGCTACTTGTCTCCACAAGCCTGTCAGCTTTCTTCCAAGCTAGGCTGGCATCTGTAGTAGGAGGGATGGTAGTTGGCAGCTGAATGCTGCTCTGAAGAAGCTGATGGTGTTTTCTGAAAGCCAAGGAATCTATCTATCGCTTCAGTTACTGAGTCAGATACACAGTAACCCAGGCTAGTTAAAAGTCAAGTTCCACATCCTCTCCTAATGGCTTTTCAACAAAAGCACAGCAGCATGCTTCAGTGCCTTGGCCAAGAGAGATTACCACTTGCTTTACCTTGGATAATGAGGGCCTTTGTTCTACACGAAGAAGGCACCTGACTAAAGCAGGTGACATTCAATTGCTTCTGAGACTTGAGGAGGTTGAAACTGGCTCGCACTTTGTGATTCAGCGTCCTTGCCTGTGTAGCACTGGTGCACTCCTGGGATATCCTTTTATGTCTGACTGGGCTCATTTCTAATTTTGTGATCACTGTGGTGTTATCAGACTATCTTCATGCTTGGTAACTTTCCCTTTGTTGTCATCCAGGTTGCACAGTGATCCCTCTTGGCTGTGCTCTCCACAGATGAGCTCCACTGAAGCTGGTGTTTGCTTCTGTGTGAAGCCGCAGGTGCAGCCAGACATGGAGTTCAGGCAGTTTCTCCTGTGAACTGATACAAAGAATATTTCTGATGAACATGGAGAGTTGCTGCTGTGAAATGTTTTCTGGTTTTGAACAACTAAGAACAACAAGCAGCCAACTCACAAGATTCTGCACTGTTGACTGTACAAGAAATAGTGATTTTCATAATTCATTTCTGCCACCCCTTTCTCTCATTTCATGACTTGATGTCCTGCAGTGACCTCAGGCTGGCACATGGCTCTTCAGCAGCTGTGTGAATTGCAGGTCCCTGTACTCCTGTGCAGCATGGCCACTTGTGCCATCGTTGTCCCTTCAGGCTTGCAGTGAGAAATGTGACCATCACAAGCTGCAGGCATGTTTGCTGCACCAGGTGAGAGCAGTAAATGTGCCACCAAAGCTGGGATTATGGCTTCCAGCTTTCATGTTGGTGGCCTGCTGGAGGATTCATGGACAGACACGCAGGAATCAATGATTAGGTGAATGCCAATTTATTTTGCCCGCCAGCCTTTCTTATATACCCCCTTGCTGTGTACACGTGTCTGAAACCACTCTTGTCATTGGTCAGTTGCCATAAAGCCCTGCCACCACCTAAGCAGGGATGGGTTCCTCGCACGCGCATGCGCAGTCCTGACTCTCAGCCTCACTTCCTGCTTTGGCACATCCAGAAGTTGTTTACTTGGCTGTTCACTTTTTCAGTTGGTAACCATGGGAATGGCCTTGGTCAGGGGCCCAGGTGTTATCAACAAAGGCTGGATTGCTCACATGTCCATTGTTCCGTAAAAGGGCCCTCTACAGTGGCTGTTCTGAAAGAGTTACGTGGGAAGTTTAGCATCTCAGAACATGTACCAAACCACACGCACTGGATGGACTGTCCAAAAAGCAGAGGAAGGGCAAGGGACAGAAAGGCTGGTGTTGGATGCAGTGAGGAGAGGTGCTGAGCACTGGTCTCCATCATCCCACCTCCTGGGACAGAGCCTGGACTGTGCCCATTAGTACTGACATGACGGGGACAACCACTGCCTTGTCCACTGCTGAGTCAGTTAATATTGATACTATTGGGATTATATCCAGCACTAGAGGATAAAAATGGGAAAGAAGCTGCACAGGAAGCAGATGTGAAATATTCCAACAACATACAAATTAAAAAAAAACAACCAAACAACAACAACAAAAAACCAAAACCAAACCAATTTAGAGCTTGAAGCAGCAGGTTTTGTGTCCTTCTCTAACCTGTTCCTTTTGTAGTGTCTGTTGCCTTAGATAATAGTAGTATCTGTTATTATTTGTCTTTGTACTCAGTTCTGTATTTGACTTATTTATTTTCATGGAATTCTCCTTTTCCTTCTGTGTGACTGGGGCTGAAGTACAGGTCAAAAGTGAAGGAGATTTACTTCTGTTTTAAGTTTTTCTAAATGCTGTATATTGGATTATGCTTGTTGGATATTTCAGTCTATTCTTACCTGGACTGTGGTTTCAAAACTGACATGCTTTTAAAGACATGTGAGATGAACTTGTAGAAAAGGTATTGTGAGCTAAAGGACATCTCTGATGAAGTACTGACACTGGTATTTTCAATTAGAAAATTAAAAAAAATAAAATCCAAGAGCAATCAGGATTGTTAAATGGTACAAGGAGGAGAAGAAGAAAATAAAGAGGGATAGAAACTTGCACACAAGTATGATGTTTCAGTCCCATGTGAGTGTATTCTGTGCCAATCTCTCACATGAATATGCTGAGATCTGATTAGATGTGACTTTTCTGATACTTATCTGTGTAATTGGTTCTATATTTTCACTTTCTCTTCCTTAATAAGGAAACATGCCACTAACTGAATACTTGGGCCAAGTTCTATTTGTCATTTTAATTTATTTTGGCTACAACTTGAAGATTAAATCATGCAAGTGAAAGGGTGGATAAAAGGAAAATAGGCTGAAGACAAAAGAAAGGGATCTGAATACACAGAAACCTGGACTTAAGGCATCTGTTGCAACATCCACTACCTGGATCTTTTAAAACTTGTCTGTAAAAGGCACTTTGACATCAGCAGTCCCAAACTTGCCTGCTTAGTGGGCTAGATGTGACCAATAAATGTCATATTAAATACATAACAAAAGTATCTCGGATCACTTAACATATTTTAATGTCAGAAATGCTTTGTTCTTTGGTAGATTTCCTTACATGACCTTTACCAGTCATTTCTATATATTGGAGGAGATTTGAGGAAGGAAGAACACTGGGGTGATTGCTTTGTAGCTTTCATGGTGATTGTCACACAATAAGGCAAAGAAAAACCTGGCTTGGTCTCCCATGAAAAGAGACATCACTGATGATTAATAGAGAGCCTGTTGATATTAAGAAAGCTAAAATTTGTCCCATTCTTTATATGTAAATGTCTTTGATTAAAAACCTACACCAGGTGACAGAAGTTTTAGATACATCCTGTATCTAAAGGAAGATGGGTAGGAGAAATGTCCTCCCTTGCTGCCTTCTCTGCTGATTTTCAGTTGTTATATCATGATAAGAAAAGTCAGTAATGTACTTCTAATAGGAATCAGCTGCTGCTTTTCCACAGTTTTGAGTGATTTGTATTTTTTTTTAATAAAAGCAAATATTTTAGGTTGTGTTTACCTTAGAACAGCTTGTAGTATTGTGCTCTAATAGATTTGCAGTATATTTTGCCAAATTGGCTTTGAAAATATTTTCTTTTCAGAATCATAATTGCATTTGTTATTTTACTAATTTGCAAAGACAGAATTTATTACTCTGAACATGGGAGTCATTATTTGGGTTTTGTTAAAGACAAAACACCTCATTAAAATTTGAATTCAAGAACATTTCTGGAAACAAAAGTTAAGCAGTTCTGTGGTAAACTAACGAATGGTCCATTTTTGATGACAGTGTAACCTTAGAAGTGAAAGAAATTCCAACACGTAGGATCCTCCAAAAATAATTGCCTCCTTTCTCATCCAGCTCTCTAGCTCCTCCAATGATACTTCCCAGTGTAGCAAATAGCTGCAGTTCTCTGGAATGCTGAGAGTGTCTCACTGGGAGGGAAACTGTGCCCAGAATCACAAAAGGGAGGAGATGTGTCCACAAAAATATCCATGCAATGAAACACGGCGCAAAGCACTTTGGAGGTCCCTGTTCCACAAGCTGAAAGTTAGTGCAAAAAAAAAAAATTCATAATCAGAATTGTTTCCTCACAATCTCTTACTTTCTTGTCCATTTCTTAGGGGCAGTTATTCTGGGCCTGCTTCGGAGCTTGTTCTTCAACAAGTGACAAGGAGAAGGCGCTCAGACGTTTTCCTGTTGCTCAGGCTGCTGTGAACTGCTCTGCAGGAGCAGCCCAGCCCCGGGCTCTCTTTGTTTTTCTTCTTACAAAGCTTGTAGAAAATGTGCAGAGCTAAAAAATAGAATAAATGCAGCACAGGCAGCTGCTCTGCGTGTGTCCTCTGAGCTACCTCGGAACTGTGCTTTCCCTGAATGGAAAGGCAGGCTGTGAAGAGCCAGGAGTGCTGCTCCTCGGCCAAGAGCTGGTCAGGGCTGCCTTCTCCTGCTGGGGATTGTCACACAATCATCTGCTGGGCAACGAGCTGCATCCATCACCTGAGATGTCACATAGAGATTCTCTCTCACTTCTCACTTGCTGCCAAATGTCAAACCAAGACGGAAAACCTTGAGCTGAAGCCGAGTCAGAATCCAGGGATGGTTGGTCACCAACTGCCTGAGGGACACGGCTGGCTCTTGGCAGGGTTGTGGACAGCCTGGTCCCCCTCACCCCGTCTGCTGCCAGCAGGGAAACCATGAGGGATCTCTCCACAGGTCAGAAGGGAGAGTTGCCCATCCTGAGAGCAGCACTGTATTTATTACCTTCTTCCAGGTTGACTGTGAAGCCAAGAGTGTTGCATGTGAGCGAGCAGCTACAAAAGAAAAATTTAATTAAGAACTGATGTAATAAATCTGTGAAACTGTGGCTGTATTTGTTATTTGCCTGGAAAAGATCAACAGAGTCAAGGGCAAAACTGGCCATAATGAACAAAATGATAGATTCATTTATTGTTTTCTCTTGTGCCAACAGGGCCCTGAGTCATGCAAGCAGCTACAAAGGGTCATCTCCATCCACACTGCTGGACAGGAGCTGGGCACCAGGGTCTCAGGTCAATCTCCTTTGCATGTCTGGTTAGAAGTGCCTGACTCTTCTCACACTGCCTGCTGGGCTATGCAGAGCTGGACTGGAACCAGTAATCCTGCTCTGAGGAGTCTTTGGGGTTGTGCTTGTCCATGGACATGTTTCATTGTCGGTGGAAAATAGAGAATTTGGAGAAGCTGAAGTCTCCAGTTAGATGAGCAAAATAAGAACTGTATCAAAAGGGCTCAGATTGAAGTTACCCAGAGAAGAGCCTGGAAGCAGAAGGAAGAGGCTTGCTTCTATCTTCTAATACAAAACGAGCCTAGGAACAAACAAATCCAACTGTGAGATCACCTGGATTCCTGAGCAGCTTTCCTGGAGGCTCCAGCAGCCTGGGACAAGAAATACTTGAAGGTTTGAGTGTGCTAGGTCCTGGTGCAAATGTCTCCACCCAGCCTTCAGAGTAGATTCACACTGACCACTTCCTCCATGAAGTACATTGAGAGAAATTATGGCCCGGGTCCATCTTGAAGCAGCTTTCTATTTTTGCAGACCCACATAAAAAGCGTGCATGGCAGTGCTGGAGCTGCCTGCCCCACAGCAGGCCAGAGGAGAAGCCCTGGCAGATGGCCTGCCCAGTGTTTGTGACCACTGTACTGTGAAAATGACCTGGAATGTGCTCATGGACATGGCTTCTTGTGTATATTACAGCAGAAAAGTCATTGTCACTGCCAAAAAAAAGGACAAAAGGCCACCAAACAATAACACAGCCACGAATGAAGGCTATAAATACAGAGAAGGAGAGAAGATAACTACAGGCTTTCTCTCACACACATGCCATCCAGCTTGGAAAGTGTCCTGTAGGTCAAGCTGTTGCTTGTTTGATAGGACAGAGGAGTTGGCCTTAGTAAATAAGAGGCTGTCCATGCATACAAACCTCTGGTGGCTGTGGGCCTTTTGAAGTTCTGTGTCTCACTTTTGGAAACCTTGCTCCAACCCTGCTCAAAGGCCAAAATGAAGCAAGGTCTGTTCACCTCTGTGGCTCATGGCTTTCTATCTACATTACCCATCTGGCATGGTGTTGCTCACCAGCCCTTCCTCAGGGTGACATACTGGAGCAGCCTGACAATCCCTTATGTTTCATAAAGACTTTCTTCAGCTGTGGCTCCCCAGCACTCCAGCTCTGGCAGAGCCACCAGGTGTCCCAGCAGCTGAGGGTGCAGGACAGCAATGCAGAGCTGCTGTGGAGGCTGGAAGCCCTCCTGGGTTTCTTCATGTCAGCGTGGCCATGTATGGAGCATGACACTGAGTGAAGTGCAACCTCCAGTTCTACTGCACGTTAGTTTTGGTTGCCCTTTGGCAAGGAGATTGCATGTGGAAAGAGAATGGTCTGAAGTTAGTGGTCTGGGCTTCAAGAAGGTGAAGTGCTGGGTCCTGCACTTGGGCCACAACAACCCCAGGCAACGCTCCAGGCTTGGGGAAGTGTGGCTGGAAAGTGTCTGGCAGAAAAGGACCTGGGGGTTCTAATTGACAAGCAGCTGAACATGAGCCACAGTGTGCCCAGGTGGCCAAGAAAGCCAATGGCATCCTGGCCTGTATTAGAAATAGTGTGGCCAGCAGAAGCAGAGAGGTGATTGTCCCCCTGTGCTCAGCACTGGTGAGGCCACACCTGGAGTGTTGTGTCCAGTTTTGGGCACCTCAATTCCAGAGAGATCTCGAGGTGCTGGAGCGAAGACAGAGGAGGGTAACGAAGCTGGAGAAGGGCCTAGAGAATCAATCTGATGAAGAACACTTGAAGGAGCTGGGAATGTTTAGTCTGAGGAAGAGGAGGCTGAGGGGAGACCTCATCAGTCTCTGCAACTACCTGAAAGATGATTGTAGAGAGGTTGGTGCTGGTCTCTTCTCACAGGTCATTAGTGACAGAACAAGAGGGAAGGGCTTCCAGCTGCACCAGGGCAGGTTCAGACTGGACAATTTTTTCACAGCCAGAGTGGTCAGACACTGGAACAGGCTGCCCAGGGAGGTGGTGGAGTCACCATCCCTGGGTGTGTTGAAGGGTTGTTTGGATGTGGTGTTGGTGGATGTGGTTTAGGGGAGACCTTTGTAGAGCAGGGATGATGGTTGGACTGGGTGATCCCAAAGGGCTTCTCCAACCTGAATGGTTCTGTCATTCTATGAGTCAGGAGACTTGGTTACCAGCTTGGATCCCAGGCTTTGGAGGGATGGCATAGGCACCTTCCAGGGATCAAAAAGTCCATTTTGAATCCTAAACTAAAATATCCTCCGAGTTTTTGTGACAGGATGTTGTGCTAAAATACCTCTGTTGCAAAGAAAAACAAAAAGGTAGTGTTTTAACTGGAATCCATCCTTCACTGAAAGACAGCACCCCAAAAAGCTTGTAAAAACTCCTTCTAGATTAGTATGATTCCTAGCAGTATTTTGATGTTAATAAAACAATACTTTTCAACAAAAAGATGACTTGGCAAACCCCCTCAGTGGCCAGTGCATTTGAACTGAGCAGGCAGTGCTCAGTTCTGTCTGCCTGACAGCCTGCTTCTCTGCTCAGCTGCCCTGGGGGATCTGTGTGAGGCAAAACAGAAAACTAAGTCTTCCTTCCAGTGCATGTGAAACCAGCTGAATATTTAAGGAAGAGAGAAGCAGGATCTGCTTTCTAATGAATGTAACAGACCTCTAACCCTGCCATCTGGACACTCTCCTGAAGTATGGGGTGGCACCAGTTTGCTGACGGATAAAAAAGTCTGAATTTATCCTGTGAAGGAAGGTGTATTAGCAAGTGTTAATATTTTTTGTATTTGGCAAAAAATAACCTTGCTTTTTTTGACCAGAAATTTTTTAGTGATTAAAAAAAAAATATGAATCTACTCTTCTGATCTTCCGTGGGTCAACATGAAGATGCAAAATCATGGCTCAAGTTTTAGTGGAAAGCAGTAATAAGTAATGCCTGCAGCCCATGAACACTGCCAAGTGTCTTGAAGAGAGAGAAATTCTCTCCTGGATTTGGAAGTAAGTTTGAAAAATCAATTCAAATAACATAATCAATTGGCACAGAATGAGACTGTGGGTACAAGTGAGAGTAAAAGGTTGCCCAAAGGTTCTGATATGTTACAAAATCACAGTGATTTAAGCTGATTTCATGCTGTGAGTGCCCTTCTGAAAGTGTTATTTGCAATATTCCTTTCTCAAAGGCTGAGATGTTTTAGTTGTACAATAACACTGTAGCTGTGTAACAGCCATAGTTATTGCTGGGTGGTTAAGAACAGCAGATTTGCATTAATGCCTACAAAGGTACTTCAGGCAGCAGGTTGCTAAGGCCACTGCTGAGTTGCTGCTTAACTATTTATTCTGGACTGCCAGCTTTGGCACCTGATGTCTAGACACGTTTAAGGTTGACTTCTGTTCATCTGCAAATGGAGTGCAGGCTGTTGAAGCCCAGAGGAATGACACATCTGCAAAATCAGATGGATTCAGTGGCAAAAGGTTAAATTCTTCTTTGCAGAAAGCTTAAACTCTTTGCTTTGTCATGAGCCGACTGGAAGATGTGTGTACGAAACTGTTGTTTTTGCAGCTGTGATCTAGCAGCACCACTCATGCAAGGAAAAGAATCAATGACAAACAAGCTGGGCTGCAGTGAACCTGCACTGAGACACTGGAACAAGCTGCCCAGGGAAGCTGTGGCTGCCCCATCCCTGGAAGTGTTCAAGGGCAGGTTGGATGGGGCTTGGAGCAGCCTGGAAGGTGTCCCTGCCCATGCAGGGGGTTGGATCTAGAAGATCTTTAAGGTCCTTTCAACCCAAACTGTTCTATGATACAATTTTATTATACCCGAAGGTCAGCTGTGATTTCCTGTTCCTCAACTTGACCAGGATGCCCAGGGATGGATTGCCCACTTCTCCTGTAAAGCAAAAATTGGAGGTTGTCAAACAAGCTCTGGGTTTCCAGCTCAGAACAAATAAAAGGAGATGCTTCCTCAGGCAATAGGTAGTTGAGCCATGAAACTCCTCACCAATAGATTCTGTGGTTTCTACATTTGTTCATGGGTTTGGGAGCAAACTAGGGAGTTCAAGGAACAGAAATCCATCAGGGTTTACTAAATGAATGTTTGTGCTCTGTTTTCATTCTCTTCCCCCTGTCCTCATGTCTGGCTGTTGTCAGAATTAGGGTTCCAGGCTGGAGGGTCCTTCGGCATGGCCATGGAAGCTGCTGCTTCTATTCTTCAGCAATTCTCTTTCTGGAGTCTTTCCTTCCATAAAATTGAGTCCTTATCTTCACCTGCCAAGCTTTACATCACTCTGGTCATCTGCTAATGGTCCTTTTTGCCAGGTGTGTGCCACCTTGTCTTAGTGCCAGTTGTCTGTGCCAGGGCTCTCTGCCTTACCCCACTGTTTGTCAGGTTTGCACATCAGCAGCTCCTCCTGGGTGTAGTGCAAGACACTGACAATCCAGAATAATTATTAATCAGGGCTAAGAGAACAGTGAGAGTGTTTGTGTTGCCAGTGAAAGAGACAAGTACCACGACAGAAGGGCTGAGAAGTGAGGAGGTGCCCAGCAATGACTGACCCTGGGTTCGTGACAGCAGAAACAGTGACCAAAGGAACCCCCGGCTGACAGATCTAAGGTGCTGCACAAGGGAGTGGGAATAGTGGTAGGAAGGTTTGTTTGAAGTCAGGGGGAGGGAGTTCATAGATGTTAGTATCTACCTGATTCTTCCTGTAAGACTGACCCAGGATGAGGAGGAAAGAGCAGTATCTCTGTGGTGTCTTCTGCCAGAAGGGGAAAGCACAGGAGCACTATGCCCAGCCAGGGGACCACTGGAACGTGCCCCCATGCACCCTGCATCCTGCAGGTTCCCAGCCCCTGGCATAGAATCATAGAATCATCCTGGCTGGAAAAGACCTTGAAGATCCTCAAGTCCAGCCATAACCTAAATCCCCCTACCATAACCTGATTTACCCATTCAGTGCTCAAATCATGTCCCTAAGCACCACATCTCTATTCTTCTAAACACTTCCTGGGATAGTGACCCCACCACCTCCCTGGGCATCCTGTTCCACTGTCCAACCACTCTTTGGGTAAATAAATGAATTCTATTATCCAGTCTAAACCTCCCCTGGGGCAGCTTCAGGCCATTTCCTCTTGTCCTGTCATTACTGACTTGAGAGAAGAGACATGGTGCTGGTCAGGCTGTTTGTCATCTTCAGTCTTCCTGGGAGTGACACCAGCTTGCCCTTAGCTAAGCTGGCAAGTCTGTAAAGAACAACCAAGAGAATATCATTTTTTTTTCTTATTTAATTTTATTTTTTTAACTAGGGAGCAACACAGTCCATGATTGTTGAGCACAACCTTGCTACTTTTCTCAAATATGCAATTATTAGGAGCATGTAACAACAACATGCTTGCTTGTTCTCTCACAGCATCTTGGGGCTGCCAAAAATACCATCAGTAACTTTCTACCAGTCCTGGCAAAGGAAAGGTCCCAAAACACATGGTAATGTCCCTAAACACAGCAGGGCAGGATGTATGGCAGCTGTTCTTGTCTGTTCTGGTTTTATTTTCAATGATGCTGAAAGAACAGATTGCCAAAAATTAATGCCATGAAAAGCATTAGGGATTATGGTCCCTGAGACAATGTCAGATGTTAACAGAGGGCTCAAAATCTGAACTCTAGACTGAACTGCAATGCAGGAAGGAAGTGGGATGCCTAACATGCCTGTGGCAAGGTCCATGGCCCAGCTAGCTGGAGCTGGGACTCACTGGTGAGCAGTCTCTACCTTTTAGAGTTCTTCATCGCCCTAGGTAGGAATGTCAAAAAGCTAAAATAATTCTATGTCATTTTTCTCTCAAATTAGAACTTGTTTTTGTTCTCTCCCCTGCTGCCAAAGACCTCCAGGCATCCAGTCAGAGGGTCACTGCAAGTCTGGCAGCTCCACTTGCTGCCCTGTGGCTCCAACAGGAGAGGAATCGATGGCCCCTCGCTGGCATTTCCTTGCTGGCATTTCCATGGGAGGAATGAGGGAAATAAACGGTGGCTGGAAGCCACTCCTGAGTTACTGCAGGTGAGTGAGAGACACAACAGGGAAGGAGCAACATGCTTTGGTGTGGAAAAGCAAAGTGAAGTGGGAAGCTGGAGGGAAGGGGCACGAGCAGGATGGGCGGGGGAGCAGTGCTGGCTGCGGGCAGCCCTGCACCTCAGCCCTGCTCTGGGGGGCAGAGATGGGCTCTCTGTGGGGGGTCTGAGCAGCAGGCAGGAAGGACACCTGCTCTTTTCCTTTTTCTTGGTCCTGTACATGAACCCCCCTGTGTCCCAGGCACAGGGGTCTCTATTTTGGCCACAGCTGGACCCTGGTGCCACAGAGGAGAGCAGCAGCACAGGAGGCAGCTCTGCCACAGGCTGGCAGGGTGGTGGTGGCAGCGTGGTGGCCCAGCCCAGGCCCTCTGACTCCACATGCCTTTGTGACAACCTTCTCCCTGCAGAGCTGGGGCAGCCCTCTCTGCTCAAGCAATGGAAAAGGGCTGGAGATGGTAATTTCTGGTCATTGTTCTCAGGAAGGGTGTCCAGTGTCCCACACTAGTGGGGTGGTCAGTGTAGCAGTACAGAGACCCACTGCAGCTTCCCTGGCAGGATATTGTCCCCCAAAGATGGATCCCAAGATTACTTCTCTTGGATCACTTGGAAAGTAGTGAGTTAATGAGGAGTTGGGGAGACAACCACAATATCCCTGACTTACCCAGAGCCTTCCAAGCCTCCCTGGTCCCTTATCCATAAGATGTAGCAGTCTCCTCACCATACACAGAAGCTTCCAGGGAGACCTTAGAGCACCTTCCAGTGCCTGAAGGGGCTCCAGAAAAGCTGGGGAGAGACTTGTTACAAGTACTTTGAGTGAGAGGACAAGGGGTAATGGATTAAAACTGGAAAAGGGGAGAATTAGGTTAGACATTAGGAAGAAATTCTTCACTCTGTGGGTGGTGAGACACTGAAACAGGTTGCCCAGGGAAGTCGTGGCTGCCCCATCCCTAGAAATGTTCAAGGGCAGGTTGGATGGGGCTTGGAGCAACCTGGTCTGGTGGGAGGTGTCCCTGCCCATGCAAGGGGATTAGTTCTAGGTGATATTTAAGGTCCCTTCCAGTCCAAACTATTCTGTGATTCTGTAATTCTATGATTCTATGATACTTGCTGTTTTGGAAAACTTTGGTTGGTGTGTCTCATCTCTGATGTGATGGGGCCCTCAGGCCATACCATACCACCTGCTTACAAGCAAACCCAAGCACAGACTGAATGGTTTATGTCTCCCTCCTTGTCCTATCTGCTGATTTCAAGTAAGGATGTTTGAGTTGCCTTCAGCTGCCTGAAGGGTGCAAGCCCTAGTGGAAAAAATGGTATGGAGAGAAGAATGGAGTAAGGCACAGCACGACTCATTTGGGGCTTGCTGTGGAGAGAAATGGTGTGAAAGCAAGGACCTGAGTTTGAACATCTCACCTCTGTCACCAGCAGCCCTGCCTACTTCTGTTCTTAGCTAAAACTGCAGGTTGTTGCACATCATTGCATGGAAGAGAGAGGTCTGCAGCAACCTGTCCCATGTGAGCAGGCTGTGGGGACCAAGCATGGCCACGAGATGGTGGGGAAGAGAACTCAGGAAGGGCAGGGAGTCAGGAAGACCTGTGGTTTATGGCTGGGCAGGAGCACAGCAGAGAGCGGCAGGGAAATGGAGAAATGGGTGAAACTGAGTGGGAGAGTAGAAGGATAAAAAAAGAAAATCTAAGGCAAATTAAAATGAAATCTGTGCTGGTGGTTGTGGAACCTTCCCAACGGCAGCTTGGGAATATGAGGACAGTATCCTGGTGGAAGCAGCTCTGTGCAGGGGTGCCCAGCCCTACCAGGGCTCCCAGGGAGCCCCCCGAGCCCTCTGCAGCCCACCCACCCAGCTCCTGAGCCCCTCATTCCTCTGGCAGCAAAACCAGCAGCTCCCCTCTGGGGAAATGCTGCCATCCAGGCTGGCCTGGCCCTCCCCAAAGCTGCTGTGGGAGCTGCCCATGCCTGCCTGGGTATCTCCACGCCTTCCCACACACACGGGAACACCCGTGACTCAGCCTCACAGGACGCTGCAGATAAACAGTCCTGGGCCAGTGGGATGAGGGCAGGGCTTGCTGAGAGGGACCTGCTGGCACAGCTGGGAACACCAAACCAAGGCACAGACATGATAACCTTCCTTTTGGAGGCTTTTCTTTTCAAATGTGGAGATGAGCAGATTGGGAATATTTTTTAACATTAATGGCCTGGAAAGATTTGTGATGGCTACTGTAAGTCCAAGTGAGGACTTCAGGCATTGGCAGATGAGAAGCTGTGCCATTGACTTTTACTGGCCTGTACCCAAGAGCAAATGTGCAGGTTTGAAAGGAGAAATGGCTGTGTCCCACACAGGTGACTTGTGATACCCTGCCCAGGAAGGCTGAGGATGTAAAAGCCTATCCAGCTTTTATAGGCTGGCAGGTTCCCTGGAAAAATAAGCCGTCCACATTGTTTAATGCAAAGGCATCACTTGTCCCTCAACCACAGTGTGCTGGGGGACTCTTCTGGAGAAGTGTCATGTTAGCTTTGCCCTCACCTCTGCCAGAGAAAGGCTGTTGGGCAGATGGCTCTGGCCAGCAGTGCTTGTTCTTGGGTGAGCCTGAGACTTCTCATGCTGAGAGGGGAACTGCTTTTACCTCCTCCACGACCCAGGAAAGCAACTTAGCCAGTGAGTGCTGATGTAAAAGCAGATACCACTGTCCATCCCCTCTCCCTCAGGCTACGTTCAAAAAGCAATTGCTGCTGCCTCTGAGAGTGGTATGAGGATGATAAATCATTGTCAAGACAGGGCAGCCTGGATGGGTTTGGACGCACAGGTCTCTGTTTTGGAGGTTTGTACTCTCTTGTTCAGCTGAACCGGGATTTAAGTGGAACCTGAAAACCTCTGTGACCTGTAGCTCCAAGGCTCACACTGAGACTTGCAGTCCACGGGGGCTCAGGCTCACACCAGGAGGAACATGCCATGAGCACTGGGATGCACGTTCCTGTCTTGGGAAAGGCTTGCCTAGCTTCCTGACTGAAAGCACAACAAGACTATTTTAGAGAAGCCAAATAGCTTCTAAATACCTTTACAAAAGAGACTGCAACAAATCCCAGCTGACATGTCCAGAAGAGTCATGGCATGCATGAGCTAGCCATGTGAAAAACCTGATTTGTATAATGGCCCCGGAGAGAAAACATTCCTGATGAGTTAGATGTAGAAGTGCAGTTGATGCCACATGGCCAGGCACCATGATAAGTTCCCCTGAACAGACACCATACTATTTTGAGTACTGTAAGTGGAAAGGGCACTGAAGCAAAGAACAAGCGAGTCACAAATCATCTCAAAACTCCACTGCTCAGCTATATCTTAGTCAAACACTGGAAGTTTCTCAGAGGGGAAATACAGATCTCAGCCCAAAGCAGCTTTTTACAAGGTAAGCAACAAAGGTGGTTCTGAAGATGTAGCCTAGGCCATGAAGCAAGAACTAAAGCTGGAGAAACATCAGCCTAGCAGGGATGAGAATTCAGCTGAACGTTGTGTCTGGATGTGCCCCAGGCATCTCCATGGAGCACCTCCAACAGGTCTCACTGTTGGTGCACCAGCACATTTGCAGAGGGGAATACCCCCTGCTCCCACTGTCTTTGAGAACCCCCCGTCTGGCTTCCAGTATGGTGTTGTGATGCCTTTGCAGGGATGGGCAGAACACTGATGGAAGGTGTCCTGCCCGAGTGTCCTGCCCAAGTGTGACTTCCTCACCAATGCGTGTGTTAAGTGTGTGATGCATCTGTGTCAGTGGAGGGAACCTGTGTGTGTCTGTGTGTCCCTGTGCCCGTGAGGTGTTCACAGTCTGCTTTGTCCCCACGAGAGATTGATGCCTGGACTTGGTGCCCTCTAGTGTTGTGAATACTCCAGTACATAAGAAAAAATGAAACATTTTCCCTGCTTCAGAATTCACGATTTTGCTACCTCATGGTACAGTAATTTCTTAATTACACTCCATAGTTACAAGTTAATAGAGAGACCGTGACCCTGAGCATATTGGGTAACTGCAGTCCCAACACCAAATGCCTCAAAATACACCCCAAATTACCTGCAAAATACACCCTAATCTGTTGGATGTGCAGCACTTTATGTGATCCAACAATCCCTGCCCCTGGAATATAAGACATCTGATTTGGGAGACTAATCAGGGACTCAGTAGCCCAAGTGATCTTCTCTCCCACCCTGCCAGGTGCAGGAAATTATGAAGGAAGAAACTGGAGAATCTCACAGGTTAACCTGGCTGCAGCGCTGGTGCCACCACCAACAATTTGAATTCTTTGACCATGGATCAGTACATGCATCTCTGAGCCTGCACCCATCTCAGTGTGGGAAAAGGATCTTCTCACAGGAGTTAGTGGCCCTCACTGATGGAGCTTTAAACTAGATTTGAAGGGGAAAGGGAAAACTGAGCCTACTGCAAACCTGGGGAATGCATGACAGGGTTTCCAGGTCTGGAATTGATAGAGGTAACAGGAGACAGGAAGGTAACACCCATGAAACACCTGGGGGTATAAAAGGGTGTCCATCTCAGAAAGTGACATGGCCAGCCCAGCTGAAGTGCCTCCACACCAATGCACGCAGCATGGGCAACAAACAGGAGGAGCTGGAAGCTGCTGTGCTACCCGAAAGCTACGACATAGTGGCAGTTACAGAAACCTGGTGGGATGAATCCTGTGACTGGAGGGTGGCTGTTGAAGGCTACAAGCTGTTCAGAAGGGACAGGAGAGGAAGAAGGGGTGGAGGTGTCGCCCTCTATGTAAAGAACTGGATAGAGTGTGAAGAGTTGTCCCTAAAGAATAGCCATGAGCAGGTTGAAAGTTTATGGGTGGGAATTAGGGATTGGGACAACAAAGGGAGCCTGGTGGTTGGAGTCTATCACAGACTGCCCGAGCAAGTGGAGCCCATTGACAAAACCTTCTTACTCCAGCTCGAGGAGTTGTCACTTTCACAGGCTCTCATCTTGCTGGGGGGTTTCAAGCACCCTGACATCTGTTGGAAAAGTAGCATGGCAAGCTCTAGGCAATCCAGGAGACTCCTGGAATGCCTCAGTGACAACTTCTTAAGTTAAGAAATTGACAGTCCTACCCGGGGGGATGCGTTATTGGACCTGGTGGTCACAAATGCAAGTGAACTCATCAGGGATATCAAAGTTGAAGGCAGTGACCATGTACTAGTGCAGTTCCCTGCCCTAAGGGGTACCAGGCAGATGAGAAGCCTAGTCAGGACTCTGAATTTTAGGAAAACAAAATGCCAGCTCTTTGAGGAGTTAGTAGATTGAGACTGAGGTTCTCAACAACTTTTTTGCCTCAGTCTTCACTAGCAACCCCTCTCCTCATGGCTCTTCAAGTTGATGGCCCACAGGATGGAGACCAGGGAGATGAAGTCCCTCACACAGTAAGTGAAGATAAGGTTTGTGACCATCTGAGGAACCTGAAGATATACAAGTCCATGGGACCTCATGAGGTGCATCCCAGAGTCCTGAAGGAACTGGCTGATGTAGTTTCCAAGCCACTCTCCATGATATTTGAAAAGTCCTGGCAGTCAGGTGAAGTCCCTGGTGACTGGAAGAAAGGAAACATGACACCCATTTAGGACCCTGGGAACTATCGACCTGTGAGCCTCACCTCTGTGTCCGGGAAGAACATGGAGCAGATCCTCCTAGAAGACATGCTAAGGCACATGGAAGACAGGGAGGATCCACAACAACCAGCACAGCTTTACCAGGGGCAAATCCTGCCTGACCAACCTAGTGGTTTTCTATAGTGGAGTGACTGCAACAGTGGACAAGGGAAGACCTATGGATGTCATCTATCTAGACTTCTGCAAGACCTTTGACATGGTCCCTCACAGCACCCTTCTCTCTAAGTTGGAGAGATATAGGTTGATATGTGGACTGTTCAGTGGATAAGGAACTGGCTGGATGGTCACATCCAGAGGGTGGTGGTCAAGGGCTCTAAGTCCAGATGGAAACCGGTGACAAGTGGTGTCCCTCAGGGGTCATTTGGCCCAGTG
Organism: Apus apus; assembly: GCF_020740795.1. Taxonomy (NCBI): domain Eukaryota; kingdom Metazoa; phylum Chordata; class Aves; order Apodiformes; family Apodidae; genus Apus; species Apus apus. The sequence continues at coordinate 20,248,058 of NC_067293.1, forward strand.
CTGTTTAATATCTTCATTAATGATGTTGGCAGTGGCATTGAGGGCACCTTCAGCAGGTTTGCTGATGACACCAAGCTGGGTGGTGTGGTCAATACACCAGAGGGACAGGATGCCATCCAGAGGGACCTGGAGAAGAGAAGTGGGCCCAGGTGAACCTCATGAGGTTCAACAAGGCCAAGTGCAGGGTCCTGCATCTGGGCTGAGGCAACCAGAGATATGAACACAGGCTGGGGGAGGTCACACTTGAGAGCAACAATGTGGAAAAAGACCTGGGGGTACTAGTGGATCAAAAGCTGGACAAGAGCCACCAATGTGCAGTTGCAGCCCAGAAGGCCAACAGCATCCTGGGCTGCACCACAAGAAGTGTGGCCGGCAGATGGAGAGAGGTGATTCTGCCCCTCTGCTCTGCCCTGGTGAGACCTCACCTGGAGTTCTGTGCCCAGCTCTGGAGGCCCCAACACAAGAAGGATGTGGAGCTGTTGGAATGTGTCCAGAGGAGGGGAACGAAAATGATCTGAGGGCTGGAGAAGCTCTCTGATGAGGACAGGCTGAGGGAGTTGGGGTTGTTCAGTCTGGAGAAGAGAAGGCTCAAGGGGGACCTTCCAGTGGCCTTCCAGTACCTGAAGGGGCTCCAGAAAAGCTGGGGAGGGACTTTTTGCACATGTTTGTAGTGAGAGGAGAAGAGGTAATGGATTAAAACTGGAAGAGGGGAGATTTAGGTTAGAGATCAGGAGGAAATTCTTTAATGTGAGGGTGGTGAGAGCCTGGCCCAGGTTGCCCAGGGAAGCTGTGGCTGCCCCATCCCTGGCAGTGTTGAAGGGCAGGTTGGATGGGGCTTGGAGCAGCCTGGGTTGGTGGGAGGTGTCCCTGCCCATGCAGGGGGGTTGAAACTTGATGATCTTTAAGGTCCCTTCCAATTCTAACCCTTCTATGATGCTATGATCTCGCAATCACCACACAACCAGTCACTCCTGGGTGCAGGTTGGCAAGCCATTGAAGCCCACCTGAGCCTGTGCTGCTGCCAGAGGGGCAGCCTGGCCACTCCCAGGTCTCTTTCTTAGCTGTCCTTGGGGCAGCTCTGGTGCTCCCTTGTGTGGCTGTGAGGTGCTGATCTGAGCAGGAAAAACCGAACAAAACGCAGGAGCAGTGTTTCCAGCTCTGCTGGCAGTTTTCTCTGGCTCCCATGAGGCCACAAAGGCGAGCAGCAGGGCCCTGCAGAAAGGAAGGGGGGAGAGAGGAGATGCTGGCCCCAGCCATGGCCCTGGCACCACAGGCTCCAACTGGCTGTGGCAGAGCAGCTCCCATGGGAACAGCAGCCCCGTGCACCCAGCTGGGCCACCACAGACCCCACGGGCTGGGGACAGCTCTGCCAACACCCACCCTCCCACCCCACCGGCCACATGCTCTACTGCAAATCTTTCACCCTGATTCCATCAGCTTGTTAGCAGAAAATAATCCTACAGGTGACCTCTGCCGACAGCATTTTGCTCAGTGAAGCAACTCTTACATCAGCTTGCCAAGTGCCAAAGCTGGTGTCCGTGTCCTCGGCTGTCCTGCCTGCCTTGCAGCCCCGAGGCCAGGCAGCCCCTCGTGCCGTGATGCAAGAGGGGCCTCAGCCTTGCAGGGCAGGGCAGTTGCATCAGACACCCACCCACGTGAGGCCAAGTGCCCCATGTGAGGGATGAAGTCATCCTCACCCCCCTGCAGAGCCACTCCTGGGGAGCTTTTTTGTTGCCTGCCGAGATTGCATCATTAACCTCGCTGAAGCACCGAGCTGTGGAAAATCAAAAGAGTCAGTGGGGAAGCAGCGAGGGGGCTGCCTGCTCAGCTGCATTTCATACCAAATCCTTCCAGTTATTCCCATCTGACAGTGGCTTCTCTAGAAGCTTCCACTCTGTGATGGTGGGGAACTCATGCAACTTCTGAAAATCATTTGCTGGAGAGAGATTCCTTGAATTTTGAAAAAAGGAGAGACAAATGGGGACAACGTCCCAAAATAGAGGGGTTCAAACCAAGCACAGTTCAGGTACACATCCTCGTGCAGCAGCTTGCTGAGAGCTGCTGCCCAAGCCCCTGAATTTCAGCACCACTAACTCTTCTCTTAGGAATGATTTCTTTACTAGAAGAGTGGTCAGGCTGTGGGAAGCCCCCCAGTACCGGCTTGTGACACAGGCCCTGGCACAGGCCGCCCAGGGAGCGGGTGGAGTCACGATTCCTGGAGGTATTCAAGAAGCATGGAAATGTGGCTCTTCAGGGTGTGCTTTAGTGGGCATGGGGGGGGGGTTGTGTGTTGTGTGTTGTGGGGTGACTGGTTGTGGTTTTGTGGTTGCTTAGTTTTGGTTTGGTTTGGGGTTGTTTTGTTCTGATTTGGGGGGGGTTGGGGGCGTGCTGGGTTTTTTCCCTTCTCTCCCTCCTGCACAAGAAAGTTAAACTTGGGAAACACTCCAACGGAGTCAGTCTTTTACACAATAACCCTGGGATCCTTCCAGGAGAACTCCCCTGAACCACCCCAAAGGTTCACAGGGCGAGTCACGCCAAGTGTGCGGCTGGACATTCATTCTGAGCGGGAGGAGCCCCCGGCCCCGCGTGCCCCGGGGCTGCCCGAGGGCACCGCCGCAGCGGAGCCTGTCCCTTCGCTGCCGGGACAGGGCTGGGCAGTGCTGGGCCAGGGACTCTTCCCACATCCAACCCCCTGCAGCTGGGAAGCCAAACAAATCCAGGTCTTTGGGAGCCAGGGACCTCCACTCCCGTGTCCCCAGGGTTTGTATTTTGTCACATCGCGGCCGAGCAGGGGAGCACCCGCTGTGGCTCGCTCCGGACGCCGCGTGGCGCTGCGCAGCCGCCTGCCCGGGTCCCAGAGCCTGTGCCCGGCAACCCCGGACCTGCCCCCGCCAACCCCGGACCTGCCCCCGCCAATCCCGGACCTGTCCCTGCCAATCCCGCCCCCGGTCCCGCTCCCGCGCTCCCCTGCGTGGGCGGACATTTGCATATCCCCGCCCAGGAGGCGGTGTCCGCCAATGGGAGGCGGCGGGGCGGGGCCTGGCGGGGGCGCTGCCTGGGGCGCTCGGCGCTGCACGCGGGAGTTCGGGGAGTCCCGGGAGTCCCGCCGGGCTCTGTCCCGCTCCGCTCCGCACGGTCCCGCCGGGCTCTGCCCCGCTCCCGCTCCGCACCATCCTGCCGGTGTCTCTTCACTGTCCCGCCTGCGCTGCCTGTCCCGGTCCTTTACCGCACCGTCCTGCCGGCACCGGGACGCAGGTAAGCTGAGGGGTCCACGCACCTGCCCGCCCGCGGCGGCGGTCCCACCCTGCCCTGTACCGGTGCCACCGCCGGGCGAGGGAGCCAGGGGCCGGCGGGGGCCGCAGTGGGTCCGTACCCGGGACGCGCGTGGGCTGCGACCGGCTCCGGCGGGGACCCCCGAGAGCCGGGGGGGAACCGGGCCGGGGGCTGCGGGGGCCGGGTAGTTCGGGGGCCGGGGGTGCCGGGTGGGGGGTAACGCGGGGTGGTCCTGTCGCCGGGGGCCGGGACGTGCCCGGACACATCCCGGCGCGTTGCCCGCCATCCCGCGGGCGGGCGGCGGGGGGCGCCGGTGGCGCGAGCGGCTCCCGGGGGTCCCGGCCCCTCGCCACGCGTGGGGCGGCGGTGGCCGGGCCGGGGAGCGGCGGGCGAGCCGGGGGCGGGCGGCACCGCGGAGACCGCCCCCCCGCACAGCGTGGGCGGCCCGGACACGGCACCGCCCCCACCCACGCGTGGAACCCGCCCCGCATCCACAGCCGGGCCCCGCAGCCCCCGCCAGCCTGGCGTGCTGGCCTCGGTGGGCGATGGGCTGTCCCGCCCCCCCGGGGCCGCGGCTGCCGGTGCCCGGGTCGCCCCCCGCGGCGCGGTGGGAATCGCGGTGTCACCGAGCGGGATCGCTGCGGTCCCGGGACTGCAGGAAGGGTTTTCACCCGTCGAAAGGTGTCAAGCGTTTTAAGGGCACACTTAAGTGGTTCAGATTAAGTACTGGTGGCAAATTCTTTTATTCATAACAGTCATTTCTCAAATGACCTGCTGCTTTTCTCTTCTCAGTGTGGTATGTGTGAGTTTCTTTATGATGTGAAGAAGAAAACCAGGCACTCCACAGAGACTGAATTGCTATTGCAAGCAAGTCAGTGACCGTTACTAAGAAGTTGGTGTGGGGCAAAAACCAGGTAGAAATCCAAGGTTTTATGAAAGTTGATAGCAGTTTGGAAGTCTTGCTTACTAAGCAGGCAGTTTGGATGTGCAAGATGGGCAGGCAGAGCTTGACAGACATCAGTAGCTATGGATCCAACCTCTAATCATTTATCACACCTCTATGCAGTGACTGAGGGAACAGAGCCCTGTAGGCATAACCCTGGGGGCCCTAGGACTGAAGTCACCCACATCCCAGAGGTTCTCCAGGACCTCTCCCTTTCTCAAGCCTTGGTTGTCCACAGCAGTTTGCAGCACAGCTCCTGCTCCCTGCGGGCACTTGTCACAGCCTCTCCTTTGGGCAGGATGTACCTGTGTCTGGGGACTGCCTTGTGGGACTCTGCAAAGCTGAATGGGGATGGCAGCAAAACCAGGAGCCATGAGCTCTGGCCTATGTTGGGGGGGCTGGTGTTTCAGATGCCTCCCCATGCAGCTGGAGTGAGCAAGCAGGAGTAGGAGGTGAGTAGTGCAACCTGGGGGCTGTTGCAGGGCAGTGAAGGGGGTTGAGACCAACCTGGAGTGCTTCCCACCTGAGGTCAGGGTGCTTTCAACTACAGCAAACCAAAGTTCCCACTCCAAATGAAACAATCAGTGGACAGTCTTGTGAGCAGAACTTCCAGATATATTGGAAAACCTGCTGATTTCCAAGCCATGGTGAAAATACTCATTCAGCCTTTTTCCCCCTATTTTTGCTTCCCTGAGCTTCAGGGGAGGTGGTCACTCCCAGCATGGCTTCTAGTGTAGGGAGGCACAGAGAGATGCTGTCCAGACAAAACGAGGACAGACCAATGAGCAGGAGCAGAGGAATGACTGAGCAAGAGACTGGGATTAGACACAGCCATACACAAGGCATGCAGTAATATTTTCCAGATAACATTTCATTTTTTCCCCCCTCCTTTTCACTTGCAGATATTTAGGATTTCAGCTCTCTGGTATTATGTTCCAGTGTATACAAGTGTCTCATCTGGGTTGCAGTTACTGCCTGGAGGGAGTAGTCTGTGAAACCTCCTGTGATGTCCCACTGGCTTGTGTGGTGATGTGGAGAGACACAGCAGGTGTGTGGGTGTCAGAGACCCTGAGGGTCGGTCTCAGCATCCTCCTGTCCCAGGCAAGCAGAGACCTGTGGCTCAAGGGACCAGCCTGGCCATTCCCTGCCTGCCCCCAGTACCTCCTGGGCCATGGTCAGATGGGGAGAACCAGAAGCATTAACACTGTCACTGATGATTTTCTGGGTGCCCTTTCATTGACTGATTTCCTTGCCCTTTTTTTTTTTTTTTTTTTTTTTTCCCACCAGAATCCATGAGCTGGACATAACAGAAATTCAGAAATAGTTTATATTCCTAGATAATCTGCTTTTTTTTCAGTTACATTTTCAGAAGAAAAAGTGACTGGATTCCAGCACTGTCACAGAGGTGAACAAACTGCAGCTGCCACTGTAGCTTTGCTGAGATGCCTTTTGTCTCAAGCAGTGAAATTCATTCAGTAACTGATATTTTTGCATCTTGAGTAACAACACGGTGGGGAGCACATTCTGCTCGCCCTGCTTGGGCAAGTTGTCCCATTAAGACAGTAAAAAAGTCCTTTAACAAATTATGGTGGCTTTAAGTTAGAAGATTTCATGCATCTCCAAACAATGGCAGTACATTTTGATTCCCTCCAACTTGCATTTATACTCTGTCTTGTTTATATTCCTCTTAGGCAAATAAAATCTGTTGCTGTGGCAGACACCTTGAGCTCCTGTGTAGTTCCCATACCCAAGGGGGTGTTTTGTTATTTGTTTTTGTGGTTTTTTACTTTCAGCTAATTAGAACCAGTTGTTTCAGTGGCTCATTAGACTATCAGAAAGTGCTGCTTTACCAGGGCAGTGCTGTGTGGTTTGGACGTATGCTCCACTTACAAATTAAATGTCTCGGTTCTGGTGTTGTTAAAATAAGAAGTAAAAAAAAAAAATAAAAAAAATTATAAAATCCCACAACTTTGAATTTCATGCCAGATATTCAACAAAGAGTTTGTTCCATGTATCATTATGCTGTGGCTGGAGGAGCAGCAGGGGCCTGCTCTGCACCTCCTGGTGTTGCTGGCAGGGTTGCGGTGTTGCTGTCTCCCACCATCGTGCTGGCTGATGGCCCCAGCATGGAGCTGTGCTGGGGTGGGATTCCTTTTGCCCTGTAGTTTTCTCTGTTTGGGAAACTAGTTTAAGCTGTGGGGTTGGGTCGCTAGGGCAGTAAGGTGGATTGGGAATTGGCTGGAGGACAGAGCTCAAAGCGTTAAGCAGGGCAGAGTGTGGTTGGAGACCTGTGTCGAGTGGGGTCTCCCAAGGGTTGATACTGGAACCAGCCCTGTTCAATGTATTGATCAATGACCTGGGCAAAGGGATAGAGTGTGCCTTCAGCAAGTTTGCTGATGATACAAAACTGGGAGGAGTGGCTGACACACCAGAAGCCATTCAGCGAGACCTGGACAGGCTGGAGAGTTGGGCAGGGTGAAACTTAATGAAATTCAACAATGATCAGTGTAAAGTACTTCATCTGAGGAGGGATAACCCTATGGATCAGTACAGGTTGGGGACTTACCTGCTTGAGGTAAGGACCTCATGGTCCTGGTGGACAACAGGCTGACCATGAGCCAGCAATGTGCCCTTGTGGCCAAGAAGGCCAATGGCCTCCTGGGGTGTATTGAGAAGAGTGTGGCCAGTAGGTCAAAGGAGGTTCTCCTCCCCCCTCTATTCTGCCCTGCTGAGGCCACATCTGGAATACCATGTCCAATTCTGAGATCCCCCATTCATGAACAACAAGGAACTACTGGAGAGGGTCCGGCACAGGCCACAGAGGTGATGAGGGTCTGGAGCATCTGCCCTGAGGAAAGGCTGGGAGAGCTGGGGCTGCTTAGCTGGAGAGGAGGAGACTGAGGGGGGATCTCATCAGTGCTGGCCAACATCTGCAGGGGGTATCAGGAGGGTGGAACCAGACTCTTTTCCACAGTGTCCATTGACAGGACAAGGGGCAATGGGCACAAGATGGAGCACAGGAGGGTCAAGTTAAACATAAGGGAAAAATGTCTTTATTCTGAGAGTAAAAGAGCCTGGGACAGGCTGCCCAGAGAGGTTGTGGAGTCTCCTTCTCTGGAGACATTCCAAACCTGTCTGGATGTGTTCCTGTGGGATCTGCTGTAGGTGACACTGCTCTGTCAGGGGGATTGGACTAGATGATCTTCAGAGGTCCTTTCCAACCCTGACAACTCTATGAGGGATGTATCCCCAGCAACAGACCATTCTGAAGTGTAGAGAAGTTTGTTAATACGTGACAGAAAGTGGTTAAGTTGTGTTTGCAGGACAGTTTCACCAAAAGGCTGCTGGTTCAGGTTTTTTGCTTGTTCTGTTGTGGGGTTTTTTTTGTTTGGCGTTTTGTTTTGTTTTCTTTTTGTGTGTGTTTTTGTTGTTTGGTTTGTTTGGTTTTTTCCCCACCAGTACTTCTTTCTTGTGTTACAATGGCACTTTGACAACCCAATGAAAACTTATCTCTTTGTTCTCATGACTTGGGTGTCTTGGGTCCTTTTCTGTTGCCTGCAACTCTTTTTCATAGAATCACAGAATCTGCTGAGTTGGGAAGGACCCATCAGGATCACCAAGTCCAACTCCTGTCCCTGTGTAGGGCACCCCAAGAATCACACCATGGGCCTGAGAACATCATCCAGATGCTTCTGGAACTCAGGCAGGCTTGGTGCTGGGACCACTGCCCTGGGAGCTTGTTCCAGTGCTCAACCACCCTCTGGGTGAAAAGCCTTCTCCTGATATCCAACCTAAACCTGCCCTGATGCAGCTTCTGCCATTTCCCCCAGTCCTTTCACTGGTCACAGGGGTGAAGAGATCAGGACCTGCCCCATCTCTTCCCTCCTGAGGAACCACAGACTGCAATGAGGTCACTCCTCAGCCTCCTCTTCTCCAAGCTGCACAATTCAAGTGACCTTTGGACACCCTCCAATAGCTTCATGTCCTTTTTACATCTTTATACTCTTGTGATGAGTAAAAGCCTGAATCTGGAGTCCAGACTGGAGCACTGGCCGCGCTGGCCCCCCTGCGCTGGGCTGGCGGGGGTGAGGGGCTGCAGGCTTGGAGCTCGCCAAGAGGTCGGGTCTGGGCTATTACTGTGCCAGCCCTCAGGGTGGTTGTGTCACCCCTGCTGAGCCTGGCCCTCGACTTTTAATTTTTCCTACAGCGTTCAGCCCGTAGCTGAACCCTAGTCCTGAACCTGCACTTCTGGGGCATTGGCACCCAGCTGCCTCTCTGCCACCTTCTGAGATGGTGACAAATCTCCTTTATTTATTCGGTAGTGTCAGTAACCTTTATGTTATTTATAGTGTCTGAGCATTCCCCTCCCGAGATGTTTGCAAGATAAATTTATCTCCCTTAGCTTCCCAGGGCCAGTCCTCGTTGCTTTTCCTCGCGGCAGCCAACGAGCCCCGGCTGTGCGGGAGCTGCGGCGCGGGGTGACTCATGCTCTGTGCTCGTCCGGGACAGGCTTCATCTCCAATGAATCTCGGCCCTTCCGAGCCTGGGGAGCCCGTGCAAGCGTCTGCTTCCAGAAGGCATCCGGCGAGGGAGTGGTGGGGGATTAAGGAGAGGAGCACAGAAAAAGCCTGCGGAGGAATGCTGCTGGGGTGCCTGGGAACGGTGGGGCTGGGAGGGGAAAGGGGCTGTGGTAGGAGGGGCCGGGGTGTTCGAGGGGCCCTCCTCGCCCCCAGCCCCCTCTGCTGCCAGAGCCTGGCAGGGGACGGGTGTCCCAGCCAAGCCTTCCCTCCTCCCGAGGCTGTGGAGCAGGATGTCTCTGGTTGAAAGGCCAGGTTTTCCCGGGTGGTTCAGGCTGTTCAGGGTGGTGGTCTTCAAAAGAGCTTTTCCAGGTGCTCTCCGTTCCTGATGGGTGTTTAGACATTAAGGAGTTGTGCTCTCAAGGCTGGCCGAACACTGTTTTTCTCCTGACTTTCTGCACAAAGTAAAGATTGGTCTAGTGGGGGTGGATTTTATTTAATTTCTGTCATCAGAGTAAGAACCCACGTGAAATAAGCAGAAATGAACAGATGGTCCCAAATCTCCAAGGGAGTTGTTCAGTTTTGTAGTTTCAGCCCGAGCTGCTTGTTCTCAACAAGTCGGGGGTCCCAAGCTCCCCTCTGAGCTGCCCTCCTTGAGGGTGCAAACCATGGCTCATGGGGCTGGAGGTGTTCTGCCCTTAACTTCAACTGAGCTGCTCATTCCTCTTGGAAAGGCTCTGGATGGTGTTTTCCAGGGATGTGGGTGCTTGTCCCCCGAGATGCCTGCAAGTGAGCCTGCACCAAGCAGGAATGTGTGTGGAGCAGGAGCTGGAGCAGCCCGTGTGGCTCTGGGCCAGCCCAGCGGGACCACAGGAGTGTGTCTTCTGCCAGGGACACGGCTGGTCACTGGCATCTGGTTGTGTCAGCCCAACTCAGCCATGCTGGCTGGTGCTGGGACTTGGTTGGGACTGAGCTCTCTGCCCATAGTCTGGGGTGCCCAGACCCACAGCCAGGGCTGGCAGGGTCCTCTGGCCTCCTGCAAATCGTGACCTAAGCAATGAGTGTGTCAGCCTTAATACTGGAAATGAAATCTCATTTGCTCCACCATGAGGGCTGCAACAAGGCAGCAAAACCAGGCAGTTCCTTCCCAGCCTTGCTGGGAGGCCTGTGCTGCGCTGCTGGAGCAGCCTTTTCCTGCCACAGTGACATCTGACATCTGTGGTGCACAAGAAATGTAGAGCAGAAACTTCTGCCTAGAGCAGGGCACTCTGCTCATCTTGAGCATGTTGGGGCTGGCTGTGACCTCTCTGCCTTCTCCTCCTCAGGCTCCCGGCCCCTCTCCAGCTCCAATGGCCTGCCAAGAGAGTGAGTACCTGGATGAGCATGGGCAATGTACTCCCTGCATCAACTGCAAGCCTGGACTGGAGCTTTCCAAGGTAAATTGGCTGCTCTGGAAGGACCAGGAATCATCTGGCACTGAGGCTTTTACAGTGCCAGGGGAATCCTCTGCCAACCCTCCTTTGGAAGGATAATCTTGGGTCCTGGCATGCTGGGAAGAGCTCGGGCTCAGTGAGAAGGGGCAGTGAACAGTTTCCGTCACCCTGGACAGGAGGGGAGACGGTGGCAGTGACAGTAGGAAGGGCTTTCAAGTTTCTGCTTGGTGCCCGCTTCCCTTCTGGCTGATGGAAATCGGAGTCTCCCAGTCCATAGTGCAGTGAAGCTGTGCTGCCTGGCCAGGTGGGCGCTGGGTGGGCACCAGCAGGACGTGGCTGCAGAGGGTCTGGCCCAGTCTCAGCAGTGGGGCTGGCATGGGATCCCCCCGAGACATGCTCCCCAGGGCACATCACTGCCGGAGCTTTCCTGCTCCTTAACTACAGCTGGCGGCCCTGGCTGGGCAGCGCTCGGCATCCCTGTCTCTGCTCTCATGGCATCTGCCCTCAGCTGGGTCTTGAGGACCCTTTGTAGTCACCCCTCCACCCGTTGTCCCCAAGAAGGGGTGCCATTTTCCTGGGCGTTGCTTTGGGACCTGAAGTGGCTCCTTGCCACAGCCATGCACTGACCTCGTGTCTTGCAGGACTGCGGCGATGGCAGCGGGGGGGACGCGCAGTGTGTCCCCTGCCCTCCCAGGAAGTTCAAGGACAACTGGGGCCACCATGGCTGCAAGCCCTGCCTGTCCTGCACCCTCATCAACCGCGTCCAGAAGTCCAACTGCACAGCAACAACCAACGCCGTCTGTGGGGAGTGCCTGCCAGGGTGAGTGGGGCTGGACCCTGGCTCCTGCAGGACTGCCATGGGCACACCCGGGAGCCTGCAGGGAGGGCATGGGTGGGGGGATTTATCTGGGCTCACCCAGAACATGGAATTTGAGAGGAGGCCCAGTGACCCAGGGCCACCTCTTGAGAACACTGTAAGTGACATGCCAATCAGACCCATCTGATGGCCCCCTTGTAGCTCTAGAGAAGGGAACCTGAAGGCTCCCATGAATGAGCAGTGGAAGAAAACTCCTTCCAGGCCTGAGTTGTTCCTGTTGACACCCAGGTGGCTAAGCCCTGGAAGATGAATGACCAGTGCCACTAGTGATCCCCAAAGAAGGGGACAGACCATGCTTCGGCTGCTGTGAAGTGCCTGAGGGCTGCAGACCACATGCAGGCCAGCAGCGTGGCTCCTGAGAGAGGAGCCAGAATGGGCTCTGGTTTATGAACCTCTTCCCAGATGTGGTTCTAGGCTGGGATGTTTCTGTGGCTTTGTGGAGCTATTGATCACTAGCACCCACTTTAGCAGGTGTGGGGTGGGGGGGACAGTTCGAGTGATGTCTCCCCTTGGCCCCAGGGTGACAGACATGAAAAAGTAGCTGCGGGTCCAGCTTCAGCCAGCAATAGCGAGACCTGCCGCCTTGGGGGGTCCCAGCCCACCGGGCAGGAGGAGTTGGATGAACCCCATCTCCCCGTAGCTGGGCTGGTGGGGCTCACCATGGCCTGTGTGGTGAGGAGACCCTCTGCTCTCTTGGCAGGTTCTACCGGAAGGCGCGGATCAGCGGGCAGCTGGACTGGGAGTGCATCCCTTGCACCAAGCAGACCCCCACCTCTGAGCCTCAGTGTACGTGCTGTCCCTCACCCATGGGGACCAAGGTCCTCTGGGGTAGAGGGCTGGTGAGGACATGGCAAAGCATGGTGCATGCCAAGTCATTGTGACCACGTCAAAGGCGCTCAGACGTGCACCATCCTCTCACTGATCCTGCTTGCTGGCCACAGCACCAGCTGCTGTCCCACAGACCTGCTGGACAAAGGAGGCATGGTCATCACACATGAAGAGGAATGGGCAGGGGGTTGCCCAAGCCTGGGGTTAGGCTCCAATGTTTTGTGGGTGGTGTGTTTGCAGGTCGATCCAGAGTAAACCTGGTGAAGGTAGCCATCCCCACTGTACCACCGCAGGGCACAGCCCTTCTTGCCCTGACCAGCAGTGCCCTGGTCATCATCGTACTGGTGCTTCTGGCCCTCTCCATCATCTACTGCAAGCGGTTTTGGAAGAGCCAGTGCCAGCGAGGTGAGTTGACGCCTGCAGAGGTTCTCTCCCTTTCCTGGTCACACATACCTGTGGCCTCTCCTCACCATGTAGAGTGTTGCCCCTGCTGCTGCCACTCTTGCAGCATGCAGTGACCCAAACATTCCTCTGCTCCTGCAGAAGAAACACATTTCTACATCTGCAGGACCTTTCTTGTGCTTTGCCTGCTCCAAGTCCCAGCAGAGCCTCCTTCCTCCTTGGTACCATAGTCAGGAGGAGAAGAAGGCTGTTCCACAGGCAGAGCTGGCTGTCCTCTCTCCTGGGGTTTCCTGGGGGCAGATTAAGTTTCAGCAGCTCCTTGCAGAGCAAGGCTGCGGGACTAGTTAGGGAAGAGGGCAGTGGGTCTGGTGGCTGGGGTTGGGACAGGCTGGCATCCAGCCGGTAGACATACCTCACAGCTGAGGACACACCAGGGAAGCAAGCCAAGCCTTTGCTCAGACTGCTTCTCCTCTATCCTCCAAGTCTTCCTGAGGACTCAGAACTTCTCAGGCCAGCGAGCGACGTTCCCAACCACGGCAGTGCCTGGCAGATTCCTGTGTGAGGAGCAGATGTCTAGTCCCTGCTGCCTGGGTACGAAGAACTGCTACAGGCAGGCAGAAGGTACCTGCTCCTGCAGCCTCTCGGGTAGGGAGGGAGGGTGGTGCTGGTCTCCAGAAGGCATAGTGAGATGCCCTTAGGCAGGAAGGACAGTGTCCAAGTCCCACCAATGTGAAATTCAGGACCACCCTTAGAAACACTTGCAGACCCTGAACCAGGAATCCTCGCATGCAGCCCCTCCAGCTCCTGCTCCCCCCCAGCCTGCTCCTGCTCTCCTTGAAACTGGAGGGAGAGATCAGCCACTCGCAAGACTTTGCAGAAAGGCACCAAAGTGGCTTTGCTCCGTGGTGCAGGGGTCTGGCCTCTGCCTGGTGGCTCCGGGTTGTGCTGAGTCCCACCTGTTTCTGGTTTCAGGCCCCATGGAAGCAGCGCAGTACATTTCGGAGGGTGAAGGCGTGGGTCTCCAGCTTCCCTCCCTCCAGCTGGAGATGGACTTACCCCCAGCTGTGGCAGTTGGCACTGCCTCCAAAGCCCAGCTGGGCAGGAGCCTCCTGGAAAGCCAGCCCCTCATCCGCGCCTCGGGCTGCAGCGACTGCCTGGCTGGGGTCCTGCCACCTGCAGCCCCCTGGCAGGGCCAGCCAGAGGCCCTTGCCCCCCTCTCCTCCTGCGCCTCTGAGATGCAGCACAAGTGGCCTCATGCCCCAGTGGAGTGCACTGAGCTGGACCTCCAGAAGTTCTCCACCCAGGCAGACTTTGTGGGCAGCGAGCGGCCGGAGGAGGCAGCACCGAGGGTCCCGGCGGAGAGCAGGGGCAGCGGGCGGGAAGTGGCCCCGCACCCACCCCCCACCTTCCCCAGCCCCACCACTGAAAGTGGGGAGCAGACGGTGAGTTCTCCAGCCTCTTTGCTCCTCTGACCTGCTGCTGGACACACAGGGCTCAGGCATAGGGTGCTGGGCTCGCCAGTGGTTTAGGGATGTAAGCAAAGGTTCATTAATATCTGGGACTAGCCGCTAATTACTGAGAAAGATTCGCCAGGTGTTTGGTGATACGTCACTCAACAGGCCACCGGCCATGGAGATGTGACCTGCTGGAGTAGTTTCAAACATCCAAAAGACTATAGTCAACTTATCAAATATATGATCATATCTTTAACTGATGTGCTCTCAAGTGGCTTGTCCTCCTGTTCTCCAGAAAGCTGACCTGGCAGTTTGGGGAGCTAGTTGCTCCTCCCTCTCTGCTGAGCTCTCAGTGAATCCAGTAACTAACATCTCGTTTGGCAGAGAGATGCATCAAACAGCTTCACTCCAGGTCACAGTTCATGAAAGCAGTTTGCTGGGAGGCCCTGGAGCATCCCAGGGAAGTCACTGGCTCTGTGGGGTGGTTGTGCTGGAAGGAGAAGTGTTGTTCCTCCAGCAGGCCTTGCTGTTCTCACCAGACTGCCACCAACCTTGAGGTCTTTGTCTTGCCAGGTGGATGATGCCCAGAGCCTTGTGACTCAGATCAGCAGCACTGCCAAGGGTATGTGTCTTTCCAGCCTTGTCTTTTTTCTCCAAGTACTGGGGTAGCAGAGAGAGGCAGATCTGAGAAGGGAGCTCCTCCAGAAGTCCACCATGGCTATGTGGAGGTGACTTTTGTGGCCTTTGGTGTTAGTTCACAAGGTGGATTTTCTCTGATATACCTTGAATATGCAGGTGATTGGTGGGTGGATTCCCAGATGTCACTAATTACCTGCCTCTCCAGGACTGAGCCAGCTCTATGCTGCTGAGCTCTGAAGGTGATGCTGGAGGAGATACCTGCCCTGGCAGGATGGTGTTTCACCTGCTTTGCAGGAACAGGGGTGGCGTCTGTTTTTCATGTCCTGGGCAGATAGGCTGGTTTCTAACCCCATTTTGCTGTGCTGCTGCCCCCAGGTCTCCCAGTAGCAGAACTGCCCCATTCCTTGGTGCAGTCACTTGCCTTCTTGTTGGACCCTTCCATGAATGGTGTGAAGAACTTCAGCCACGTGGCACTGGAGCTGGGGGTCACGCCCCAGCTGCTGGGACGGATATCTGGATTTGAGCAGCTCGTTGCTCACTTCACCTACTCGGGAGCCACGGTCACCATCCCCCTCCTGGCCCAGGCTCTGCAGCGGCTCCAGCGCTTCGATGCTCTGCTCCTGCTCTGTGACCACCTGGTGCTCAGCCAGGCCCAGGGCCACCAGCGCTAGGGAGAGCCGGGAAGGACACGGGAAGCTCCAGGCACTGGGTGATACAGGAGAGCCCTAATGTCACATCATCTCTCTGGTGTGTACGTGGGGAGTACGTGGAGATGGTCTTTTTGCATCACGGACCAGGAGGACACGGCGGGGAGCACCCATCCCTCCTGTGGGGAGCATCTCTCCCTCCAGGTCAATGCCAGGAGGACACAGCCATGCCTCCTCCCAGCCTCCGTGCAGGAGGTTCACTCAGGCCCCTCTGGAGGCCATTTTTCCCCCACTGTGGTGACCCCCTTGTCTGGGAGCAGGGTGCCATGGGTGGCTGTGCCGCCTGTGCTCTCGCTCTGCAGTGTCTCCAAGCTGCCCTCACTCTTGGTGTGGGTTCCCTCAGCCATGGGGCTCAGTCTCTGTGGGCAGCCACCCTCTGATGGACCCAGCCATCACCTCCCTCCCATTCCAGCTTTCCTATCCTTTGTGTCTGACCTGTGCCCTTCTTTCCCAGGTGCCACTGTTCCAGTTTACTTTTCTGGCTTCCATCCCTCTCTGTCAGAGATGGTCCTTGGCAGAGGACCTGGCTGTGGCTGCTGTGCCAGGCTCCAGCCTTTGGCCTCCCTGTGCCACCCTGGCGCCTTCCCCTTCGTGTCCCTTTTGAGAAGCCATGCAGGACTCTGAGACTGATCCTGGGGGCGGGTTGGTGTGTCCTTGTCCCAGTGCAGTGCTGTGGCTGCCACCCTGGGCAGGGTGCTGGCTCACCCCCCAGCCCCGCAGGCATCTGCTGGTGGGGCTTTGCAAGCTGTCCTGCTGGGACTTGGGTGGCAGAGGCAGGGCTGCTCTGCTGCTGTCCCCAGGGAGCAGCGGTGACACGGGTGGCAGAGGCAGGGCTGCTCAGCTGGTGCCATGCCAGCTCCAGGCAGCAGCTGGAGGCTGAAGCTGTGACCGTGGCTCAGAGGTGACATCCCTATGCCAGTCACAGCAGAGCTGGCTTCTTTAAAGTTAATCTCCTTCTTTTTTTTTTTTTTTTTTTTCCCCTGCCCAAAAATGGCATAATTTTCTCATTTCTGGGAGTACCCGTGAGGGAGGGGAGCACCCTTCTGCTTTTAATTTCTTCCTGGAGGATCTGTCAAGAGTTTGCAGCAGCCCCGCCTGGCCGGGCTCGCTGGTTTCGGGTGTTGTGCCCTGGGGCTGGTGGCTGCAGTAGGGCCGGGCTGTTCTGCGGACCCTGCTCCGGTCCCGGGGGGTGTTCTGCCGGCAGCCGGACAGCCCGGGCTCGGGAGCCGGTGCCGGAGCCGAGCCCCGCTCCTGCTGCGGCCCCGGGGCGTGCGGGGGCTGCCCCGGCCGGGAGCGGGGCCAGGGAGGGAGGGATAGATGGGTGCATGGACGGACGGATGGGCGGATAGATGGGTGGATGGATGGATGGACGAATGGATGGATGGACGGATGGATGGATGGACGGATGGATGGATGGACGGATGGATGGATGGACGGATGCCAGCTGCGAATGCCGTTCCTACTGAGGTCATGGGCAGAGCAGCCGGCGAGCGCAGCTTCCCCGCCACGCGTGGCTCAACACGTGGTGCCGTTGGAGGCATCCGGTGTCACCCCGGCTTGTCCCGCCGCCCCGAGCCGGTGGCACTTGCTCAGGTTCTTTGTCCCTTGAGGCTGAGGCAGGGTCTGGCAAGCCCTTTGTGCTGTGTCCCGTGTCGCCAGCCCTGGCCGTGCCGCTGGCCAGCAAGTGGCACTGTTACCCTGCGCCCGCCCCAGCGTCCCCGGCTGAGCGCGCGGGATTCGCTTTATCTAACCGCAATACTTGGAAAAAGCGGGCGACCTTCTGGGAAGGCAGGAGGCTCCTCAGACCTGCCCCAGCACGGGTATTAATAGCTGCTGCTGCTGCTTTCTTTTCCCCATCAAACGCTGTTAAGACTTGAGCACACTCAGGATGTGGTTAGATAACGGGAGGCACTGGCAGTTTCAGCTCGATGTGACACTTTCTCTCCCCCACTGTTTGTTTCGTCCAAAGTCAAGGTTGTTTTATTGCTCTTTACTCTGCAAGACCCACAAGTATTAGACCTTGTGCCCATTTTAGGCTGGGGTTAGTCAGGCTGTTGTTACATTCTTGGTCTCTTACGGAGCAGTCAGGAGAAGTACTGCTAAAGCAAGCACAGCCTGGGGCCAGAGCTTTTTTGTTTGAGGTTTATCTGTGGCAGGGAGAGTGTTTGGATTAATCACCTAATGAAATCGGATAAATATTTAATCCCTCTGTGGGACACACTTAGTCACTTCCAGCAGGAATTAAGATAAATTCACCTACAGCCTCTGAGTAAGAGCATTTGTGCTGCTTGACTCACCAGCTCTGGCTCTGGCACTGGAACTGGTCTGGGTGGCTTGTCCCTGTGTACACGTGCCATCAGTGCCACCATGGTCCCCAGAGCAGCAGGATGGTGGCCAGGCAGGACAGCAGAGCCAGCCTCCTCCTGTCCCACAGCAGCATCAGGAGCCAGGGATGGGCAGGAAGGGCTGGGCAATTAAACACAGTGAATATCAAGGACATAATCACATGTGCTGCATTTGTCCCATCAAGGCATGCTGAGCAGTTCTGGTGGGCCAGTGAGTGGGC
Organism: Apus apus; assembly: GCF_020740795.1. NCBI lineage: Eukaryota > Metazoa > Chordata > Aves > Apodiformes > Apodidae > Apus > Apus apus. Next base: position 20,265,697 of record NC_067293.1, read on the forward strand.
TCTGGGGACACTGGATTGATTATTTTGAATTTTTTTCCTCTCTTTAAAGAAATCAATCCCATCCCCTTAACAGTTTACCTTAAAAACTGAATGGTCAGCATTTTGATGTCTGAGCTGTATTCTTCATGGTCAAACCTTGACCTCTGCCTTGGGGCTGAGGGGGTGGCACATAGGGTAGGTTGTGCTGTGCCACAGCCCCTGCCCAGCCCCACCTGGGTGGGCAGGAGCTGGCAGTGCCAGGCTGGAGTGGTTTTAGTGTGCTTTACCTGCTCTCAGCCCCCCCAGAGCCTCATGCATGTCATTCATATGTGTCCTTGCTGCCAGTGTCCATGTTTGGTGCTGCAGGGAGGCTGGACCCACACGAGCACTGCAGGATGGGGCTTTTCATCCCCCCTCAGCCTCCCCCCAGGGCTGTTCCCCACCCCACTGGTGTCCATGGTGGGCATCCTCCTTCCAGCTATGGTGACAGTCAACTGTGGTGACACAGGCCAAAACCTGTACAGGTGGCCTTTAACTCCCTCTCAGGACCCCTTTGGCCACAAACCCAGCTGAAACCCTCAGGAGTCTGAGAGCCACCAGAGCCTGGAAAATGGGGCATCATGCTGCAGATTGGACATGGGGAGCACCAGCAGTGCCTGGGCAGTGAATTTCTTTAGCTGGGAACCAATGGACTTGATATTTGACCTTTTTTTTTGCTTTTTTAATAGTATTTTCAGCACAGTACATGGTATGTCAGGGAAGTAAATTCCTGTAGGCTGGAGCTGGCATGGCTCAAAAAGAATGGAAAGAAATCAAATAATTCAGCATCTGTGCAAACTTTATGTGGGGCTGAACAATGGAAATACTCTTCTGCAGCAGGATTATTTTTTTTCAAGTGATTGTTTTTGACACCACTCTTGTCTGGAAGTCTGATTTGCAGAAGAATTTCTGTGATAAGTTTTAATCCAGCCCTGTTCTGGAAAGCTCTTAAGCATAGACTTAAAATAGGCACATACTTAAATCCTATTCAAGTGTTTGTTAAAAGGAACAATTAGTCTATCCCTGGGTGCTTTTCTCAAACAGGGTGCTTATGAGAATTGTACTTTCAACATGCCCTTATAGAAGCAGGCAATACTGAAGAAAACTTGGGTTTAGTGATTTGGGCACACTTAGAAGAGTCTGCAAATGTTAGGGAGAAGTGCTCTGTGTGTTCTGGATTACTTAATAATGCAGACTCTGGTGCTTTTTAAAAACAAATAATAAATACTGATAATACATGGTATTTTTTATGTTGGATGTTATTTTTCTTGAAGTTTATGAATAGGTTATTTATATTTTTGTAAGTTCTGTGTCATTACCATTGTAATTCTGAAGCCTGGTTCTTCGTGTTGGTTTTTGGGGTGATGTCTGTATTCAAATAAAGCAGTAGCTGGAGCTCCTGCCCTTTTTGTTAAACAGGGGGGGGTGTTCATGCCCAGACCTGGTGCTCTCCCATCCCTTGTGTTTGTAGTTAAATAAATTTCAGAGCTGGAGGTGGTGATGCTCAGGGAGTTTCATTCCTTTCCCCTCCCACCTGTGGGTTTGTCTGTTGGGCAGGAGGGTGCAGACCCCCACCCCGGCTGCGGGGTCCATCTGGCAGGGGCAGCAGCACTCTACAAAGAGATGCTGGTGCAGCTGAGTCCATCAGGCTTGTGACACTGGTGTGGGACTGGGGCAGGAACAGCTGAAACCGCTGCTGCTGGAGAGGAGAAGCCCCAGACCCCTTCCCCGGCTGCCACGGATTGTGCAGGTTTAAGCTTCCTCAGAAGGGTCAAATTGCAGGTGAGGTGTTTCTCATGGATTGGGGACAGGGAGGAGGCAGAGATCACTTTAACAATGCTCAAGGGACTTTTGTTCCTGAAGTTTCCCTGAAAAATCTTTTTTCTTCAAGCTCGGTAAATTGCAGTGCTCATTAAGTCTCCTCGTGCCCTTACACTTGGTCTGTTCTGTAAAATAATTATTAGAGTGAAGTATATTATTATTTTCTTCTGTAATTAAAGCTATTATCCTTGTCCAAACTCTGGCAGGGTTGCTGGGTGCCTGTGCTGCTGTAGCTCAGTCCTGGTGTGCAGAACAGGCGTGGTGCTGCTGCTGCATGTGGTCCTGCAGCTCTGCCTGCTCCTCTGCCCTCGCTGCAGCACGAAGGGGCTGGGCAAAGAAACCTCCGAAGTCAAGGCCCAGAAGAACTTGTCATTTGTCCCTGAATGCACAGTCAGTAGAGGTGTTCAGCGTGGTGGTTCCCAAAAAAAGCAGCTTCCTGCAGGCTATTGGGATGGGAATGTGCCATGCTTGGCCTTTGGGTGGCTTCTGGGCTTGGGGCTGTATCCACCCAGGACCTGCATTCTCAGGTGTCTGAGGGCTGGCCACGCTGCCATGGGTAAGTGTGGGTGGGTTTGGCCCCACCTCAAGGGTCTGCTCCTCTGGAGAAGGCCCTGGGGTGACCACTCCCATGCAAAGCAGGCACTTAAACCCAAACCAGGAGCTCCCTGTGAACAAGAGGATTACACCCTGCTGTGCTCCGTGCCTCAGAGCGTTTGTGTTGTCTGGTCTCGCCTCATTTTTGGCTGATGTACAAGGAGTGATGATAAACCATGTTCCCCTCAAAGCACTTGAGATTCTTGTTCTCAGCACTGTGATAAGAAGTAGGCATGTGTGGGGCAGAAGGAACACACCTACTCCAGGCAAGCAGAGAAGTGTGGGATTGGAAACCAGCTCCATGGTGGTCAGAACAAGGCTGAGTCTAATCTCTCCAGTTCCTGGTGCTTCAGCGGCCACAAGTTGTGGGGAGGCTGGCAGCATATCAAGATGCTGGGGTACACATGGTCCTTACCTCAGCTGCCTCTGGGAGGAGAATCTCCATCTGGGATGCAAAGCTGTACAAAGGCATGTGAAGCACAAGGGCCAGAGGCTTGGCCAGCCCCTGGTTCCAGGGGAGGGTGCCAGTGAATGCCACTTGGCCCACACCAGCCACATGCATGGGGCATTCTCCTGAGCTGCTCCCTGGAGCAGGAATGCAGACGTGTGTCCTGCCCTTCACAGCAGCCACAGCCTGCAGCCAGTGGTCCTGCCAAGCCAAATAGTCCTGACCAATGGGTTTTTGTTTTAAAGAACTTGGCTGAGACATGACGTTGTTGAGATACAGAACTTGCATTCCCTGATGAAGGGCTGCCCATGCAGGGGGTCCAGCTCTGCTCCCCACCCTCCCTGTGCACATCCATTATGAGGAGAAAGGAGCAGAAGCCCCAGGGGAACGATGGCAAGGAGAGAAGGAGATTCACAGGGGTGAGCTTGAGGAGAAACCAGTAATTAAATTACAGTTTGTTTTCATGTTTTCATGTCAGGAGGGACAGGCCAGGGTGATGCTCAGCTCCGTTGGGCTCTGCTGCTGCTCCTCATGTGGGAATTCCTTGTCCCTGTTGGCATTGGTCTCACTCAGTGCTGTAAGAAGCTGCTTCTCCTGCTAGGCTGTCTTGCTCAGCCCTACACCTCCGTGCTCTCCTTGTCAGAGTAACTGTAGCACTGAACCTTTTAAATCCAAGCTGTACCAGTTCCCTCTGCACAGGGGCTAGAAGACAGTCAATTACATTTTGGTTGCTAAAAATGAAGACTTAAATCCATTAGAGAGAACTGAGTTTCCAGTCTCAAGTATTTTTTCCTCCTTCACTTTCCCTTCCTTCCCCAGAAATGATTTTTTTATTGCTTGTTCTCTGATTTTCCCATTTTGTGTTTTCCAAAAGCTTTCCCCTGCATGCGCGGGGTCTGGTGTTACTGCTGCTCCGCAGAACATGGGCAATTCCAAGGGAATGAAAACACACACTTTGCAGAACATTCTTGAATTATTGAATGTGTTTGCCAGGAGACAGAAATTTCTTTTTCTTCTCCCTTCCCACCTCACCTGGAAAACCTGTGGGCTGGCTCCCAGGGCCTCTCCAGGTGCAGTTTTCACAAAGCAGCTCCGCGGGGCGTGTGTTTGGGTGCCAGTACCTCGGGTGCTCTGCATCGCCCACACAGTGAGTGCAAGAGTCACCTCACAGCTCTGCTGGGCTGGTGGAGCTCACCCAGGCCTGGGGACTGTCTATTCTGTTAGATTCCTTCCAAAATTGGAGCAGAACACCCCACCCCAGCCTTGGATCACACTGTGCAGACAGAGGGCTGGGGAATGACACGGTTTTAGGGGATTAGGGTGTATTAATGAGAGCAAACCCTCAGCACTGGAACCAAACTGGGAGCAAAACCAAAAACCACATACACAAAAAAAGAAAATTAAAGATGGAAGCTTGATCCCTTTATTGGCAGCAGAAGTTCATTTTTCAGGGAAAACATTGGAGCTCCAATCAGAAAGCCTTGCTGATGAAAAACAAACACTGTCTTCAGGGACAGTCTGATGCCAGTAATTATTGCTATCTGTCAAAAATACACTATTATCCCAGTGAAATTCTTATATTCCTTCCCTGAGTCCTGGTGGTAAATGAGGTTTCTTGAGCCTAGCAAGCCTATCTCTGTGTGACAATTATTACGTTAACAGGAGCCAACAGACTGGGTAATGGGCTGGTTTTGGATTTGAATGCAGCTGCATTGGGGATCAGAATTCAAGCAGAAGACTAAAGTGTTTTTGCAACCTATTCAACACCTCCTCAAACTCCCCCTCACATCCTTCTCTGAGCTTGTTTTAAGAATTATTGGATTACAATTAAATACTCCAAACAATAAAACCAGGGTAAAATTTCCTGATTTCTTACCTCCTACAGTTAATTTGAAGCAAGCAGGAGCAAGGAGCACACAGTGCCCTGGCTGTCACCAAAGGCCAAACAAGTTGGGCATGACCCTGATCTGGGGCTCAGTCCCTGCTCCACCCAGGGCTGCTTGTCCCTTGGCTACCAGACAGGGAGACATGTGGTGCCACCAGCACCTCTTCCTAGACAAGAGCTCTAGTTTCCATTACTGTGCCTCCTGTAAGTAACTTCCATGGATTTTTACTCTGTCTGCCTCTGACTAATCATGTCCTTACAGGAAAACTTCAGATGAAAGAATTCAGCTTTTCCCAAGGGGGAGGTGAGTGGAAAACATTTTTCATGCCCCCATCCTCATGTTAAGATTCCATGAATGGCCTCGGGCTGGTGTGCAGCTGCAAAGGGCACCTATACATGGGCACAGGAACACTTTCAGGGGGCACTTTCATCTCCTACTGATTTACTCTGATTTCCCAGCTCCCATGATCCTGATAGCCACATTTTAGAATATTTTGGAGTAGAATGTTTAAGTAAAAGCCAGCATAACTTCCTTGAACCCTGGGCCTGGAGGCCAGGGCAGAGGTGCTGTGGGGGGTGCCAGTGGTGCCCTGTGCACACCCGCACCATTGCTTACCATCCCCCTCCTGTGCCACTCTGCTGGCACCAGGCAGTGTCCAGCCCCTCACTCCCCATGGAGAGCAGCTCCAAGAGGATCGCAGCATGAGACCCAGGAGGATCTCAGCATGTGTTAGAAGCAGGAACTGGGCTGCCACCGAACGCTGGGATCATTTCTGCTTCCGGCACTTGGAATCATAGCTTATGTCAAGTGAGAAAGGACCCATAGGAATCATCATGTATATCCATAGCAAGAGGACAAGGGGGAAAGGACTAAAACTTGAAAAGGGTAGATTTAGATTGGACGTTAAGAGGAAATGCTTCACTCTGAGAGTGGTGAGACCCTGGCCCAGGTTGCCCAGGGAAGCTGTGGAAGCCCCATCCCTGGCAGTGTTGAAGGGATGCCAGGCATGGGGCTTCCACAGCTTCTCTGGGCAACCTGGGCCAGGGTCTTACCACCCTTGTAGTGAAGAATTTCCCCCTAATGTCTCACCTCAATCTCCCCTCTTCCAGTTTTAATCCATTACCCCTTGTCCTCTTACTACAATCCCTTGTCCAAAGTCTCTCCCCAGCTTTCCTGGAGCCCCTTCAGACACTGGAAGGTGCTCTAAGGTCTCCCTGGAGCCTTCTCCTCTCCAGGTTGAACAGCCCCAGCTCTCCCAGCCTGTCTTCATAGGAGAGGTTCTCCAGCCCTCTGAACATCATGGCCTCCTCTGCACTCTCTCCAGGAGCTATTACCTAACCTGTTCAAGGCGATGCCATTTCTTGTTTCCACAGGTAGTCCCAATGTCAATCAGAACAAGTCTGTATAACCAATCAGCAGAGCACAGCACAGTATATGTGATGAAACCTAGATCTGGAAAGCATAACAGTATCATGGTGCATCTGAGCAAATGACTTCTCTGACGAGGCAGAGCTCATTGGCTTGGGCAGTGTCACCCTGTCATACCTATTGCTTGTTTCTCAAGGTGGATTGTTCACCACTAACAGGTTCTCTGCTCTGTGCTGAACTGTGCAGGCAGTGAGCAGTTTTCTAGTGCCTCCTGGACTAACAGTAGCAGAGCACGATTAATATTGCAATATCTAATGGCAACACACAAATTTCCAACCCATTCTCATTTATAGCTGAGATGTATGAGTATATTACTAGATATTCATGGTCTTTATTAACTATGTTAACCACTACAGTGAACCTAGAGGATGCATGTGTTTATACATTGCTCTCTGCAAGCTGTGTAGGACAGCAGAATACTTAGATACCACTAAATTAAAGGCAAGGTAATGCAATGTAATACAATTCTTTTAATTAGAACATGGGGTAATCTTACGTTCAAGTCAGCTTTAGCTTCAGGTTTCTTAAAACTAACCTTCAAATTTAATTAATTAATTAATTAATTAAATAGCAATAGAAATGTGAACAGAACCATGTTCAAGTATTTACTTGGAGCTGCAGCTATTGCCATGCAGGGAATTGTTGGCATTATTCATGTGTTTGTTCATAAGCAAGAGCCCCTGGTGCATTTCATTCAAGGACTGAGTAGAAAATGAAGACATCCTGTGAAATAGCTGACCTCTAAAGACTGATTCAGGAGGGACAATCCTGGAAATACCATAATGGTAGAAACTAAAACTTGATTCCTTTCTAGTCTTTAGGAGGGACTTGGTTTATTAACCTTAATGTGAAAGGTATGAGCAATGTATCACAGTTTAGGAGGGAACAAAATTTTCCAAAGTAGCCCAGAGTCGTCCAGCTTTGCAATTCCTCATGGACTGAGCTTTGTGCTAAATCTGTCACAAAAGTTTTGGGTGATCCAGAAACTCTCTACAATTCTGAATTGGGTATGTTAGAGCTGATACTTAGAGAAGGATATAAACCTTCATGCTCTCAAGCAGCACTAATTGCAAGGCAAGCAGCAGCAATTCCATTAGTGGAGACACTCCCTAGAGTTGTCCCTTACCATGTCCCATTAAGCAATTGCTTTGTCTCCAGCAGAGCAGTCAGATGGCCCATCAGTGTGATTTTAGAAAAAGCAATTTATCTTGTCTGCCAAGGAAATGTCTATGAGGCCTGTCATGGAAAAGTCTCTTGGAGTGACTGACTACCCTGTTGTAAAATCAGACACAGGGTTTCTGCAGGACTCAGCCTGCTGGTTCTTTGGGGTTTGTATTATTATTATTTTCCCTCTCACTTCTGGGAAGTGACAGCTGCTCTTCACTGACAGAGGGCAGGCACCTCATGAGATTTAGCTTTGCTGAGCAAGGCATTGTCACCCACTGTGAGCTCATGGGAGGAGAAAACCTCATTACAAGGGCAGGAATTCAACCCCTATTGCTGGGGCAAAGGAAAATATACTGGGGGAGAGGGGAGAGGAGGGGGCAGAGGGGAGCAGGGCAAGGAGGGCTGTTGCTTTGACATCTGGGGAGACTTCCAGTCACCTGGCAAGGAAGGGTTTGCCCATCGCAGTGGCCCTATCAGCTCCTCCCCAGCCTCGGGACCTGCCCCGCTCGGGGCTTCCTGCAGCTCCCGCTGCCCCTGCGGCCTCACACGCTCCGCACAGACCCCGGGCGCTCCCGGAACGCGTCTCGGCGGTGGCATCAGCCCCGAGGTGCCCGCGGGGCACGGAGAGCTCTGCGGGACCAGCTGGGTCCCGTTTGCTGGGAGTGCTTGGGGGAGCGGGCTGGGAATCTGGCCTGGAACCGGGATGCCTGCTGAGCCCGGTGGGTCGATGACCTGCGGGCTGAGGGCAGGGGATCGCTGCTCCCGGGGCTGCGGAGCCGCAGCTGCAGGCGGAGCCGCCCCCGCGCCGGCCCCGCCGTGCCCGCTCCGCCGCCACCCTCCCCGCCCTGCACCGCCCTTTCCCTCCCTCTTCTTCCCTGGTCCGGGAGGGACCCAAACTGCTGAGTTAGATCCCAGCACAAGAGGATGGGCCCTCACACTGACCGAGCTATATCCCCACTCCTCAGCGCTGGATCTGGATGTGAATGAGGACGTGTCCATGTTTTCCTTCAGCGATGCTCTGAACCGCCCCTGGCTGCTGTTTTCCACTTGAAGAGCTAACTGATGATCATTTTATTCAGTTTCTCCTTCCTGAGCTAATTTTCTGACTCATTGTGGGCTGCTTTCTTCTTGCTTTTTGTTAATCTAGTTGGCATTTTGTGGTTTCTTTGTTCATTATGTGATGGGACTATATAAGGGGATTTGTCTCTGGAATTCAGGTATCCCCTGCACTGTGTTCTCTGTTATCGTCTTCATCAGCAACGATGCTGAAGGCAGTCAGATGCATTTGGCATGAGCTAACCTTAATAAATCTGGGTTGTTAATCACTCAGACATGTCTCTGTTGAATCTTTGCATACTGATTTGTGCATGCTCAAATAGTTTTTCTGGAGTAGACTTCTGGTAACTCAGTGCTTTAATAATCTGCCCTCCAAACTCACCCTGAGGGTCTTGCCTCTGTGGGTTTTGCCTGCCTGGGACAGTTCTGAGTTCTCTTCCTGCTGAAGTGGGGTGAGGGGCCAGTTCTGAGTTCTCTTCCTGCTGAAGTGGGGTGAGGGGCCTCTGGATGGTGCCAGCTTCCTGGGGGATTCTTCTCCCACCACATGCTCCCATCCAGCCCTCCAGCTGTGGGGCTGCCCCACTGTCAGGCTGCTGGAGCAAACCCAGGGCTGCCCCAGCCAGGGCAGGTCTGGAGCACAGACTCACAGCATCCCCCCAGCACAGTCCCACTGGAGACAAAGGGAAACGCTCAGTGGGAATGCTGGCCCCATTTTGGAAGCTCTCCCTATGGATCCCTATGGATCTTGGACAGGAGGCTGCCTCTGGCGCCACTCAGGAAGCTGCTCCCACAGACAAGAGGCGTGTTTGAGGACAAATTACTGAATTCTTAAGCACCTCTTTACCTGCTGGGCTGGCTCCAACCTTGCCCAGTTTCAGCAGCAGCTTCCCAGATTCTCTTTTCAGGCCATGGTGAGGTTGATGGCCCATTGCTGCAGCAAGACAGCCCAGCCAAGACACCACCTCCTGCCCCTCAGTCATTGCCTTGCCCAAATACAAGTAACTCAGTTTACCCTTTTTTTTTTTGTTTTCCCCATGTTTACTGCTGTGCATGGTGTGATTGACCTGGATGCAGCTGAGGGAGTGCTGCTGTGTCAGCCAGGACATCCCACAGTGAGACAAGAGCCTGGAGGCACAGGGCAAAGCCTGCAAGGCTTTGAACCGTGTTCAGACATTGATAATTGCCCATCTAGATAGCTAAGCCGTTACAAAGATGCACCATAGTCAGCTCTTACATCATGCCCATTTAGGGGAGAAAAATCCAGCAATGCAGAGATGCTCCAATTGACAGATCCAAGGAAAACCAGCTAGGTTATGTTTCACAGCAAGGGATAACTAACTATGTGGATTAGCAGGAGATCAAGGGGGTATGAAGAGAGACCCACTCCTTTGGCATGAGCTCTTTGATTCCTCCAGAAAAAAGATTACGAAGCCAATTAAAGAAAGAAAGGAAGGGGAAAAAAAAACACAACCCCATAACCTAAGAATTATAAAGATGGAGTCTACACAAGGTTAAATGACACTCATAACCACTGGATGTGCTCGGGGCTCCCAGAACTGCTCTCCTATGGAAGGGATGATGGGCAGCTACCACTCCAAGGTGTGCTTGTTGCTTCCCAGACATTTGGCTGCTTCTGAGGAATCCAGCAGCCAGTCTGTACCAGCATTCTTGGGCAAGACTCCCAAAAAATAACTGAAAATGTGTATCTGTCTTGCACCGTAAAACAGCCTGGGGGTGGGATTTAATCCCCGGCTTGGCTCACACCCCAGAATTTGCCAACAGCAAGGTAGATTTCCTTTCAGCATCACAGCAAGAGCTATGGCTTCTTACACCTCATGGAAGAGAGCAGTGTTAGTGCTGTTGCTATGGTTATTTCCTAAAAGCCCAAGCAATAATATGCACTTTGACAGAAAACATAGAAATATCTCTTTATAGAACTGGTGTGAGTGTTGTGTGCACGGTGCAGCACCCAGCAGTGTGTGGATGGGCACAACACCCTGTGCACAGGGCTGGGCACCCACAGCTCCCCCAAAGGATGGGAGTTTCCATCTTCTGTTGTTTCTTTGGGAAATCTTTGCTCTGTGTCTACCGTTCAAAGAGCCCTTGGAAAGTTTTGTCCGGGGTGATAAATCGTAGGAAATAAAGACTATGCTCATCCAGGATTGTCACTTGGGCCCAACACGACAACACACACACTCTGGGATGAGGAGGACAAAGCTCATGGGTTGAGACAAAGGACAAGGAGGGTTCTTCACCGATTGAGGTCACGGGCAAAAGAGACTCCACTTGGGGAAAATATAATAATTTAATTTAACTAATCAAACACACACAGGACACACACAACACAAAGAGCAGGGCTCACACACCTCACCCCACCCCTCCCTTCTTCCCGGGCCCAAATCCCTTTGTTCCCGGTTTCTCTCCCTCCTTCCCCCCAGGCACAGGGGGATGGGGTTTAGAGTCACTCACAGGCTGGTGGTTCCTGCTGCTCCTTCCCCCTCAGGAAGCAGGATTCCTGACAGTCCTGCCCTGCTTCCCCACGGGTCCCTCCCATGGCAGAGTCCTCCACCAACCTCTGCTCCATCAGCCCTTCCCACCAGCCCCGGAGCTGCTCCAGCGCTGCCCGCAGAGTCACGGGCTGGTCGGGAACAGGCACCTCCCCTGCCCGGGGGCTTCCACAGCTGCACCATCCCAGCCCACTGGCCACAAAACCCAAGCCCACTGGCCAAGTTCCCCCCTCCTGGCGCCTTCAGGGAATGTTCCACCATGTTCCTCCATGAGTGCAGGGGCACAGCTGCCATCTCGCCATGGGCTGCAGGGAAACTGCTGCTCGGGCACCTTCTTCCTCACCAACCACCAGCACCGCTCTGCTCCTACAGCCCAGCTCTTAACTCCTGGCTCTGCTCAGATCTTATCAGTCCTTTCGTATGTTAATGGCAGAGGTTCATCTATTGTCCCTCTAATGGCTCCTTGGCTGGTTTGGAGCAGGGGCAGCTTCTCACCAGAGCCACCCCTGGGGCCCTTCCCCCAGTACCAAAAAACCCACCAAACCAAACCAGCACAAGGGTGAAACTCGAGGTGAGTGTTCCTGTTAAACCCTGCCTGCGTTTTGGGCGACACCTGTGGTGTTTTTCATTAGTATCTGTCTGAATCAGTTGAAAACTGTTAAAAGCAAATCAGCCCATGAATTATAGTGACCAAACTCTCTGTCTGCCTCATTAACAGGTGGGTGCTGCTCTCACGGCTCCCTTAGCACCTTCTGCTACTGCATGGCAGAGGTGGGTAGACTTTTTCAATTATTATTACTTGGCATGAATCCTGTCACCTACTGGCAAACAGTGAGTTAAAACTTGCCCTCTGAAGGGAGAGAGCTTGTTGTCTGTCAACAGCCCGGATCAAGTCCTCCAGATCCAGAACAAGCACCATGTGGGGAAGCTTGGTGCCAGGGGACTGTCCCTCCTGCCCCCCAGCCACATCCTGGGTGACCCCACACTTTACCCAACCGTTGCTGAACTCTCCTGCTTATTTTTCATCCCTGTTCTGGACTCTGAGGAGTTGGGGGGTGACTTTTTCCAGTTCATCCTTTTGAAGCAGGACCTTGCAGGACTTCTTTCCTTTCTGTGCCCATCCAACACAGCACCTCCCAGGCTCTTCATGGCCACCTCCTGGGTTGCCCCCAGGCTGCCATTATTCACTTTTCCACTCTCAAAGGAAACTTTCCAGTTGCTGGGAGAAGCCCATTCACTGCACCTTACAACTGCATCTCATTTACATCCTCAGCTCCTGCTAAAACTTGTGCTACAGCAACCAAAGGATGAAAGATGCTGGGCCTTTGCAATCTTTGGGAAAAAGTCTCTTAAACTTCTAAGATATTTGAGTGGAAACCAGCTGCCACATTTCCATAGCAGCAACTAAAACTCCACACTGCCATCCACCTCTCCACAGGGAATAAATAATATTTTAATAAAGTGGAATACACAGTAGTTCGAGGGTCACTTAAAGTTGATGAGGAGTGAGGAGCAGCAAAAAGGCAAATAGATTCTCTGTAATATTTAAATAAGGTGATGCTCATTGATTAGAGAAATTGTTAACATTTTTTAAAACTCACCATGATGTTTTTTGACTGAAAACAGACCCTGCCCTACACAGAGAGAGGGTGCCTGCACCCAGCAGCAGGCTGCCCTAATTTCCCATATTCAAATCATTGTCAGTGTCCAAGTGAAGTGCCTCAGGGACTGTGTGTTCATCCATTTCTGCTGCTACTCGTGATGCTGTGTTCTCTTCTCCTTATGCAGATGCTGCAGTGTACCCCTCAGGTGCAGGGAAGTGGCCAAGAGGGGCCAAGTGACCTGGAAGTGAGGACCTTCCCTCCTTTCTCTCCTGTTCCATCCCACTGTGGAAATGGGGGGGAAATAATCAAACCTTAGTTTCCCTTCTTCAGTCTGTTTCATCCTCCCCAGCAAGGTGATGGGAGCATGGCCTCATCCCCATCAGTGACCCAGGTCCCCCCTTCCCCAGGCAGAAGCTCAGTCCAGGCTATGGGCAGGATAACCAGGAGATCCCTGGCCCTGAGCAACCACCACTGCCTTGGAACTGCTGAAAACCATCACCTGCTCTTCACCAAGGACACAAACCCGAAGTCCTCACCTGCTCCCCACAGGACATTCCTTCCAGCCCATCACCAGCTTGGTTGCTCTCCTCTGGATGTGTTTAAGGACCTTCAGAACCTTCTTAAGTGGTGGGGTCCAGAGCTGCCCAGTGCTCCAGATGTGCTGCACCAGTGCTGAGCATTTTTTATCCAAAGCAGTTTGCTTGGGTTTTTTTGCTCTGAGTACAGAGTTTCCCTAGGAATTTCAGGCCTGAGGACCAGAGACCAGTCCATACCCAGCCCAGTGCCCAGTCACTGCTCCAAAAATCACACAGCAGTTCTGGCTTCTTTGTCCCTTTCATGTCTGTTTTCCCTTTCTTTTGTCTTTTTTTTTTTTTTTCTTGTCTCTCATGTACTAAATCTTTCCTTTGTTCTCTATCTTTTTTTTCACCAGCCTCCCAAGCATGGCTAAAATGAACCGTCTTTTTCCCAGGACTGTAAACAAGATCTTCCCTCTTAGCTTGAGTCCCTTCTGTTGTTTAAATGAAACTCTTTTCCAGCTATTAGTAATTATGGAGGATGATTTCATCCTTCAGCTAGTGAATGCTACAGCCCTGATGAAATCCTTTTGGCCCTTTGTTTAGTGCCAGTGTAGGTTTATCTCCTGAATTAATACATTCACAATAAAAACAAAAATAAACTCTTAATGGGCTAAATTAGTCCTCCTGAGTGTCATCTGAGCCATCTGAGCTGCTCCCAGCACAGGGCCCTGCCCTTTTTGGCTGGTTTTGGCTCTTGGCTCTGCAGCTCCAGTAGCAGGAGAGGGAGGGAGGGGCAGAAGGAGAACCAGCTGAATGGGATGTTGCTATGGACTGACCTTACCTCTGCTGGGAGGCTTTGGTAGAAATTATCTGGTGACACTCTGTAGGAATGGAGTCAAACTGGGTGTCCAAGCCCTCCCTTCAGACACCTGGAGAATGGGTCCATTCCTGTTGCTCTGCAAACCCCTGTGTCAGGGCACATCATGAGCTCTGAGACAGGCCGGTGACTGGGGACAGCTCGAGTGTTGCTAGACCTCTGGGTCTTGCTCCCTCTGCTAGTGAGCAGGTGGGAAACCGCAAAAGCAGATCCTGTCTGTGCCCTCCATGTGCCCTGCACATTTGCTGCTCCCAGGGACAGTGGAGCTGGGGGCTCACAAGGAGGGTGCCTGAGAGGCTCCACTGCTGCTGCATGGAGTGAAGGGCTGCTACTGCCACACAAGTCCAAAGTCAGTGGGAAAACCCCAGAGCAGCAACACTCCTTCCTGAGGAGAAACAGGGAGATGCCCTTTGGCATCCACCCAATCCAGCTAACTCACCTCAGCTCTTGGGCTCACAACTCCGTGGTGGCCATCTGGATGTGTGCAGTGGAGCAGAGGGTCTGCGTGGCAGGTCCCTTCCTGAACCTGGCCTGCTCCATCCACGCCTCACGGCAGGACGAGGCCATGGGTGGCAGTGCATGGTCCTGGGGCTGAGGCAGCTTCTGGCACATGCAGAGCAGGGACTTGAGCTCTGAGCGGAAGCTCTCGTTCAGCCAGCAGTAGATGAAAGGGTTGTAGCAGGTGCTGCTCATTGCAAACCAGTGCAGGGCAAAATAGAGGGAGTTCTTTGTCTTGATGCCCAGGCTGGAGATTAGCACCACGTAGCAGTTGAGAGGGAACCAGCAGACAGCAAAGACCACCACCACCAGCATCAGCATCTTGATGCTCTTCTTCTTGTTCCTGCGGTGGGTGATGTACTGCTGCGTGGTGACGTCTCCTATGGCATTGCGGAGCCACAGCTTCTTGGCCAGGCGAGTGTAGGTGACAGTGATGACTAGCAGAGGCAGGAGGTAAAGCAGGAGAAAGGTAGACAGGTCCAGATACTTCCAGACCAGCTCTGCAGGCTCGGGAAAATCGGGGAGGCACAAACTCCGGACAGTGGCTTCCCTTGGAAAACAAAGACATACGTATCTAGGGTGAGGTCACTGCAGTGCTGCTCATTGGGCAAACCTCAGTGGGGCTTCCACACCACCCATAACCAGCTTCTGAGTATTGACTAACAGAAGAACCGAGTTTAACTCTGTGCAACAGCTGGTTTATCAGCACTTCCCAATACATCTGTCCCATTCCACCTGATGGCTCCAAGCTCTGCTCACGTTTTCTGCCTGGCTGCAGCTCTCAGCACCCTTTGCAGAGCACCTCACATCCCTCCACATCCTGCAGCAGATGACTGGAAGTGAGGACACATTAGAGGAAAGGAGCACTCACACATTTATTTATGGTGGATTCTTTCTCCTTTTCTTTCTTTTCTCCCCCTCTTTTTCTTCCTCTTACTCCATTTTGCCCTTCTTTCCTCAGCTCTCTTATAGTCATCACAGACTTTAGACCCCATCAGGCTGCATTATTTGTTGCAGTATTGATTAATATCTTTAATATCCTGTTTTCAACCCCTGGAGCTGGCCTTTGTGCCACAAATAGAACATTGCTTGAAAACAGAGGGCCAGGAGCAGGGCCCTCATGGCCTTTGGGAGAATGACAAAGGGAGGGGGACACACAGGGATCCACCAAGCACACAAACCCTGGAGATGTTTGTCAAGAGAGGAATCGATGCAGAAGAAAAATCATCCTTTGTGAACTGTGCTCCCAACCTTTTTCTCTCCAGGATCTGGCAAGACCAGCGGGCAGAGCTGCCTGCCTGCTGCAGGGGACCTGCCAAAGCAACTGGAGATCTGGCAGGGGGAGCAAGGGCAGCACCCAAGGCGACACTGCTGTGAGGGTCAGACCTTCCCCAGGCGTGGTGGAAGAGCAAAGCTGCAGGGAAAGAGGAGGACTGAGAAGAACAAGTGGGGTCACCTCTCACTACCGCCCGGGAACTGGCATTTGGGGAATGCCTTGAGCTTGGGACAGTGTTGGGGCTGTGGCCATTGGCTCTGGAGCATGGCTGCAGGCTGGTGAGGGTGATGCTGAGGCTGGTGAGGGTGACGCTGAAGCTGGTGAGGGTGATGTTTTGGTGTGTGTGGAGCCCAAAAAGGCATTTAAACAGCGTAGGCAGTGGCATGAGCTGCAGATTCATTTGATGCCACCTGCTGCCCCCTTCCTCTCACGTCCTGAGGAGGGGCAGAGAGCTGCAGAGGAGGCCTACCGTTACTTCAGGGAAGAGGCTGGCTGAGAGCAAAACCAGACAGGACACTGTGTCTTGGTAAACCCTGGTACTGCTGTGCCCTGCAGCCAGAGATCTTTGATGGTGGTAGAGTCACGTCCTTCCAGGGCCCCAGCAGCTCCCTGGTGGGGCTCCTCAGGAGCCCCCCCACCCTACTGCAGTTATTATGAGCAATATGACAACTGGGATTTTTATTCAATGGAAAGCAGGGCTGAGAATAGCACGTCCTGGAAGTCCTTCCATGGCTGAGCTGCCCCATGCCAAGGGAAGGCTGGGTTTCCTCCGCCCGTGCTGAGGGATGACCAGCAGCAGGTGCCACGAAGCAGAGCACAGTGATGGTTCATTCACCAGCAATGTGTCCAGCAACACCCTGAGCACAGCTGCGGGCCAGGCCAGCACAGCAGTAACCCAGCACGCTGTTTACAAAGGCTAAGCAGCTGAAGATACTCTATCCCCACGGAGGTATCCCAGTCACATGAAGCACAAGAGAAGAGCTGCAAAGCCCAGGGGTGACACTCCCAACTTTTGTAACCTCTGGTGTTCAGGCAGCAGCAGAAGCAGAGCAGGGTGCCCAGCACTGTCCTGCCCTGCTGAGGGGAGGGAAGGGGCTGTGCTGGAGGAAAAAGACACTTGTTCTTTAAGCAGAGGCTCAAAATCTATGGCAGCAATAGATGGAAATCCTCCTCCCACCGCCCACGGTTGCCGCCTTGCCCTGCTCCCCAGGGTGGTCTCTTAGCATGGAGGTTGTTTTCACTGTAAGATGATCCCTCAGCCCCCAGCCCGGCATTCCTGCCAAAGGCAAGCACCAGCAGTGTGACAGGACACCAAGAAAACACCACTTTGTGTAGTAGCATTATGGGCTGTTTTCTAGCCAGGAGCAGTCACAGCAATGCTGCAGAGCGGTGGGGACGAGAGGGGCAGAGGAGGTTGGGTACCACAGAGGAAAAAAAGACTGCAAGGGAAAACAACCCAAAATGTCTGGTTTTTTATTTCTCCCTGGCAGAAGGTGACTTACCAGCAATGAATTCCATCACTAGACCAGCTGGAAAAGGTGAAAATAAGCTTTTTTGTTTCCCCCTTTTCTTTTTTTCCCCTTCCAGATCAGAACCTTCACTTTCTTCTGGCACTTCAGCAGACCTCACACGGATTCGAAATTCCACTTAATCTCTTTTTAAGAGCCACGGCCACAGAGGCCTATCAGACAGACCCCTCGGAAGAGGAAATAACTCACCTGTAGTTGTACTGGAAAAGCTTCTGGTAGATGGCATGGGGCAGAGAGAAGCAGGTTGCCATCAGCCAGATAACAGAGATGCTCAGCGCTCCCTTTGTTAGGGACATCCTCTGCTTCAGGGGGTTCAGGATGACCTGCAACAGAGACTTCATCACTCTCATCACACGGGAAAGCAAAGTCCCTTCACCAGTGCACACAGCAGAGGCATTTTTTAATATGATCTAATGCTGTTTAGAAAATGACAGCTGTGGTTAGGAAAATGTCCTTCTTATTAGAGTGACCTGGAAAATGGGAAACACTGAACTTCTCTGTCTGCTCAGCACTGCTTCTTAATAAACTTTTTCCTATATTTTGTTCTGTGAGGGCCATTTTCCTTAAACTGTGAGTTACATAAAATAGGAAAAAAAAAAGATTCTACACAAGTCTCTTCACTTACGGGTATGCTTTTTTATTCTATATGAATGACATAAAGAAATGTCTCCAGTTCTAGCTGAACCTATGAAGCTGAACCCTCCTCCCCTCTTCTGAGGCATTAATGCACCTTATATGAAATTTTCTTCATTAGTTTCACAGAATCACAGAACATCAGGGATTGGAAGGGACCTCCAAAGATTATCGAGTCCAACTCCCCTGCCAGAGCAGGCACAAAAACCAGGGCAGATCACTCAGAAAGGCATCCAGACAGGTCTTGAAAGTCTCCAGAGAAGGAGACTCCACAACCTCTCTGGGCAGCCTGTCCCAGGGCTCTGTCACCCTCCCAGTAAAGAAGTTCTTCCTCATTTTGAGGTGGAACTTCCTCTGCTTGAGTTTGAATTCATTGCCCCTTGTCTTATCACAGGGCACTAGTGACAAGAGGTTGTCAAGATGAAAAGGTAAAGAGAGTACAAAATCCAAGAGTCTGGAAGATACTATCTGACTGACAGCAGAAGAAAACAGTTATTGCTGGAGAGAAGCACATGGCCTGGGCTGCCCTCTCCCTCCTGTGCTGGCCATGCACACAAGGGGAGGCTTTGAATCCAGCTCTAGAGCCTTCTGATGGATACAGGTTAAATCCCCAGGATTCAGCCACCTTGAACCTTTGGCTTGTCCAAGAGGAGCTTGGGAAGAGCCTTGCCAGAGGGGGCTGCTGTTGGTGCTTTACCTGGTGCCTGTCCAGGGCGATGGCCATCAGGGTCAGTGTGGAGACGTGGAGGGAGCAGTACTGCACGAAGCGGCTGACGTGGCACATGGCCTTTCCAAAAACCCACGTGCTGTTCACAAAGCGAACCTGAGGAGAAACAACTGCTTATCAGCCAGCAAAGGCACCAAAAACAGGTCCCTGGGGATTTGGATTTGCTTTCGATTGCACCTGAGCTGGCATGCAGGGTTTGGCTGCCTGGGCAGCTCCACCTGAAACCCAAAGATGAGCTACGTTGCATTTTGAAACACCTTTATGTAAGAGTTCATAAGACCAAACACCACAGACTGAGTGGAGCTGGTGCAGCCCTCCTGGCTTGTTCCTCTAAACCCCATTTGTGAACAGCAGTAATAATTTTTTGATTATCCTAAAAACTGTACTTAGAAAAAGTGGACCAAGTTTTAGTCACGTAAACCCCCCTTCAGGTCTGGAGAGCTTTCACTGAAGATTTTTCCCCAACTAGCAGGTCTGAAAAGCTTGACTGCTTTCTAACAGTCACCCGAGTATGACCAGCACACAAGTTTATTTTTACCCACTAAGTTGTAAGTGTGACTCTCTAGTGCTCTCCTGCATCTACAAGAAAAATGCAACTTCATTTAGGCATTTATTCTGCATTCCCCAAGAGGCTCTTGTTTGGTGCCGTACTTGGAAAGACTTTAGAGCCTTTTAGGACATAGAGAGTCTGGGGGAGCAAAGGGAGCCCACAGGCTGCTGAGCAGTGTTTTACTTGCCTGGTGGAGTTGCCTATCAGACCTCATTGTGTCAGTTGACACCTCAGCCTTAGAAGAGCAGCATACAGAGGGGTTGACCACACTAGAGCATTCTTGGGAGAGACTCCCCTCCTGGCTGAGGGGACAGCAAGGGGGGCCACTTACCAGGGTAAAAGGCGTGTTGAGCAGTGTGATCATAATGTCAGACACAGCCAAGTTGACAATGAAAAGGCTGGTGGCCGAGTGCATTCGCTTGTTCTTCAGCACCACATGGCACACCAGCATGTTCCCAAAGAGGGACATGATTATAATGACTGAGTATGCCATGATTAGGAGAGCTTTCACTGTTGGTTTCTGGGATTCTGGCTCGTATTTAGCCAGCTCAGCAAATTTTTCCCACTCAACAATGCGGCTGTCTGTCCAGTTGAAGGTGGTCCTGTTGGTTGCTTGGTAGATTGACATGAGTTTGGCCAAGGAAGAGTAATGATCAAACTCCTTAAGAAACCCCATCGTCTGTAACCTGTATGACTGAAGCAGCTGGTGAGACATGGTGGGTTAACCTGAGTCTTCACTCAGATGACATGGCAAATGATCCATTAGCTTCAGCTGCTTGGCTCTCTAGGAAGCTGGTGAAGATGCAGTTGCCATTGCAAACACCTGAAAATACAAAGCTGGAGAGAGCCTCCAAGGTGTGGTGTGCTCCCCAGGGGCAGCAGCAGCACTGGGGAGCAGTTCCAACAGGCACATTGGAAAGGGGCTGGTTTGAGACCACATGCTCTCAACCCATCCATACATCAAGCAGAGCAATAGCTCCACAGGTGGGCTGGGAAGAAGATCTAGTTATTACATATAGCAAAGGTGATAAAACCTCAGGTGGGGTTTGAAGTTGTGTTAATCCCACATCAGCATTTTCTTCTTTGTTCTCACCCAAGTCCATTTTTTATCCAAGTTCCATAGAAGGCTGCACTGTTCGTGCTTTCATCCTGTACTTCAAAAACACTGGTTCTTTTCTGTTGAAAGGTAAAGACAAAGCCTTGTGGGGGATCATTTTTAAGAGCACAGGCAGCTTTTGAATGCATATAACCTCAGCAATTATCCGAAGTTGATTCAGAACCCAGGAATCACACCAGAAATTGACCTTAGTCTAGTTCATATTTTGTCCTGCAAACAACTTAATTCTGCTTCAATTGCTTCTGTTTCAGGGACAAAACAGCCTTTCCTGCAAAGGGTGAGGCTTAGCAGTGAGGAAGCATGCAGCTCCCAGAGGAGCCCTTACCCTGTACACAAACCAGCCAACATGCAGCATTCCCTAGAGACAACAGCCTCTGCTTCCTCACCTCCACCAACCACCATTTCCAGGTATTTCTCAATAGATTTTTTTTAACTTGCATTGATCTACTGGTGTTAGGTGGAACCTTTTAACTATGCCCACTGGTACTTAGAGCTATGCTACATACAGGAGCAGAAAGTCCTTCAGAAGCTCTGTCTGGCTTTCTGAGAGAGCTGCTGGTTTGTTTGGTACAAGCCATTCCCTGGCTGTGTGCATGGATCAATGGACCTCACACAGTGTGAAGGATAAATCAGCAGAGCTTTCAGAGTGTTCCAAGGCTGCCCGATCCCTCCCCAGCCCAGGCTGCCTGGTGACAGCTTGGGGCCTGGCAGGTGGTGACTGCAGCAGCCTTCCAGCAGAGCCCACACAGACACAGCACCCAGCTGCAAACCCTGTCCTGCAAGAGCCAGAGCTGGAATGTCTCCTTAAGGAAACAAGGCAGAGGGGACTGAGGGGGTTTGTGCCCCTACCTTCCCACAACAACCTGCTTGGGCTTGTCTGCCTGCTCTGGGGAGTGTCTCGAGTACAGGCAGACCAGGAGTCAGAGAGAAGGACAAAACTTGGAAACAGGCAATTTTCCTGGCCAAATGTATGAGTAAAAGAAGGCTGGGTAGGACAGAGAGCAAGACCAGCACTTTTGGAGTCTGCTGGAGCAAAGCAGCTGTAATGCAGCAGGCAGATCAGCTCCTTGTTGTTCTCCCTGTCCATCAGGACCAGCCCTAGACCAGGTCCCAGTCTGACTCAATCACAAGATACAAAGCTGGGGAGCTGCCATGGAACTAGGATCAAAGCTGAACCAGGGAATGGGATCATTGACTTCATTGGAAGAGGACAGGACTCATTGCAGTGAAACATCTCTGAGACTTGGAGCTCAGCATGAGTCCTGCCTGAACAGGCAACAGGAGCACCCAGCCCTGCATCCCCCTGGGCTCCTGGGCAGAGCTCCTGGGCACCAGGGCCTTAATGGAGCTACAAGGTTCACCCCATGCCTGGGCAAGGAGTGCAGGACTCCACACCTCTGCATGGTCCGCTCTGGTATGCGCTGAGGATGTCACCCCTCATGGGGCAGGGAGAGGGAGCTGCGAGGGGATCTCCTCTGTTCTCCTGGGAAAGGGAGCGTTCAAGTGAGGTCAACCCGGGAAGCTGCAGCGCTGCGGTTCCATGCAACAAGTGATCCCACCTCCCGTTTCTTACACCCGGGTACCACCCGCCGGGCAGAGCCCACGCGGCACCTCTGCTCCCCAGCCGCCTCAGCCCACCGGGCCGGCTGCTTCCGGGCGCAGAAACACGAGCCTTGCCCCGGGACACGCACCGGCAGCTCCCCCGCCCCGGGGCTGAGCGGGCACCGCGTCCCACCCCCCGCCCCAGGCGCGGCGTCACGGGAGGGGCTGCGGGGCACACGCGGGGCACACGCGGTCCCCGGCACAACCCAAGGCGATACACCCGTTACTTACCCCCCGCCACCGGCCGCTCCCGTCCCGGGGGCAGCGGCGGCTCCGCCGCTCCCGGTGCCCGGCCCGGCCCCGCCCCCCGCACGTGCAGGGGCGGAGCCGCCCCCGGGGCGGGGCTGGGGCGGGGTCCCCGCTCATTCATAAAGCGCGGGGCGGGGCTGGGGCGGGGTCCCCGCTCATTCATTAACACCCCGGGCGCGCCCTGCGACCCTCCCCTGCCCCACCCGGCCCCGCCTCGCCCCTCCCGCAGGGGTCATTGGGCCCGGTGCTGCTTAATATCTTCATGAATGATGTTGGCAGTGGCACTGAGGGCACCATCAGCAGGTTTGCTGATGACACCAAGCTGGGTGGTGTGCTCAATACACCAGAGGGACAGGATGCCATCCAGAGGGACCTGGCCAAGCTAGAGGAGTGGGCCCAGGCTGGGAGAGGTCACACTGGAGAGCAGTCATGTGGAAAAGGACCTGGGGGTACTAGTGGATCAAAAGCTGGACATGAGCCACCAACGTGAAGTTGCAGCCCAGAAGGCCAACAGCATCCTGGGCTGCACCACAAGAAGTGTGGCCAGCAGATGGAGAGAGGTGATTCTGCCCCTCTGCTCTGCCCTGGTGAGACCTCACCTAGAACACTGTGTCCAAGTCTGGAGCCCCCAGCACAAGAAAGATATGAACCTGTTGGAACGTGTCCAGAGAAGGGCCACGAAAATGATCCAAGGGCTGGAGCAGCTCTGTGATGAGGACAGGCTGAGGGAGTTGAGGTTGTTCAGCCTAGAGAAGAGAAGGCTCAAGGGGGACCTCATAGTGGCCTTCCAGTACCTGAAGTGGCTACAGGAAAGCTGGGGAGGGTCTTTTTACAGGGGCTTGCAGTGAGAGGACAAGGGGTAATGGTTTTAAGCTGAAAGAAGAGAGATTTAGGTTAGAGATCAGGCATAAATTATTCAGTGTAAGGGTGGTGAGACATTGGAACAGGCTGCTCAGAGATGTTGTGGCTGCCCCATCCCTGGCAGTGTTGAAGGGCAGGTTGGATGGGGCTTGGAGCAACCTGGGCTGGTGGGAGGTGTCCCTGCCCATGGCAGGGTCTTGGAACTAGATGATCTTTAAGGTCCCTTCCAACTCAAAACATTCTGTAATTCTGTAATTCCTGGGGAGCAGGGCCCCGCAGTCCATGGGCGGTGCAGCTGGTTCCCCGCAGGCAGAACCGGCTCCCTGAGGCAACAGGTCGAGCTGTCCCTGGGCCCGGGGTCACCCCAGCTCTGGGGGTTCCGCAGAGCCCCGTGGTGCACCCCAGGAACACAGTTTGTCTCCAGGCACGTATGCAGCGCGTGGAAAACAACGCAATTTGTTTTGGCTTATTTCTGTGCCACAGGTTTGCAGGCACTTGACGGGCACTAAAGAGAGGTCTGGACAAAGAGGGAAGTTTGCAGCACAGAAAACGCCACAGGAATCGTAACTCACGTGTTCCGCGCTGGCATTTGAGCGCAGGAAAGAGCTGCTTACAAGTGTCAAGTTATTCTTTCATTTTTAAAGTGTAAGAAGCAGCAGACAGAATGCTTGATACAGGTAGTGAAAATGGGACTGTTCCTTTTGAAGACAAGCTGTTTGTAAGTTCTTGTGAAAAAGGAACAAGATTCTTTTATTCTTCTAAGAGATTTGACTCGAAAGTATTAACAGGAGCTGGAATAATGGGTTGTTTTTTCTTCCAAGTGGGTTTGCTAGAACACACCTGCAGATGCTGAGGAAGAAAGTCTGATCTTGTCCCCACATTAATTCCCAGAACAGCTGGTACAGAAAGCTAGTGCTGGTGCCACCTTTCTGAAGAGGGGTTGCTGAGAAGCCTGACTTGAAGCCCAGCAAGCCCAACGGGGACCTTGTGTTGACTTCTCTGGGCTCTAAACCAGGTTCCTGGACAGAGCTGTGGCACCTGCAGCATCCAGCTGCGATGTGGCAACCTCCACAGAACAGAGCTGGACCCCAGGGTTGCCAGCCCTTGTTCTTGTGGGGGACTTCAACTTCCAGGTGTCTGCTGGAAATATAACACAGCAGAGTGTGAGCAGTCCCAGAGGTTTCAGGAGTGCGTGGAAGAAAACTTCCCCGCACAGCTGGAGAGGGGGCCAACTAGAGAAAGTGTCCTGCTGGACCTGCTGCTTGTTAACAAGAAAAGGTCTTGAGGGGGATACACAGGTTGGAGTTTGTCTTGGGCAGAGTGATCATGAAATGATAGAGTTCTCAGTTCTTGAAGAAGCAAGACAGGGAGCCAACAGATCTGCCACCTTGGAGAGCAGACATTGGCCTGTTTCAGAGCATGGTCAAGAGTGTCCCTTGGGAGACAGTCCTGAAGGGCAAAGGAGCCAGGAAGGCTGGTTATACTTCAAGGAGGAACTCTTAAAGGCACAGGAGAAGGCCACCCCCAGGACCCAAAAGATGAGCCGAGGGGGAAGAAGACCAGCCTGGCTGAACAGAGAGCTCTGGCTGGAGCTCAGGAACAAAAGGAAAGTTTACAGCCTTTGGAAAAGGGAGTTGGTAACTTAAGAGGAACACCAAGATGTAGTGAAGCTCTGCAGGGGGAAAATTAGAAGGGCCAAAGCTCAAGCAGAGCTCAGCTTGGCCACTGGGGCTAAAGAGAACAAGAAGAGGTTTTTCAGTATATCAATAAAAAAAGGAAGACTAGAGAAAACATCATTCCACTGATGGGTGAGATGGGAGCCCTAGTGGTGGAAGACACAAAGAAGGTGGAGTTACCAAATGCCTTATTTGCTTCTGTCTTCACTGCTAATGCTGTCCCTCATGAATCCCAGACCCTGGAGGCAAGGGCAAAGGTCTGGAGAGAGGAAGACTTTCCCACGGTAGAGGAGGACCAGATTAGAAACCACTTGGCCAAACTGGAGATCCATAAGTCCATGGGCCCTGATGTGATGCACCTGTGAGTACAGAGAGAGCTGACAGATGGTATTGCTGGGCCACTCTACATCATCTTTGAGAGGTCATGGAGAACAGGAAAGGTGCCTGAGGACTGGAGGAAGGCCAATATCACTCCAGTCTTCAAAAAGGGCAAGAAGGAGGACCCAGGGAACTACAGGCTGGGAAGGTGATGGAGTGACTCATTCTGGGTGTCATCTCTAAACACGTTGAATAAGTTATTGGGAGTGGTCAACATGGATTTACCAAGGGTAAGTCACGCTCAACCAATCTGCTAACCTTCTGTGATGACTGGTTGGCTGGACAAGGGGAGAACAGCTGATGTCATCTACCTTAACTTCAGCAAGGCTTTTGACTCCTGTAACGTCCTCATTAGGAAACTGAGGGAGTGTGGGCTGGATGAGTAGACAGTAAGGTGGATGGAGAGCTGGTGTGTGACAGAGCTCAGAGGGTTGTGATCAATGGAGCAGGGTCGAGTTGGAGGCCTGTAGCCAGTGGTGTCCCCCAGGGGTCAATACTTGGTCTGGTCTTGTTCAACATCTTCATCAATGACCTAGACAGGGGGACAGAGTGTATCCTCAGCAAGTTCATTGGTGATACCAAACTGGGAGGGGTGGTGACACTCCAGAGGACTGTGCTGCCATCCACTGTGACCTGGACAGGCTGGAGAGCTGGACAGAGAGGTACCTTATGAGGTTCAACAAGGGCAAGTGTAGGGTCCTCCATCTGGGGAGGAAGAACCCCAAGCACCAGTACAGGTGAGGGGTGGACCTGCTGGAAAGCAGTTCTGAGGAGAAGGATCTGGGAGTCCTGGTAGGTTGTACATGACCCATGAGGCAGCAGTGTGTCCTTGTGGCCAAGAAGGCCAATGGAATCCTGGGGGGCATAAGGAAGAGTGTGGCCAGTAGGTTGAGAGAGGTTATTCTCCCCCTCTACTCTGCCCTGGGGTGGCTACATCTGAAGAACTGGGCCCAATTCTGGGCTCCCCCGTTCAAGAGAGACAGGGAACTGCTGGACAGAGTCCAGTGGAGGGCAACAAAGATGACTGGGGAACTGGAGCATCTCCATGATGAGGAAAGGCTGAGAGAGCTGGGACTGTTCAGCCTGGAGAGGAGAAGGCTGAGGGGAGACCTTATCAATGCCTGGAAGTATCTAAGGGTGGGTGCAAGGAGGATGAAGCCAGAGTCTTTCCAGTACTTCCCAGTGCCAAGACGAGGAGTGAAGGACACAAGCTGGAACATGGGAACTTCCAATTAAATATGAGGAAAAACCTCTTTATGGTGAGGGTGACAGAGTCCTGGGACAGGCTGCCCAGGGAGGGTGTGGAGTCTACTCTGGACATGTTCAAGACCCCCCTGGATGCAGTCCTGACTAATGTGCTCCAGGGGATCCTGCTTCAGCAGAGGAGTTGGAATAGATGATCTCCAGAGGTCCTTTCCAACTCTGACAGTTCCTTGATTCCAGGAGAAGGGCTGGGAGCCTGGATCCTTTGATGCCTTTTCTAGTATGGAACATCCATGTGAGCAGAGAGATGGCAATGGAATGGACAGGGGAGAAAAATACCTTACAAAACTCTCCATGCTTGAATGTCTGGAACGAGGCTCTTGGTGGATCTTCAGCACTGACAGTGTTCTTAGATCAGTGCATGGAGGGTCCTTGCCAGGATCTAACATGCACCCTGGTCTCCAGCCACATCTGGAACCTCTGTCAGACAAGTTGCCAATGTAAAATTTTAATTATTTTATTATTATTTTTTTTTGCATTTGGCTGTTTGCAGAAATGCAGACTGAGCATCCCAGCTCACACTGCATCAGCCAGAGACTTTTTGAGAAACCAGGGAAGATCTTCCTAGTAAAGAGGAGAAAAAGACAGCCTGGGTAGTGATAGGAATTCCTTCTGCAGGAGGAAAGATCTGTTTGATGTGCTTATTTCCAGGGAACCAGCTCTTTGCTCAGAATTTTGTATTTATTGCTTCCCAGGGTCTCAAAACTGCACCAGTTCAAAACTGCAGCAAAACTACATTTACTTTCAGCAGCATAAAGTCTTGTATCTGGTACGTGAAGATTCCTGCCTGTGGGCTGTGGAGAGGATGTGCTGTACATTTATTATCATTATTACAAGATGATCTTTTTTTTCCCCTGAAGTCATTCTCGTCACGCATGTGAGATTCCCATCCATCTGAAGAGTCATTTCATTATCCTCTCATATTTTTCTTGCCTGTAATATATTATTATTATTGGCTTTCTAACTGCACTTACATCCAAAGAGGAAAGGTATGAGAGTTTAGTCAAATCACATTTCTAGCAAAATCCCAGGCATGTTATGTCTGTGCACGTCCAAATTATTTAATTACAGGTATGTGCTAGAACCTCTTCAAACGCTCTAGCACTCACCAGTTGAAGAATTAAGACTTGATTCACTACAGTAGCTGTATTGAGCCTTCCTTTACACAGCAACAATCATTATTAACTCCCCTGACTGGGGCTGGAGACTCTTCCCTCTGCAGTTGGTCCTGCTATTGTCCACTTAAACCTTCCCACTCGCTTGGTGTCTGGATTGAGGATGGGCAAGAAGCTGGGTGCTGGCTACTCCTCCTGACTTCTCTTGCCCCAGGCTACTGCCTCTCTGCTGGGTGAAGGGGGAGCCAGGAGCCACTCACCTTCTTCACCCTGCTAACCTTGACCCTCCATGCTCACTGGCCAGCACACAGCCAGTTCCCACTGGGAGCCACTGGTCGAGGTGGTCCAGAGGAGCATCACCCTTGGGTCCCAGTCTCATGGCAGGTTTGATCTGCTCCTGCAGGCAATGTTTATGCATGTGCCTCAGTGTCCTGAGGAACTGAACATCTCCAGCAGTTTGCATCCTGAAACCAAGCAGAGAATAACATCATTGTCAGCCACATCCCTGAAGGAACAGTTCAAAGCATTTGATTGAAATCAAGCTATTTTAAAAGAATTTATAGCAATTCCATAAACTGAGTCCTCACTGACTGAGTGTGCTGACACTGCACACTCCTGCCTTGCTCCACACCAGCTGCCTCCTGTCCCACAGACCCTCAATGGACCTGCCAGTTCTTTGTTTTCCATGTCATTTCCGTGCTTTTTTACCTATTGGAATGTATTTTCGGAGCAGGAATGACTGTGTTGTGGAAAACTGCTTAGAGTTTTCTGCCTGTTTTTCTTGGGCAAAATTCAAGTTACCTGCCTGTCTCTGCAGACACTTTGTAGGCTGCAGATATTAAAGACAGTCAGTATTTTTCCTGCTTGTGTCTCGCTTTTAAATGTCAGAAGGTCGTTTTGTCTTCTGAAGGGCTAGATGCCCTCCAGACAGGTGAGTTAATAACACCACAGATACACAGACCAGAGGCGTTGTGACTTATGAGCTGCAAGAACTCTGGCTTTTCCTCACAAATATTGGTAACTACTTTGTTAGCACTCTGTTTGATTTTAAGGCTCAAAAGGTAGAGCTGAATCCCTGAAATATTTATGACCAAGGTTTATATCTGCATGGGCTGTTTGATGTGTGCAGCCAAACAACATGCAGGTCACTCACCCCTTCTTGCTCCTGAAGCACACGTTTAAAAAGCCAGCTTGGGTTTACCCAAGGCAGTGGCAGCACAGGCAGGGTTTGACTTAATAACTCCTGAACTTCTGGCAAGATCTGCTCCAGAACTCTTCCCTTCATCCTCCTGTTTCACCTCAGCACAGCTCCTGGAACACGGACACAAACCTCCCTCCCCTCAGAGCAAGTCAGCAGCAGCCCTGGGGAGGCTTTTCTAACCTGGGATATGCATGCTGGATCTCTAAACCACTGACATTTTCCATGGAAAACAGAAACTACAGCCACATTTTAAATTAATTTGCTGTCTTAAGCCAATTTAAAATTCAGGTGGTAGGAACTGGAAAGTGCAAACTGATTTTGCAGTGCTATTCAGGCACAATTTCCCAGGGTCAGAGCAAGATCCAGGATTACCTGCTCATCTAAATGGGAACAGTGCTTTCAATCACATTATTTCAGATTAATATCTGCCATTAGCATATATTTCAAATAGCCCTTACTGTAATAATAAGGAAGTGGGTGGAGAGGTAAGGGTGTTACAGAACACGCTTCAATAGGAGAAATAAGGAAAGAGCAACAATGCAACAGTGATTGCATTTGATTTTCTGTGGACAGTTACGATTTCGACTTTATTATTCAAAATATAAATGGTAAGTATATAATAACTACTAATTATGGAACTTCGGAGTGGTTGGGAAAAAAAGAGCTTAAAAATTGATTTGATTGTCCTTGAATTTTCATCTGAAAGGCTTGAATGACAGAACAAAGAAAGCCAATATGACATTGTAAATCTGCCCTCTCCCTGATCTGATGGGTATTATCCAGTGACTCCACTGCAGTCTGGATCCTCAGCTTGATTTTTTTATTTGTCCCTTTTCCTTTTTTTTTTTTTTTTTTTTTTTTCCTGGAAGTCATACAGGATGTCACTGACAGCAGGTTCAGCCTCCCCTGACAGCTTGCCACACAATTCTGTTGTGACATGAAAAAGAAGCAGAAAACCCTGGCAGCCCCTTCCTACCTGTGCCCCCAGGGGTCAGCCCTCCTGTGGGGACAGCCCCTCCCTCATTCTCTGAAGTTGCTGTGCTAGACTCTTGGCTCCAGAAGCCCCTGAGACTTTAACATTCCTTGGGGTACTTTTTTTTTTTTTGGAGGTGCTTCAGTTCTTCCCACTCTGTGTAGAAATACAGGCCGGAAAAAACAAAGACAGACACACACAGCCCGTGTTTTCCTTAACAGAAAACTCACTGTTAATAAAAGTGATATGGCAAGGAGTGGAAAGGGTATGTGGTTTTTCTGGGGGATGCACATTGCACATCCCACTGTTACTGTGCACACTCATTTCTCCATATCTGCCTGCATCTTGCTCTTGGGTACCCCAGCTCATGCCTGCTGCTTTTAGCCTGCCTGGGAAGTGCCACAACCAGCAATCAGAGACACCCCAAGTTCAGCTGAGAATGTGCAGAAACAACATTTCAAACCAGACTTCACTGGATTCAGGAGGAACCTTGAGGAGCCCTGTTGCCTTTGATGAACTCAGCCACTTGTCACAGTCTTACACCAAAGTCTGTCTCCAGGAGCTGCCATCAGGAGCTGGAGCTCTGCAGCCAAGGCTCTGCCACCCTAACATGTCCCTTTGAACAGGGGGGCTGAGTCATACAATCATAGAACTATTCAGGTTGGAGAAGCCCCTTGGGATCACCCAGTCCAACCATCGTCCCTGCTCTACAAAGTTCTCCCCTAAACCACATCCACCACCACCACATCCAAACAACCCTTCAACACATCCAGGGATGGTGACTCCACCACCTCCCTGGGCAGCCTGTTCCAGCAGACACCTCTCATTTGCGCCTCACTCGTCATGAACCAAGGAGGCAAAGCCTGAAACTTGGATACATTGGACAAGGTGAGGAAAACTCAAGTAGCACCTTAGCATTGGCTGCATATTTTCCTGGCTTTTAAATGACAGCATCCCATAATGGCTCATTATCTCTGTTCCCTGATCACAGGCATGACAGGTTTGCTGGGATGACTTGCATGCCGAATGAAGAAAGATGAGAGTCAAAAAGTAGTGGTAAAATACACATTTACTTCAAAACTCTGTCCGCTTGTGCAGCTCTGACACAAGAGAGGTGACAAAGCCCAGGGTTGTGTTAATCCCTCAAGGCACAGTTGGTGGAGAAGCTGTCAGCAATGGCAGTGTCTTCCCAAGCCCAAACTGGGTCTGAGTCACTCCCCTGGACCCTGATCTGAGGACTTTCATGTGGTATGAAGGGGCGATGGGGGGAAAAGCCTTGGCAGAGGCAGGGCACAGCAGGTGACTGGGGTGGTTCGAGCTCTGAATCGCTCTGTATTTGCAAACAATTGGCCCAGAAGTAAAAGCAGGCAGGAGAGGAGGGGGTCTGGGCAGGCACCCACTCTGAAGCATTTAATATTTATTTTTCAGCTAATTCAGTTGAAAGAGGTTATGGAATTATAATAATGAAGTCTGAAGAGCATACACCAAATGGTGCTTCTCAGGAGGCCTGAAAAGCTCAAATACAAAATTACTGATTATCACGCTTTTTAATTTATAAATGAAAGCTGCCTTAACCACCAAGGGAACAGAAATGGCTAATGTGGCACTCTTCCAAAACGGGCTCCAGGGGCAATCCTGTTTGATTCACATCCAACTTCCCTGCTGAGTAGCCTGAAAAAGGGGATAATACACATGTGGATAAATGTGATTGACTGGAGGAAATGGCCAAAGACCTTCTATGTAGAGAACAGATCCTCTTGCTGGAAGGAGGCAGCAGGGACACGTGCAGCCAGGTTGGGTCCCCAGGGAGGTTTCAGCTGTGTTTCTCAACAAAAGCTCTTGAAGAAGCTGAGTTGCTGTGGTACTGTGGGCACAGAGCAGCACACCCTGCCCCAGGACTGGGCATAGGTGGCACAGAGCTGTCACCTGCCCCCTCTGCCTGTCTGGGACACATCTGTCTGCCTGAGCAGGACACATGGACACAGGGCTGTGTCTCGCAGGAGGCTCAGAGAAACTCTGCAGGGCAAACACTGCAGCAAAAGAGGAATGACTTCACTGATCTGAAATGAAAAGGGGCATTTTTTCAGTGTTGTGCAAAGCCTCAGGTTTGCTGAGCAGTGCTGGGACTTTCCTGAAGGGCTGGCCAGCAGGTGCTGGAAAAACACAGCGGGTTTAGGCAGGTAGTTAAGCAGCATCACGCGTGCACCTCTGCACCTTTGAGCAAACAAACAGTTCAGGGGCTCAAGTGTCTTATCAAAATGCCATGCTTGAGAAAATTGGAGCCTCAAAAATCTCAGGTCTAAGGAGCTAAATAAGAGCTTTGGGGAATTATCTCGGGAACTGCGATCAAGCAACGCAGAAAGATTTCCCGGGGTGCCTGGAGACCTAGATTTCTGCAATAACAGTGGGTGGACAAGGTAGTAATTTTCCATTTCTTTCCTTACAGGTACAGAATTCTAAACAATCCAGGCAAGAAATAAACACTCAAGCCATCCAGCTATCGTATGGGTGTGGAATACAGCCAGCCAGCATTCTCTGGGAAGGCTGCTCCTAGCTTCAGTGATTGAGCAGAACATCTTGCATGTGCAAGCTTGGGCTCTTTTATCTACAATATTTTATACAACTTGCTCAAATAGTCACACTGTGCAAAGTTAAGGCCCATCAGTAGGCACTGCTGGGTACACTTGGGTCAGATGTTTTCCTTCCTTGTTATGGTGTAAGTATACTGTTTTCTAGGAAATAAAAATAAAAACGGATAAATACACATTTAAAAATAATTTATTTAAAGGCAGTTTTTCCTATTGTAGGTTGTTCCTTAGAAAAGGAGATATGCTAAAGCAACCAGAGAGCTCCAACTGGGAGTGAAGTCAGGCACTGGCCAGCCTCTTCCCCTGCTCCTTCCCGAGGAGTCAGCTGGAGCTTGGAGCAGGCACGAGGCTCCTCTCCCTTCTTCCACCCTCCTCCAGCAGTGGCCGTGGGTGGATTTTGCGACTCAGTGCTCTGGATTTTAAATGTAAACCTTCAGGAAACAAGCACAGAAGTTCGCAAAATCAGGAGGGAAAGAAATACATCATAGTTCTCTGCCTCTGCAGTTCAGGGCCTTTTTGTCCTGGACAAACAGCCAAGGCTTGACACAGACTCTGCTCTCTGATACCAGCCCCCATCTTCCCTCTGTGGCTGGAGCCTCTCCCCAGGGATCAGATGTGCAGGGATGGGTTTGCATCCACAGGGAGCCAGCCCAGTTCTGGGTGCTCCCACTGACCAGACACTGCTGGACAATCACCCACACACTGCCCTTGGATTTGTTATCTCCATTTGCCAGCTTCAGCTAAATTCCTGCTTAACTCAGTTTAAGGAAAGGACATGCAGGAGATTGCCTTCTCACAAAAAGGATTAAAAATGGCAGCTATTAGAGAGCACAGCCAGGAAAGCCTCCCAGGCCACCAGGCAGCAGTGGGGGTCCCATCCCAGCAGAAGCAGCATGCTTGCTTTCCACCATCACCCTTCAGGCTGTGGGATTTCTGCAGGAGTTGGTCCTGTCCCCAGCCAAGGTGGAAAATGTTCTCCTTGCCAGTGGGTTCAAGTGAGTGAAACTCTTAGGTTTCCCTGCAGATGTGGGGGAGATTTGCTCAGCTCCTCAGTACCTGCCAGGACAGAGGACAGGCTGCTTGATGAAGCTGAAATACCTCTGTTGCAAGGAGAGCTTTCAGGAATGCTGATTTCCTGCTTCTGTTGGGTTTTCTTGCTTTGGGGCTGATCCAAATCACAGTCCTGTGGAGTTCCTCCCTTTCCATACGTGAGAGCAAAAATTACAAAACCCTTTCTTGCTTTTGCAATGTTTAGCAAACAGCTAAGGAGGGGGGCACTGACCACACCACAGCTCTGCTGCTGCTTATGGCATAGCACAGAATTCCCAAGAAACTTCCTGGGATAGGGGTGGAAGGAGCAGGGCTTGGGGAGAGGATGCTCAAAGGGAACTGCCCTCCCTGCCTGGCCTGGATCCCCAAATTGTGAGGTTGCAAAGCAGCCAGTGTCAATGGGTGATGGATTAATTTGTATAATTTGGGTTTATTCAACCTGGAGTTCAAGTCCCATCATTTTTTCTTCCATATTTTCCTGTCCTATCTCACTCAGGAAACTTCAATTGACAAGGTCCCCTCTGTTTCTCTCTCCCTAGACTAAGGCACTCACCATGGAGTGGCCAAGGGGCACAGGTGGATGTATCTTTCAAACATTTCTTCTGGGGTTTTTTTGGGACTATACAGTGCCTGGAATTTAATTGCAGATTTAATGTTGTGTTTTCTGCTTCACTGATTAGCTCGGTGAGCACAGATGCCAAACCTAACCTTTCCCAGATGCAAATGAATGGCTGCAGAGGAAGACAACCAGAAACCTCTCTTTGTTAGTTTAAGAAGAGGAACACTTAAAACTGAAGACACTGCATTTCATTTTGTATAGAAAATTTATTGCCAAGTGCCAGACTTAGAGAGCAATTTTCCTTTTCTATTTGGTTCACTTGTGCTTATCAACAGGATATAATCTAAGTAAAAAAAATATAGTGGAGGTCAGTGATCCTGGTCGCTGATGGGGCTGACTGGAAAAGAGGGACAGCTGGCTTAGATCAGCCTGCATTGATTTGTGGACCTGAACCCTAAAATCCTTCTGTGATGAAAACTGCCATCATTGTCAACGTTGGAGACGTGGTATGAGAGCAGAGCTACACCTCAGAGCTGGTGCTGTCTGCTTATTTTTGCAGTCTAAGCCCTTCCATTCTGGTCAGGAAACAATATTTGTTCAACTCAGGAGAGGTACAGAGAGGACAGGTACAGAAAGAGCAGGAACACTTGCATGGGAGCTGGGAACAAGGACAGGCTGTTACTCTGCTTTTCCTCCGGTTGAAGTGTTAATGAACTGGCATCTTCCCCACATGCCAGAGGCTTATTTTCAGAAACGGTTTGCTGAGGCTGGGGGTGGCTTCCAGGCAGCTGTATCTCCACATCTCCTAATCATACCAGCCCGTGTTTTCTGCTCCAGTCCCTCAGGACTGTAATGAAGCAACAAAAGAGAGTCAGAAAGCCCGAGTACCTTCATTGCTGCAGCAAGGAGGATGACAACCCTAAGCGGTGAGATCCTTCTGCCAGGTGGCTCAGCAAGAACTTGTCTCTCTTCTCACCTTACTCTTCCATTAGGATCACACATGCTGACAGTGAAACGGAGAGGAAGATTTCAAAAAGACAGGAAGTGCGGTGTGTAAGCTGGGGAAACAGGCACAGCAGAATAATAGCATCCTGTAACTTGCAGCTCAGGGTGGGTCCTGCCCAGGCTGTCTCCTGGGTGTTTGTGCGAGAGTCCTGGGCCACAGTAGCCAAGTGCCAGAGGATCAGAACATGGTGTTCACCCCAAGCTCAGAACTATTTCAGACTCGTCAGCAAGTGCAGCCACAGGAAGGTGCCTTGGCCAGGCACTTGCTGAGGCTGCCAAGCCAAAGATGTGGCAACTAGTAAATGCCAGAGTGAAGATTCCTTGTGCAACACAAGTTTTTGCTGCTTATGTGTCTCTTTAACCATTGTCTTCATTTACACAGTCCAACACTCTTTCTCCCTCCAGACTTCTGTTTCTTCTCTGCCAGGACTGGATTATGTTTATTTAATGAGCACTTTACTGATATGCAGTTGCTTTCTGGAGGCGAGCTACCAGGGCATGATGGAGTCTTTCTTCTGGATGACATTCAACTTTCTGACATAGGCATTTTTTATCCAAAAGTATCTAGTCTTCTAGTAAAAGCTTTGAATCAATCTGTAGCTCTCACTACTGGATGCCATCCTGGAGACGCCAGGGTGGTCTGGAGATAAACAATGAATATTCAGAACTTCAAGTCTAGGCTAAACAATTGCTTTTCTCCATATTAGCTCATGCCTCCTTTCTAGAAGTCAATGCATTAAAATTAAAATATGTGAAGTGTGACATTATTTCAAAGAACTTTAAAATCCTTTCAAGCAAACATCAAGCCCAGTCCCTGGCAGGCATTAGCTGTCCCCCCTGCACAGGTCCAGGGGCTGAGCCTGCTCCTGGCCCAGGTGTCCCCACACTCCATCCTGCCCCTCGTGGTCCTGCTGCCAGAGCTCTGCACAGTTATTGGACTGAGCGTGGGGCTCAGAAATGTTCACCAAGGGGGGTTGCCCTCTCCTCCAGAAACACGACTGGCTTCCCAAAGCTGCTGCCTCTACCAAACACTGCAGCCCAGGAGGGTGTAACGTTGGCTTGGGTGCTGTTCCTTCACCTGTTACTCAAATGCTTTGAAATAGGTGAGATCTCCTTTTACGGGCTGCATCCAAACAGCAATTAATACTAACCTGAACCCACTGGCAACTACCGAACATAAAAGAGAACACAGGGCAGCTCTGCACGGGCTCTGAAAGTGCTTTTGGAGTTGCTGCAGGTCTTCCTGGATGCTGAAGCAGCTTCTCACTGGGTAGAAAAGAGGTTTCCTGGGAACATTCCCAGACAGCCTGAGGACCTGGCTCACTGAAATGCCGGAAAAACACCAACCCTGTTCTTGCACTCTTTGCCCTAGAGCTGTAGAGAAAGACTGGACATTTCTTCCCAAACCAGGAAAGACAGAAGCAAGTGTTCTTGAAAAAATTTGAGCAACCTAGGAGAAGTTTGGAGGGATGACCAAGCATTGCTGGTGCTGCTGACTTCCTGAACAGATGGGACATCCCTGGTCATGGGGTTAGCTGCTCCTTCAGCCCTTTCCTTCAAGCTCAGCCTTGTTTGCTTCGTGCCCCTTAACATAACCCAGCTCCTGTGTTTTGTTTTCCCATATCTTAGCTCATGCCTTTAATGCTTTCTTAGCATTAAAAATTTCACACTGACCTGGATGACCATGACCTCAAAAATCAGAAGTGAAGGTAACTGCAGACAGCTAATCTGTGTATCCATCAGGATGCCTTTCAAGATTGCAGACCATATATAATTTTCTTTAAAGAGTGATAGAAAGCAAGGTGTTTTCTGAGCATTTAATTGTCTTTTAAGGCTGTAGGCAATGGATTGCAACAAATTGTTTAATTTGTACCTCTGTTTGCAGGCTATTTCAATACTGAGGTGAGATCATAGCAGAAACAGGAACACAAATACTGATATACAATTATATTGATTTTTATTTTTTTTTCCCTAGCACAGCTCAACATCTTTAATGCTGGATGAGTCAGGCAACAGATGTCTTTCATTTTGCTCTTTTGGTGATGTCTAAATAATTCCTCTCAGTTCCAATAGCTCTTTGCTGCTCTGTCTTATCTCCCACCATCTGACCAAGCCACCATGGTCTGGTCGTCTGCTCCCCTCTGCTCAAAATAGTGTCCAAAAAAGTCCTGACACGGGAGAAAACAGGAAAAGGATGATCTGACTCAGAGCACCAGCCCGCTCCCGGCCACGCAGCAGCCCAGGGAAAGCAGAACAAGTACAGCTAAAGGGGAAATTCTGGAGCTGTTAAGTGGAGAATGGGTCTACTTAATTCTCAGAGAAAGTAGAATTGCTCGCTCTGTGTAGAGGATCTTTTCTCTTTTCCTCCTGAGCCGCACAGCTTCCCTGCCTGCTGTTCAGAGGCTGCGGCTCCCGGAGCAGGGTCCGGCCTCCCCAGCCCGGGGGAAATGCATGGAGGGGTGAATTTCCATGAGTTCTGAAGCGGCATTTCCAAGCGTCACTAAATGGCATCTTTGTGGGCATGGCAGGTCATTTCTTGGGACCATCGGCGGGGCTAGCAGAGGCAGGAGGGGCAGTTCCAGCTGCCCTTGAGTTCTCACAGGGCTCAGGGAGCAGAGCTGGGAAACAGCCCGGCGAGCAGCAGAGAGTGTTGTGGAACTAGAGGAGGGAGAAGCCCCTTCGTGGCTTGGAAAAGCAGACAAGAATAGGCAATTATGCGTCTATGGGTAACACGGCTTTAATTGCAAAGCGAAGCCTAAATTCCCCCTGAAACTCTGAAGGGTTTCCAGATGCGGGGACTGAAACTTGGACTGCACCTCTGCGGGAGAAGGAGCCGCTCGCAAGGTGCGGGAGCGGAGGAGACCTCCAGCCCGGAGACAGACCCGAAAGCAGCACCAGCCCCGGCTGCTCCCGGGGCTGCTCCCGGCGCTGCTCCCGGGGCCGGCTGCCCTTCCACCGCCCTCGGGGCTCGGGTGCCCAAAAAGTCGCTCAGAGGGGTGAGTCCCTCCAGCTCTGCCCCTTTGGCAGAGGGCTGGGAGGCAGGGCAGGAATTCTCCCTGCCTGGAGGGCTCCTTAAACACCCAACAAACCCCGGAGCGCCGCGGGACGCGCTGCCCTGCAGGGACACGTTTCCATCGGTGCCAGATAGACTCCTGTGAGCTCCAGGCAGCTTGATTTTAGCTCCTCCTGGTATTGAAGCCTAAAGGCCAGGCTGATTTTCTTTGTTCTATACTACATTGCACAGAATGAACCTGCCCCGAGATCCCTGGTGTCACCAGACACCAGCAAACCCCGGGTAATCTGTACCTGTTCCCATTTTCTCTGCCACTGTAGCAAATCGCCCTGCAGTTTCCTGCTGGGAGGGTGTTAAAATAGCAGGGAAATTGTTTCCTTATGAATCAGCACAACTGATTCACAATCTTTTGCTTGTTTTATCTGGCTGAGTAGTTTGTTTTTGGGAGGGAGAAATTTGTGCCCATGATCCCATCAAACACCCACAGACCCAAGGGAAGGTGAGTGAGACCTGGTTTAGGAGCCACATACTGAGACAAATCCCTAATTATTCTTTCCAACTACCCGCTTTTGATCAGACCCTGCAGGGGCTGCTCTGCACAGGCAGCATCTCCCGTCGTTTTCAGGCAGCAGAGCAGGGAGCTTAACCTGGGTACACGTGTCTCTGTCCCGCTGCTGTCCCGTGCAGTCCTGCGGCTGGGATGGGGCAGGCTGGGGGGGCGAGTGGAGTTCACCTGGTGCAGAGAGAGCACTGCTGCTCTGCTCTGTGTGTTTGAAAGTTATGAGCTGCTGCGGAGGCAGAAAGAGCAGGATGTGACATGACAACTCCTCTGCCCCGATCTTAAAAAAAGACATTTTTGTTAACAGTGCATGAACACAAGTATTTCTTTCTGGCTGGCAGCCATCTGGGTGGTTTTGCAGGCCAAAGGCTCCCTGGGAAAGCAGCAGCAAAGGTGATGGACAAACCTCTGAGGGGTTCACAGCTTCAGGAAAGCACAGCAGAGCCCCAGCACACACCACTCCTGTCTCCACTGGCAGGCTTGGGTGCTGGTAACAGGCACCAAGCAAAGCCTGGGATAAAGAAGAGGTGCAAGTTCGAGACAACTCCGGGCAGAGGGTTAAGCTCGGGTTACATTTCTGATTACTGAGGAGCTGGTGACTGCTCTGCCAACAGCCTGAGCCATAAACCAGCCTGGCTTGTTCTGACTCAGTGAAAGTCTGGATCCTGAGCCAAAATTAGGAAAAAACCTGCACCGATAGGAACATCCTTTCCTATCAAGCTCATCTCTTGGTTTCTGCTACTTGTTCCCAGACAGGGGAGAGCCCAGCTATGTCACTGCTCTGGTGCTGGGGAGGGACACGCTGAGCAGCCAGTGAGGCTGCCTGGGCTCTTGGCCAGACCCTGCTCTCAGCAACCCTGAGCTTCACCCCCTGCCCATGCCCCTGAGGTGTGA
This sequence comes from Apus apus, assembly GCF_020740795.1. NCBI lineage: Eukaryota > Metazoa > Chordata > Aves > Apodiformes > Apodidae > Apus > Apus apus. The sequence goes on from NC_067293.1 coordinate 20,304,937, forward strand.
AGGGACTGAGGACTGGGCCCCTCTGCCCCAGGCAGCTTGTGCTGCTCCATATATGGGGTTTCAGGGGTGGCACTGGGCACCAGTGGCTTCCACTGTACAGGGAAGTTGGGGTGACACTGGGTATCAGTGGCTCCAGATGTCCACAGCTTCGGAGGTGGCACTGGACACTGGTGGCTCCTGATGTGTGGGGGTGTCATGGGGCACCAGGAGCAGCTGGCACTTGTTCCTGTCCCAGCACACGGGTGCAGCTGGGAGTTTTAAAGCCCATAACATGGAGCCTCTCCCAGCAGCCCTCGCTATAGAGCTCCCTCGCTGCAGAGTCAGCTCTCAGGTTCTCTAGGGAGCCTCACAATAGACACTTTCCTTTTGAAATTCTCTCTCACAGCCAGATCACTTCACAAAGAACTGTGGAGTTTGTAAGAATTGAGTTTACAGTAGTCCTTTTTTCCTGAGAAAATGTGACTGGACACACTGTTAAGGAGCTTTTAACATGCTAACCGAGAGGAAGCAGGAATTTATCACTGCTCCTGATTCCCAGGGGATTCCATGTACTGGATGGGCAGTCAGTCAGGAGTGCTGCTTTGTCAGAATGAAGCTCAGCAGCACGGGGTGACCTTTCCTTCCGGAAGGCAGCAGAAGACACAGACCTGTCAGAAGGGCAGCACGACTGTCCCCAGCCCTGCTGTCCCCAAGCCCCTTGTGCCCTTTCAGTGCCAGTGTCCCCCCCAGTGCCTCTCATGTTAAGAGCCAGCCGTGCTGAGCTGCCCTCTCCTCCCACCTGGATCACAGAATCACAGAATCTTAGGGGTTGGAAGGGACCTCGAAAGATCATCTAGTCCAACCCCCCTGCCAGAGCAGGATCACCTAGAGCACATTGGATCCCATCTGCATGAGCTCAGCCTCTGTGGTCCGTTTTTGAAAGGTCAGGATCTGACTCATGGCTCTAGCATGGTGATATTTTTGGCTCTGTTTTAATCATTTTCTCTTGTATGTCTCATGCATCGCCTGTTAGAACCTCTTGTCCTCCCCATTATGGTGAAAGTAGATTATTAGTAATAAACTAATTCAGGAAGTACTTTGGAATTACTGAAGAACACAGACTCTAATCCCACACTATGAATTCCTCATGTATCTTTCACACACCAGTGCTGGGATGGGGGCTGTCTGGAAGGCAGAAAATGGGACATCCTGTTCTGTGAGATCACTGCTGCTAGGAATGTTTACCTTTAAATCCTGAAGCTTAATGTTAAGTCACTGATGCCAAGAGAATGACAAACCTCCTGTCACTGGGGTTCCCACTGTTAACTGGGGGTCTCCTTTCCATTTCCAGTGACACAATTAACACTTCTCTGCAATCTGCCCATGGTCTCACTGTGTCAGCCAGAGGCATTCCATTCCAGATCACACAAACTCCCAAATCTTTTTGACATTAATTCATATTCCTCAGTCTAGACCCATCATGCCCAGCTATTTCACTCCTGAGAGCCCAACAATTTTAAAACTGTGCTTCCTTTGCAGCAATTTTATTCCACACTAATGTCATGTCTTTTGTGTTTCATTATTTGGCAAATGTTAATTCAAACCCAGCCTTCCTGTGAAGCAGAGAAATTGCTACCATGAACCTAATTTTATGGAAAGGTGAGAGTGGGGAAATTGATTCCATGATGGCAAAGAGGGAGAATCAAAATCACTGACATGGGAGTAAGAGCTCAAAGGTCTGTCTCTGAACCATCCCTCAGCATCCTGAGAGCCAGGCATCCTTTTCTGGGAAGCCAGCAGAGACCTACATCACACTTTGCTGACCTGTTTTATTCCACATAACCTTTTAATAAACACCAGGATTGCCCAGGCATTAGAACAAAAAGGAAGTTCTGCCTTCCCTTTTCTACCCAGCACCAATGTGCCTTCAGGCTTTCTGCATGTGTGTTCTTCAGCGTGGGGACCAGGACATGCCTCCCTGTCCATCTCCTGGGGCCATGGTCGTTGTGGTGGGCCAGGGCAGCACCACAGAGCCCAGCACTGCCTGGTTCTGCCTTCAGAAAGGGTTTGCCAGGGTCAAGGGAGCCCAAGGGTGTGAGCACTGAGGTGATGTGATAACATTATTCCCTGACACAATCAGTGCTCTGATATGCAGAGAAGGTATCTCCAGTTCCCAGAAGGCAAGGTCTCCTCCTCCACTGGTTTTATTTTTGCCCATGACCCATTGGACACTCGGAGCTGGGAGCTGGCTCTGGCTGCAGCAGAGCTGAGCTACAGCAACCACCAACAATACTTCACACTGGAACAAAACAAGGGTTCTCCCCAGCAGCCACCAGGCATCCCTGTTTACTGGGCATGTACTGGAAATTGGTATCTCAGCTGGCAGAAGCCTAGAGTGCCGAAAACTACAGCTCAGCTTGTGCAGGTGTCAAGAGAGAGGTTTTTGAATCTCTGGACAGGCTCAGTCAGTGACGGGCAATTACTATGAAAAGCCATTTGTGCAGAAGATTGACTTTGTTGCACACCCAGAGGATGCTGCACTCCTCAAATACAGCCCAAAGACAAAGCAGAGTGTGGGCAGCAATTTAGGGGGGACACTTATATAGATACATATTTATATAATATTATAACTATAATATATATAAATATACTTATTCAGACTTGAGAGAGAAGAAAATAATCTCACCGCACAACCAAGACACCTAAATACTATTTTCTGTTTTCTCTCTCTTTTTATTTTTACTTTTTTTTTTTCCCCCACAGCAGATTTTATTTTTCTGCTCTATTTTTCCTGACCTTTTGGGTACATCTTTAGTTTTCCAAGAATTGTGTCCTTTAACAGAATTTTCTTGTAGCCTGAGGTATGACTTTACCACCAAACCAATGCTCTGCTATAAAAATCATGTTCATTGATGGACTGATTGCTGAAGGCTGAGAACAATTAATGAAACTTTTCCACTATCTGGACTCATGCATGACTAAAGGGAAGCATTTGAGACATGAAGTGCTTTTTCTACATGAAGAGGTGGAAGTTAAAATAGCATTAAGGACAGCAGAACTAGGTTTCAGCAGGCTTCCATTCCCAGGCCCTCAAGAAACCCAAACATGTAATTAATAGTAGTTCTGGTGTCGAGTGGTTTATATTTTGTTAAGCAGTTTGTAGAAAACTGAGTAAAAGTCCAAGAAAAGGAAAAAAAATAAAAGGAAAAAAACCCCAACAAACCTTTTCTGGTGCTTCTGTTGCTTTAACAGGATTTGTTCATGTTTGAACAGCTGCTTTCACCTGGGTCCCCACCCGGCCCATCCTCTCTGCCAGCCCTCCCCTACCTGCTGGCTGTGCTGTGGCAGTCCTGGGGACACAACTGGGGACACTGTGGGGACACTGTGGCTGGTGTGCCAGCACATAAGAGTCCTGCCCATAAACCCCATTCTTTCCCTGTCTTGCCTGCAGTTGGTTGTGCCCAAAGACAGAAAGGACTAAAGGCAGCTGCAGGGCAGAGGTCAGGGTTCCATTCTACTGAACAACAGGGATGCTCATTACTGCCTGGAGAATTGCCCAGCCACCAGGGTGGGACACCAGAACAGAGACTCTGAAGCTGGGTCTAGAAAATCAGCAAGTTTCTGGGCAAGTTTTTATCCTTGCTAAGGTCCCAAGGAGGAGATGCCATGCACACTGGTGTGTCCTGCAGCGCCCAGTGTCCCTCAGGAGCAGAGGTGATGCTCTGCCTCCAGGAGATGCTCATGGGGCCATGAACACCCGCTCAGCCCCACAACCCGATGCCTCTTCCTACTTAGGAGATCATGGTGAAAAAGGAGTTGAGTAGTTCTCTATTAGACTGCAAATTAACTAATTCTTCAGATTATTTTTCATCTCCACCGAGCTAGGCAGTAGAACAGCTTTCCAGAGGAAGGCCTGTGTTTCAAGGAGTCTTTCTGTGTGGGTGTTTGCTGCAGGCAAGGGTGTTATCCATGACAGGGAGGTATGCAGGCCAAGGTCCCCTCAGGCACAGGAGAGATTTTCCCCCTGAGGAGGAAGGCTTCCCCCTCGCTGGGCAACTGATTTAATTGCACAGTTTCAGTGCTGATCACTCTGGTTCTGCCTGTGTGTATCTGAGATGCCTTGGGAGAGCTTGCCTGGCCAAGCCCCTCAGAGATGCTGGTGAGAAGAGTCTCTTTTCTGTGTACTTTTAAAATTACCACCTTCCTAAGCATAATGCCTCTTCCCAAAGCATGGGGCTTTTGTGGAAAAGCAGAGGAAACTGGAGTTATCAGGAGGAACCAAAGAGGCCATCAATGGTTAGAGCTTTCTGAGGCTGCTCCTGCTGCTGTAGTAGTCCCTCAAGATGGATGGTGACACATGTAAGGGTGTCCACCAGTTGTACTCCTGGCTTTTTAAGCCTTGATCTGAAATGTAATACTTCAGGAATATGATGGTTTAAACAATTTTAGTCAATGAGTCAGTTCTGGATTAGTATCCTACAGCAGGAGGGCCGTGACTCTCCCTCATAAATTAGCAACCAGCCTCCCTTTGAAGAAAGTTATTTTAAAGACTCATCTCACTTGTTAGCTCCAAGTACACTGCCTATTAATCACCACAAAGGAACACTGCACTCTCCTCCCCCTGACAGCTTTATTCCTGAGCCCAGTTCAGCACCAGGAGAGTAAAGAAAGAGGGAGAATGAAACAAGAGACAAGGTTCCCACACATGGGGAAGCAGGTACCATTATGGGAAAGTCACCTCCAGTGATGAGAAGTAGCTTGCACAGCTTCCAGAGCTAAAAACACTAGAAAACAACTAAACCAAACACCTGTCAAAGTTTTGCCCAGCTTGGGAAAAAGGAGTGGGAAAGGTTCTGTACCAAATGGTGAGAGGTTCAGAGCCTGGGCAGAGTGGGTTCTGGGTGCCCCATCTGACAGCATCTTAGCTTTCCCATGGGCTGTGCTTATTTCCATTGATTGTTGCTGCCTCATCAGTACTTAACTCTTCTGCTACTTCCATGAGCTCCTCAGCTTGGCCATGAGTCTGTGCCTCTAGTGTTCTCCACAAGCTGTGATTTACTGAGGAGGAACATTGGATACATAGATCATGACAAGAGATGAAGCTGCTGAGAAACAAATTCCTTGCATGTGGCTTGGATTTCATCTCTCAGTACCTAAAAAACAAGGGAACCTGAATATCCCTTTTGGGGAGGGAAAGGTAAAGCAGTGAGGAGTCTCTGGGTCTGACTGAGCAGAAAAAAAAGACCAAAACATCCAGAAGTGTCAGTTCAGTGACTATTTATTCTAACTCGCAAGGCATAATGGAAGGGAGGTGACTGCAGCTACTGCCAGATGTGATCCAATCTCCTAAGATCTCAGCCCAAGTGTACTTGTGGCCTAATTCTGCTAGTTTCTGTGAGGATAGAAGAGGCCTGCACTTCACATGCAGCAGCTAGGAAAGTGATTAAATACACACAGGCCTACACATGTAGATGTATAGATAGACATACACCTTTTTGACTGGTGAGGAAGAGGAACCACCCTCTCTGACATTGAGGAACTAGAGACTGATGTTGCTTCACATTTGATTGAGAGCACAGGGAGGGATTCAGCCCTGGTTCAAGAGGGCTCCGGAAGAGAAGGGAAGATTTCTGCCCACTCTGGTAGATGCTGGGCCTTTTGGAGACCGACGCTGCCCAGATGCTCTGCTCCTGTCATGATGTGGCAGCAGAGGAATGCTCGTGGCCTGTGGCTGCTTGCGTGCTCACAGCATCATTTCTATTTATTCCTCACAGGCTTCATGCCATCCCAATGTTGGCTCAGCTCAGGCAAGCTAAAGCATATGCTTATTTGGAACAGTGTTTTAAACTCTTAACTCTTCCAGGTGAAATCTATCTTTCCAGAAACCCCTTTTTCTGCCTTCCCAGGAATCTCTCCAAAGTTCTTGAGCCCATTCTCCTCTACTGAGACCACTTCCTGTGCTGGGGTTTTATTTGGAGACTGGTCGTTTGAGAAGCTGGGCAAGATTCAAGAAAGTCCCAGCTGAGTGCTGACCTTGTGGACTTGCCCATTTGCTCAGAAGTTTGAGGACCCCATGGACAACATTACTCCTGGCATCACTTATTGCTGCTTCAAACCATAATGGAGTTAAATGATTAGCAAATCGGTGCAATACATTCCCACAGAGTCATGGGCTGCTTTGGGAACAGTCACCTTCCCTGACATGGGGTCCTTCACACCTGCAGATCCAAGTCCATGGGCTGCAGGTCCACATTTGCCCTCCTGGTGCCCTCAGGGGATGTTTTACTGTGTTTCTCCTCCATGGGGTACAGGGGAACAGCTGCCTTCTTGCCATGGCCTGCTGGGGAACTTCTGCTCACACACCTCCTTCCTCTTCTTCCTCACCAACCTCGGGATCTCCACTCTAGAACTGCTCTCACCTCTCCCTCTCAGCTCTTCTCTTTAGCTCTCTCTGCTCTCAGCCTCATACGAGACCTTTCATATGTTAATCACAGGTGAATCTATTGTCTCTCTAATGGCTCTGGCTTTGGCCACCTGAGCCAGGGGACCTTTTAGTAGCTTCATACAGGAGCCACTCCTGGGGCTCCTCCTCTGCTACCCAAGCCATGCCAGCACCAAACCAGCACAAAGATCCATCAGATGCAGGGGGAAGAGTTCCTTTCATAATGGACTTGTTGCCTTAATGAGGAAACTAAGACTGATGAGGTTGATGACAGGATCCTCGAGGAGGGGCCAAGTCACAGGGACCTGGAAGGCAGATGAAGGAAAATAATGGCTCTGTTTTGTTCAAAGCCCTTGGTGGGGTTTTCCTGTTGTTGCTGTTGTTGTGTGTTCACTTGGTTCTAAGGCAGGCATGACATTTTTTGTGAATTAGAGTTTTGCTGCATCTGTAGGCAGAAGTTTGTAATTTTCAATTAATATTTCTAGAAATAGCAGAAACAGTTGCTTTAGAAAACTGCATGCTTCCAGAAAGAAAGAGGAAAGCTTTCATGGTTCAGCTTGGAAGTGATTTACACTTTCTTTAAACACACATAATAAAGTTTTTTTAAAGAAGCACAATAACCACCACCCCCCCCCTGCAGCAGCACAATGTTGGGGCCTTCAGTGAGCAGCACGTGCCAGGAGCCAAACCCAACCATGATGGGGCTCTGCAGGGGAACAGGGACTTCCTGCCACCCAGACACAAGGGAGAGGCCAAAGGAACTCCAGGGGGTGTCACTTTGGGTAGACATGAAAGTCTTCTAATTGACAGACAGGTGGTTGTTATCACAGGAAAGAAGGAGGTGATGCAGTTCATCTAAAAATGTCTCTCACCACAAAGAAAATTGAGCAGACATTTATAGACACACACACACCAATTACCAGGGACATCAGCACTCAGATGAGCTTCCTAGACTGAAAACACCACTCTGCTCAGTACCTGGCTTTGGGAACTGCTGCCTGAAAGCCCAGTCAGCTCCAGCAAATGAAGGAAAGTCAAAATCATATTTCATTACAGTGATGACCAGCTCACAGTCAGGACCCAACACAGCAAAGGCTGAAAAACTGAAAAAATCTTCCAGGAGAGAACAGACGTTTTGGGGCAAGACTTGAGTAGTTTTTTCTACTCAAAAGGCAAACCATGACTGAAGCAAAACTATCAAGTCCACCTTCAGCCCTAGCAGTGAGCCCCAGGGTAGGAACCAGCTCCTCTCAGCAGAGAGCAAGCAACCAAAGCACACCTCTAATCCCAACAAGAGGTCTCCAGAACACATCTGAAAACTGTTCTTAAAGACAGAAGGGAAGGCAAACAGTCCTTGAATTTCTGTTACCCAGTTTTAACTGAATTTACATTGCACAATACCCAGCTCTATGTCAAGGATATTTCCCAAAAATACCTTTTGGTACATATCATGAAAAGAGACAGAGGAATCTGGCTTAAGACCTATTCTCTTAAATTTTCTAAAGCAAGCTCCTCATTACCTGTCCTCTTGCAGGGCAGAAGACCAACTCAGGATATTAAGGAGGAGGCATGAAAAAAAAAAATCCAAATAAACCCCTTTGTGGCAATGAGCTCTGGGGCTCACCCTTGGGTTGCAGCTTGCTGGGGGACGGCCAGCACCTGAAAAGGGTGGCCACCAGCACACCTGGCAGGGTCACTGCCTTCGACAAACTTGGATTTCTTTTCTGCATCACTCCAAAGCATCCACACTCTCCTGTGACATCCTTATCAGCTGCCAGCATTTCATAGCCTAAAAGCATGTACATACTTTGAAAAAAAACATGCTGACTTTTCCAAGCAGTGAGCCCCAATCAGCCATCTCACCCCCTGCCCTCTGTCCTGGCAGCAGCGATGCTGTCCTGTCCCCAGACTGGATCACAGCCAGGGCTGCTAAACCCCAGCAAGGGTTCCTGGACATTTAGGGGACTCATCAGCTTCATCTAACACAGGACACAAATTGGTGGGGGTGGCATCTCTGCCCCTTGAACTCTGGAGTGTGATGGGAAGAGGAGAAAAGGAACAATTCTGAGGGTTGAGCAAAGTTGTTCCTTCCTGCAAAGCTTCAGCCTCTGAGCCCTGAAGCATCTCTCCAAACACAAGGAGTGCAGCCTGGGTAAGTGGCTGTGAGTCATCTCCTTTGACTGATATTTTCCTGAATGTATCAACTTTTAACTTATTGATGACCTTCCTGAGTAAGAGCAAACATTGTAAATTAAGCAGCTCTTGAAAGCAGGAGCTGGCAATGTGCAATCCAGCAGCTGTCAGTGTCATTCTGACTCCAGATGATGGCAGATTCAAAGCACTTTTAATAATGCTTTAGATTGTTATTTCTACGTAAAAGAAAATAGGAGGAAAAAAGAAGAAATACGTAATGAGAATTGTGTATTTTTCCTTTACAACACACTTCCATTGAAAGCTTTGAAGCTCTTCATAAAGAAATGAAATGATGAAACCTTTCTCCCACTTGTGTCCATGTAACAGGAAGGAAACACTTCCAAAAGATTAACCAAAAGACCAGATCCCACATCTGGAAACTCAAAAATTACCCTGGGGGCACCCGGGCCAGTATGCTGTAGGCATTAACACTGCCATGGCCATGGGTATAACACACAGGATGTTCTGTGGGCCCCATTCCCAGGTGGTGAGGTGCAGAGGGGACACCCTGCCATCGGCAGTGGCAGCAGGGCTGGCAGGCAGGACCAGGGCTGCCAGGTCCCACCACACTGCACCAGGAAACTTGCCACGATCCCTGTGCATCTGCAGCACAACAGGCTGCATGAAAGGCTCTGTTAACTCACCCACACAGCCAAGGAAATGTTGGGGTTTTTTGTTTGTTTGTTTGTTTGTTTGTTTTTCCTTTCCTGAAAGCTGTGGAAACAAGTAAGGATTTAGAGTAATTTATTTCTGGTCTGATTCTGCCACCTTTCTGTACGCAGAGAGCCCTGCCTCTCTCCCAGCACAGGGCTCTGCGCTGAGGCACCAACTCCCGCGAGGGAGGGGCTGGATCTGCCCTTCGGTGCTGGACACGACCAGGGCTTCAGGCAGCAGAAAGAGAGAGAAAAGTCAACAGCAGCCACAGAGCCTCTTCAAATGCTAATTGCTCACAATATTGAAGGAGAGGAGGAGTGAGGGAGGTGTGGTTTGGGGCTCTACCCTGCTCCTTCAGAAAAGCTTTCCCAAGGCATCAATTCCAAAGAGCTGAGTGAAGTTTACGTCTTCAGCTTTCAGATGGGGTTCTGATTGATGTGACACGTGAGATGAGGAGGTGAGCAAAGTTTTCCAGAGGCCGTTGGTGCGGCTGCCCCTGGGCTGTGCTGACACAGCAGAGCCAAGGCCAGCCCCAGCAAGAGCTGGGACCCCTCAGCTCCCTCTCACGGGTCCCATGGATCACAGCAGGGCAGGATTCTCCTCGGGAGCATCGCCAGTTTCTGCTCAAATGAGAGATGCCAAAAGGCAACAGCCAGCCTTGGCCTCTCAGCACCAGTGTTTAGTTTTCCTCCATTACCAACAGAATCAGACTGATTAAATCATTTTGGTTGGAAAAGACCTTTGAGATAATTGACTCCAACCATTAACTCACCACTGCCAAGGCCACCACTAAACCATGTCCCTTAGCACCTCATGTACACTTTTTTATTCCTCCAGAGACTATCTCAAGTCATCACTTCTTAATTATTCTCACAAGCCAAAGCCAGCTAGGGCAGAGCTGGCCTCCTTTGCTATACATTCTGCATAGCACTATGATTTCTACATTCTTTCCATATAAAAACATACTGAGTGAGCCCTGTGATTTTGAGACTAATGTAGAGGGCTCAGAAGAACAGCAGACAAAAGACAGGATGCCCACTCATGAGAAGAAATGGAGAATAAAGACAGCACATTGTTCAAGACAGCCTTCAGAGCAGTGATTAACCTCTGGGAGACATGGTCACAACAGAAAAAACTGTGGGATTCGTCTGCTTTTTGTAAGTTCACAGAGTTACAGAGTGGTAGCAGTTGGAAGGGACCTGTTGAGGTTTTCTATTCCAATGCACCTGCTAGAGCTGGATCCCCTACAGCAGATCCCACAGGAACACATCCAGGCAGGTTTTGAATGTTTCCAGGGATGGAGATTCCACAACCTCCCTGGGCAGCCTGTCCCAGTGCTTTGTTACTCTCAGAGTAAAGAAGTATTTTCTTATATGCAGGTTAAACCTCCTGTGTACCAGTTTGTGACCATTGCCCCTTGTTCTGTCATCTCCCCAGGGCAAGTGTTTTCCAGTCATGGCCTTTTGTGCATATTTAGGTGCAATATTGCTACTAACAAATCATAAGCTGGAAGGGAGAGACATTAAGTGAGAGAAGAAAAACTGACACCCTCAACATTTGGTTCAAATTACTGAAAATTTGTCACCTGCCTTGTATTCCAGGAAGACTCCAAAGTTTTAAGTTCAGTGTATCAATGGTGTTTGGCTACTGCCTGCTTTGGCTGACCAGTGCAATTTAGCTGTCAAGACCTATTTTTAGTCATATGAATACCGAAGAACTTTTGGAGTGGGTCCTGAAATGTCCTGAGACTCCACAAGAATGTGACAGTGGCATCCAGCAGGGCTGGCCCGCCAGGGCTGTTTGTTCATTTGCACAAGTGCCTTTTTATCCCGGGCTTTGTAGTGACTCACATTTCCTCTGCCCACAGCTTCCTTGCCAGAAGTAGGATCATAACAAGGTACTCTGGGGCCAACTTGGTGTTCAGTGCAGGTCCGGGAAGTGAAGTTGTTCTACTGATTGTTTTCTATGGATGTGAGTACAAATGCCTCTTCCGAGGCTTCCAGTTGCCAGGCTGGATGGTTTATGATCTGCAAACAAAGTGTTTTGAACTTCATGGCTTCTCTTCCTGCGCCGATCTGTGACATCACTTCTGGGAACTGGGGACATTTCTTATCCCACGGGCTGAGTTGGGAGCTCGAGGTTGGGCCCCCTTATCACATTTATTTTAGTGTGTTCTTCTGACTGAGATACAGAACTCCACAGATGTCTGGTGTGCCTGAGCGAGCCCTGCCGCGGCAGCGGGCACAGCCCCAGGGATACAGCACCAGCTGGAGCAGGGCCGGGGGGGAGGGGGCGTCAACTCTGGCACCTCCTGGGGCCAGGCCGGGCTGTCCGGACCCAGGGCTGTGAATCATAGAATCCCAGACTGGTTTGGGTCGGAAGGGACCTTAAAGATCATCTGGATCCAACCCCCCTGCACGGGCAGGGACACCTCCCACCAGCCCAGGCTGCTCCAAGCCCCATCCAACCTGCCCTTCAACACTGCCAGGGATGGGGCAGCCACAGCTTCCCTGGGCAGCCTGGGCCAGGCTCTCCCCACCCTCACAGCAAAGAATTCCCTCCTCATGCCCAACCTAAATCTCCCCTCTTCCAGTTTTACTCCACCACCCTTGCCCTCTCGCTACCAGCCCTAGCAGCACCAGAACTGCCCCGGAGCCCCGGGGACCCGCCCGCAGCAGCAACAACAGGCCCCTCCCTATCGCGACAACAGCCTCTATCGCGGGTGGCTGCAGCGCTCTCCCCCGCCCCCCCCCCTCCCGCAGCGCTCCCTGCCCCCCCCTCCCGCAGAGACCCCCCTGCCCCCCCCCTCCCGCAGCGCTCCCTGCCCCCCCCCTCCCGCAGAGACCCCCCTGCCCCCCCCTCCCGCAGCGCTCCCTGCCCCCCCCTCCCGCAGAGACCCCCCGCCCCCCCCCGCCCGCAGCGCTCCCTGCCCCCCCCTCCCGCAGAGACCCCCCTGCCCCCCCCTCCCTCAGCGCTCCCTGCCCCCCCCTCCCGCAGAGACCCCCCTGCCCCCCCCCCTCCCGCAGCGCTCCCTGCCCCCCCCTCCCGCAGAGACCCCCCTGCCCCCCCCTCCCGCAGCGCTCCCTGCCGGCGCGGGGGGCGGCGGGTCCGCCCCGGGGGTCGCGGCCGGCGCTGCCCAGGGCCGAGCGGGGGGATCCGGGGGACTCGGGAGGCCGGTGCCCAGCGCGGGGCGAGTTCCAGCCCCTGCTGCCTTTGCTCGGGTGGGACGTGGGGTCGCGGGACGCCCCTCTCGCTCTTTCCTCTCGTGAAAAATAAGGAGCAGCAGCAGCTGGGAGCGCAGCCCTCCCCACAGCACCGCGCCCGTGGGACCCCGTGGTGGGATCAGGGGCAAAGCTAAACGTCTCGATCACCAGAAATCCGTCCTCTCGTATTGTGGAAAGCCAGGCTTTTCCCTCATTTTCACCTGAGGTGTTTGTTCTTTACCTGGGAAAACTCTCCTCGACCAACATCCTTGTTTCTCCTCACCAGCCATCCCCGTGCCCACAGCCCCACCGGCCGTTCTGGTGTCCCCAGACCTAGCAGCCACCCCAGTGTCCCCAGCCCTGCCAGCCACCCTTGTTCCCCCAGCCCTGCCAGCCATCCCAGTGTCCCCAGATCTAGCAGCCATCCCAGCGTCCCCAGCCGTGCCAGCCATGGGCTGCAGCTGCTGACCCAGAAGTTCCTCTGCCCATGACTGCAGATACCAGAAGCTGGGATGGGCACAGGTTGTGACATCCCCGCAGTGAGGCCACCTGAGATCTCCCCAAGGCACCGAGCACAGGTAGAGACCACAGCATCTGGTCCCCTGGGCAGCTCCTCAAGCTCACACCACGGAGGCTTCCAGGGCTGGACACCAATTCCCTTGTTTTCTGGAAGAGCAGCAAATGGCATTTACTGCAGAGGGAGGGCTTGAGCCTGAGCAGGAAGCTACAGGAATGACAGGAATCTTGGATGCTTTTTAATTAGCAGTAACTTCCCAAAGCTGCTTTCATTTGATCCTTGGGGCATTTTTCCTTGCCTTTGGACCCTGCACTTGAGACACAAGTTTGTTTTAATGGAACAACATGTTTGTTTCCTCCTTCCCTCTGACACGTTTTGCTCTCTCTCCTTGCCGTGCTGCTCTGGCACTCTCACCACAGCAGTGGGTGGGTGCCACAAGTGAAGCTGACACCAAGAGGGACCCACACCCATCCCTGCGGAGTCACTCACAGCCCTGGGATGCTCCAGGGATCTTTCTCCATCTTAAAAACAAATAAAACATTTGGACCAAGTTGAGAAGTTAAAATGTAACACAAACATTTGTCTGAAGTAGGGATAATGGAAAAAGAAGAAAGCAGCTTCTTTCTCTGTCAATATGCTACAGGGAAACTTTATTAATGTGGGTTTTCAGTAGGAGCATCCAGTAAAAGTACAGGAGTATTAGTGGGAGCATCCTGAAACTCTGAAACTGCTGTTCAAAGGTGCTGGCTGTTGTGATTCTCGATGGCTCTGATTAAAAATCATTAATTTAAATTATTTTTTAAAAAAAATAATTTAAAAATAATTTATTAAAATAATTAAAAGTCATTAATTACTAGTATCTCAGCTCTGGGTTTTTCATGGAAGCTCTTGTGTAGGTGAGAACTGCTGTATTTTCATGCTTATTTAATGTAAAACTTCCTTTGGGAAGGTGCTGAGTGAGCTTTGAAGCAGCAGGACAAAACCTACAGAAGCTGCTTCCAAGTTACTACAGGGGGGTAAGTAATGTTTGAAGTGGCAGCAATCAGTGCAACCGGGTTTTCTCACTCCAAAAGCCTGTTCCATACCTCATGGACATGTTCTGGAATAAAGCAAATCAAACCACAGAGCAATAAGCCACATGCAGCTGAGCTGAGGTGTCAGCTGGAACAGGGGAGGGCAGCTCTGGAAGTAAAATAAAGGAGCAGTGTTGGTAATGCTCATCTTAGAAAGAATTACAAGACCTTCAGTAATGTCAGGACCTCGGTGGGGGACATTCCAGCTGAAAAATAGGCTCCATTCTTTCAGGCCTTTGGATTTACTGTGGGTGAGAGATGAGACACAGTGTAGCACATGTTGTCCTGAGCACCTCCAGCTCCTCAGACCTGTCCCGGGATGCCAGCAGCTCCATCCCCTCCTGGCTCGTATTCGTGTGGTTCCTTGCTTTTTGAAGACACCCTCCCACAGCTTTCCTGCTGGTGGCGCTCCAGGAGCGGCCCTGCCAACACGCAGCCTCAGGGACTTTAAGCAACCACCTTTACGCCAGATTTCTATGAGATGAATGTCAAGACAAATCCCATTCACTCTTGTCCACTTCTTGTCAGGAGAATATGAAAAATGAAAAATAATTAGGAACAGTTTACAGGTCAGCACAGATGCCACCGATGAGGATCTCCCACTTGATAAAGCTGAGAATCTTATTCTCCTAGGGAAAAAAAAAAAAGAAAAAAGACAAAGTTCTCATTTTGTCAAATGCCTTATTGGACACCAGGCTCTGTGCAAATAATCGTGAGAGCTGGTACATTTATTGGTAAGAAGAATTCTTTAATCTTGAATCTCATTTCTTGAATGAGTCCATGACCAAAAAATTCAAAAAACAAAGTCCACAGTAGCAAAGTTGCTGTTAGTTTTACCAGCTTAATAATTATACAACTAGCTAATTATTAGTCCAGTGGCAAGCTTATCTCCTGCATAACTAGCACTGGATTATTTAGTAGTAACAATAATCCTAAACTGGGTCTAAATTTAGGTTATTCACCTGATGCATTTACAGCCATATGTCTGGGCGGTAGGGAGCCTTACCAGTGAGTCTTCAGATGCCTTCTTACCACAGCTGAAAACATGAAAATGACCCTCCACACATGGATATTTTTCCCCTGTCCTCTCCCTTACATATAATACCTCTCTCTTCCTATATCTTTCTGTTCTTCAAAACAAGGGCATTTGGTCTTGATTAGGAGAGAACCAAAATGCTTTGTGCTCCCACTCAGCTCTGGTGAGACCCCACCTGGAGTACTGTGTCCAATTCTGGAGTCCCCAGCTTAAGAAGGACATAGTACTCCTCAAGCATGCTCAGAGGAGACCACGAAGATGATCAGAGGGCTGGAGCATCACCCCCATGAAGACAGGCTCAGGAAGTTGGGGTTGTTCAGCCTAGAGAAGAAGAGACTCCATGGTGACCTTGTAGCAACTTTCCAGCAGCTGAAGGGGCCTACAAGAAAGCTGGGGTAGGGCTTTTTACACGGGTGTAGTGAGAGAACATGGGGCAATGGTCTGAAGCTTAAAGAAGGGAGAATCAGGTTGGACATTAGGAAAAACTTCTTCCCTGTGAGGGTGGTGAGACTCTGGCCCAGGCTGCCCAGGGAAGCTGTGGCTGCCCCATCCCTGGCAGTGTTGAAGGGCAGGTTGGATGGGGCTTGGAGCAGCCTGGGCTGGTGGGAGGTGTCCCTGCCCATGCAGGGAGGTTGGAGCTAGATGATCTTTAAGGTCCCTTCCAACCCAAACCATTCTATGATTCTATGATTCTACTGGTGCTGTGAGGTGAACCCAATTAGTTGGGCCAGTTCCAGACTAATTGCCCCAGGCTGCGGTTCTGCATCCTGCACTGGGAGGCTGCCAGGGCATCTCCTCCCACTCTCCTCCTCTCCTCCCATGCTGGGGAGCAAACACCTCCTCTGCAGAGCCAGATGCTCCTGCAGACTTGCCTGAAATCAGCTGTGGAATTTGAGGACCTTTGAGTCAGGCTGCAGAGGAAGAAGCAGCTTTTGCTGCTTTTAGCTTTTGTCAGAGGAAGAAGAAGGCTCTGTGTGAAGCAATGGCATTTTTACATCTCTGAATTATATATATATATATTTGTAAGAATTATCTAGAAAAGAACTAAGGTTGATTCTGCAGCATTATGTGGTGTGGCACGTGAAAAGACAGTTCCGTATGAAAAGAAGTTACTTAGTGCCAAACTTGCTTTGCTATGTTGCTCAGAATGACGGGTGTTTCTGTTGTGCTGCGTGACAACACCACTCTTCACTGAGTTACACTCCTAAGAGCTTATATTTTATTTCCAAGTGGAAAATAAATCATTTTCATGGAACCTCTTTCACAGAGGTCTTGCTCTGGATTCACAGCACATTTCACACCATCATGTGTCAGATGCTATAAAATATTGAGCTACAACCCAGGCATGCTGGTTGCTGAGCAGGATGGCAGCTGCTGCTTCCAGCATAGAATCATCCTGGTTGGAAGGGACCTTGAAGATCTTCAAGTCCAGCCATAACCTAAATCCCCCTACCATAACCTGATTTACCCATTCAGTGCTTAAATCATGTCCCTAAGCACCACATCTCTATTTCTTCCAAACACTTCCAGGGATGGCGACTCCACTACCTCCCTGGACATCCTGTTCCACTGTCCATCCACTCTTTCAATAAAGAAATTCATTCTAATATCCAATCTAAACCTCCTCTGGAGCACCTTCAGGCCATTTCCTCTCATCCTGTCATTTATTCACTTGAGAGAAGAGGCCAACACCCACCTCCCTACAACCTCCTTTCAGGAAGTTGTAGAGATCAGTGAGGTCTCCCCTCAGCCTCCTCTTCTTCGAATGAAACAATCCTAGTTCCTTCAGCCTCTCCTAATAGAACTTGTTCTCCAGACCTTTCACCAGTTGGGTGTCTCTCCCCTGGACATGCTCCAGCAACTCAACATCCTTCCTGCAGCGAGGGGCCCAGAACTGCCCCCAGTGCTGGAGGTGCAGCCTCACCAGTGCCCAGCACAGGGGCACGATCACCTCTCTACTCCTGCTGGCCACACTATTCCTGATGCAGGCCAGGATGCCATTGGCCTTCTTGGTCACCTGGGCACACTGCTGGCTCATGTTCAGGCAGTGTCAACCAGCACCCCCAGGTCCTTCACCATCATGAAGCTTTCCAATCACTCGTCCCCAAGCCTGTAGCTTTGCATGGGGTTGTTGTGACCAAAGTGCAGGAACCAAAGTGCATAACCAAAGGCATTTGCTCCTCTCTCACTTCCCCAGCCTGGCTGGAGCAGAGAAGACAGAGGCCAGAGAATTGGAGTCCCTATTCCCTCCCAGCCCCAGGTGCAGACGACAGCAGCCTGGGCGGCAGGACCAGGGGCTCTGGCTGCTCCCATGCCCAGCTGCACCTGTGTCCAGCATCCTCAGTGCCAGCTGGGATGGGGGGTGTGTTGTGCTGCTCCTGGTGGCCCTCCCATCTTTGTGCTTTGCACCAAGGTCGTACAGCAAGGGACTGACCTTTGTTCTGCCTGAACCACCTTCTAGGACAAAAACCAGGACAAAATTCTTTGGCTGTGTTGCAGGGTGGTGCTTGGCCTCATCACCTGGTCCCTACCCACGTCACTATTTGGTGGCGAGGGCAGGGGACCCATAAGGTCGCTGCAGATCCCAGCAGGAGCACTCAGAGAACTGCACAAGAAATTGGGCTGTGCTTCTGCTCATTGAAGTGTTTACTGGAGAGGAAGAATTGAATTCAAGTTAGATGTGCCCATACTCCTGCCTGAGACAAAGAGAAGTGCTGCCAAGATCAACCATGTGCTGCAGGGAACTGAGCTGAGCTGAACTGCAAGGGGCTGAATTTTTACAGTCAGCACACGTCCACAGCTGACTCCTCACCTGGGTAATCATAGCTCTGCTTTTTACAAGGGGCTTTTTATGCTGAAAGATGTCAAAACACATGCAGACATAAGCTTTGGTGGAGGCTTTGAGACTGTCAGGAGCAGCAGTCTATGCTGTCTTGTTAATCCTCTTGTAAAAGGAATACCTCCCTCTGAAAACTTAAAAGTTACACAAAACTCACAAGAGAGAGGAGTTCCTAAGCCAGATATTTTATTGGGCTATTATCAGCCTCCAAAAAACATTGGTGAATCAAATCTTGTTGTATTACAACCACATGGAAATTTTAACAGAGCTCGTATTTAAGCAAGCACATCCAGCAGAAGGTTGCATATAAAGATGGCAAAGTTTGCCAGACTTTTGCATTAATTTAAGCTTTTCACAGTCACCTCAAGGCAATTATATTTCTTTCAGGCAGCTCAGCATTGCCAGTCTGCAGACTGTTGGTGAAGAAAGCACAGTTTGTGTGACATGCAGGATGTGCAGTTGGGAAACCAACGTTTTCCACCAGGGAGCAACGCGCCCCGTGCAGAAACCTGGCCAGGGGAGGGACATCTCTGCACAGCCACCCTGGGCACACAGGCAGGTTGTGGCCATGACCTTGGCCCTTCCCGCCCTGCAAAGGCCAGAGGCAGCCAGACCCAAGTTGCCATCCTTGAAAGAGTTGAGCAGCCAGAACAGCCCCTGTTTGATTTGTTTGATCCAGAGCTGCAGCAGCTCTCTGGGAGGGTGCTGGGACATACATGTGAACTGTATTTAATGTCATGGAATCTGTCCAATGTAAAAAGAAGAACATTTGAATGAAAAGACATCTCATTCAGTTACTCACCTTTACAATAGTGTATTTGGATTTGTGGTTGGTTTGTTTTTTAACAAGAGGCATCTTGTTTGCAGAAACCCTCCAGACAGTTACATTATGGAAATGCCATTTGCAGTGGTATGAATTTCAAGTCTTACAGACAGTAAAAAACCCAACTTAGTGGTAAAATCAGGTTTGTGCTGTTATTTATTTGTAAGATGAAAGGCTGGGTGTCTGCCTCCCCCATGCCAGCTCTGGTCACAGCTCCACTGATGCTTCTTTCTTAGCACAAAAAAATAAAGGCTCCCAGGGCAAAGCCCGCATAGAAAGTCTGTTAAATACATTTCTTGTAGGTGAATCAGAGAAGATACATCAGTCGTGGGTCCTTGCTCTCTAAAGAGATTTTTCCACTTCATTTTCCTCTCCTAAGTGCATCCTTCCACAGGGCACTCCCACAGCCCTGCTCAGGAATGAGCAGTCATAGAATCACAGGATGACAGGTTGGAAGGGCCCTCAAGGATCATCTGGTCCAACCTTTCTAGGTATCACTATAGATTAAATAAGGTGGCCCAGCACCCTGTCAAGCTGAGCCTTAAAACTGTTCAATGTAGCGGAATTCACCACTTCCCTTGGAAAGGACGTAGAGCTCCTGCAGCAAGTCCAGATGAGGCCATGAAGATGATGCTCAGAGCCTGGAGCAGCTCTGTTCTGGGCACAGGCTGAGAGACTTGGGAATGTTCAGCCTGGAGGAAAGAAGGCTCCAGGGAGACTGTATAGCAGCCTTCCAGTGTCTGAAGGGGCTACAGGAAAGCAGGGGAGGGATTTTTACACAGGCTTGTAGTGAGACAACAAGTGGGAATGGATTAACTGGAAAAGGGGAGATTTAGGTTAGACATGAAGAGGAAATTCTTTAGTGTGAGTGTGGTGAGACCCTGGCCCAGGTTGCCCAGGGAAGCTGTGGCTGCTCCATCCCTGGAAGTGTCCAAGGGCAGGTTGGATGGGGCTTGGAGCAGCCTGGTCTGGTGGGAGGTGTCCCTGCCCATGAAGGGGGGGTTGGAACTGAGTGATCTCTAAGGCCCCTTCCAACCCAAACCATTCTTTGATATGATTCTATGATTACTCCAGTGTCTAACTGTTCTCATGGTGAAAAATTTTATTTTGGAGTCTGATCAGAAACTCCCCAGGAACAGCTTCTGTCCGTTACCCCTTGACATTTCCTTGTAAATAGGGAGTCTCCATCTTCTTGGTAGCCACCCTTTAAGTACTGGAACATGGTGATAAGGTCTCCCCAAAGCCTTCTTTTCTCAAGGCTGAACAAACCCAGGTTTCTCAGCCTCTCCTCATATGGCAGGTCCTCTAGTCCTTTGATCATCCTTGTGGCCCTTCTCTGGGCCCTCTTCAGCCTGTCCCAGGGACCAGAACTCAGCTCAATACTCCAGGTATGGTCTGAAACATATCTGAGTGGGGTGATGACTTCTGTATCTCTGGTGCTGATGCCCTTGCTGCTGCAGCCCAGCTTCCTGTTGGTTTCTTTGCCCTGCAGCACACTGTTCACTCATGCTGAGCTTGCTGTCCACCAAGACCCCCAAGTCCCCTTCCATAGGGCTGCTCTCCAGCCAGATGGATCCACTCGCCTGTAGGAAGGGGAGCATTTCCTCACAGCGCTGCCAGTGGAAACGCTGGAGGGTTTTGTGGTGTCTCAAGCCATGGGAGCTTTCTACTCCTTGTTGGGGTGCTTCTGGCCTCTCCCCTTCCCATGACCATCTTAAGAAGAAGCAAGATTCATGTTACTCTTACTCTTCCCTCAGCTTCACAGTTTATTTTTTAGCTGCAAATATGTTCTCAGGTCACATGTTAACAGTTTTGTACCTATTGAAAGCATCTTGGTTTCCAAATTTCAATAGTCTTTCACTCAGGTTTGCCCCTGCTGCAAACTGCCAGTCCTGAGTGGGCATGCCATGCTGTGCAAGTGTTGTTTGTGTCATTTTGCATAGGAAGGACAGGACTACTTTTCCTTTCACAGTCTTTAGAGGCTAAACCCTTTGCAATTGCACAGGGTGAACCAGCACCGAATGGATGTGAATAAAGAAGCTGGTTATTCTTTCTGAGGAAGAGAAAATTGTGACTGGTGAATTTTTACAGCCACCAGTTTGATGTTGGGTATTTCTCACTGGTGATATAAATCCACTGCCAAAATGCTGGAGCCAGCTCCCACCCTGACCTGTTAGACCTGCAGCTGCCTGGGCTGGGCATGGGGCCACTTGTCCACCTCCAAGGGACCCCACTATGGCCAAGGGAACCCACTTTGGCCAAGGAATCCACCACTGTGGCCAAGGGACCTCACCACCATGGTCAAGGGACACCACCACCATGGTCAAGGGACCCCACTACCACAGCTGAGGGACCCTACCCTGGCTGAGGGACCTGACCACTCTATCACCACCAAGAGCAGCAGGAACTTGAGGGTTGGTATCAGGGGCAATTGCTGTGGCACATTTTTATTGCTGCTCAGCTTTACAGAGCAGGGGAGTATATAAAGGTTTACAAATGAACCCTTTTATTTAGTGCAAGCTTTTCCTGTCTCCTGCCTTTTGGTTTTAAAACCTGCATCTCTGTTCCCAACACATGGAGTTACAGTGGGGGTTCCAGCCCAGGTTCAGCTGTCACTGCTGTGGGGGCTCAATCCAGGACAGACAGACAGGCTGGCACCATCAAGGACACAGCTCCTGAGGACTGATAAAAATAAGATATTAATGACACAGAAGATAATTTAGACTTCATGCTAAAAAAAGTCAACTGACAGTGTCAAAACACAGCAGTTTTCTTAGAAAATAAAATGATGTGTTTGTTGGAACACTGAGAGACTCTAACGAAGCCCCAGGTGTGTCAGCACAAGAGGTGCCTCCTGGCCAGCACCCCCTGGTCTCCACATGCCAAGGCTTTGCCCCCTCTGGGTGCTGGTTTTGCTCCCAGCCTGTGTGCACCAGCTGGCACGTGCACCAGCAGTGTGGGTGCCCTCACTCAGCCTATGGAATATTTTCTGTGCTGTTTACAAATTATCTTAATTTTTGCTGACAGTTCCAATGAAAAATTCACTCAGCAGGTCCCTCCCTCTGGAGCCCACCTGTGGGAACTCCATCACTGCACGTTTCTAAACACCTGACTGGATGAGGTCCTGACCAGCCCCACTGAATGCTGAAGAGCTCTTGCTTTGGACAGGAGGCTGGACTAGACAGTCCCCAGCAATCCCCTCGCATGCCATTTATCCAGTGATTCTGCAGTTCCCACACGGTGCTGTTGGCTGTGGGAGGAAGGCTTCAGCTTTCTGCCACAACTGGCTGAACACTGGAGATGTCTGTCTTGGCTGAGTTCTTCTGGGAGGAGGCCCTTGCCTTCTGGCAGGTGTTGCCCCTTGCATGGTGGCAGCTCTTGGCCCAGGCATGCTGGCACGGAAGGGACATGGCCTGGCACGGGGAGGACAGGGGCTGGCATGGGGGGGACACAGCCCGGCACGGCGGGGACACGGGCTGCAGGGCCTGGCTCTGAGACCCGCTGGGCCGCCGGCACACGCACAGCAGAGACTTCAGCTCAGACCTGAAGCTCTCGTTCAGCCAACAGTAAATGAAGGGGTTGTAGCAAGTGCTGCTCATGGCAAACCAGTGAAAAGCAAAGTAGAGAGCGTTGCTGCTGTGGATGGCCCTGCAGGAGATCAACACCACGTAGCAGTTCAGGGGGAACCAGCACACTGCAAACACAACCACCACCACCATCAGCATCTTCAGAGTCATCTTCTTCTTCCGTTGATGAGCATAGTATTGCTCCATGGTGAGGTCCCCAATGGCATTTCTCAGCCAGAGCTTCTTGGCCACTATGGTATATGTGATGGAGATCACAAGCAAGGGCAGGACATACAAGAGAACAAAAGTAGTCAAGTCCAAATACTTCCAGAAAAGATCAGCAGGAGGAGGGAAGCTGGGGAGGCAGACCATGCGTATGGTTCTGTTCCTGAAGATCAAATACAGAAAGAACTGTCAGTCCTACTACCAGATGCACACAACACCTGGAAGACAAACACCTCAGACATTCTGCACAAGTTTCAGTAAAGGCAGAGATAGAAGACGCAACATGGACAAGTGCCACTTGCAATGGAAAAATTTGCTTTAAGTTTAAGCTTTGGCCTCAAGTGAAGGTGTTTCAAACACAGCTCCAGGAAAAGAAAGAAGTAATCCATACTGCATTTGTGCCCTCTAACGACAAAGAGAACCCCTCTTCTCTGCCTGCCTCCAATAACAGAGCTGAATCTCTGAGCTAAAATCAACTAACAAACAAGCCTGAAAGCAATTCCATTGATTTTCATTGTCCTTTTGGGAGAAACACACCGCCCAGTCCAAGAGAAGGAAGACTTCCCTATTTCACCACACTTTCTTGTTTTTAATAACACAGATGAGAAGTGTGTGCCTTCAAATCTGTGGGGCTTTGATCAAGCTGCATATGTCATATAAAAGAGCAGTGTGGAAATGTCTTACCCGATATAAAATCTTGTCAAAGTCTGATACACAGCATGAGGCAGGGAGAAGCAGCTGGCCATCACCCAGATGATGATGATGCAAATCCCTCCTTTCACCATGGACATGCGTGGCTTGAGGGGGTGCATGATGACCTGCAGGGAACAACCAGCCCTGAGGATTTAGTGTCCTCAGTTGATAAACACAAGCTGCACACTTTAGAAAATAAAAGAAGAATGCATCTTTGCTTTATCCCTGTCCAGAAGCAAGGGTTTCCCCCGGATCCTGTCTGCTTTCCGAGGCAGCAAGGAACGCTCAGCATGGACATGAAGTGTGGCACCAGCTGAAACCCAAGAGGCTGCTGTGGCTTGTACTCCAGGGAGGACAAGAAGTCTAATGACTACAGACAAAGTCTCCAACACGGGTGGCAGCCGTGGTGCTCACAACATCTGGTGGACTTGCAAGACCCAGCAACAAGATGCTGAGCACCAGGGCTGAACATAATCTTCGGCCAACATAGCACTGCCCAGCTTGTCTCTCTGGCAGTCACGGTGTAGTCTGGGCAGTGCTGGCTACAGCACAACCAGTCCAGGTGTGTTTGCTACTAAGTCTGACAAATTCTTGGTGGCTCTTTGAGGCTCCTGTTGCAGCCTGAAGTGCTGCAGCAGCTCAGCATCCCCTGGTGTTAAAAGGCAGAAAGGAGAGACCCATTTTACAGGACTTTGGAAAGTATCAAGGCTGGAAAATGCCAGGAGCTGTGGAAGTATTGTTACTGCTGGCCCAGTGCCCCAAGCAGAGAGACACTCAGTGTCACCCTTCAGCTTGGCTTCAGAGATTATGATGGTTAGGTATCTGATGAGTTATGTGCACTATGGATTATCATATTAGGCAATGAAACACTAATTAAAAATAGACCCATCACATCATCCAATGATGTCTTGCCTGATGAAGCCTTTGGTATTTCATGCATGTCTTTTCTAGTCTCATTTTAAATATCAGCTTAATTGAGCTTCCACAGCTCCCCAAGAGCATCTGTCTGCTATGGTACCTCTCAGAACTAGCAATATTTTTAGAGTCAAGTGTTGATTTCTCTATGCTCAGTGACATCTTCCTTCTACTTTTATCTCCTTGGGCCATACTGGCTGATTCCAGTTCCGGGGAAACTATGCCACTGAACTTAAAGGCAGGTAATGTGTTTGCTCTTAATTAACCAAACACTTCCTTATACCTTGCCATGCTTTGCAATCAACCCAGAGTCTACTTATTAAAAGGAATCTTTATTACCAAAACGCTTCTCTTTCAGAAGCTTCAATGGTGCACACAGAATGGGCAGACTACCAAATTTTTGTGATAAAAAAAGCCAGAAATGGATCATGTATACTCTGGTGGTCAGTGTAATTTTCTGACACCAGATGGAACACATCCAAGAAGACCAGAGTGGAATCTGTTATTGTTTTGAACTTCATCTAACCACACCATTTCTCATGTGAAGTTGCTTTTCAGTGCCCACCCTCTGCTTGGCTGGAAGGTTTTCCTCTTGGTGCTCACCAAAATAAAGGTTGGGGCAAGAGGAGGACGGGGAGAGTTTCTCACCATGGGTTGCAAATGCTAACACAGTCCTCACTTCCAGTCTTAGGCACCTCAAAATAACAGGACAATCCTAAAAAACTGTGACTCTTTGTAAATAAATGCTGAAAAAATGCATTGGCTGCTGGTGTTTGAACTTCGGAATATACTCCAGCATGCCTGTGGGGCTGTGCTCTGCAGTGCTGCTGGGGTGGGCAGGGACTTGTGAGGTGACCTGGTCATGGGGCCCGTGCAGGGCAGGGCCATCAGGGCAGGCTGCCCAGAGCTGGGTCCTCTCCAAGGTCAGAGACTCCATAGCCTCTCTGGGGCCTGTTCCAGTGCCAGATCACCCTTGCTCTAGAAAAACGTGGGATTTTTGTCCACTGCTATGAAAGCCAGAGTTCTGCCTTCCATTCCTTGATTCCCAAGACAATGCAGGTTTCCAGGTACTGGAATTTGAAGGGGGAAAAATGCTGTATTTTCTAGCAAATATGGGGGCAATGTGTGTCATGTGGAGCACCTCTCCTATGCAGACAGGCTGAGAGATTTGGGGATGTTCAGCCTAGAGAAGAGAAGGCTCCAGGGAGACCTTAGAGCACCTTCCAGTGCCTGAAGGGGCTCCAGGAAAGCTGGGGAGGGACTTTTTACAAAGTGAGAGGACAAGAGGTGATTGATTAAAACTGAAGTAGTGGAGATTTAGATTGGACATTAGGAGGGAAAATTCTTTAGCGTGAGGGTGGTGAGAGCCTGGGATGGGGCTTGGAGCAGCCTGGGCTGGTGGGAGGTGTCCCTGCCCATGCAGGGGGTTGAAACCAGATGATCTCTAAGGTCCTTTCCAACCCAAACCATTCTATGATCCTATGATTCACATACCTGGTGCCGATCCAGAGCGATGGCAGCGAGGGTCAGCACGGACACGTGGACGGAGCAGTACTGGACAAAGCGACTTACGTGACACATCAGCTTCCCAAAAACCCAGGTACTGCTCACAAACCTCACCTGAAGAGCAGCAAAACAGGGTTAGAACAGTGGGCACTATGAAGCAAACAGGCTTCCCTGGAGTATGGTAAGGAAGGAATTCTTTAATACTCTTTCCTTATGCCTTGTAGATGCATTATACTGTTTTTCTGGGGAAACAGACTATGCAAGAGCCTTTGAAACAGAGGTGAGATTTATTATACAGAACAGACAAATCCCCCTGAGTAGTGCTCTATGTGTGTGTGTGTGTGTGCGTGTGTGTTTGCCTGTAGTGTTTCTGGAAAATGTAAAGAAATCTTAGCTCAACCCCTTGATGAGGCTCTGCAGGGAAGAACTGCCACTTGCCTCCTTAAAAACAGCTGCATGTTCCAATTTGTGGATGCTGAAATTCACATGGTTTCACAACTCAGAGAGACAAAGTCATGGAAGAAAAAAATCTTTGAGGGCATTGAAAATAGTGAGGTAACAACTCTGAGTCTGTGGAGCATCCCTGCCACCGTGTCCTGTGTGCTCTGCAGGCCAGAGCTGGTCAGAGCCCCACCAGGACCACCACAGTGTCAGGGCCTCTGGACACCTCTCCTGGCTCCCAGAGGGTTGTCACATCTTGTGGCTTTTCTGCAGGGAGGTTATTTCACATAGCAGTTATTGTCTCACTCCCTTCTTATTCCTGACTGTGCAATATTTATTCCAAATTAGTGTAACTCACTCTGGAAGCATATGAAGCTAATTTGAAATAAGGCACATTTGCTACAAAAGTCAATCCACACAGAAAATGAGTCAAGACTAGCTAATATGTTTTCAGTTAATTTAATAATTTCCCCCTAGAGGCGACTCTAGCAATAATGACTCTGACACTGAAACAGCAGCAATTTGCTCACTCGCTGAAGCTGGTGCAAAGATAATCCTAAAAGGGATCGCGGTTACTTAACTGCTTGTGCCTGAGGAGCGCCTGTTGTGCAGACACAGCAGAGGGCACCCTCCCCGCCTCGAACAGATCGCGGGCTGCAAATCCCATCACATCAAGCAGCGAAATCCCACCAAAGACGCAGGATCGATTTAAGAAAGGGTGAATTCAAACACGTAATTTGGGAACTGAACAGAAGAGGGGTACAGACAGGGCACGGCTGCAGCTTGTCCAGGAGGTGAGAGGGAGGGAATCAAGAGGAAACTCTGTGAGCCTGCTGCTGGCCCCTTCAGTGCCCGCCTACACAGCTCGGACAGACAGACAGACACAGTGAACACAGCTGACACAGACACAGTGCACATGGC
This sequence comes from Apus apus, assembly GCF_020740795.1. Taxonomy (NCBI): domain Eukaryota; kingdom Metazoa; phylum Chordata; class Aves; order Apodiformes; family Apodidae; genus Apus; species Apus apus. The sequence goes on from NC_067293.1 coordinate 20,331,963, forward strand.
ATGAACAGACACACATACAGCATACACTGCTCAGGCAGACACAGCACACACTGCTTGGATGGACAGATGCAGTGAACACAGCTGGGACAGACATACAGACACAGCACACATGGCTTGGACAGACACACAGAGAGGGTGGGTGCTCACCAGTGTGAAGGGGGTGTTCAGGATGGTGATCATCACATCAGCCACGGCCAGGTTGACGATGAAGAGACTGGTGGCCGAGTGCATCCTTTTGTTCTTGATCACCACGTGGCACACCAGCAGGTTACCGAAGAGGGAGATGCAGATGATCACAGAGTAGGCCACAATCAGCAAGGCCTTCACTGTCCTGCTCTGGGACTCGCCCTCATACCTAGTCCCACTGCCAAAGTCCCCCAGGTCCTCCAGGTCCAAATCGCTGTGGAAGAAGGATTGGTTAGGGAAGCCATACAGTGCAGAGAAGAAGTTGGTTGCATTGTGATTCTCCGCTCTCCAGAAAGGCTTGGAGATGTACTGCAGAGTGAACCAGGAGTGCCTGTTCATGGCTGGGCCAGCAAAGCCCCAGTGCTGCCCGTGCGCCGGGCAGGCTGCGTGATCCTCTCTGCCCCCGTCCCTGGCAGCTCAGGCACTAAAGGCAGGGGTTGCAGGAGGGAACATTCAAAATGGTATTTTAAAGATCTGCCTTGTTGCTGTGAACTACAGAAGAAAGCTGACAAATGTGTCCTTCCTGTGCTGATTCCATGAGAGCTTTGCTCCAGGGACTCTCCAGCTGCTGTTCTTTTCCAGCCCCCTGTGTCCTGTGTCCAGCAGCTGATCCAGATGCCCAAACACCTTCTCACTGCACCTAGGAAGAAATCCTAGTGAACATTTCCTTTTGGGCACCGTGCTGCATCTCTCTGACAACTTCTCCCTGGAAATCTGCTTTATTGGTTTCCACATAGTCCTTCATCCGCCAGGTCTCTGTTTTCCAAGAGTTTGCAGAGCTTGTCAGGATCAAAACAGCAAGGGTAGCTTTTTCCTTTTCTTTCCATCCTTGAAGTACCGATGAGCACTAGAGTGAAGCAGCTCTGCGAGGAGCTGGAGCGGTCCCTGCTCTCCCTGGATATATAGAGCCTGCCGGGTGACACGCGGCCGCCCCGGAGCCAATGGTGTCCCCGGCTCATCCCGAGATGTGTCACAGCCCCACACATCGGCGGTGGCAGAGCCGGACATGTGCAGATTCAGCAGAGCAGCAAAAGGCTGAGAGAGTGGGTGTGCCTTGATCTTCCCTCCCCTCCTCCTCCTCTCTGGGTACCCAGCACCGCAGCCACATGGGCTGAAGCGTCTTTGCTACTTCGCAGCATCTTTCTCTCTCTCCCTTCCCGAGTTTTAGCAGTCAGACAGTATCTGAGGATTTCTGCCTCCAGAGAGCTCTCAGCTTTGTGCTTGGCCCTGTCCCTTCCTGGCGCTCCCGTGGCATGGGGGACAATGTAAAAATCAAAATGCCACCTGGAGATGAGAAGTTCCAGGGTGCTGCTGGGTCCGGGAAGGCTCCTGCACACCGAGCCAGGGGCGGGTGAAGAGCAGGAGCAAACAGCAGCGCCATGGGTGGATGAACTCCTTGGCTCCCTTTCCCTGCACACAGAGCTTTTGCTTTAGCTATTAAACCATCGTCATCTCAGCCTCCGAGTTTCCTCCCTGATACCCCCCGGGTCTCTCTCCCATCCCTGGCGAGGAGCGCAGGGTTAAAGCCCCCGGGGGGTCCCCGGCCCCTGCCCGACCTGCCCGCAGGGACTTGCTGCTCTCGGACCGACACCGGGCAGAGCACTCAGCACCCGGCTCCCCTGGACTGAATACAAAAGTATCCAGGGTCGAGGCTGCTCATTCTTGCACCTTCATTGAAGCGAATTTTAAATAAATGGCTTCTAAAAACATGATACATCAGTGGACAGTACTTAAGGATCAGACAAATCATTACAGTAATGGAGCCTGTCTCCCCAGGCTGTGTTACACAGTCTTGGGAGGTGTAGACAATAAAATGCTTGTCCCTGTCTGCTCCCATCAAGGTGTAAAGAAAATGCTTTCATTACTGGAGTACTGAGCTAGCAAAGCCAAATAAAATTGTCCCTAAAGGTCCCTGCAGGTTATTATACTTCATATTCATGAGAAAAGCTGATAATATGAGGCAATTACATTAAACATTTTCCTAATGCAAAAGTTCCTATCACACTCCAAAGGTATTTTTTTTACCTCCTTGTCTGTGTCTCTGCCTGTCTTTCTTTAATCTCCATTGCATCAGGCAGCTTTTTGAAAGATACCTGTTCCCTAGAGGAGCTAACAGTTTACACTTTTCTGTTTTAAATGCATGTTTGATAAATAACAGACACAATCAGAATTGTGCATCAGTCGCTAGATTTTGCTCAAAAGGTGTGTTATAAATAACAGCTTGGACAGTCCTTGAGACCCAGGATCTGGGAACTTGTTCTTTTTTTGTATTGGCTCTAATGCACCGGGGACACTGTATTCCTCTTCATTTACAATGACTAGCACTGCTTTTGTGACTCAGAAAATGTGGGATGAACAGGCACAGAAATCTTGCAGGACATTTAATGGACTCGATGACAAGACTTAACCAATAAACCATGTTCAGTGATAAACAAGTGAATGCCCCAATAAAACCAAAATAAAGCAACTCTGTAATTCAGATAGATGCTAACAATTCAAAATCACATATATTTAACTTATGGGCTGTTTGCTGTGCAGCACAGCTTCATGTCAAGGCAATAGTGAAGCCCACAGCAGACCAGGTCTGCAGGCAGGGAGAGGCCAGTGACCCTCAGCACCCCCAGTCCTGCCAGCAGCCACTGCTATGGGGCCCACAGCCAGACAGGGGGGTCCCACAGCACTTGGTTTTTCCATGTGTTCCTTCACCCCCAACAATGTTACTCACCACAGGCCTTCTCTTGCATTCCCTCTCGATATGTAAGAGCCATTGCAGATATAATCTAGCTTTTATAAAATGGTTCAACTTACTGAGAGCAGACTTGCAGGCAAAATCATAACACTGCCACTCTGAAATAACAGCTGCTAACATTTAAATTAGAAACATTCCCTGACTATTAATTCCTTCCATATCTGCTCTATGGCAATAATATTGATGGGTGTGTTTGGTGCAGATAAGGTTTATTTAGGCAGTCTAGCAAGTTTGCAGTTTGATCCTTGCATTGTAAACACTAAAATTACTCAGTGCAGCCCCAAATTGGGAGCCCTTTCAGCCAATGCAGCACCCCCCATCTCTTGTCAGAGTGATTCAACTCAGACCCAAACAAGATCCCTGCAGGTATCACCTGCAAATGATTACACACCCTACTGGTGTCTGCTGTGTTGTCTCAGAGTCCAATTAATGCCATGTTTAATGATGTGGACACTCAACAAAAGCTCTTCAATTGTTTAGCATTGGCCAAGGGAGCTACTGGCAATGTCTCTGGCTCTTAGGAGGGGATGGGCAGCCTGGTGCTGGGGGCAGCCTCATAGACAGTGTTAGGTAAACTGGTGGAGACTTTCTCCAGAAAGGAAAAGGTTCTTGCTAGGGAGGAGAACAGGGAGCACTGAGCTCCAGGGCTGCTGTTGCCTGTGGTAACACACCATCACCCACTGCCAGCCTCTCACCCTGCACCACCAACCTGTGGAGAGACGTGCTGCAGGTGAAGGACTTTGTTCTCCAACATCAGCAAACTGCAGTGAAGAATAGAGGCTTTTGGTAGGCAGCTCCTTACAGGATCCCTTCTTTGTTTCAGGTTCTTTCAGCCTCCACTCTCAGAGTGAAAGGTATGTTTATGTACTTGATTTTACTAATTATCCCTCAAATACGCTGAAATAAACAGATACAGTTCAGTCCCACCACTCCTCTTCCCATGCTCCTGCTCTCAGGGTTACTCTGATGCCTTTGGTGCTAACTGGGTGGGACACAAGACATTCACCAGCCTGGACAGTCCATTGATAGTGGCCTATGACTGGATGGCCGCAAAACTGAGGAAAAAATTTTAAGACAGTTGAACCCTTTGATCCTTCACTCCTGAGGGAGTCGGGGGGAGGCAAAGCCCTGTATGGCTCCCAGTAACCTGCTCTTCCTACTGAAGGATTCCTCAACAGGGGAAGCTGAAACTCAGCTCAGCATGGGAGTGCCCAAACTCCTTTCCCAAAATACTTACACCTATTTTCTCCCACAAGGAGACCCAGCAGACTGCTCAGGAACATGACCCTCCAAGGTCAGGACTGACTGCAGGACACCCTTCCCCAGAAGTTCACACCCAGCCACTGCCAATCTGCCACAAAAACTTTCTCCCCAGCTCATTGGGCTGACGGATGAATTTCTTTGCACTGCCTATTTAAAGCATGTGAAATTTTAAGTTCCTTCTATTGCCCAGCTTGCAAGTGGTTTTAGATGGTGAAGCGACCATTATTAAGAGAACACATTAGACAGAGCAAGCTTCAGAGGAAAAGCAAACCTATTCCAGCCAATTATCTTCAACTGAAATGAGATTCTGCTTCTGTGAAGAAGGAGCTGAGTGGAGCAGGTTGTAACGTCCTTGTTCACAGCCAGCTGAACCTGCTCCATCTGAGCTCCCAGGAACAGCAAAGTGCTTCTTTCATACCCATTCCATCTGCTCTCCCACCAGGTTTTGCCTTCACGTTGCTGAGAATTACACTGCCTAGTGCTCCAAATGCTCCCAGTTGTGCCAAAGGGCCAGCTTCAGGCTACAAATCCTGCAGATCACTTGAAGAGCATCACTCTCCATTTGGTCTGAGCTGGAGACCAGTGCAGACTGCCAGCTCTGCTGTCTGCTCCGGTTTGGGGTGCATCAGCCCCCCCAGCCAGGCTGCAAGGCAGGGCTTGGGCAACAGCAGCTTGTACCTCCTCACTTTTGGAGAGAAACAGCACCAGTAAACAAAGAGATAAATGAATCGTGTAATGAGAAGATGTTCAGGCACAAAGGGAGTGGGTGGAGCACAGTTCCTTTAGTGCTGTGATCTAGGAATGGATTGCCTAGAGGTAAGCACTGCAGTTATAGTGCCTTTTTCTTCACAGAGACAAAAAAAATACTTTTTTGTGGGGAAAAAATACGAAAGCAAGGTGCTGGGTATGGACTGTCTGATCTGCCAGATCAGACATGTCTCTGAAATGGTACTTGAAATGGTACTGAATGGTACTTTCATTTTCACAGCTTTCCTGGGACGTAGTGAAATACAATTATCATTTTGCAGACAAATGATGAGGCAAACTGTGTGGGATTACCCAGGATGCTGATGCTCAAGTTAGGAGCTGAGAATGGGTTTTTGGATATGCTGGACCAGCAAAGACTGACACTTAAGCATCCTGTAGAAGCATCCTCAGTGAACTGGAGATGTGCTGAGGAACAATATGACCTTGTGATCCAAATGCTGTGTTATTGTGGACCAGATTTTACAAACCTAACTACAAGGGGCTGCACCCAGCACTCCAGATGTTTATCCTGAAACACCTAAAACACCCAGTTCTGCAGCAAACCCATCTAACATTTTGTGCAAAGAAACACTCAAGTATGTTTGCTACTTTTTGCACCAGCAATTCAACTGAGCACAACCCTTCTTCATTTAAGAGAAGTGCAACCCTTTGTCTCCCAGAGCAGATCCCCAGGGCTGTCACAGCTGGACGATGGCCACATTCCATCCTGGGGGGGCCAAGGGAGGCAAGACCCCCCAGGCACAGCTCATCCCAGCCCCTTGCAGCCTCCACATCTCTACAGGACTTATGGCAGTTTTTAATTGAAAAAAGTAAAATCAGGTTGGGGAGGAATCAAGTTTGGGGGAAAAAATCACATAAAGGAGAACATAAGTGATATAGAGAATAAAAATAGGGCACCAATGCTGCCCTGTCCCTCCTGGGAACTCTCTCGGCCACACTCAGGAATTTGGCCATGTCCAAGAGCTCTCAGGGTCTGATTCATGGAATCATAGGATCATTGAATGTTTTGGGTTGGGAGGGACCTTAAAGATCATCTACTTCCAACCCCCCTGCATGGGCAGGGACACCTCCCACCAGCCCAGGTTGCTCCAAGCCCCATCCAACCTGCCCTTCAACACTGCCAGGGATGGGGCAGCCACAGCTTCCCTGGGCAACCTGGGCCAGGGTCTCACCACCCTCACACTAAATAATTTCTTCCTAATGTCCAACTTAAATCCCCCCTTTTCCAGTTAAAAACCATTAACCCTTGTACTATTACTACACACCCTGGTAAGAAGTTCCTCTCCAGCTTTCCTGGAGCCCCTTCAGGCACTGGAAGGCTGCTATGAGGTCTCCTAGGAGCCTCGAGGCAACAGATGCAGTTTTTGGGATGGAGGTGTCTTTTGATATTATAATGAGATTACAATGAGCAAAGTTTACTCTGAGGACAGCATTCCATCGAAAGTTGACAGACTGTTGGCTCAGGACATCAAATGTGCAGCTTATCAGTTTTATGATAGATTATGTATCTTCCTTTATTATCACAAAGAGTGGCTGTGGTGTCTCCACTCTGCTCCACTCTCCGTGTAATTACTCTTGCAGTTAGCACACCAAGCTCATTAGCATTGCCAAGGACTAGGCTTGCTTGGGAAACTACCATGGGACAAGCTCTCTGCATCTCAGCTGCATTTAACCCTGAAAGTTTTGTCAGTGGTGTCCTTACATTGTGAGTAGAAGTTTAATTTCTCTAAGTCACCTCCAGAGATCACAGAATCACAGAACGTCAGGGGTTGGAAGGGACCTCTGAAGATCATCCAGTCCAACCCCCCTGCCACAGCAGGACCAAAAACTAGGGCAGATCACTCAGAAACACATCCAGACAGGTCTAGAAAGTCTCCAGAGAAGGAGACTCCACAGCCTCTCTGGGCAGCCTGTCCCAGGGCTCTGTCACCCTCCCAGTAAAGAAGTTCTTCCCCATGTTGAGATGGAACTTCCTATACTTGAGTTTGAATCCATTGCCTCTTGTCCTATCACAGGGCACAAGTGACAAGAGCTTGTCCTGCCTTCTTGATGCCCTCATGTATTTATAGACATTAATTAGATCCCCCCTCAGTCTTCTCCCTTCTAGACTGAACAGCCCCAGGTCTCTCAGCCTTTCCTCCTAAGGCAGGTGTTCAGTCCCTTCATCATCCTTGTAGCCTTCCTCGGACTCTCTCAAGTAGATCACTATATTAACATACCATTAATGTATTAATTAGCTATTAGCATACTAAACTACCCACCCATTGGCTAGAGGGACCCCACTAGCAAAAAGCCCCCGACTCTTCGAGCAGGCACAGTGACATTCTTGAGCATTAGCACTTTATGTGGAAGGGAGGGATTAGTGAACCATTGTGTGTGCCAGTGAGAGAATAATGTTAGAGATCAAGTTCTTTCTCACCTTTTTGGGTCTAAAAGTAGCACTTGCATTTCAGGAAGTGGAGCTTGCTTTGTGGAACACTCCCCTGCTCCCTGTTCTGGGCAGAACCGGATATAAAAGCAAATCCCTTGACTCTGTGTGTGGACTGGCTTCTTGCACAGCAGGTGACTGACTCAGCTCTGGGGACAACAGGACTACTGGTGAAAGCAAAAGCCTCTCCATTGAATTTCTTCCCAGAGGAGTGTGCATTTGTTTGGACCAGCTCCCTGCTTCAGAGGTCTTTGGAGAAGTGGATGTGTACAAGTTATCACACTTTATAGCCAAATAAACACTTCTGCCCTAGACACATGGCAGCATTTATGAGAGGGGACTCGTCTCCGAGGGATCCTTCAGGTCCTTTCCTAGAGACCAGTCCCAATTCCATGCGTGTCCCTTGCAGGGAGAGGGAGACTTTCCCAAATCAGGAATGGGAGCCAGCTCTGGCCAACCACCTTTATAAGGCTGGGTACAAATGTACCTGACAGCTTTTCCATGACTTCTCTAATGCAGCTGCAATTATTTCTAATCGGGTGTGCCAGCCTCACCGCAGAGACCAGCCAGAGCACAGAGAGGTCAGCCCCAGCAAAACACTCCGAGTGGGTTATTGGCACATCATTCTAAGCACTGAGAAAATACAAAATTATATTCTAAAATTTCCTGTGGTTTCCTATTTCCCGTGACTATCAAACAGCCGTGAAGTAAAACTGAGGTAAAGTAACCAAAGCACGTTATCGGTTCAGGGCATGAAACCTGATGTGCAAACCCTGAAGCTTTGCTCTTGACAAGGCAGATTTGATTGATACAGTGGAGACAAGACCTTCAGAGGAAGTAATCATGGATGATGGGAGCTGCTGATCACAGCCCATCAGGAGGTGGAAATGAGCCTTGCCAGGTGCATGTAATATATTTTTTTTCCCCTTTGCAGAGGTTTCAATGCCTGGAGGAAAAGCCAGAGAGGCTGTTTTGGAGCCAAGTCCTGTTGGCAGAGGCAGGCGAGTTGCTGTGGGAGCTCCTGTCAGGCCTTTTTCTCCTTAGTTTGAAGAAAACTCCTCTGAAAAATAACAAAAAAACCTAGTCTGAGTTTTCTAGCAGCTACAAATTTGCAATTGGGAACTGAGAGCCCAGTTCCTTTACTAAGTGATGAGAAGATAAAATCCTCTTTGAAAGTAAAAGTGAAATAAGCCTTGAAACTCTTCTGAAGGCTCCCTGGAGGCAAGGATGGCATTAGCCTTGAAACACACAGTGCAAAACCCCTCCTGCAGCAGCAGCTTGCTTGCTCAGACAACAGGCAGTGCCCTGCAGGTTAGATTCCTGTTCTGAAAATGCTATTTTTTCACTGAAAATTGGAATAAAGCCAAAATGTAAGGGTAAGCAATACCTATCTGAAATTTTAGCTGTGGACAATAAATGTTAACCATTCAATTAAAAAAACCCGAACACAACAACATTTTATTTTTAAAAAATTACAAAGTATATATTTTTTTCCCTTAGGAAAGCAATACTTCTTTAAAAAACAACATTTTCAACTTCAGCCTCTTCAGCCAGACTGTGGTTACCGAGCGTCACTGCTGCCAGAGCACCAGGGGCTTGTGAGGGAGCTGGAGGTGGGACACAGCCTGCCCAGGGAGCAGGGCCTCAGGCAGGAAAGCCAGGGTAGAACAACAGTGAGAAGTGGAAAACTACCTTGTCTGAGGTAGGTGGAGTCAGCTCTGGAAGCAGCTCACACCTAGGTAGCTCCTGACCTCCACCTGGCGTGCTCAGCTGCAGTGTCCTGCTACATCTCCCACTGGATTATTTTGTCCTTACAGGAGTCATGGTCTCTTTCCATGGCTCTTACTAATTTTGGAACATTTTTCTTTTTCTCTTCAAATACCTCAGTGTTTAAGTTTTTGAAATCCTGATGACTGTTCCAGCTTGGATCACTTTGCATTCTTGTTACAAAAAAAATTCTTGATTTCAGTCCTTTCCCTCTTTCCAACTGCCCTTCATTCATCGCTGCTCCAAGAGAAGCAGAATTAGCAACTGCTTTATCTCCTTAACATTATTGCCACATCCCCAGCTGCAATCACTAACATTTGTGGCTTTCAAGAAAAAAACCCTACATTTACTATTCCCTTTAAAGGCCAGGAGCTGCATTCACATTCCTGAATGATCCATGAACCCCAACATAGAACCATAGGTTTAGGTTGAAAAGGACCTTAAAGATCATCTAGATCCAACCCCCCTGCATGGGCAGGGACACCTCCCACCAGCCCAGGTTGCTCCAAGCCCCATCCAACCTGCCCTTCAACACTGCCAGGGATGGGGCAGCCACAACTTCCCTGGGCAACCTGGGTCAGTGTTTCACCACCCTTAGAGTGAAGAATTTCCTCCTAATGTTTGCCTCTTCCAGTTTTAATTCATTACTCCTTGTCATCTCACTACAAGTCCTCCCCTTGTACTTCCTCCCCAGCTTTCCTGGAGCCCCTTCAGGCACTGGAAGGTGCTCTAAGGTCTCCCTGGAGCCTTCTCTTCTCCAGGCCGAACAGCCCCAACCCCTCTCAGCCTGTCCCCAGAGCAGAGCTGCTCCAGCCCTTGGATCATCTTCATCAACTCCTCTGGACTTGCTGCAGGAGCTCCACGTCCTTCTGATGTTGGGCGCTCCAGAATTGGACACAGTGCTCCAGGTGGGGTCTCACAAGAGCTGAGTAAAGGGGCAGAATCCCCTCTCTCGACCTGCTGGCCATGCTGCTTTTGATGCAGCCCAGGACACAGTTGGCTTTCTGGGTTCCCAGCACACATTACTGGTCCAGCCTGTATTTGTGTTTGGGATTGCCCCAACCCGGGAGCAGAACCTTGCACTTGGCCTGATGAACTTCATGCAGTTTGCACGAGGCCATCTCCCATCCCACATCTCTTTCAACATCCTGAAACCCAGCACCATGCACCCCAGAAGGCAAAGCTGGCTCTCCTGCAGGCTGCCAAAGGGAAATGTGGCATCCTCGGTGGACAAGCCCTTTCCCAAGAGCCATCTCCCACACTCCATGCTCCAAATAGGCTTGCTGGCAAGCTGCAGGATCTACCTCAGTGCTCCTTACTTTGGTGATGAGCACCAAAAAGGGCCTGTTAGCTGCAGAAAAATTGGGCAGAATGTGGTCACAGCGAGCAGGAAGGGGCAATTGCTTTTAAGGGGCTGTTAACAATATCCCAGCTGAATTTCTCTGGCTGCCACCCTGTGTCTAGGCATCTCCTGAGAGAGATAGAAACCAACTGCAGGAACTAAAATAAGACCCATGGTGTTACTTCTGCACCCGAGCAAATGTTTCTGGCTTTTCCCAGCCCCTTTCTCCCCCTACTCCATCTCTGAGCCCAGCCCAGCTGGAGATGCAGAACCTGCACAGAGAGAGATGTTCTCTGGTATAAGAATGAGTGTTGTCACCAGCATCCCTGCCAGCTATAGTCCTGCACCTGGGGAGAAAAAAACACATGCACCAATAGAGATTAGGGGTTGATCTGCTAGAGAACAGCCCCATGGAGAAGGACCTTGGAGTCCTGGTGCACAACAAGTTACCCATGAGACAGCAATGTGCCCTTGCGGCCAAGAAGGCCAATAGCATCTTGGGATGTATTAAGAACAGTGTGGCCAGGAGGTCAAGGGAGGTTCTCCTCCCCTTCTACTCTGCCCTAGTGAGACCACATCTGGAGTATTGTGTCCAGTTCTGGGCTCCCCAGTTCAAGAGGGACAGGGAAATGCTGGAAAGAGTCCAATGGAAGCTATGAGGATGATGAAGGGACTGGAACATCTGTCTGATGAGGAAAGGATGAGGGACCTGGGGCTGTTTAGTCTGGAGAAGACTAAGAGGGGACCTTATTAATGTCTACAAATATCAGCAGTGTGGGTGTCAGGAATAGGCCAGTCTCTGTTCAGTGGTGCCTGTGACAGGACAAGGGGAAACAGCACCAAGTGACAACACAGGAAGTTCTACCTCAACATGAGGAGAAACTTCTTTCCTGTGAGGGTGACAGAGCCCTGGGACAGGCTGCCCAGAAGTCTCCTTCTCTGGAGACTTTCAAGACCCATCTGGACATGTTCGTATGTGACCTGCCCTGGGTGTTCCTGCTGCAGCAGGGGGCTTGGACTCGATGATCTTCAGAGGTCCCTTCCAACCCCTGTGATTCTATGATTTCCAAAGTCCCACCAGCAATTGCTATGGTGACAAGGCACAGGCACAAGGACCCGGGGTGTTTGTAAGAACTACTGTACAAGTGTTGCCAAGAGCAGAGCATGAAAGGCTGGGCAAGTTCCTCCCACCACCCACCATGTGCAATGGGCTGCAGGCCCAAAATTGCTTCCAAGGGATGGGGCTTACCCACCCCATCCTGCAGCTCAGGGGAAGCCTGACCACAACATCAGTGCCCTGTCTCCATTTGCCACCCCCAGCATCACCACCAACTCCAGCACTGCTTGGAGTCACGGATAGCACCGGGCAGATCTGTATCCACCAGTCACTCCTGCAGTTCCTCCACCTATCTCAAACTTTTCTCCAGTAAATCACTTCTGCCTTAAAAACCTTTATTGAAGCTCTTTTTTAATTCCAAAAAAAATGGAATGTAGAGTTCTTGGCAATACTGTAAATTAGTAATGATCAGCAGAGCAGAAGTGATTCAGTCTTGTTTTTCTCTCCATGATGCAAGTATTCAAGAGTTACTTGGAAAAATGAAAGAATAACAGGTAGCACCTGTACGTATCTATTTATCTGCAACACGAGCTGCAAGAGTGTAGATCCAAAAAAAGCCCCCAAAATATCCAAGAGGCTCCTTTGCACATGATCCAGCTAAAAACAGTAAGGGACAAGAACATTTTTCAGGTTGTGTTCCCTATGAATCAGAAGGAAGACAGCTCAGCAAGACCCATTAGCAACCTCTGAACTATGTGCTGACCAGGAAGGAGCCAGAGTAATGATAAAGGACACGTGTTGTGAAAGGCAGAGAAAGTTTTTTCTTTCCCTTGACTGGGCTGTCTTAAAAGGTGAATGATTGAGTCCCTGAGCCCAGGAGCCCATCGGTGCAGGGAAGGACACAGCAGGGAAAGAAAAAAGCAACTGAGCCAAACTGTCTGAAAGGTTTTGCTTTATGATGAAGTCTGACAAGGAGTAATATGCCTCCAGAAACCATTTTTTAAGGTAGTAGAATTGATTCCTTTAATACTGATGAATTTCAAACAGAAATGATGCCACTGGGGCTGCAGCCATCATAAGTAATTTCCTCCAAAGACCACAATTGTGTCTAGGAATTTAGGAGGCTCTCTCAGCTTGGAAGAAATGCTTGAAAGGAAGGGACTGCAGAAGACAAATAAATAAAGTCTGAGATTGTATTATCCCTTCCCTAACAGCCAGAATTTAAAAAGAAATACAAAGAGCTACGGGCGAGTTCCTATGTGGGAGGTTTCTAACACAGACTGCAACTTCCTGTGTTTTTCTCTTTCCTGCTACCGATCTCTGAAATTAAGAAATTCTCCTCAAGTTGGACAGACTCAGGCACTAAGCAGACAAAGCTTCTCTGAGAGTCTGTTTTCTTTGGTCACCTACAGGTCACACAGCAATTGCAGCTACACTGAAATCAGTGGGGGGACTTGGGGGAGACAAATAATCTAAGTTGGAGATGTTTCTCCCCAATCACTTTCCAGTTATTTGGTTTGACTCATTACAACTTTGCAGGTCTGAGGTGACTTTGGAGTCAGTACAAAAGGGGAACAAGAGAGGAAGAAGAGCAGAGCTGGCCAAAGTCACAAGCCACACACCTTCCAGAGACAGTCCCAGGCTCTAGGTCTCTTCAAGCTCATGGAAGAGAGAAGAATTTCCTTTCAAACAAACAAGAACCATGTGGTTTTACTCCGAAAAAGCTCTCCTGCAGCCTGAGCACTTGAGGAACTGCTTACCATCCAGCAAGGCTTCTTTCATAAAATTGTCAGTTAATTATGCATCACCATGAAATGAGCACCTGGGACTCTCTTTTGGCCTTAGAGCAGGAACAGCTGAGCCTGCACTAACCTCACCACAAGTGGCAGCCCTAGCAACAAAAAGGTGGGGGTTGAAGAGCAAGATGCTCTGCCTTCAGCCCTGGAGCTTCTCATCCCAGAGGCTGTGGTGGGCCTGGCACTGCTGGAACGCTGCTGGGCACAGGGTGTGCTACCCTGGGCCCCCTAGAGATGAGGAGCAGGACAACCCTGCAGGAAGGGCATTTATGGACCTCCTGTACTGCTCTGCTTTGGCTCAGCTGAGCTGAACACTGGGAGCACACAGTGAGTCCAACCTTAGCTCAAAGGTGCTGACCAGAGACCAAGACAAAATACAAAGGGATGTACCTGAACTCGCAAGAGCAGCTTAGAGGTGAAAACTGTTATTCTTGTCTTTAGCTCTAATCCGGATGCCTCTGAAATGAACACCAATCTCATTGTCTGTGTTTTCCTAAAATTTACCAGAATTGAGCCCCATGAAAGATCAAAAATTATAATCTGCTTGGGAACAGGATGTCTCATTGCACACACTGAAAACAACAGCACCTATAACTCTGGCCAAAAAAAAAGTTTTATGTGGCTTGGCCACCAGGGTGTGTCTCATTTGCACAGAAATCTTACCTCCAGAAGGTATTATGATTTTTTAATTCTAGACAGTCCAAAGCAATGCAGCCCTAGGTTACATCTGTCCGAAGCTGGGCAGAGGGTTCTGTGCCTGGCAGCTTTTTAAATCCCTTCAGCCAAGACCAGACAACCTTGGGAATCTAAATGGGCTATTAGTGCAAAGTTGTAATCAGTAACAGCATCCCAAGTTGCTGAACCTGAGATGCTGGTACAAAATGTCTCCACAATTAAATATTGGCTCTTTCTGAGTCATATTGGAACATTTGCTGTGAGTCAACCTGAAGCAAAACAACAAGCCCTGCAAACAAAGGCCGCCTTTTTATCCCATGATCTGTGGTTGTGCCTTGGCAAGTGCTGACATGTGCAGAACACTTCTGGAGTGAACACTGAGCAGCTAGAATTGCTGGAAGGTAAAGCAGTAATCATCACAAGAAGGTGCCCAGATTTTCAAGAACATTGAAAATACCCCTGTGTGTGTGAAAAAAACCCCACAACAAAGTCCTTCTGCATAAAGATTTTGTTTAGAATTTTTATTTTAGTGCCTTGTTGCTATAGAAAAACAGAACAAGTGAAGACAAAACCAGCCCCAAATTTCTACCCTCCACCTTGGTCAGTCTGTTAATAATTAGCAGCTCAGACAAGAATCCTTTTTTTCTTGTTTTCTGAGCTGGCAGCTCCTCAGAGCAGAAACACAGGACTCAGAAGGTGAGCTGGTATCTGCTCTAAATGCTTTGACAGCAATGGAAAACATGTCTCAGATTGTTAGTGAGGACTAGCAGCACCAACCAAGAAGCTTGGATAGCACATTAGAAAGGTCTGTAGAGGGGTGACCCAGGGCTGGAACCCATAGCAGACAGATGGGATCTGCCATGAACTTCATACAAACAGAGCCAAGGTTAATGCTCCCAGGCCCATAGGTGCTGGCTCTGCGCATGGACAGGCAGGAGCCTTGTAAAAGCTTTTGTGGATAAGGCTGTGCCAGTGGTGGCTTGTCCTAGTCAGGGTGGGCTCTACCTGGCAGAGCTGTGACATATCATAGGATCATAGAATGGTTTGAGTTGGAAGGGATCTTAATGATCATCCAATTCCAATCCCCTCCATGGGCAGGGACACCTCCCACCAGCCCAGGTTGCTCCAAGCCCCATCCAACCTGCCCTTCAACACTTCCAGGGATGGGGCAGCCACAGCCTCTCTGGGCTACCTGGGCCAAGGTCTCACCACTAAAGAATTTCCTCCTTATACCCAACCTAAATCTCTCCTCTTCTAGTTTTAATCCATTCCCCCTTGTCCTCTCACTCCCTGCCCTTGTCCAAAGTCCCTCCCCAGCTTTCCTGGAGCTCCTTTAGGCACTGGAAGGTTCTACCTTCTCCAGGCTGAACACCCCAACTCACAGCCTGTCTCGAGAGCTCCAGCTCTCTGAACATCTTTGTGGCCTCCTCCGTACTCTCTCCAGGAACTCCATGTCCTTCTTATGTTGGGGGCTCCAGAACTGACACAATACTCCAGGTGGGGTCTCATGAGATCAAACAGACATGGACCAGAGTCATCTAGTATAGAGACACATCTGGGTCTGTCTCTGAGATATAGATACACATCTATTGGAAGCCTTGTAGACAAACTGCAATTAATATTTCTGAGTAAGGCTCCTGCAGGAGCCTCCTTCTGTCCTGCAGCCCTTCCCTCACCTCAGTCCCTGTTTTCTGCCTCCCAAGCCTGTGCTCTAAACACTTCACCAGCCACATTCCACCACAGCAAACTGACAATCCACAGCTGTGAAATGCTGGGGGGAGCTGCTCAGCAGTACTGAAACCAGCTATTTCTGCATCTTCATGGTGTTTTAGCATCTAAATGCCAAATGCCACAGGTTGGTGACCTACTGGAAAAGTCCTCTTTTACCACATAAAGCAGAGAAGAACTTGGTCAGAGCCCAGCTGGGCTCTGCTACTTGCAGTCATGCCCTGCTTGTGATGCTGGGTGGCCCAGCACAACCAACCCAGTTAATGTTTGTTGCCTTTTCATTCCACAGGATGACATTTATTTTCTGACAAAGCACACAGGAACACACTGACTCTCCTACATTCAGGTTAATAACTTCTGTATCTTTAGCCTATGAGAAGCTGGGCAATCACCTTCATCTTGCAGTCTAAGACTAGACCCCAGAAAGGGGCAGGTGAACCCCCAGGTGGTTCATCAGACTCTACACTGCCTTATTTCCATCCTCCCTGCACTGCTCTTCCAGCTGTATCTCAAAGCTTAACCTCCCAGGGAATTTGCAACCATCACTTTGGGGTAGAGCATTCAGGTCCTCTGCCGGTTCCCGGGAGGTCCAGACAGGCTGGTTTGTGCAAGATGACTCTGGGTAGGCTTCAGCACTGGGAATGTTTTTTATGGAACAGAACATTCCAGCACCATGGTTACCTTTTTGCTAGCAAGTATTTTGTACAACTGACAGTCTTACTATCAAGCAGCACAAACACACAGTGCTGCCAGAACCCATGGAGAGCTTGTTAGAACTTGAGCTCCACAACCAGACTGGGAAAAAGGCAGCAGAGAGCCCCAGCAGACGTGGCTTTGGAACTTTGAGAAGACTTGTTAAATCAAAGCAGGCTCATGGCTTGTTGCATAGCTCTTAGCAAAAGGAATTACTTTTGACATGCTCATTTGCAGTCACCTGTGGGCTGAGAACAACCTGCAGGCTTCTCTGAAGATTTGCAAATGACACTGGCTTCTGCACTAGGGGACAATAATTGGAAAGCAAGTGCCAGAATTACTATGTGAGCCAACAAACTCTCATTGTGTTTGGAAAGCAGTGAGGGACATATTAGAAAAATGCCTGATTATCTGCACTGTTCTGTGGGATAGAGATAAAAAGCAGGAAATGAACAAGCCTGGAGCTTCCTCAATCCAATCTAGATTGAAAACTTTCAGCTTAAGTGACAACTGGATGAGCTCTGAGAGCTCAGCCATCAAGAGTTAACAAATGGTCTCCTTTTTGGCCAAGGGAGAGAGTCAGAACCAGCAATTGTTTGAGTGCTGCTGGAGAAGCCAGGCCTGTAGGCAGAAAGTTCTTTTTCACAGAATGCGCTCAGATCCTCAAGAGCTGGGCAATATTCACAGAACAGGTCACCACCCCTGGTTTCTCTGAACACAGGCTTTAGGAACTCACTGAACACCAGGAGAGCATGTGTGCCCTGTTCCATCAAAACCAACATCTTCTCCCCCAACTCCAGCCTCTCACAGTTGTGCCAAGGGGTCCAGCCACCAACAGGCACCCAGTGCCTAACCAGGGTCAGTCTCATTTTTCCCTGACCAACAACATACACTTCCCAAACATTTACAAGATCCAGATGTGACATTGTCATGACAATATAATTTTAAAACAAATATGCTGTTTTTCTAGGATTCATAATGCAGGGAGAAGAGGCAGTGAAACCTGATGTCACAAATGACCCAGGGAACCAGTTCAAGGAGACCCTGGGAGAGGCAGTCAGCAAGACACATCCTGGTGGGCACCCAGGCATGGAACCCATGGAGAGCTGCTGTCACAGGCAGCACCGAGGCAGTGGATTAGAGTGGGTTAAATAACACAGCAGAAAGCAGCCAGAGAGGAAAGGAAGGACAGGGAAGTCACAGTGGACCACACTTGCATGGCTGACGAGCTGACAGAGACTGCAGCCCAACTGCAGCACTTGTAAGGATCAGGACACAGGCATTTGATGATGACTGAGCTATTGTTTGCAAGACTATTGGTTTGTTGTTTTTGAGATGGGGTTTGATTTGATCAGGTCTAATACAGGCAAAATGGAAAGAGAAGGATTTTAAATCTTGGTTTCTTCTCACCAGACCATTCAAAATCCACCAATTTAAGATATGTTTTTTGTACCAGCAACACTGATGTGACCCTGGGTAAGAATGAAATTGCTGTTTATAACACAGCATGAGATGCCAACACCACATAGTTCTATTTAAATTCTTGTAAGAAAAATAAGCCAGTAGCAACGTATTCCTGAAGTCTTGTGCAAGCTCTCAAGATGCCAGCTGCTTCCTTATAGTTCCTTGGCTTATAGCATGGAGGCATTAACCACTATTTTAACTGAACTGGTTCTCCTGGGCATTTCCACCTGTTGTGTTGAACCCTTGAACCATTCAAGACTCCTTTCCCCACACCCTCCCCACTTGTGTTGTGAGCCTTGTCACCAGTTTCAGGCTTTCCACCCACTTGAACATGATGACTTACCTTGACAGCCATTTATCTAGGTTTCTCAAAGGGGTAAAACATGTGGCCTTGTCTCAATTCCTGAATCACTGCTGAGAGTGACTGGATGCTCTGATGGATGATGGCCCTTTTGGGAATTTGCTGGCTAATGAAACACTGCAATCAGTTTTATCAAACCTTTGTACAGCTTCACCCAAGGGAAATCACATAACTCAGCTGTCACACCAGTAGATTTCCCAGAAGTTTCCTTATAAATCAACCACAGACCTCATATTTATTTCATCTCCAATTTGCAATTTCACACCAAACCATCCAGCCCACAGATTCCATTTGTTCTAGGTAGAGAACAGCACCCTTGAGGAAGCCATTTCTGATCTGTGCATCTGGAATATTAACCAAGGCATAAGAGTCATGACTACAAAACCCAGAGGTGGTCCATCACACACTGGACTTCTCAGGCTGGCAGTTAGCCATGCCAAGGGATCCTGACTGGTTCTTCCAGCCTAATTCACAAAAATAACTCCAATCTGAGGATCTCTAAAGGCCACAAAGAGAAACCCAAGAGCCAGGAGCTATTCTGACACAGCCACATCTCTGGCCAGGTGGATGGAGAGGGTGGTGGTGGAAGAGCGTGGCTTCAGGAAGGTGCAGCCACAGTGCTCAAAGAGCTTTGCCTCAGGGGGTTTCCTGGCATGTCCCAGAAAGCTGCCCTGGTTTGTGCCAATGGCTGCAGGGAGGGACAACTCAAAATTGAGTCACTGTGGGCTCTAGGCCTCACCTCACCAAATTACTACCTCTTTGACCTTGAGGACATCAGGTATTTGTTCCTTAAGTAATTTTCAAGTATGAAAGTAGGTAACTGTGTTCCTCCTGCCTGGTGGTTTATTTAGGTGGCATTTTTAATACCAGCCACCCTCACTCTCCAAGATTCAGATGACAGGAAGGATTGGGTAAATCTCCTGAAATGCAAAAAAAGACAGTGGGGAAGAACTTGTCTCAAAACTTAGAATCATAGAGTTATCGTGGTTGGAAAAGATCTTTAAGATCATCAAGTCCAACTATTAACCCAGCACTGCCAAGGCCACCACTGACCCATGTCCCTCAGCACCACATCTACATGGCTTTGAAACCCCTCCAGTGATGGCAGCTCCATCACTGCCCAGGGCAGCCTGTTCCAATCCCTGACTTTGATATCTATTTATTTTAACACTTTCAGTCATATCTTGTAAAAATCAAATGAAACATTCCAGGAGCATGAAAACCTCTTTGTAAACAGAAGGGATCATTTCCATTTTCCACTGTGAGCACCTTTTGAAATAGACTTCATAGTTTTGACATAAATCTCCCCTAGGTTTTTAGAAACCAGAGCTGGAATGCCTGTTCCCATTTTATTGAAGCAAAACCTTTCAGTCAGGAAACATGCCTTGGCATTTTTTGTGAAACAAAGAGGCTGCAGCTCAACAACAAGATGTGCCTTCAGAAATGGGAACTGCTGACACCTGCCCAGGTTTACCCAGAGCTACCCATGTCAGAGCGTGGCAGGGCAGACAGGGGGAACCTCCCCAAGGAAATACCCAAGACTTTTGTGCAGGATGGGAGATAACTCACCAGCCATAGGCTGGCAGAAACTCGAGGGGACCGTGAGGACACTCCTGTGTGGCTACACAACAGCTTCAGTAAGATGCTGTGCATTGGCCTGTGCAGAAACATGTGTCCATGAGCACCCCTGCCCAGATCCACAGCTAGGACACTGAACATCCAGCATGGAGTGCAGTTGAAATGATACTGCTGTCTCCAAGAGAGTAATTTCTGTTACAGTGAACAAAGGAAGCAGAAAGAAAAGTTTCTGGGCTCTCATGCCAGATGTAACCTACTGAATTGTACTTTCACAACATACTGAAGAAAGAAGGTTGAAGGATCTTTCCACTCAGTGCACCACTCACGAGGAGTCAGAGCCCTGTGGTGCTTTCAGGGACATGTAACCCAGCTAAGGAACCACCTGTTCAAAAACCTACCATGCTGCTCCACTTTGAGGGGGTTGGTGTGTAACAACTGAGGCTGTAAATTGGACTTGTTGCAATCCTTACACTCAGCCTTGTGCCACACATTCGGTTTTGAAAAGCCCACCCACAGCTAGCTGGGCATCTCTCAGCCCACTGATTCTCAACCGTGGGGAGGGCAGAGATCCAGAAATGATGTGGGTGAACAACAAACCTGGAGTCACTGAAGCTGCAGGACCTGCCCACATCAGTGACCTCTTCTGCATATTATGTTTGACTTGGTACTTTTCTGTACTTTGCACTGACAAGTGGAGAAGGAGCCTCCTCACCAACCTCCTTGAACCTCCTCCCAGTGCTGCCCCTTTGGGCAGGGTGAAAGGAGCCCTCAGGCAGATGGGAACACACCAGGCTGTCCTGCCATCCTGAGCTTTGTTTTCTGCTTGTCACTTCAGCCTTACCAAAGGCAGATGCCTGTTCTTTGCTTGTCTCTACAGCAAAAAAGCTTTCATTTGAAGAAAATAACCCCTAAATATAAACAGCAACGATCCAACAGGAAGGTCCTACAGGCAAGGCTTTCATAGAATCATAGGGGTTGGAAGGGACCTCTGAAGACCATCAAGTCCAACCCTGCTGCTGCAGCAGGAACACCCAGGGAAGATCACACAGGAATGTGTCCAGATGGGTCTTGAAAGCCTCCAGAGAAGGAGACTCCACAACCTCTCTGGGCAGCCTGTAGGCTCCTTTTCTGTAAGCTCCTTACAGTGACAGATTCCAAGACTTCCCACTACATTAGCATCCTTCTGTGCACAAAGATAACACCTAATATGTTATTCTTGATGACGCTGAATAACAGAACTTTTCTCCTGCAACTATCAGATGCTGCCAGACCACATCCATGTAACTACTGTCCCTTACACAACAGGATTTTTGCCTCTATCTTCTCCCAACAGAATGAATCACCCCCTCACTCTTCTTCAAGGCTCACTGGAGATAAATGACTATTCTACCTCTCCCTTCCTTAACATGGTTTAAGAATGCAGAATGAAACCCAGTTCAAGAACACCAAAGGATATGAAGCTTATAAAGAACCCCTACGAAGAAATAGATTCACTTTCCCCAAAATAGGAACAAATAAGCAAATTTATTTTCTAGACTTTGAATTCTAACACCACAAGTGCTAATTTCCAGTAAAAGCTATTTCATCAATCACATGCCCAGTCCTGCTGTTCTCACACCACCAGAATAGTCTGTGACTAAATTAATCAGTTGTTTGAGACTAATGCTTGGGGAAGTGTGGCTGGAAAGTGTCTGGCAGGAAAGGACCTGGGGGTTCTAATTGACAAGCAGCTGAACATGAGCCACAGTGTGCCCAGGTGGCCAAGAAGGCCAATGGCATCCTGGCCTGTATTAGAAATAGTGTGGCCAGCAGAAGCAGAGAGGTGATTGTCCCCCTGTGCTCAGCACTGGTGAGGCCACACCTGGAGTGTTGTGTCCAGTTTTGGGCACCTCAATTCCAGAGAGATCTCGAGGTGCTGGAGCGAGACAGAGGAGGGTAACAAAGCTGGTGAAGGGCCTAGAGAATCAATCTGATGAAGAACACTTGAAGGAGCTGGGAATGTTTAGTCTGAGGAAGAGGAGGCTGAGGGGAGACCTCATCAGTCTCTGCAACTGCCTGAAAGGTCATTGTAGAGAGGTTGGTGCTGGTCTCTTCTCACAGGTCATTAGTGACAGAACAAGAGGCTTCAAGCTGCACCAGGGCAGGTTTAGACTGGATATTAGGGAAAAAAAATTCACAGAAAGAATGGTCAGACACTGGAACAGGCTGCCCTGGATGTGTTTAAGGGTCATTTGGATGTGGTGCCGGTGGAGATGGTTTAGGGGAGAACTTTGTAAAGTAGGGATGATGGCTGGACTGGGTGATCCCAAGGGTCTTTCCAACCTGAATAGTTCTGTGATTCTAAGTTTGGTACCTCGTGCCTGCAGACTGCCTGTTCCTGGGCTCCACCCACGAAGGAGCTGGGGCCAGTTTTTCTCCCTGCTCAGATCCATCCTCCGATCAGGAGCTTGCAGCTCACCTGGTGGCAGCTCTTCTGCTAAGCTCCTTCCCCCAGGCAGTGGTTGTGCACACAGCTCCAGACCTACCATCATCCCTATAATTTGCTGTACCAACAAAATTATAGCCACTAAACAGTCCACATGGTGATTATATCTTACAAGGCAGGCTGCACGTTTAGCCACGTTATTTAATTCAGAACCAAAGACTGCATTACACCCAAAAGACATTCAGACCCTTTCACTACCAATTACCAGCATTAATCTTTTTTCATGGTGTGCCTCAGGTTAATGTGACAGGAGCTTTCATGTTTTAAGAAAACAAATCGAGACAATTTTATACTTTCATGTGCACATCCAAAAAGCATCCTACTCTTTCTTGACTCACACACCTCTCACATCCATTGCACGAGTAGGAGCATAAAGGCACATCAGCTGTACACTGACATGGAGCAGGGAGGCGACTGCCCACCTGCTACAGGAACATAGTGGTGATTGTGCCCATTACCAAGCAAGATGACCGCACTAATACAGGAATTTCCATCTCAGCAATGCTGCAAACATCCAGCTGCTACCATGTGAGTGGGAAAGTCAGCTTTGCAGTCATCTAAGACAGCCTGGAAGAGTGTGGGGAACATTAAATAGGTGAGTGATCATTCTAGGTTAACTTCTGAAAAGTTTATCACATCTAACTGGGGCCTAGGAAGGGTAATATTAAAACTGCAGAGAAAAAGCACTACCTGAAGTGAATATGATAGGAAATACTGCTTCTGTTTCTCCTATGCAAAACCTGGGAACCCAGATCCTCCATGAAGATAAATCTGTTCTACTCATAGTAGCAGCATGTATTAAAGCGGGATGTGTTGGGTTTTTTGTGTGGAGGTTTTTCTAAGTTTCTTATAGCAAACTATGTAAAAAATACATACCTGTGTTCCCATCCTTCTGTCCCTATGAGCTGAGGCCTGCTAAGGGATTACCTGAGCACTTCCATTCCTCTTCAGCATGCACCACTGCAAACCACTTATCCTGAGCAGCTAGGAAGAGAGTTGTACCTTCACTAGCTCTCACCTGGTCCCCTGCCTCGGCTCAGTTAGGAGCTCTCACCTTTCCCCTGCCTCCCTGGGGAGCCCACCTGCCCACCACACTGTTCCCTGGAGAAGGTGCCTCCTTGGTAGCCAACCAGAGAGAAGCACAAGCAGGAGGTTGTAGGACACTGGGCAAAAGGATACTTGCCAAAGCAAACACATGGGCTCCAGGTCAGTCACCACGGCTGTGAAACATCTCCCTTCCTCCTCACACACCACCAGCTGTGAGAGCCAACCTCTGGTTTGAGGCAGTTGGGAAACTGCTGATAAACTGCTCTTCATCACAGTTTGCTACAACAGGAAGTTTTAGGAAAATGACCTAAAACAGTCTGGGGAGGAACTGCTTACCAGAGGACACTGTCCTCTCCAAGACAGCCACTTGGCTCAGGCCTCCTCTAGACTGAAGGCTCAAGTGTCCCAACTACCAGCACCAGAGACCTCAACAACTGATTCTCCACTTGGTCCAAAAAACATTACACTGGAGGAATTTTAGCAGGAATTTTCTGCTTTCTTGAAGAAAGTAAATATATTTACAATAACTCCTTTGTCTTAGTGTGGGGTGAGAACATTTCTTTATTTATTCACAAGCCAACGAGGAAAAAAAAAAGCCCAAACATCTCCTGTTTGCTTCTTACTACTGGTAACAGTTGCTAAAATTCACTCAGGACTGGCGGGCTTGTAAACCTCTGGTTTGCAACAGCAGCTGAACCAGGGTTGATGATGAGCAGAGTAGCCATGTTCAGAGCACTCAACAGCCCCCAAGCTCCTCACCAGGCCTAATGACATATAATGAAAGGAAATTAATGAGCTTCGTCCCCATTGCCAAAAGAAAGGGCAGCTGGAAATAGGAAGGGACCCACCATGAATTGAGCATGATTAAGTATGTTATAACTATTGTTCTGAATAAAATACTGCTGTTATACCTAACTAGCCTACAACAGTCCCTTACAGCCCTTTAGCTGGCTCTGCTTTAATTGCCTCCAAAAGCCAGACATAAAGGATTTCATTTATGCTCTTTCCAATTTAAAAGCAGGGACAGAAATATGTAAGCACTAACCTGCATACATTTAGCTCCTGAGGATTGGGTGGGTGAGCCAGGGAGATTGGTATTTTATAGGGAACCACTTGGTATTTGACATGTGGGGCAATGTGACCGGTGTGTGGGCACGGCTACCACAGCGTGCAGGGTGGCTACAGAGCTCTGGGGCTAGTCAAGGGCTCACTCAGGCAGCCCCTGTGTGGCTCCTGCCAAGTAGTCATAGGGCAGAGGGACACCAGGAGGTGCCTGACCTGACCCAGGGGCACCTCTGGGCATCTCAGTGCCCCCATTCCCTCCTGGCTCCAAGCAGGGTCCCCCAGCTGCTGCCCCACGGGGACTGTCATTAGGCACAGGGGGTTCAGCAGGCAGCAATGCTCCAGGAGCATCTACCTGGCAGGGACAGGCCTCTCCAACACCTGCAATTCTGGGCCATCCAACAGCTCAGGCCCCATTGCACAGCCCCTCGTCACAGCAGCCCTGCCCTCATCTCAGGCTGCACCACCTCCTGCCCCAGAGGCTGCAGCTTATTTGCTCCATGCTGCTCAATTCCACCAGCACTTTAGCCTTCTCTTTTGTCACCAATGCCACGTTTGCCCAGACAAAACATCAATTTTTCTGTCCCAAGCACAAACTCCAGCTCACACAAGGCTGGGTCTTTGGCTTGGCTCCCAGCAATGACACAGCAACAGCTCAACTCTGGAGAGAATATACAAAATGTATTAAAAGGAAGAGAGCCACCCACACCACAGCCCAGCCCAGCACCCCTGACCCTGCTGCACAAGGAGCTGTACAAGGAGCTGTACAGCCCTTCACACACATGGACCTGAGGAGCTGCCATGCCAGGAAGTCACCAGGGTGCTCTTGCAGCACTTAAAAAAGCTTCTTCTCCCAGCATAAGCCACAGGATGCCTGAAACCAAAGCCCACAGGTGAGAGCAGAAGGATGTGTCACAGCAGGACTCATGGTGAGGCCCAGCTGTTGCCATGGTCCTTGACAGAGCTCTCTCAGGCCATGACATGTACTGCCCTGAATTTGTCCAATTACTCATCAAAAAACAGCAATCCAAATCTAAATTAACATTTTCTTTTGTATTCTTAATATTTTCATTTTTGTGAATCAATTATCTTCCCCCTTAATTCCTTCAAAGACTGCTTTTTGGGAGACAATTCCTACCTCATGTCTAGCATATGGAGCAAGACTGGAATCTGGCCTAAGCTAGTTTGCTGAGAAAGACCAAGTGGTGTTCTGGAGAGAAGAAAATGTGTCTCCTTTCTTTCTTGGGGAAGAGTAGTATTTTAGGACCTTTTTATTCTTGTCAACTTGTCTTCAGTCAGTTCAAAAGGTCCTCTGATCTCTCCTGGACAGATTTCTTCCTTAGAGTACTGAGGAGGGCACATCAAGATGTCATGACTTCAGCTTTCCCTCCTTAGCTCCTGTAAGTACAGTTTACAACTGAAGTGATGCCCCAAAATCATTGCTATGGTCAACCAATCCAGCCTCTGCTCCAAACACACCACCCAAAGTTTTGACACACCTTTTATAGCCCCGAATTCTTTTTAGACATGAGTTTGAATCCGTCATCCAGGATGGACCTTCGATTGCGTCTTAGCCTCTTCTGTCTCTCAAGATAGATGACCACTCCCAGGAGGGCACAGGCAACCAGGAAGAGCACTGTTCCTGCAGTGGCCAGACCTATGACTGTGGCCTCCACCTGCCCTTGAGCCAACTTGGCTCCAAACAGCACGATCTTCTCTGACTCATCCTCGGGTGGCAACTCTGAGAAACAAAGAAATGGATAGTTCCAAAGAGAGCCAGAAATACCACAACTGAAAGAACAGTCATTGGAAGTCCAAGAAGACAAGACAACTAATCAAAACCCTTTGGGTTTTGACTGAAAAGGTTAAGAAGAATCACCTCCTTTGCAACACCCTCCTTTAAAACCCTCTGAGCCTCTGCCAGTTTCTAAGCTTGCACTCTCCTCTGAAGAGGAATCCATACAGAGCAAGCACAACAGGATGTGAGGCCACTAAACATTTTCTCCTTACAAGGTCAAACAGGCCTAACAAGCCCCATTTCCTTATTTTTATCCTCAGAGCACAAGATACTTCAAGGACAGATAAACAAACCAAGCTGGAACCCTCCCTGTTTATCCCCCAGCAACCAGGCCTCAGGATAACCCACTGTCCCACTGGAGAGAGGGAAGACTAAGTGGTGTTCATGCTCCTCCCACCTCGTTGTGCAGATTTAGACCTGCACAGATCAGACCTCCCTCCCTCCTCTGCCCCACACACCCAGTATTTAGCAGCACAACCGTACCTGTGCTGTAGTTTATGTCTTCAAGCACTGGCTCTGAAAGGAAAACAAAAAGAGGGTGAGAAAGCATTGGGCTGAGCAGGAAAAGGTCAGAACAAGGATGAGATCCACAGGCAGCATGGCTTTCCTGGGCTTGCAGGTTTTTTCTTCTGTCCACGTTCTCCTGCTCTGTATCACACCACAAGTGTTTCTGTACCACCTGCTTCAAAAGCAGACCTGCTCCAGTTACACCACCCATCAAGGCCTTGGGAAGAACAGCCCAATCCAAGGCTGAGCATGGGGTGGGCTGAGCCTGGCTGGCAGTGTCACTCACTTGCCCCCAGCCAGATGCAGGAGAGAACAGGGAGGCCAGAAGCAAGAAAAAAAAAAAAAAAAAGAAAAGAAAAAAAAACAAACCCAACAACTTGTGTGTTGAGATAAAGACATTTTATTAAGCGAAGGTGAAGTAACAAAAACCAACCACAGAAAAACCCCAGTGATGCAAAAGCAATCACTCACCTTCAGCAGAACAATGCTCTGTCCCTGAGCAATGGCTACTTTGGAAAAAGTCCACCTGTTTTTTATTGCTGAGCATGATGCTACATGGCATGGAATATCCCTTGGTCAGCTGGGGCCAGCTGTCCCAGATGTGCCCCTCCTCTTGCCCACCTTAACCTCCTGAGAAACAAGAGCCTGATGCTGTGCAAGGCTGCTCACCAGGAGCTCAAACAGGGTGTTACCTGCTCAGTTTTGGTAACTGCTCTAACACACAGCACCCTATGGGCTGCCATGACAACAACTGAGTCCACCACAGCCAAACCTAGCACAGAATGTCACTCACTGCACACCTTCCAGTGCTTCCTAGGGAAATGAGAAGCCTCAGGACTTGTATTTAGATTACAGGTAACACTCTCAGGCAGAATAATTACTAGCTGCTGGCTGAACTTATCACTTATCAGACACAGGCTAAAATAAAGCTCATAATATAAGCAATGGAAACCCCAGAAACCAATTTGTTACCAATTCCAGCTGCAGGTATTACCCTATTCAAAGGGATGATCTTAAAGTAACAGTATATAAGTAATTACTGCTCAATTAACTGGCTGTCTTACATACCATGAAGAACTGCAAGTGTGATGCAAACAGTTTAGCAGCACCAGCAAGTACAGTCAGATGTTTTCAGGTATCAATCAGTAAAGCTCCCTACCTGGTGTGGGCAAGACTGTGAAGAGTATCTCCATGCCAGCATGAATGTGATCAGACACATGACAGTGAAGCAGCCATGTCCCAGGGTTCCCAACCAACATCTCCACCATTTCAAAGGTCCCAGGGAACAGATCCACAACATCTGCTCTGTAGCTTTTGCCATTCTGTCAAAGAGGAGGGAGGCTGTTAGTGTGCAGTGCTGTTTATCTTTGCATGAACAAAATGATGCCAGTATCACTGGAGATCATGTCAGCGCTACTACAGTTTTTAAAAGCTAAAATATTTCAAAGAGCAGCTCTAGGGCTGCAGCTGAGAAAGCAAACACAATCTGGCAATGCCCAATCCTCAGAAGGGTTAGCTAGACACATCAGCACCACACAGAAACTCAGTGAGGCAGATTTGGGTACGTAAGATCACATCCCCTTCCTAAGTTGGGTGAAGCAAGGCATGGATACAGGCTGCCCAGGAAGGGGGTGGAGCCACCATCCCTGGAGATGTTCAAAAAAGGGGTAGACATGGTGTTTAGTGGCTAGGGGTTGTAGGGTGGATGGTTGGACTGGATGATCTTTAAGGTCTTTTCCAACCTTGACGATTTTATGATTCTATGATTCTCTAAGTATCATAGAATCACAGAATCTTAGGGGCTGGAAGGGACCTTGAAAGATCACCCAGTCCAACCCCCCTGCCAGAGCAGGATCACCCAGAGCACATCACACAGGAACGTGTCCAGGTGGGTTTGAATGTCTCCAGAGAAGGAGACTCCACAGCCTCTCTGGGCAGCCTGTCCCAGGGCTCTGTCACTCTCACAGGGAAGAAGCTTTTTCTGATATTTACGTGGAACCTCCTGTGTTCCAGTTTGTACCCATTGCCCCTTGTCCTATCACTGGACAACACTGTAAAAAGCCTGGCTCCATCCTCCTGACACTTGCCCTTAACATATTTGTAAACATTGATGAGGTTGCCCCTCAGTCTCCTCCAAGCTAAAGAGACCCAGCTCCTCATAAGGGAGATGTTCCACTCCCTTCATCATCTTTGTGGCTCTGCCCTGGACTCTTTCAAGCAGTTCCCTCACCTTCCTGAACTAAGGGGCCCAGAACTGGACACAATATTCCAGATGTGGCCTCACCAAGGCAGAACAGAGGGGGAGGAGAACCTCTCTTGACCTACTAACCACACTCTTCTCAATACACCCCAGGATCCATTGGCCTTCTTAGCCACAAGGGCACACTGCTGGCTCATGGTCATCCTCCTGTCCACCAGCACCCCCAGGTCCCTTTCTCCTACCCTGCTCTCCAGCAGGTCAGCCCCCAACCTGTACTGGTACATGGGGTTGTTCTTCCCCAGATGCAAGACTCTACACTTCCTCTTGATGAATTTCATCAAGTTTCTCCCTGCCCAACTCTCCAGCCTGTCCAGGTCTCACTGAATGGCAGCACAGCCTTCTGGTGTGTCAGCCACTCCTCCCAGTTTAGTGTCATCAGCAAACTTGCTGAGAGCACACTCTGTTCCCTCATCCAGGTCATTGATGAAAATATTGAACAGTACCAGTCCCAATACCGACCCCTGAGGGACTCCACTAGTCACCAACCTCCAAACAGATTTTGTCCCACTTACCAAAACTGACTTCTTCCTTTCAACCAGTTCATGATCCACCTCACTACCTGACCATCAAGACCACACTTCCTCAGTTTATCTACAAGGATTCTGTGGGAGACAGTGTCAAATACTTTACTGAAATCAAGATAAACCACATCTACTGCCCTACCACCATCTATCCACCTGGTTACTTCTTCATAGAAGGCTATAAGGTTGGTCAAACATGACCTCCCCTTGGTAAAACCATGTTGACTGCTCTTAATGACTCCCTCATCCTTGATATACCCAGAGATAGTGCCAAGAATAAGTTGTTCCATCACCTTTCCAGGGATGGAGGTGATGCTGACCAGTCTATAGTTACCCGGGTCCTCCTTTTTGCCCTTCTTGTAGACTGGAGTGATATTTGCTTTCCTCCAGTCCTCAGGCACCTCTCCTGTTGCCCATGACTTACCAAAGATGATGGAGAGTGGGCCAGCAATGACCTCTGCCAGCTCCCTCAGCACCTGTGGGTGCATTCCATCTGGATCCATCAATTTATGCATGTCCAGATTGCTGAACTGATCCCTAACCCAATCCTCATCTACCAAAGCAAACTCCTCCTTTATCCTGACTTCTTCTGGGGCTTTAGGGATCTGGGGCTCCTGGGGAGAGTCTGCAGCAGTAAAGACAGAGGCAAAGAAGGCATCAGTACCTCTGCCTTCTTTATATCCTCTGTCACCAGGGCACCCACCTCATTCAGCAGTGGGCCTGTATTGCCTCTAGTGTTAGTTCTATCTGCAATGTATTTGAAGAAGCCCTTTCTATTGTCTTTGACCTCACTAGCAAGGTTCAGTTCCAAGGAGGCCTTAGCTTTCCTTATTGCCTCCCTACATCCTCTGACAACTGTCCTATATTACTACCAAGTGGCCAGCCCCTTCTTCCATGATCCATAGATTCTTTTTTTCCACTTGAGTTTGCCTAGCAGTTCCTTGTTTAACCATGTCGGTCTCCTGGCTCCCTCACTTGATTTCCTACCCATTGGGATGCTCTGATCCTGAGCTTGCAAGAAGTGGTCCCTGAATGTTGAGCAACTATCTTGAGCCCCTTTACCATCTAGTACCCTGTCCCATGGGACTTCTCTTAGTAACTGATTGAAGAGGCCAAAGTTGGCCCTGCAGAAGTCCAGGGTTCTGGTCCTGTTAGGTATTCTGCTCCTCCCACACAGGATCCTGAACTCCACCATCTCATGGTCACTGCAGCCAAGGCTGCCATTGACCATCACCACCTCAATCAGACCCTCCTTGTTGGTGAGCACAAGATCCAGCAGCTCCTCTCCTAGTTGGTTTGTCCACCATTTGCATTAAGAAGTTATCATCAATGCACTGCAGGAACCTCCTAGACTGTGAATGGCTGTGTAGGCCTTCCAGCAGATATTGGGGTAGTTAAAATCCCCCATGAGGGCCAAACCCTGTAGTTGCAAGGCTGTTTCAGCTGCCTGTAGAAAGCCTCATCAACTCCTTCGTCCTGATCAGGAGGTCTGTAATAGACCCCCACAACTGTATCACCCATGCCAGCCTGCCCCTTAATTTGTACCCACAGACTTTCCACTTGCTCCTCATCAGCCCGTGGACAGAACTTGGTACATTCTAGTTGCTCTCTCATAAAGAGCAACTCCACCACCTCGCTTCAGTGACCTGTCTTTCCTAAAAAGTACATAGCCATCCATGACCACATTCCAGTCATGTGAGCTGTCCCACCATGTCTCTGTAATTGCCACCAGATCATAACCCTTAGACCACACAGACTTCTAACCCCTCCTGTTTACTCCCCATGCTGCCTGCATTGGTGTGCAGGCATTTCAGGGAGCAAACTGAGCACGCTGGTGGCACCTTGGGAGGCAGGAGGCCTTCTGGTCTTCGTTAATACTAGAACAATGCCCCACTAGTTCAAACCCAGCTACAACCCCTTCCCACTTCTAATCTAGTTTAAAGCTCTGTGAATATGCCCTGCTAACTCCTGCCCTAGTACCCTTTGTCCCCTGTGGGACAGAGTCTTCCCATCCAATGCCAGCAGGCCTGGTGTCCTGGAAATCAAACCATCCAGGAGTTTTGTCCCCCTACCCCCATCAAGTCTAGTTTAAAGCTCTCTCATTGAGCCCTGCTAACTCCTGGCCAAGAATCCTTTTCCCCTTGTTGATAGCTCTATGCCATTGTTTGCATAGCTGGTGCCCTGTAAACATTTCCATGATTGAAAAACCCAAAGTTCATCCGACAGCACCAGCCTCTAAGCCATACATTAATCAGTTGTGTTTTCCTAGTCCTTTCAGCTTTTCCTGCCACTGAAGGGACTGAGGAAAAGACCACCTGTGCTCCTGATCCCACAAGCACTTGGCCCAGTTCTCTGAAATCCCTTTTCATCACCCTGGGGTAATTCCAGAAGTTCAAGCCCCTCAGCATCAAGCAACAGTCCTAGTTTGGATGGTCAGTTTTTATTATCAGCAGGATATTCTTACCTTGTATATGAAGGTCTCAGCATGAAAATGGACTGTGTGGACATCAATCTCCTGACCCATTCCCAGCAAGTACCAGTTCACCCACTCACCCTGGACCATGGTCAGCCCAGGTAAGTTTGCATAGAGCCTCCCATTGACAGCTGTGCAGTAAATGACAGAGAAAAGAGAAATGGCTGTTACCAAAATGGTACAGATGCTGAACCATCTCAAAGGAAGAACATGCAGAGCAAGTTAGATGCTACAAAGCTCATACAGCAACCAGTGCATCAGCAGTTAGTGTCTTCTATGTGACAGTCCCCCAACAGTCTGGCAGTCTCTCTCCAGCTCAACTACTTGTCCACTGTGAACAGAGAGGAGAAGCAGAGATTTGCACCCCAGGCCATGCTGCAGCTCAGCTCAAATAATTCTCAAAAACTACCTCTTGCTGAAAACCTGCAGTCAGCCAGCAAAGGTGGTTGCCTCTAGAAGTCAAGAAATGAAAATAGCCTCCTTAGCCCAGTAAAAGGGAAAATATGTACATACCTATATTCACATCAATCTCTGAATAAATTTACTTGCTGAACTGGGTAAATCCTGCAAAGAGGCAACCCTGCCATTCTGTGTCTTATGCTGGCCACATTACACTCTGATCTCTTGTAACACTGCCATGTGTTAACACTAATTAGCACAGCCAGAAAGCATATAGCTTTGACTGCAAATGCAGGAAACAGACCAAAACAGAGTGAGATGAATGCACTGGCACACACAAGGACACTTCCGTGCTCAAATGACAATGGCAGCAGTAAGACAGAGACATGATCTGAGGGCAGGAACACCAGTGTTTTACTCCATGATCTGCCATAGGCATTTTGCATAGCCCAAAACAGGCACTCAAATTCAGTGTGCTTGTTTTACTAGCTGTAATATAGGGTTAACAATTAAAGCTTCATGGACATGTATCATTGGAGATTCTTCCTATCACCTGTACAAAGCCAGCACTATGGTACAGTAGGATTGTTCCAGCAGTAAACAGCTGTGCACTACTCTTATCTCCACAACTGCCGAGGAATTTGCTTTGCTGAGAACACTTTAGATAGATCCAGATGTAATGTGGAGAAAATCTATCATAAATAACATGCTAATTAGAAAAATGTGTTCACCCTACTACACCACAAATAGCTTTTTAGTGATCCGTTAAAACAACTGAGACGTGTATTGCAGCCACACAGTTCAGTCAATTGATTTTGAAATCTAACACATTCTAATGGTCCCAAGACAGAGTGAAATTAGTCTGACAAGTTAATTTCACATTTGATTCTCTGCCTGTCCTGAGTCAGAGATTAAGCTCTCTGGCTCATATCTTGCAATTCCTCCTGACAGGCACAGCTATAATGATCAGCCTTCGCTGCAGATCAATGACTTGTGCTGTGGACCTGCTGCAATATTGAGAATGACACCTAAATTCTGTTCATGTGACTGACAACAAAAGGATGAGGGCATTCACCAGGAGCCAGGCTCTTGGGTTTTGGGTGGCTGACTGCTTGGAGAGGTCACAGAGTCAACATCAACCCCAGGTAGACGCTCAGGTGCCTAATGGGCATTACCATGCATCTTGTTGCTTTCCACAAATTTCTCATCCAGCAGGTTGATCTCCTTGTGATTTTCTTTACTGTAACGTTTCACATTCTCCTCCAAGTACCAGGATTGATTTTCATCAAAAACCAGAAAGAGCAGAGCAAACTCCCTCTTTGCATCCTTCCTCATCCCATCAGGCTGCAGTGCCCCTCTCCGGCAAACCTTCAGGGGTCCAACGAGACCACTGTACATGTCCTAA
Organism: Apus apus; assembly: GCF_020740795.1. Lineage (NCBI taxonomy): Eukaryota > Metazoa > Chordata > Aves > Apodiformes > Apodidae > Apus > Apus apus. The sequence goes on from NC_067293.1 coordinate 20,365,775, forward strand.
TCAGAATGAAGGAGAAAAACTGAGTCAAGGATCTTCTCAAGTCCCTCCCACCCCCCTTGTACAGAGTTCTTTGCTTTTTAGCAACCGTATTTTCTGTTCCCCACATCACCTCACTTAAAACAACCAAGTACTTTCATTGGTGAGCATCAGCTACCAAAGCACAAGAATGGAGACTAGAGATGCTCTTATGAATGCAAATCCAGAAGCCATAAATATTAATGGCATCAAAATATTCTCCATTCTGTGGCTATAAAAGCACTTGCAACTTGAGATAAAAAGGCAATGATCTCTGGGCTGAATGTGACAGTTTATTGCAGGATCCTCCAGGCTGTTTCTGTGCAAAATCAGTGCTACTACAATCGATCCTAGCAGTGCTCAAATCTTCCTGCTTTATCCATGGAGCCTAATTTTGGACAATTTCTGCCTTTTACATTAGCTTTCTGGCTCTCATCAGTAGAAACCATGACTGATGGGGAGATGTTCTCATATCCTGCAAATATCTGAAGGAAGGTCAAGGAGACAATGGATTATTATTTTTTTTTTAATGAAGGTTTGTGCTAGGAAAAAAATGTTACAAACATCAGGACACATCTGGAGGATCTCCTCTGCCAGGAGAACACTGGACATGTCACCAGGGAATTCTACCTCTGAGCTGGGCCAATCTCTAAATTGTATTCAGCTCACATTATTTTCTAGAGGGGGTGAAAAAAAAATGGTCCAACTGGTCTTTTCTGGTTCTAACTTCTTTTACCTTTACTGGATCCACTGTGGAGTAGTATATCCAAGGAACACAGGCTGAATCATTTGGCCCTGGACCAGATCTCTCAGGAACCTCCCATCTGTATGTCACAATGTCACCTGAGTGACAGAGAAGAACCATTAACATCAGTCTGATACACCCACCTGCCAGTTTGCTGAGCAGCACACAAGGCAAAACAAATCAGGAGATCCTGCCTCCAAAATGCACATTCAAGTCTGATTTGGTGAGATATTGCACCTTTCTCCCCCAAATATTGGGAGACAGGAGGGGATCTCCCCTCTTCCCAGCAGAGGGGGCTCACAGGACACACACCGGCTGGTATCAGCACAACTCTCATCTGCAGCCTTTGAGACTGGACTAACCAAAGAAGGTCCACCTGTCTTCAGTACAGGTGGAGTTTGAGATGATCCTCCCTCTCTTTCAAGTGTATTGATGATTCTCATGGAAATTAGTTTTAAAAATTACTCTTTTGCATATTATCAAGCACACTTCAGAAAGACAGGGCCCAGCTGAAACCTGTTTGCTGCTCAGACAGACCACACCAGCTGCAAGGCACTGCAAGTGGGACAAACTGGCACCTGGACCACAAAACAAATCGGGGATTTCATTCAGCATCCTGGCAAGCAACTGTGCATCTCTCCTGTTTCATACTGTCTCTATCACAAAAAGCACAGGTCCTAGAGAAGAGGGACAGGCTTCCCCACTGGGGGCAGCCAGCCCAGGGCTGCCAAGAGCTGACTGAGCTGTGATGTGTCATGGCCATCCTCCTTCCTACAGACCATGCTTGGTGCAGGGAAAAGGCTGCACACAGAAAAGCTTGTGCTACATTTATCCTAGAAGTCAGAGCAGAATATGAAATCCCCAGGCTACTGTTCCCACACAAACAGCATCACTAAAACTGTGGTGAACCTGAAGGACCATTTATTGCCCAGTTCCAGTTCTGTGCCCTATGAGAACAAGTACATCCAAGGCTACTGAAGGAAACACCCCAGCAACAGCTAAAGTCAGCCTGGCAAGTCTGTACAGGAACATGGCTGGACAGGACAGTGACTCACCAGGGTTTGCTGCTTGTGGCTCTCCTGTCTTCCTTTCCAGCACACCATGGGCATGAATGGAGTAGGGTCTTGTGGCATTGTTCTTAAACACAATGTTGAGGATATCTCCCACTTCTGCCCACAGGAAAGGACCTTGAGATAGGAAGAATGGACTCTGAGACTAAGAATAATTGTCTGTGTATCTCCTGAGGATATTCCCACCTCTGTCTCATCATCCTTGCTTCAGACATATTTACAGAATCATAGAATGGTTTGGGTTGGAAGGGACCTTAAAGATCATCTAGTTGCAAGCCCTCTGCATGGGCAGGGACACCTCCCACTAGACCAGGTTGCTCAGAGCTTCATCCAACCTGCCCTTGAACACTTCCAGGGATGGGGCAGCCACAACTTCCCTCGGCAACCTGGACCAGTGTCTTATCTCTAGGGTGGAAGAAATGAAACACTTCATAACATTTATGATGTTCCCCTCCCTCTTCTCTGCCTTTTCTCTGCCTCCCAAAAGGAGAAATGGACATCAGAGCAAATCCAAGCAAGTCTTGGAAAACAGGACTGAGTTCCAGAATGAGGGAAATGAGAGTTGCTGTGCATTTTAACTGTGCACAGTACAGCTAAGCCTTGATTTCTGAACACTGCTCTGCCAAATTTTACAGCATCTTGATCATGCCCTGTTGCTGGTTTCAAAAAATGTGTAATATCCAATGTGGCCTGACAGTGTCACAAACCAGAGCTGCAGCCTGTCTTGAACAGCATATGCTGCCTCAGCCTTGCTGCTCCGGCACCACTTACAGCCCTGGGGTCACCACAAAGAGCTGAGTCTCCACAGACCTCCACTGGACATGGTCAGGTGCTCCTCCACTCCCCAGGGCCTGCCTGCTTTTTTCCCCAAAAGCATTTCTCACAGCTACAGATTTTCACCTGTATCTCTCCAACTGGTCTCTAGAAGTCAGTTATCTGCATTTGATAGTCAAAGAAATACTGGTGTGAAAAATACTTTGCCTGAGACGTGAAAGAACATCGGCACGAAGGTAGGCACAAGAACCCAGTCTTCTCTATCTACTACAAGGCCCCTCTTTGCTGCTGTTTCCAAAGCTGGCAGACCTGGGTTGGGGAAGAGTCTGAATTTCTCCTCACTTGCATACATAGCACATGCCCAAATACTTCAGAGGCCTTTAGTTGACAGCCCTTAGCCACTGAAGCTTTAGACTCCAAGTCCCATTGCTGTGTGAGTGGAAGATGCACATATCCTTACCTAGGATCCCCAGGTGTTTATCACCATCTGTCCTGGCCTTGGGGGTCTGGAAAGTCCCATCAGTGTACTCCCTGTAAACTACTTTCTTGTACCTGGAGCCCAGCAGTCCATTCTTGTTGCTCAAAAATACATCGGCATAGCTGAAAAATGCAGAATGAGTTCAGAGATACCCAACAGCTCACAGGGAATGAACAGCTCATGTGCAGCAGGGGGTCACTAGTTGAATGGCTTTCCCAGAGACCAGCTTTGGCTGCAAAGGTGGGTGCAGCAACGTGGGGGGCTGTGGTTCCCATCAACAGCACCACCAGCAGTGGCACATGCACCGTGTTGCCAGGTGGCCATGGTAGCCAACAGGCTTCCCCAGGGTGACCTTCCCAAGCAGAAGGGCTCTACCTCTCCGCAGAGTGATTGTGCCGTTCCCTCTCCCAGCTGCGGTCGGGCGCGTAGTCCCAGAGCACCTCCTCTGCCAAGATGTAGTAGGTGCGCACGCCCCGGTACCGAGGGGCAGGATCCCTTCGTCCACACTTGGAAACCGAGTAGCGTTCCCTCATCCCAGCCTGGTAGTGATTGCTTGTCTGGCAGTACACCTCAAAAATCCCTGAAAGAGGCAGCACGAACAAGGACATGAGACATCTGAAGATGGCAGGAAGCACTGCCTGCCATGCAGAGCTTGGGATCAGGCTGACATCAAGGTGTGCAGATCTGGGTGTTTAGGGAGCTTGGTTGCCACTGGCAGAGACTAAAAGGGGTTGTTAGACAAACCAAGCAGGAATTGCAAAATGAAGCCCTACATAAAAACCATCTCAGGAGGCTTTCTTACACAATAACCAGCTTATTAGATGTGAAAAAAACAAAGTGACATAACTGTGCTGCCACTGCTGAGGGGCTGGTTAAGTAAAAGATGAAGCCTTCGAGTGCCAAGGGGGAGGAGACAACTGGCAGCTGAGGCCATCACGTTGTGTGAGTGAGACAGTGTCGTGTGCCTATGCCACAAACCAAGAAGACTGGGGTCTGTCATGCACGTGAATCTCCACAAGTCATGGAGAGGGGAGTTAAGCTCTGGCAACTCTGCTACTTTATTCTGAACCAAACGTTTGCATCTTTCTACAGGTCACAGGCAGCAACGTCCATTGGGGCTGTTACTACCAATAACAGCAAGTGGCAGCCTAGAGAATCAGTGTGGGACAAGATCCTGTATCTCCTGCTCTTCTCTAGAATCAGATGCTAAGACAGGAGCTCTGGTCTGGTAAATGGGACCAAACAGGCCCTAAATCACACCCATCCTCTACAAGTTTACACTGTGCTAAAGAATCAGCCACAGCAGCAAATATTACAGCATTTCTCTGCTGCTCAGTCAGATGTGCAGGCACTTACCTGTGTTATCAGGCTGCATGAGGGCAGTAGCAAATGTGTGGGGGAAGAGATTAGCTGAGTCTCTCCGCATCCCATTCATCTGCAGGGTGTTCCCCTGAAACACAGCTCCATGTACATCTGCTTCACTACCCAGGCCCAGAAGATGCCAGGACACATTGTCTCCTTCACACACATTCAGCCCAGGCAAGTTACCAAACATAAGTCCATTGATGGCTGCAAAGGAGGCAGGTATCAGCTGAGACAGGGTAGGCCTGTCAGGTAAAGTGCAGCTTGCCTGGAATTCACTCAGGACATGCTTCCTGAGCCAGCTGCACTGCTTGTCCTACATCCCACCCACTGTCTCTAGTCTCTTTGCACTTCAGCCAACACTCCCCCCAGCCCTTCCAGCCCCCCAGCTGAGTCTGTAGGTGATCAGGACCCCATGTTTTGCAGGTTCCAGAAAAGCATCAGCCCCTACCATGCATCCTGTTTGATTCCTTGAAGCCATCATCCTTTTTCACAGAAGTCTCTTCCATTCTCAAATAGTACTTTATGTTTGCATTTAAATACCAGCTGAGGTTCTCATCAAACACGCTGAAGAGAAGGTAAAATTCTTTGTTGATCCCTTTCTAAGATATAATCATAATGATGGCTGTTATTTTTTAAAATGCACCAATGAATTACCTTAAAACTCTCTTGCCTGGCTTTCATGCTCCCTTTTATATTAAGACTAGCTCACTGAAGGCCAGGGCTCTCTCCCTTTACTCAGGTTGAATGTTCCTCTCCCACTCCCCGAGAGGCACCACTTATGGATTTCTCCATGATATTTCACATGAGCCAAGTGATCAAAATGCAGCCCAGGACATGCAGTCATTGCCTCCTTCCCCCACCACCCCTGTGCTCAGGTGTAGGTTTCACCACCTGTCCCAGTCAGACCCAAGATCAGGGCCCAGCCCACAGGGCAGGCAGATGACTCTCTCACCCCTCCTTTCTCCAACCACAGACCTGGATTGGGGATTTTTTTATTACCTCAAATAATTGAAAACATTAATTCTCCTAAGAAATGCATTCCAAAGCATGGTGTGTTCCCCCAGTAAAGAACATCCCTGGTGTTGTTCAGGTTCTCACCCTGGCTCAGCTGTACCCAGGCAGACACCCTGCAGAGAGGGCTAGAGCCTGGGGTGCCTGAGGAGGGGCTGTGCACCCTTCCCAATTAACCATTCATTATAGGGTTGCCTAAGATTGTGGAGCCAAAAATCGCTGCCCTGGGTGATTTTTCTCTGTCCTACCTTCTCAAACAAGTCTGTCTCTGTTTTGGTTACACACTTTGAACACCTGCAAATGTTTCATAGTGACAACAGCTCCTTCATAGGAGCTGTACTTATTCACCACCCCTCTGCTCAGAAGATTCCTGTTTCTACCCTTTGTAACATGCTCATCTTTTCTGCACTCCTAATTTAGCCCCATCACTGAAAGCAAACTCCCGTGGGGAGGATCTGCTGGCAGCTGCTCAGGCTCCCAAGCCCCTCCCTGATGCACACAAGATAGGGAGGATGGCACCAGGCTATTTTTCACAAAAAGGCTCTGCTAATCTCTTGCACTTCACCAGCATGTTAATTTACCGCCTTTCCTAGACCTACTGCCATAAGTAGACTAACCCCAAGTGAGATTTCAAGAGGAAGTTCCAATTGCCCCTCAGATTTCACCTCTTTTGTCAAAAGCATAAAGACCAACATGGATTTTAATATGCTTTTTTGTAGTCAGCCCTGCTTGAAAAAAAACTGATCTTGTAAGATGAATGAGCCTCACCCAAACCTCACAGCATTGTATCACTGAAGCAAACCAACTGTAAGTGAAAATGTCTTCTCCATGTTTCTGAGACTGCAATGAATATTCCACAGGCCTCTGTGCCTGCTGTGCAAGCCTTGGGACAAAAAAGTTACCTATAGATTCACATCCAAGGTACAGCTGCTCAGCCAAGTCTGTCTGTGAGTTGTAAAGGAGAGCCTAGACATCCTTTCAAGGACAGCCCTTGAGAGCCATTCCCACCTGAGACCTGGGCACCAGCTGTCCCAACATGAACCTGCCTTGTGGCTTTGATTCACCTCCCCTGGACTCACACTGTTGTAGGCTGGGGTTTGGTACATTCCTTAATGTTTTGCGATGTTTCCTTTCTCTACAAGAAAACTACCTGGTAAGAGAGCATGGGAGGAAAATCCCTTTTACCTGTTTGTTGTTTTCATCCAAGGTGCCCTGCTTACAGATGACCAGAGGCCCTACTAAGCCTGAACTGGGATCTCTGATGGGATCCACAGCTGAGCTGTACATCCAGGTCAGGCAGGGGGGGTCGCTGCCCGTGGGCCCAACATGCTCTGGCACAGCCCAGCGGTACGTGACGTTGTGCAGCGGCGCGACAGAGACCCCGTTCTGGGACACACCTGGAAAACAGATTGGCATGGCTAGTCCCAAGGTCCCTACACAAACCTGGATACATCTCCTTATCAGGATGTTCATACTGGGCTTTGTTTCACTTGTGTCACTAAAATACTCAATATCTCAGCCCAGGCTGGCTTCTACCCTGCAGGACATCCAACCCATCCTGGCTGCAGGAGCTCCCCAGCACAGAGGGGGCAGGGGCTCTGAAGCTCCACCACCAGCATTAGAATGACTCGAGAAAAGGGAGCCACAAACCATCATGGTACCACATCCCTTCCCACGCCTTCCCATAGGACACTCCATGAGGTTGGATGCTGAAAGGCCAGGAGGCTTTGTTAACAAACGTCACCAGGATGGTGTCTCCAACTTCAGCTTTGATCACTGGACCTACACAAGAAGCAGAGAGAACATGTCAGCAACAGAGCAACTTCCCAGGTGACCAGGCAAACCAAAGAGGCCCAGGCCACCTTTCACCCCAGCTAACAGAGCATAAGATGGGGAATAAAACCAACAGTGCTAACAACTGACCATGCAGCCTTCCTCACAGCATGGCTCCAGGTGTTTTAGGGCAAGAACCAGTAGCACAAGCCACAGGCCCATGTCCACACAGCATGGGATGTCCATGCTGCACCACATCACATCCAGCAGCTCCCTCCTCTGGAGTTCAGTCCCTCATGACCCTGTATCTATTCTAGACATCCCAACCACTTTATCCAGTCTCCTTTTACCAAGTTCAAATGAGTTCCTGTAACTCCTCCCATAGACATCACTTGTTCATCTGACCAGGGATTTTCATTAACTCATCCTTCAGTAGTTTTAGTTTACCAGGAGTACCTGTAATTTCTTCCCACAAAGTCACATCTGAGTTTTCCCTCAGTCATTTGTCTTTCCATAGGAATGTGGCCACTGCTGGTAATGCTAACCCTTTTTTTTTTGGTCCTGGTTCCCAAGGTCCACTAAGACACTGTCAGCTCCTGACATTGACACTATGCACAACCCCCCACTTAACTTCTATTCAGCTGCCTGTACTACTTTTTTGGCTCTCTCCACTATCACCTCCCCACCTCCCAGTCTATGTTTCACTCCACGTGCTCCCTCCTGGGGCCTCTGCTGGGATTGCTGTTGCTCCTTTCTGGCGTCATTAGATTATCTGTCACTGCTGATGCAGGGAATGGGACCACACCCACATGTTTCTACCCTCTGTGTCATTGATTTGCCTATGCAGACTCCCCATTTTCTTCTCTCATCTTTCTTCCTCACCTGCCCTGTTACCTCGCTGGAAAAGAGTGAGTGTCCACTCAGGAGAGGAAGCCTCCTGTGAGAAAGGGAGTTTTTAGCATGCCTTGAAGATGCTCAGTCAAAAACATAACTAGGAGCTATTCCTGTGACCTTAGCTCTAGTTACAGATACAAGAGTGTGTCCCTCAGCCCTTACTACCAAGTTCTGAAGACTGCCCTGGCAGAAAAGTGATTCTGTCTCCTCTGCCATTGCCCATCCCGTGTCCCACTCACTCCTCAGTGTAACTGCCACCTTCTTGTGACCAAGGGCAGTGGCCACCTGGGGTGCATTGAGAAGAGTGACCAGTAGGTCAAAGGAGGTTCTCCTCCCTCTCTACTCTGCCCTGGTGAGGCCACATCTGGAGCACTCTGTCCAATTCTGAGCTCCCCAGTTCATGAAAGGAACTACTGGAGAGGGTCCAGCACAGGCCACAGAGGTGATGAGGGGACTGGAGCATCTGCCCTGAGGAAAGGCTGAAAGAGCTGGGGCTGTTCAGCCTGGAGAGGAGGAGACTGAGGGGGATCTCATCAATGCTTATAAATATCTACAGGGGGTGTCAGGAGGGTGGGACTAGTCTTCTCAGCAGTGTCCAATGACAGGACAAGGGGCAATGGGCACAAGCTGGAGCACAGGAGGTTCAAGTTAGACATAAGGACAAACTTCTTTACTGTGAGAGTAACAGAGCCTGGTACAGGCTGCCCAGAGAGGTTGTGGAGTCTCCTTTTCTGGAGATATTCCAAATCTGTCTGGATGTGTTCCTGTGGGATCTTCTGTAGGTGACCCTGCTCCAGCAGAGGAGTTGGACTTACAACCCTGACACCTCCCATGCCACTCCCTGCACCCAAGAACAGGAGGACAGGTATAGCTGACAGGTATTCCTGACAGCAGCACCCTTCTCACTGACATTGACAGAAGATTTTTGTTGCTGGAGGATTCCTACCAAGTATCCCAAGGTGTTTCTCTTCTTCCGATCGCTGCTTTTCCTCACGGAAGCTCTCATCAGTGTATTCCACATACTTGGCCTTCCAATAGACTCCCCCAATGCGGTAGCGGCTACGCTTGAAGAACTGCTCAGCAGGGCTAGATGCAGAAAGCAAACCTCAGGTCATTTCTATGAAAATCAGTCCCATTGCTCTCCTCCTCCTTCCCACACCCCCTGGTGACTCCAGCAGCAACTCCAAGTCAAGCAGGTTTTCAAACAAAGACCAGGTCCCTGGCTGGAACAAGTACAGCACTTCTCCAGCATTTTTGTCCTCCAGACTCATCTACCCACATCTCTGGCCACCTTGCCCTCTCCCAGCTGGAACAGCCAGGTTCAGTGGCACAGGTTTGAGCAGCACCTCCATAGAAGGTGTGCAAAAGAGGGCAGTGGATACAACTGCAGAGCAGAGAATGGAAAACCAGTGCTAAAACACCCAGTTCTTCGAAGCCCAGGGGACAAGTGCAATCACATCTGAAAAAAAAAAAACCCCAAACAGCTGTAAAGAGATATTTATTTCCACTGCCACCGCCCTCTCCAAACACACAGACAGGCTTAACATGCCTTGCAGGAGAGGCCAGCTCATGGATCTGAGGAGCTTTCAGTTCTGAGTTCAGTTCTGAGTTTCTGCATGGCTTTGGGTAAATCATTAAACCCTCTGCATTCCTGCTCCTCCATCTGGAAGAGGCATGCTGCCTCCAACAGCTTCCCAGGGAAGGGAATGAAGGGGGAGGAATATCTTTGTTTCAATTAGCCAAAGCCTGAACAGGAAACCACTCACCACCTGCTATCACAACCATCTGACACACGGGATGCAAGGCTGTCATTGAGGGCACTGCACTTGATTTCCTAGAAATTGCCTGCTGCAGCAGTGTCTGCAGGCTAGCTCTGCCACCCCGTGTCTGCTGCAAGATATGCTTTCTTAATAGCTCAAATACATGGTTCTGTTTCTAGGTCAAGCACAGCGAGCAGAAATGAAGCCCAGAGACCCATGTGGCTTGTGTTCTACCCAAGCTGGGACTCCTGGTGTGAGGGGGAGGTGATAAAACACAGCAGCTCCCATGTGAAGTCCCCTCAGATACACAGTACTGCTCTCAGCACAGTCTAGCTACAGCAGTCTGCATTTCCAGGTGGGATGGCCTGCCTTCCCAGGAATAAATGCCATGTGAAACGCAGCCATGGACTTGTGTAAGAAATTCCACATTTTGTTTAGCAGCCTCCCCAGCAGAGACCCCCAAGCAGTGCGGGAGCCCACCAGCCTCTGGCTTACCTGCCTGCCTCATGCAGCTCTTTCCCACTGTTCTGGTCGATCCCAGAAGGTCCATAGTCCCACTGCACTTCCTTGGCAGCTATGTAGTATTTCCGAAGCCTCCCCTCCAGGGTGGGGGCTGGAGCTTGTCGAGAACAGGGCCGGACTTCATAAAGTGCTGCCATCCCAGCTGGGGCAGACAAGGTGGAGAACACAAACTTAACCCCTCTCAGACAGTTTGACCAGGCCATGAACACAGTTCCACCTTCCTACCAATTCCACAACCTGGCCATTTTCTCTCTGTTGTCCCAAAAATCACATGGCTGGGAAAAAGTGATTAGGTGGGTCCCACAGCAAGGAGTTTTTTGTGTTAGTGAGCAGAGCTTCTTACCTTGGATGTTGGAGGCTATGGAAGCATGGACAGAGAGCAAATAGAGCCTTCTGCTGTCATCACACATGCCGTGCAAGTGCCTCTACAGGGACTAAAGCTCTCAAGGCACTGCCTCAGCTCAACTTTCAGCTCTACCAACCTTACTGGCTGCACCACTGATCCACATGGAACACCAGGTACTGGTACAGTCACCCCCATAAGTCTGGCCTGCACATTAATAATCAATTCACCCCAATTTATACAAGACAAGGAATCACTCCATCCATCTAGGGACATTTTTAGTGGGGATGCTGTCCCAGGCACTGTCCCCTGCCACACTGTAAGACACAGGACCCCACCTGGAGGAAAAAAAAAAAAAAAAAAAAAGAGGCTGCAGAGTGCAGGACACATTCCACCCTCTGCCTTACCTTGTATGTGATCATTGATCTGACAGCTCAGTAGCCATCTCCCAGGGTTACGGGGGATCATGTCTGCTGTAATAAAAGTTGCTGGGAAGAGGCTGGCCACATCTGTCCTGTGGCCTCGAATATTGAGTGTTTCTCCATGGAAATAGGCTGTATGAACATCAATTTCATTGCCCATTCCAAAGAGGTGCCATGAAACGTGATCCCCAGCACACATCGTCACCTCGGGGAGGTTCCCAAACACATAACCATTAATAGCTGCAAAACCAAGCAAGCAAAAAATCAGATTATAAAAGGGCCCTTCAGAGCTCCTGCCAGCAGCTCACAGTACAGACATGTCTGGAGGATGGACCTAACCAGAACTCATCTTCCTTGTTCTGGGACACAAGTCACTCCTAACAAGATCCTCAAAAAACTAACAAAGGCTCACTCGAGCCAAAGATGAAATCAAAATAACACTTCTCTTTTCTGTCCATGTGATATTGTTTGCTTAACACACAATTCAGAGTCTGCTCTCTCCCTCTTCCCCTCTGCCCACCCCCTGGCATACAACAGCAGAATGTGCATTTGAATATACCAGAGCCCTGACACCCTTGGAGCAGCTGGGCAGAGTCAGTGGCTTCACAAAGGTGACACTGACCGTGCATTTTGTTGCTCTCTTGGAATTCCTCATCTTCTTTGTCTACAGAGCCTGGATCCATGCAGAACGATGCAATGTTCTGATCCAGGTACCAACTTAGGTTCTCATCTACCACACTGAACATCAGAAAGAAATCGACATCCACATCCTGGCGTCTTTGAGAATTGCCAGTCAGCATTCCTAAGGAGACAGAAATGATGAATGAACACCCACCCGTACAGAAAAGCAGATGTCAAGGGATTAAAACAACAGCAGAAGAGTAACTCTTCATCACACAGAGACAGACGCTTTCTGTACCACCCCAGCACAGCTTACTGCAGGGTTCTAGCAAGCTGACTCTTTTCTGATACATCCCTGCTAGCACGTTTCTCACTCCCAAGCAGCTGAACTGCAACACCTCCAGTGTTCTTACTCCTGTTGAAATCAAACAGGCCCCATTTTTTTTTTTTTTTTTTTTAATACACCATCTAGGTCTTGGACAAGAATCCTGCTTTTAACATGGGTTCAAGCAGTGCTCTCAGATCAAGAGGCCTACAAGCTCACCTGCCCAGCCACTAAGACATAAAGACAACATAATGACCAAAACCCAGCTAGAACACCAATACTGTCTCCTCCAGCTATGCGGCATTTTCCCATGAAGCTGGGAGCTGCCCACCAGTGTATCTCCTCATCTATCCTTGTCCAAGTCACCAAAAAATCTTCACAGGATGAAGCTGCAGCCTTCAGCTGCTTCCTCTTGGAGTTTTTACCTTTTTTGCAGGTAAGTAATGGCCCAATTAATCCAGATGCAATGTCCTTTGGTGCATCAATATGAGAGTGGTAGATCCAGGTCAAGCAGTTTGGGTCATCAGCAGTTGGGCTGTGATCTTCAGGGACAGTCCAAGTATAGGTGTAATTCCCTCCTGGGAAAACAGCATCATCCTTCTTCTGATCCTGGGGGGACATATCAGGATACAGGGATCCTGGAACAATTGAGCAATCACAACATCTATTCAAGAAGAGCAGAGATGTTCACATGTGTAACCTTATACTGAGCCACTCTCCCTAAATAGAGGGCTGCACATATATACTTGGGTAGCAGATTTCAAAACAAGCCTAACTCCCCAGACTAAAATTGCATTTAATCATCATTCTCTCAAAGAGAAACTGAGGCACAGAGCCACTGTAAGGCAACTTGCCCAGCAAACAGGTCAGCACAGAGTCAGAAAGATGGTTCCTACTCTGCCTGTTGCTACTCAGCCTTCAACCCTGTGATATGCCACCATCAGTCTCTCTGCAAGCTCCAGGGCTGCTTCAAACAGCAGTTCTTTGGTCTCATCCTTCACCATTCCCGTGATCTCCCTGAAGCTCCTCACACTCACAACTCCTATACTCTAAATAACAAATATGAAACTTTCTGCACCACTCTCCCACTAGCAAGCTTTGGAGGTTCTTCTAAACTCAAGAAATCTGGGCTATGCACTGCAATGCCCAGCCTGGGAAACTACTCCCAGGCCCATGAACCTGCTAACCCAGCATCAGGTGGCTTCACTAAACACCAGGTGCAGTTGCTTTCCAGCAATATAGCTTTGGGCTAACCAAGTCTGTGGCTTTACAGACACCTCTCCTCAGTTCCCAGTGAGAAAAGTCTGTGTCCTTCACAGCAGCAGCTGACTTACCTTCAGAATCCTTTTCGTAGAAAACACCATGAGGATGGATCGTGTACGGTCGACTAGCAAAATTTTTTAGGTGTACTTTAATGGTATCCCCCACTTCTGCTCGGATGACAGGCCCAAGGAACCCCAGCCAGCCAGGCTTGGGAATCTCAGTGGTGTATGTGGAATCCGTGTATTGCTTATAGATAGATTTCTTGTAGATGCTTCCCACCCTGTCTTTGCCAGGCTGGAGGAACGCTGAGGCCTTGCTGTCGAATGCAGAAAGGGGAGAGGCACCATGAGTCGGGCATTAGGTAACGCAGCTGGTCGGTGAGACAGCAGAGTGACAATGACACAGAGCTTCCCCAGGTAAACCCACCAGGTTTGGCATCCCAGAAGACTGCCTTGCTTTATCCTAGCATGCCCTAAGCTACCAATAAAGGTCCTCCTCCCAAACCCCTGATGGCTGTGGTGTGGCACCAGCCTGCCCAAGGAACAGGCAGCAATGACATGTAACTTATCTGCTTTGTGAGCACATGAAACACCATGGGGACCATCAGCACCCTGGCACCACTGCCACCAGCACAGTCAGACACTGTCACCATGCCTGGCCATGACCTGGGCCCCAGCTCTGCACGAGGGGACACAGCACAGCCCAACAGTGTCAGCCAGGAATGGAGAGGCTGGTGCTTCTCTGACAGCCACAAGTGAAGACACAAAGAAGAACAAAGCCCTCCTCATGTCTGCTTCAGTCTTCATTGGGATCTTCAAAATTCACTTCAATGCCTCTGTGGCACTTGCAGCTAAATCAAAAGGTGGGGGGAGGGAGGGGTGGCAGTATCTCCTGAGCTTTCTGGCCAAAATTCACAATCTAAAATACAATTGTCTACAGAACAGATTCTGAATTACTTGCAGAATGGCAGACAAGTCAGGCAGGTATGTAGCCAGTGTGTATCCAGCTTCCAGAGTTAAAAACTCATACAAGTACTAAAGTTCAGTTCATGAGTGTATTTGTTCTTTACTGCTAATTCTTAGTAGATAAGAGATGAATCATGACCCAGGTATTAGTGGGACCAACCTAAATGAGCTCTGAGGTTGCTCTCCTCCTTCCCACCTAGTATTGATAACCCAGCAGTAATATAAGTGCCTTAAAATACAGGCAAACTAACAGGTATCTCCAGAAGATTAACCAGTGAGACCAAACTATTAAGCACTGATGTCCTTACCACGCAAAATTGTGAAGGGCTGGGCTCTACCTACACAGTCAAGAGCTCATCCCTTTGCAAAGTCATCCCTGCAGACACTATTAGCAGAGAGTTCACAGCTAATTCATACTTCATTTCACAGATCCATTTCTTCCCAATAAAAGAAAATCTTCAAGTATTTTTCTATCTCTAGCTTTCATACGAATACCACAACATTTTCATATTACTAACAATTTAGTTTCTGCAGTCACTATACAAATAAGTCCCATTAGCTAATTGCTTGCAGTGACAGAACAGGTTTTAAATTGCTTTTAACAGCCTGGAATTTAATTTCCTTCTCTTCATGTATTATGAGAGACAGCAAACAAAACCCACTGCATTTTTTAATCACTGTAGGAGTAAGAAAAAACATCTTTATTAATCCTCTGTTTTAGGAGGCTTCCTCTTATATGAGCTAATTTAAGTCTATTCAGTGTCTCTGGAGAACAGAGACTTTTCAAGCAAAGCTGACAGACCTTCATGTTTTTCTGTGAACCCATCCTATTCCTGCTGTGCTCTTTCTGGAAGCTATGTATGAACTCAAACGTTATTTATTATGGAGGTGCAAATGACCAAGAGCAGGTTAAGAAATACAAGTCAATTGACACAGAAAAAGATGGGCAAGAAAAAAGCATAAATGCCTTCAAAAAGCTGTGGAAAGCTATGCAAAAACACCCACCACCACACACCCAAAATCACCCAAAACAAAAAAAGAAACAACCAAAGAAAAAGGCTTGGTGTTTTGAAAACAAAAACAAAACCTGTTTTTGTAGTGACTCAGAGTAATTATTGCAGTTTCCAGATTTACTTTTGCAACAAAAACATTTTTCAGACAACCCCTAAAATGTTGTGCAGGAAGTTACATTAAGTCCAGGGGCTTGAAACCGCATTTAAAGAAAAACAAGCTGGCTCTGTAGAGTCACGTACACCAAGTCATCATGCCTCAGGACACAGAAGCTGGTCACCAGCTGGAACCAAGAAAAATGAAACCCCAGGGAAAGTGTTGCACAATCTGTTCTATTAAAGTGTTTGTGCTTCCCTTCAGCCTCCAGGCACTGCTCACTTGATGCTTCATTAAACTAGCCCTTCCTTTTCCCACTGATACAG
Organism: Apus apus; assembly: GCF_020740795.1. Lineage (NCBI taxonomy): Eukaryota > Metazoa > Chordata > Aves > Apodiformes > Apodidae > Apus > Apus apus. The sequence goes on from NC_067293.1 coordinate 20,381,554, forward strand.
TTTCTATGCTCCTGTGATAAAACAAGTTAACTATTAAGCCCATAAAGATCAGACATCTATCAGATGGTGTCTCTTGCTTAGATGCCCCAGAAAACTCGCATGAAATTATTCCTAAAACTACTACTTTAAGCCAGCACCAGAACAAGTTCTTCTGGAACTAAACATACAGGTTCTGTTCAATGCTTTGGTTAGCAAGGACATTCTTTCCCATCGGAGCATAGTTCCAGTCCACCTCATGGATCCCCAGGTAATACACTCGGGTGACACCTCCAGCAAATGTGGGTGACAGCACGTGGATGTAAAGCAGCAACAACCACCAAAATAATCCCATCATAGCCTGAAGTGAAGACTTTTTTGGTGGTTACACCTGTTTGGGAGAAAAGAAAAAGGTAGTGAAACAGAGGCAGGATGTGACCACATGGTTTGAAGGTGATGGACATTTTGAGACAGTAGGAAGGAATCAGCTGAAGTCCTGCTGGGATCATTATTCAAACATCCATGGGTTCTGAGACAAGAAGGAAATCACTTCTGTAACAAAATTAACATACAAGGCGGGTGGAGATTATGCCTTGCTGACCAAACACTAACCTTTTTTTTTGTCTGTAGTGCTCTTCCAGATGCTTTGCTCCACAGAGTTGAAAAAATACTGTTAATTCAGCAAGGTTTCCCACAGGAGAAGATGAGGTAGAGAGATTCACAGCAAGTGCTACATTAGCAGAAACTGCACCTGTAAATCCAGACGCTGTGCAACTGCCTTCTCTGGGCAGTAGGGACCTGAGCAGAAAGTGGCACAGGCTCTGGAATTTCAAGTGTCTGGTTTTGCACTGCCTCTGATGTCACAAATCCCCTTACAGAACCACATACAAAGTTCAGGGAAATAATCCTGAGCAAGTATTTTTGTATTTTAAACTGTTGCAAGTTCTCCCTAGTCTATGAAGCCACTGAAGGAAGTATTATTTAGTCACTATGAAATAATTTTAACTTCTTTAAAGATTGCTCTTCAACAGTGGTTCTCTGTAATTCAAGGAGTGCATCTCAAATAGGCTGCATAAGGCTTTTTACTTAGTCTGGCTCCTTTAAATATTTTCCCCATGATTTAGATCACAAAGTAAAGAGCTTACTCACAAAACCTCTGATTGACACCAAGCTTGGTGTAAACAAGCACCAGAAATACTCTGAAGAGTATTTCAAGCTGCAGGAATTGTCCAAAATCATCAAAATACAATTTGTAAATACAAGTTCAAAGAACTACCTGTATGAAGGAGAGATTGATGCAATATGGGCCAGCAGAATCACACTAAAGGATATGAAAATAGCTTAGGGTTAAAATGAATGACAAACGAAATACAAACCCACTTAAAAATCTTCATTTGCTCCTATAACTAACAAAGGTGGATGTAATCAATAATCAAGTTGTCATCTACAACAGATGCTCAGCTCCTGAGTCACATAACAGCAACTTAGAAAAAATTCACAAAGAGAAACAGAAAGCAAAAGAATTAGAAAAATGTGACCCAGCAAGAAAGCTTAAAGGAAACCATTTTCTTCAACTTCAAAAGAAGCAGAGGGCAACATAACACCACATCAGACACAGACAGGTTTTTTGATACAGTGGTTGTCATTATTTATTCTCCTCTGTCTTTGGGAGCAGCCACATGAATGTATGAGGTTTATTGGCAGTAAAGCCAGATACTCTCTAAGATTTCAACCAGCATGCCATCAGATTAGAACAGCTTGCCCAGAGCACCTGAGAGATCTCTTACCTCATCCAACACCTAACAGTTGGGATTCAAGGCCATGGATTAGATATCTGTTCATGTAACTTCCAAACCTGTATTTCTGATTTTCAGACATGCTCCACTATCTTCAGAAGCTAATGATAATCAAGTATTACTGATTCCAAACAGTCCTTAAATTTAGCAGTTGAGAGAAAGCAACTCTCAGCTTGGAAAAACCTCCTTCCCTTCTCAAAAGGTGGCTGTAGGGATGTCTCCAAACTTGAGATGTTTTTGCTCCACTAACACTTATAGCTCTGCTCCAGCAGCAAGCCCTTCAGAAGGTCAGAGCTGTGTTCCTGGTCACATATCTGAAGACACTCAGGTGCAGAACAGCCCCTTCCCTGTGATCCCAGCAGTGCAGGGACACTGGCACTTGCTCACTCCTGCTGCCACACACTGTTCATGACTCTCACCATCTGCATTCCCTGCTCCTGCTGCTCCAGCAACCAGAGCTGTGCAATAGCAGGTGAAACAGCCACACTGACCACTCATTCTGTGCCATTGAAGAGGTTCCAAGGCAAGGAGCTTGGAAAGCTGCAGTTCCACACACACAGCCTGTAACAGCAAAAGGCGGTGGTGACAGCAACGGAGGAAGGGAAAGCCCTTCCCATCCTGTCAGCACACACCCTGTGGGAAGAGCAAGGGGATGCTTTGGACTCAGCCCAAGACGTGGCCTTCTTCCTGAGGCAGGTCAAGGTAGGCAGGAGCAGCTCTGAAGGGAAGCGTGCCCAGCACGGGGCTGCTGGTGGTTGAGCCACCATGGGCTGATCTCCATGTCCTCTGACGTGAAGGGGTTTTGCACACCAAGCAGTATCAAACCCTCAGAAAGGGCAAGGCTTAGACTTTATACCAAGGGCAAACAGTGACTCTTAAAGTTAGTTGTGAAAGCTGTCTAGTGAGACAGAGCCCTCTGCATGAGCCAACTGCTCCTGCCTGGCAGAGTCCCCCTTTGCACATCAGGGCACAGCCCATCACTACAGCATCAGGACACCGACCAGATAAACCTGCCACAGCCAGAACTCAAGGCCATCTAAATGCCTTGTGAACATGCTCCAGCACTGGAAAAACTCCAGGATTAAATCTTTGGGTCAGCCTTAACTGAGGCTTTACAAAAGTCCCCTCAGGATCTCAGGCTGGAGGTTGAACAGGACACTGCTTATACCTCTGTGGGAATTGTAGGAAACAGCAAACCAGTATCATTCCATGATGATTCAGCAGGGTGGACTGATTATCTTCTCAAAGTCTCTTTACAGTGACTAATCACCACCACTCTACTAGCTCACAGTGAAGGACACAGAAAATCTTGAATTCTTGTAAAAAAAAATTATTTTTTTCTTTCACGTCGATGCCTTGACAGAGAAAAACCAACCAACCCAAGCTTGGCATGACATCCATCCCTGAACTTTGCCACTTTATAGCAGAACCCTTGCTCCCAGGCCTCCCCTTTGGAGGACCGGGGTTGAGAACGAACAGAAAATGGGGTTTCAGTCCATTTGACAGCTATAAAACTTGTGCTTTACCCAGGCTGACGCTTGACCGCGGGAAAACCACGACCGAAGAACAAAGCGGGGAAACCGCTAAGGGAGCGGAGGAGCCGGATCAGCCCTTACCTGCGGAGCGGGGCCGCGGCCGTCAGCGGGGACACATCGGGGAGCGAGGATGCGCAGGGGCCGGGGATGCAAAGTCCGGGCTGTAAAACGGGGCGCAGCCGCCGCTCCCACGGCCAGGCCCGGCCCCGCCGCCCCGCACCGCCCGCTCCCCGCCCCGCAGCCCCGGCCCCGCCGCCCCGCCCCGCCGCCGCGCTCCGGCTGCCCCCCCGGGCCGGGCCGCGCCTCAGCCCCGGCCCCGCCCGCGGAGTCTGGGCCTCGGGGCGCGCCCTCCGACCCGCTCGGGCTCCGCGCCGCGGGGCGCGGGCCGCGCTCCCCGAGCAGCCCCGCAACCCCCCGGGGGCGGTGGCGGCCGCGGCCCCTTTAAATGCGCCGCGCGGGGGAGGCGGGGCCAGGCAGGAGCGAGCCAATCAGTGCCCTCCCCTCCCCGTGCGTCACGGCCGCCGTTGAGCCGCCCCCCCCGGTGCGGGGCAGCGCGGCCCGGCCCGGCCCGGCCCGAGGATGCGGGAAGGGCCCGCGCTGCCCGGCGCGCCCCCGGTGCCCGGGTTCCTGGCCAAGCTCTGGGCGCTGGTGGAGGATCCGCAGAGCGACGATGTCATCTGCTGGAGCAGGGTGAGGGCGGGGAAGGCGGCGGGGCTGGCGCTGCCGGGGCCTGCGGGGCGGGGGGCGGCGCGGCTGGAAGGGCCCCGCGGCTGGAAGGGCCCCGCGGCTGGAAGGGCCCCGCCAGGCCCCGCCGCCCCCCGCCCCGCTGCCGCTCCCCAGCGGCACCAGCGAACACGCGTGACGCCGTCGGGGGGGCTGGCGCGGTTGCTGCGTGTGCGTGTCTCGGCGTTGGATTCTCCCCTTTCTGTTTTCGGTCGGGTGTTTACCAAAGAGGAAAAGAAACCGGATTTTAAAGCTGGAAGTCGAGGGCCGGGTCACGCCCGCTGGCGTGGCGGTGTCCCCTGCGGTGGCGGAGCCGCGGGGGGCTCCGCGCTGCTGCCCGGCTATTTTTAGGGGTGACATAGTGGAAGGAGCTCGTCAGGGGCTGCAGCTCTGGCCGCGGGACCGAAGCCCTCTAGTGGCACCGGCTCCGGCTGCTCCGGCTGGGCTGGTGTTTCCTGCGGAGCTGCAGGTCCCTGGGGGCTGAGAACGCTTTTTCTTCGGGTTAAGATCTAAACTTGAGGCCTTTAAATCCCACCCCCCTCCACAGGAGCGTTCCATGTAATGACATTTTTGGATTCAAACCTTCCCAAGCACTCGGACAATTATTTCACCAAGTGTTTTACCTTCCCTGTTGTAGGAACTATTTCTGTTGGTTGATGGTCCTAATTTATGTGCAACACCTTAGAAATTCTAACTGTCGCTCTCTAACTGTGACTTTTGCTTGTTTCCTAGAATGGTGAGAACTTCTGCATTCTGGATGAGCAGAGGTTTGCCAAGGAGCTGCTCCCCAAGTACTTCAAACACAACAACATCTCCAGCTTCATACGACAGCTTAACATGTGTAAGCATCAGCTGTTCTCAGCTGTTCTTTCTGCTAAGTTCATTAGTATCAAGTTAAATTTCTTTAAACAAACCAATTGACTTGGCAGGTCTTTCCTCCCTGAAAAACTGAACTCTAATCTTGAGTTTGTGTTGCATAGGAGAAGGATAACAGCATGGCTGGGCTTAGTCTTGATTTTCTGGGTTTCATCTCTTATGAGCAACTACTGTAAAAATATTGTTCCATGTGCTGGTACCTAAAGCCTGGGTAGAGTTCCCTGGACTCCAGGGGTGGTGGTGATAGTGGTAACAGCAGCTTATGCAGAGCCAGAGGAATGGAGGCCGTAGTGCACATCTAGCCCCTGAAAAAGCTTGCCTGGGTCATGCTGTTGCCTGCACTGCTGTGTTAAAACAAGGTTAGTCACACAGATGGATTAAGCTGGACTGAGTTCATTATGTTTTCTGGGCTCAACTTGTGGGCATCATGTCGCATCCACTGTGTAACACCCGTGCAAATGGTGCAGGCAGAGGGGCTAGAGCAAGGTGGAGATTCGGAGGTGTAGTACAATGTACTTGTGCATCACTTGTGGGCTGAGTGATAGTACAAACTTGTGGGGCTGCTTGGTTTAGAATGTCCTTTGAGAGTAAGGGGGAGGAACTCTGTCCTTGGCCAGTAGGTTTGCCTGGTCTCTCTAGCTGGTGCCTGGTGAGATGTATCAGAGGTGAGAGGAAGTGTAAGTTTATCCTCTTGACAGGGATGGATGCTGCTGTTGGTGTCAGTTGCTTGTAGCACGGGTACATGCAGATGTTCCTCTGAAGACACTGAGCGTGGTGGCTGCCTTTTTTTCCTGCTGGGCCTATCCTAGCTCCCAGTAAAGCTTTCTAATGATGGTGCTGCTGGGATGCAGTGGAACTGAAATACATGAACTGTGTTAAAAAGTTGAGTGAGAAGAGATACAAATGGGTCTGTCACCTGTATTTTGCATCTACCCTGTAGTACTTGAAGCAGTAATACAGAGCTGGCAATGGCTTATTTCATGGGGGCAGTCTGGTATGGAGAATGTACTCCATGTGTTGACACAGGCTGAGGACTGATCTGTTTTCCTTACTTTGCTCTGTAGGGGCTGGTGGCACAGGGCAGTGTTTGGTTTGATGTGTACCTGTCTGGGGTTATGGGCACAAAGGTGCAGCATTCTGCAGCTTCCACTGGGATAAGATGTTATTCAAGATACGTAATAAATCCCATTCCTAACTAACTTCTGTGGTTGTTTGGACATCAGTGCCTTGCCTATGGACACTAGCTGGCCTCTGCCATGGGTGCTGTTTGTACAGCCTGCAAGGTCATCTGATGGGATCATGGGCGTGTTCTCTAGGTGTGAATATCAGAGCAGTCAAACCATTGAGAACCAAAGAAAAGTTGCTTTGGCTGCTCTTCATAACTTCTGCTCCCAGCAGCTGTAGTGCTGTAGGTATTTCAGTAGCCTTTAGCTGTGTGTTGTAACAGTCAGTTTTGCACTGGAAAAAATGACTGTCAATTCCTCTCTCCAGATGGTTTCAGGAAGGTGATTGCTCTGGAGAATGGTATGATGACAGCAGAGAAGAGCTCAGTCATTGAGTTCCAGCACCCCTTCTTCAAGCAAGGAAGGGCACACTTACTGGAAAACATCAAGCGCAAGGTACAGTCTAAGCATGTATTTACTTCACGTTGTTAAGAAAAGTAGCTCATCATGAGCAAGTCTGGAGGTTTCAAACACTTTACAGCCAACAAATTCCATGTTGCAAAGGCTCCTGTGCATCAGGAGCCGTTGTGACTCCCTCCTGCGTGCCAGGCCAGGGCTTGACTTGCCCTCCTCATGCCAGCTGTTAGGCACAACACACCCTGCTCTCCTTTGGCAATGCACTGGGGTGGGGCCACAGTCTTCACAGCTTCTAGAGCTCCCTTTTATATTGGGAGTTCATAGTACACACAATTACAGCTTGCTCTGGTCTGCCATTCTGACAGCAGGGTGGGAAAGTGTCACAAAGTGAAAGAAGTAAAAAAAAAAAAAAAAGATTCCCATTTGGTGCTCCTTGAAAGTTAACAAGCTCATTAGTTCATTGGACAAGTTTGCATAAGGTATGCTGTTCCTCCAAAACCAGGTTGCCACAGTGAGCTACGTCTTCATTAGCTCTTTCCAGTTTTCTTCTGTACATGCAGGCCTTGTCTGACTTTTTTCTGCAGATATTTATCCTCTGTTGGCACATTGCAGCCCATAATATCCTGCCTGCCAGAGAAAGAGACTATCATGATACATCATGTTGACATTTGAACTGCAGAATCTTTAGAACATCATAATGTGGTATCTGCATTGCCCAAGTTAATAAAAGCTCAGGACAGGCTTGAGAGTCACAATTGTGTTTTGATTGATTCTTTGCTGAGTGTCTCTGCTCAGACTCACAATTGATTAAATTGTAGAGTCATAGAATCATGGAATGGTTTGGGTTGGAAGGGACCTTAAAGATCATCTAGATCCAACCCCCCTGCATGGGCAGGGACACCTCCAACCAGACCAGGTTGCTCCAAGCCCCATCCAACCTGGCCTGGAACACTTCCAGAGATGGAGCTTCCACAGCTTCTCTGGGCAGCCTGTTCCAGTGTCTCACCACCCTCATAGTGAAGAATTTCCTCCTGATCACTAACCTAAATCTCTCTTCTTTCAGTTTAAAACTGTTACCCCTTGTCCTCTCACTGCAAGCCCTTGTAACAAATACAGTTGTACAGCTGCCTTTCGGGCTCAGGCCTCTGCTCTTCCCAGATGCTGCAATCACTGACTTGCCTTGGCTTGCTCACCTGTGGCATCCTGCATCCCAGGAGTGTTGCACTGGGTGGAGCAGTCTAGATGGAAAGACAAAAGCTCTGGTTAGTGCCAAGGACATTCATAGGAAACTACTGAATGGGTTGGCAAAACACAGTACTTCTTGCACAGAAAATATTAGTGGTTTTTTGCTCAGTGTAGATTAGCTTTTCTGGCTCTTTTACTGCCTGGAATGGAGTCGTATTGCTGGACTTACTGTAAACTGTATTTCAAGCCTCCAATAGGAATGCAAGTTTGAATACAGGGCTTCCTGTATCTCTTCCTTTGTACTGTTAGCTCTGCTGGTCTGCTCCAGTCTGACACTATCACTTAGTTAGAAACAGGAGAGCAATTCCTTGCACTTGGGCAGAATGTTTTCCCCACTGAGAGGTGCTGTGCTGAAGAGAAATCAGACAGCTGTAGATTTCATTGGGGATACAGCTCATGTACCTTAGCATAAAGTATTGTCTGCAAAGCATCTAAAAATGCAGACACAGAGAAGTCATTCAGCCCATCCTTTGTAAAACATTTGGGTTATGTTAAGAATGTGGTTAGTAGTTCTGTGATTACATAAAAATTGTCTTCTGTTTCATCATGAAGTGATGAGATGTTATTTGATAGCACCCTAGGTCCATTTCTGACCATCTCATTCCCCTTTGAGAAAAAGGGATTAGTGAGTCAGCCTGCATGGAAGTTATCTGGCACTTCAGGGGGCTATTCCCAGACGTTTTCACCTGCCTCTTGCAATCCAGTGGAATAATAAGAGGAAACCATAGCATGCTGTATATTGGAAGGGACAGCTGGTGGCTGTCTGGTGCAACTGCACTTGGCTCAGTTCTGGTCAGTACTTGGCCAAATGATGTTTAATGTTATGCCCACAAAACCTGGATATGTGATACAGATGTGTGATGAAACAGAGCTCTCTTTGTCAAAATCCTGAGTTGTGTGTTAGCCCTCAGTGCCATCACTACAGAGAGAGCTGCTGGAGGAACTGGAACATTTGAATGTGGAAGTGCAGGGAGGAGGGAGTGAGCTTTTTGCTTTCTGATGATTCTTTCACCATCATTTGAAGAGGTGGCATTCATGGATTCTGCTGTGGACAGAACAGCAGAATGAACTCTGACTTTCTGGAGACAAGTCTCCATAATTTTGGAATGTCACTGAGTGGTGAGTTAAAGGAGGAAGGACTAGTATAGGAAGCAGTTCAGGTTGTGTGGGACAAATTTCAAATCGAGTAGGGTGCGTCTGCCCCCTCACCCCTGTCACTTACTGGGAATTGGTTACTCCTGTGCTGTCTGATTTACCCACTCCCAAAAGGAATATGATCACCCCGCTCTTACTCCACTGTCGTGGTTTGGTTTTGGCTGGTGTCTCACTCTGACAGTAGAGGGCAAGCTTCACCAGAGCTGCCAGGGGGAGCCGCTAGGGAAGGCCATTTTCAGTCGGTGCTCGGGTCTTTATCATGAATTACAACGGTGCCTCTACTGGCTACGTGTGCCAAATGCTAATTGCATATTTTCATTGACATCTTGCTTTTTTCATACAGTTGGCACCATCCTAAGGACTGTCACCAGTAGCATTTGTGGTGGTTTGCAATACATAAGATTTAGTGTAACCTGATCTTCTAATGCAGTACCTGTTCTGCAGACTATCGTCACAGTTTCTGTAGAAGGCTGTATGGAAGGCACTGTTGGTAGTAAAGCATGTGTAACCTGGTCCTATTTTAGGTCTCTGCAGTAAGAACTGAGGATCTCAAGGTCTGTACGGAGGATTTGCACAAAGTACTTTCTGAAGTCCAGGAGATGAGAGAGCAGCAGAACAACATGGATGTCAGGCTGGCCAACATGAAGAGGTAGACTCTGTCTGTTTCAGAGGCACTTACACACTGACTGTTGCTTATATCTAATGGAGCTTTACTCTCCATGTGGGATTCATTAGAACTGGAAACTGGTGGAGCTGTATTCTTTTCTAAGAAACCCCATTCCCTCCCAGCATTCTGAATTTCGCTTGTTCTCATAATTTGGTAACAGACCAGAAATTAAGAATGGGAGTTTGTTGACTGTCTTGAGATTTCATTTTCGTTGCCATCACCTGTAGTAGTTTTTAGGGAGATCAAAGTGTTTCCTTTTCTAAACATAAAACAGGGTTAGGAGAGAGGGAGTGAGGGAGAGAGAATTAGTGTTTGGTTTTCTTTCTAATTGGAAGTGGACTTTGCATATCCTTATCTCTGTTCCCTCAGGTTCCTTTTGTAGAGATGCTGGTAATTCATTCAGATCATCGGTATGCAAGCAGGTATCAGCCAAAGTTCAGGAGATATCTTGGCTCCACTCCCTCTGTTCCTTAAAAAAAAAAAAAAAAAGAGACAAAAAAAGTGCAAACACAAACTTTTCACTGTTCTGAGGTGGTCTGTGTTACACTCAGCCTGTTTCCAAACACCAAGTCTTTATTCTAAGTCTCTGAGGCTTTGCAAGAATACTTCACATTGAGATCATTGGTGGAGCAGCAAAGGATGAGAATGTCCTTATTAGTAAGTGTTTGGTCCTGCCTGATGGAAAATAGAGTTAATTTAACCCAGAGTTTATACTAGTGGATCAGATTAACTGATCATTAGTTATCCAGGGAAGTAATGTTGCCATTGGTCCTGCAAGGTACTGTGAAAGTTTGAAAGCTGTAAAACTAAAGCATTTAAAGTAAACTCTGTTCATCCTCTGTCTTCTGATTTATTCTGCATTGCAGAGAAAATAAGGCCCTGTGGAAAGAAGTGGCAGTTCTAAGGCAGAAGCACAGTCAACAACAGAAGCTGCTGTCTAAGGTACCATTGCAGCATCTTCAGTGCTACCATCCTTATTCCTGCCTCTGTGACACCTGATGGCATTCTTTGCTTATGTAGAATGACAAATGACACAGCGCTGAACAGGCTGTATTCATTCAGCATACAGAAAGTGTTCACAGTTCCTAAGTGTCCCAGAAATAGCTCAGCAAAGAACCATGAGCAGAGTACTAAGGAAAAGTTGTAGTGAAAAGGATTTCAATCTGTTTGAAATCTCAGTCAATCTTACATGGGGAGAAATCAGTAAATCCAGGTGACTTGGGGTGAATGTGGGGCTGGAGGCAGTGCATGGTAACAGGAGCCTAAAACAAGAGATGGTAGGGACATGGAATGGAGTCTGTGAAAGATCTTTGACTTAGATCACTCAAGAAGTCAACTTGGAACCCAGAAACTGTAGGAGCTTCTGCACTGGAACTGATTTCCTCTGATTTATCCCTCAGCTGTTTCTGGTCTGGAATCCTCGAGTGACTTGTGGTGTTATATTACATTAAAAAAAAAACAACAAACCCAGACAAAAAAACAACTGGGGAAGTTGGATAAGTGGGAAGTGGGATCATTTTTCAATGCTGTTTGTAACTTACACTTTGAGTTTTAAGACAAACACAAATGGATTTTTAATTTACCTATCAATTTCAATGACAATTGAATTTCCTTATGACATTTCCTTATGAATTTCCAATGACAATTTCAATTTCCTTAATTTTGTATTACTTCTAAATTAATAATTCAATGTTAGGATTGCTATGCTGACCACTTGGTTTTGTTTGTTTTGTTTTTCACTTTTAGATTCTTCAATTTATACTAAGTTTGATGCGAGGAAATTATATTGTTGGGGTCAAAAGAAAAAGGTAATTACTGGATAGGTCACGAATCGGTGTCAGATGTGAATTTTAGGGATAAATCAGCTTCTGGAAGCAAGATACTTTTCTTAAAGTGTCTAAAGAAGCTTTTGATCACTTGTATTTTTGTTCAAATTTGAGAAAGCTAATGGAAATTGAATAAAGCATGAAATAAAGGTTTCCTCTCCGCTAAAGAAAAAGAGGTGGAAAGAGAATACCTTTTACATTTGGAAGAGCACTGTTCCCAAGAATGGTAACTCGTGAAGCAGACCAATGTGACTTACTCAAGATGAAAAGCATGTTCAGAAGGCAGCCTGCCTGCATTACACTTCATGAAAAACATTTCCAAAAGGCAGTTTCTTGCTGCAGAGTCCTGTACTAAAGCCCTGCTTTGCCCCAGGTCTCTGACGGACGCCGCGGGTGCCTCCCCCTCCAAGTACAGTCGTCAGTACGTTCGCATCCCAGTGGAGAGCAGCCAAGCTGTAAGTCTGTCCAGGGAAAGAGACGGGGCTGGATAGGATGAGACACAGTGATCTCAAAGCCTTTCTTACAACTGTTAATACCCCGATCTTACACAGAAGTGCACTTGGGTTTGGAATGGGCAGCTTTAAAGCATTGCTCTGTCTGTAACATCATGCAGACTGGTGGGACTAGTCAGAGATTAAATCTGAGCAGGAACCAGGAGTTGCAAGAAGAATGAAGCTTCAGCATCCATAAATCAGACCTTTTGCTTGACTTGTTCTGTTTGCTGTATCCTGCAGGTGGCTTTTTCTGAACATGATGCAGATGATGAGGATGGAAATGGAACAGGTCTCATAATTCGGGATATCACAGACACTCTGGAAAATGCCCCTGACGGCCTCCTTGCTGTGGCACACACCAGTGGCAGAGCCAGGTACCCCTGAAGGGTGTGGAAGGATTTACTCCTAGGTTACCTAGGTAGTTGTGTTAGTGTAAGTGATCCATGGAATTCTAGGAACGAGCCTCTCTGAATTTTTACTCTGCAGGCTGACAGTTTTACAGCATGTCATGGTCAGCAAAGTTTTTTAAGAGCTCATGTCTCCTCAAGAGTGCCTGAAGGCCTGTTGAGCTACTTGGCACTAGATGTTTGGTTTGCTGAGGCTTTTCTGTCTGTTTAACAAATAGGCACATACTTAATTTTTTCGACTGAACAGGGACCTGAATGCATGCATAGTTTACTAATAAACAAACCAAAATGTGTAGTTTTATCTTCAGTTTCAGTGCTACACTCCCTAATATTATGCTGAGAGTCACTGAAGGGGAGACATTCTTTTATGGGACTTCAGATTCTTAGGAAAACCTGTTTAATTGTTAACACCCAGAGTGTAATATGGACAAATTTGGAATCTTCTATTTCCTGAGACACTGATATGAGTTTCCCTCCTCCCTAATGTCCATGTACTATTATGCTGCCTTTGGTAAGCTGTAAGAAGAGATTTTTCACCTGCCTTTTGGAAGGCGCTTTCCATCTTTTTCTAAAGACCAGTTTATTGTTTGAACCCTTGAATGGCTTGACCTTATTAGGTATTAAGGTTTGAGATGCTAAACAGTGTGTTATTTCTCTTTGGGTCACATTTTAGAGAGACACAGGCAGCTCTGGATCCTGGCTTACCTATTCGTCAAGTCTTGCAGCCAAATGAGTTAAATTGTGCAGAACCTATGCCATCAGTTCATGCAAATGAAGTCAGCAAATCCAGTGACAGGGGAAACGCTGCAGTGGAACTCCATTCCACACAGCAGAGTGCCCCAGAAGACCCCGTGTCAGTGATTGACTCCATCTTGAATGAGAACAACTCTGGAAACCAAAGTGATCCATTACTGGACAGGTATTAACATGGTTCTGGAAACTGTTAAGCTGTCATCATCTTGTGGGATCTTGTCAAAGCTTTAGGGGATGTGTTTAGCAGAGCATAGTGAATTAGGATTTTAAATGTCTTTGATTAAGTGAGTTTTCTGCCCCATTGATGGTGGGTCTTGAAAAACAAAGTGTTACCATCATACCCTAGAAGCAGGGCCAGTTCATCTGTCACATCTCTAATGATGAGCGAGCCTGACTTCTGATGTCAGTCTGAGAGCTGGTGAGGTCAGTCTGGCACATCAGCCCTGGCATGGCAGCTGCTGGTGCTGCCAAGTGCCACCAAGCAACAGCCTAAGGCTGGGGCTCAGGAGGGCTCCATGTGCTGCTGTGTTTGAGAACTGGGTCTCGGCTTGTACCTGTGGTAGCCTGATGTTGTTTTGCTGTTTCTGCCCTCATCTGTGCAGAGGTTTCACTTGTGCTTGTTAGATCAGACAATGTGGCACAACCTGATGTTTCCCAGTAGGCAGCCTTTCTTCAGATCCATGTTATTCCCAGCCATTTGCTGATCACTTATAAGTGAAGGCCATCAGACCTTAGTTTAAACAGATACTGGTATGTAGGCTGGGATCTGAGAACATTCAAAAGTATTAAAATGAAGAAGGAAGTAGGTGTGGAAGGAGAACCTGCTTTTTGTCATGATGGCTACTGCTGTATTGCTGTTCAGTCTTACTTGCCCCTGTCCTGTAGAGTTGGGCTGTGAGCAGTGAGGCAGGAATACAGCTTCATCCATTGGTCAATGAGCTGTTCTGGGTTGTGACCACCTGGCTCCTGGTGCCAAAGAAGGCCCTAAGTGCCCCACTGTTCCTTACAGAACTGTATAATTTTGTCTTTTTAGAGAAGAAATTCAGGATTTTCTTAATTGCATTGATGCCAGCCTTGAAGAGCTTCAAGCAATGTTATCTGGGAAGCAGTATAACTTTGGTTCCGAAGCCTTCACCGATGTGAGTGTCTTTCCACTTTTTCTGATTCCTGAACAGTACCTGTTAGGTTGCACCATGAAATTTGACTGATTTATTCTATGTTGGAATGGGCAAAAGGGGGAGAAATCCTGAAAAGCAGATAGTAATGGACAGAATGCTACACAACCCTATTCAGATCATGTAGTATTTTTGTTATACGTAACTCAAGGGGAAAAGAAAAGGGAAAAAAATTGTCTCACTTCTCAAGCCTTTTTCCCATATCATCACATCCTGATTATGTGTTTAATTATGGAATGAAACTCAGCCATACACCTGGGATCACTGTCCTTTTCTTCTCATGTGACCTCTGTTTACTGGCACAGGTTGTAAGTATGTTGCTGTAGGCCTGTGGAGGAGCCACATCCCTGTGCTTCACAGCATGGAGAGGTGGGCTGGATCCTGCAGTCCTTTCAGGAGCTCTCTGAAGTTTCACTGTGAGAACCTTATTATATGACATGTGATCTGTTTTTATTTTCAGACACTTAATCCTGAGCTGCCAGCCCTGGATATGAGCTTGATGGAAACTTCTCCTGGTATGGAAAATGTAAGAGTAAGATTTGCTTTTGTGATGGGGAGGGTTAATACCATGTTGAGAGCTAAATTTTGACAGATGCAGTTTGAGAGTAGGGACTGGATTGATAGCACAGGATGAAATTTTTATCTAATCCTTCTGCCTTAATGTTTCCAGTTACCACTCTTGGCATATACGAATTTAAGAGGGTTCTCAAGATAATTTCAAGTCTTACATTCCTAGCTACAGTAACACACTCAGTGGCTGATTTAAAGTAGCACTGTGCTTTGAGTAACATGTTCTTTGCTTTCTGAATACACCTGAGAACATAAGGGAGAGGGAAACAAATTGGTGTCTGTTGAATCAGCTGTCTGTACTGAAGAATTTTTTTATTCCCATCTATTACTTCTGTACCTTCTGTTCAGAATGAGAAGGCAAGAATTTCTTGCCTTTTTTGGATCTTAAGGGTGTGAGAACAATTTCTTGTCATGTTTCTCCAAGCCTCAGGGATTCCCATGATGTCTTTGAGCCAAATAATAACTAGGTCTGGGGTTACAGTTCAGAAGAGATTGTGTGCCTTCAGTCTGACTGGAGACTGAAGGAAAAGTGCTAAATGAAAAATATAATGCAATATACTGTATTTATTCTGAACATGTCTAATATGGAATTTCCTCAGAGGGCATAAAAAAGTTCATTGCAAATTTACATCTCTTGATCCAGTTCCTAAAATTAACTCATGTTTAAAAAAAACAAAACCAAAACCTTGTAAGTGTAATTTATTTTGTAGTCCTGAAACCATATTTATACTAGGACTTCCCTGTCATAAGAGCTTAAACAACAATTGAGGTAATGCAGCTGTGTTCAAGCAGTGCTTACAAAATGTAATTGTATTGATGAAGGAATCTTTAAGGAGGCTATTCACACAGGACAGACTATAACAAAGCTTCTGGTTTAGAAGGCAAAATAAGTATTTGCTAGTCAGAAGCTTGTTTGGCCTTAAAAAGTGGAGTCTGTGTATATGTCACCATGCCTTCCTCACAGGGCTCCTATGTACCAGCTCTCATGTGCAACAGGGCTCAGTGGTCAACTGCTGGATTCCTCTTCCCTCCTTTCACCTTTGGTTGTGCTGGCCAGTGAAGATGTGGGGGTTGTTGTTAAGCATCCTGTCTAAATCTCTGTCCCTTTTGCTTCAGATGGCAGACTTGGCAGAGGGCACTGAAGATCTGGGAGCGAGCGAGCGAGAAACAGCAGGAAGCAAAGGTGAGCAGGAAGGAACACTGAGAGTTCCAAACTTTTCCCAAACTGTGTATTGAAATGGAATTTTTGCATCATGTTGAGGCTTTATCTCCTTCCTTGGGCTTCACATTTTTTAGAAGACTGGGATGTCGACCTAGCCCCGGAGGAGCCCTGCAGATCTGGGCCAGGTGTCCAGGGCCTGGCTCCAGGAGTCACCCCAGGCCCCGGGAGCAGCGGCGAATCTGTGGGCGGCCCTGCAACTTCCCGCCCCTTTCCCGTAGGGAACAGGGCTTCAGTGCACTGGGAGCTGGACAGGCAGTGAGCCAGAGCTTTCACTGTCTCAGGGACGTTTTCCCCCCTAAAGATCCTTCAATGCATAGAGCTGAGCTCTCTTTGGCAGCCTGACTGAATCAGTCAGTGTAATACACAGATTTACGGGGAACAAGGTTTGGTGAAGTTGAGGCTGAGGGCAGAAGCAGAGGTCCTTTAATTTTAGTGAGAGCTGTTCATCCTCTGGCTGCCTGACAAAGAAGTGAGGATTCTGTTGAGTTCAGGTGGGCCCCAGAGGTCTGAAAGTCAGTCAGCAGATCTAGGAGCAGTGATAATGTAGCTCCTGGAGAGAGTCCAGGGAAGGGCCACAAGGTGATCAGAGGGCTGGAGCACCTCTCCTATGAAGACAGGCCGAGAGAGTTGGGGCTGTTTCACTGGTGATGATGAAGCTGTGCCTCAATCTTAAGAGGCCCCATCCTATGCCCTATGGTGGTGTTAACCGTTTCCCTTTTCTTACACGTGACAGAGGGCCACACAGGGAGCAGAACTGCAAATGTCCTTGTGGAAGTATCTCCTATGGGCTACAATGCCCCAAAGATGCAGTGCTCCTCCTCTTCCTGCCTCAGTGCTGCCCTTGCATGCTGAGTGTGTTAGGGGCCTAAGGTGGGTGCCAGACCCTAATCAGAAAAGAGGCAGGAGCCTTAGCTCCCCTCCTGCAGCTGTGGGTGCAGCCTTGCCAGAGCTCAGCTGCGTGGGTTCCTTTAGTGAGACAGGTTTTGAAACAGCCTCTCCAATTTTCCTTGTCTTGAATAAGAGGCTACACTTCTGTGACAGAAAGCCTGGAGTTTCAACTGTGTGTTTTCCCTCAGATATGCAGCTGATACAGTACAGGGCCAATCCTCTGCTTTCATTATTTGAAGAGCTACCTTCAAGTGAAGCTGCAGAGAAGACAGATGATCCCAAAGACCTTCTGCTGCCCCTTGCAGAGGAGAAACCTGCTCTTCACCCTCCATCAGGCAGTGGAACTGTCTTGCCATTGGCAGCTTCAGCAAGCCAGGCTGAGCCTCTGGATGCTCTGGGAATGGGTGATCCACCTCTCCTCTCAGAAGATGGGAATGGAGAGTATAAACTGTTTCCACTCTTGCTCCTCAGTCCTGTTGCTAACTTCATAGAAGAGGCCTCTGAGATAGAAACTTCTTGAGCTCAAGAAGGTCTAGAAGTTTGACCTCTCACCTCACCTGCTTCCCAGGTGCCATGTTGTTATACACAAAAGGAAGTTCTCTTTCTACAGGCAAAGAGCACATCTGGAAGAGGTGAAAACAAGCTCAAAACAAGAGCTGGTGGGAGTGAAGGCACTGAGTGGAGGGAAGGAACAACCTCCCCATAAACATCCTGCAATGTATTCCATAACTTTTTATCCAGTATCCTTATTACAAGAGGAAATCTGTTTGTATTTTCTTTGTAAAGTTTAGCTGGTTTTTTTGGTTGTTATTGTTGTTGGTTTGTTGTTGGTTTTTTTATTAGCTGGATAGTAATGTGGAGTTTAATTTTTTCAACATGGGTTTTACTCTTTCTGAGAGCCTGTTTCAATAGGTGGGTTGTCTACTGTTTGGAATTAAGCCTTTTTTTAATTTTGTTTTTAATTTGAGGTGTCTTTTTTTTTTTGATAGCTTGTGGCTACAATTGTCTGCACCTGCTTAGATCACTTTCGTATTCCTAGATTTGCTGCTAGGTACAGGGAACATTTTTCCTATGGAAAATTACATTTTAACTGTGGAATATTCCTTTTTAACATGCTAACACACATCCATTGCCACGGATTGTAGGTGTTGTGGTAGGAAGTGCTTGCCACCCTGCGTAATGTTGGTTTCTCATGCACATTGCATGGCAGTTCTAGGGTAACTTGCACCTAGCTCACAGATCATGTGTCCTCAGAAATTTTAGACAGAGCTGATTCAAGTCTAGCAAAGTCCAGGAGCTGTCCTTAAAATGAGAGGGGAGGAAAAAAGGAGTCATGGGATAACTTGCATCAACACAGGACATGACATTAAGATTTCTCTTGTTTGCAGCAGCTACTTGCTCACTTGACCCTATATGGACACTGGATTTCTTGCTGCATTTTCTGCTTGTGGGATCTTAAAGCTAAATTGACTCATTACATCTGAGTCCCTTGATAGCAAATTACAAAAACTAGTGTCTGCTTGATAAAAAAATCTTCCCCCTTAATTCTTCTCTACACTATTTCCCTGACTTTGAGCAGCTGTAATGCAGGCATCAGCCCTTGATGTCAGTGGGAGAGCAAGTTCTCCTTCACTCACCCCAGGTTGGTATCAGTCTGCCACAGCCCACACAAACCTGAGTTTGGCTGTAGGGATGCAGAAGCTTTGGAGCCAGAGGAGGCCAGAAGGCAGGTAGAAAACCACTTGCATAATATCACTTGATATTTCCTACCAGCACAATTACTTGGAAATTTTTTCAGTTTCAGGAATTCAGGCTACCTACAGATTTTGTTCTCTCCAACGTTTCTGAACTATTAAGTTCGGGTTCTTTCATATTCAAGAATCCAAGGTAATTTGATTTTCTGAAACCTACTAGGTAACACCTTACCTATGCTGGCCTTACTTCATTGAATTGGTGTTTCATTGTCAAATCTTTTGAGTTGCAGAGGAATATCTTGCTACTGAGTGTGTGTACATGTCTACTGGCTTCACAGTGTCATTTTCTGCCCATGCTTCTGTAACTGTTCTTTCCCTTTTGACCCCTCGTGTTTGTATCTTTTCAACCAACTTTTGCACGGACATCTTATTTCAGCCTTTTCTGGTTTTTCTTTTGTTTTCTTCTGGAGACAAAGGGCTGAGGAGTCTCAAGGTTCTGTGAGCTAAAGGGAGAGGGGGAAATGAGTGAATTGCATCTTTTTCTTGGGTTCTGACTTATTTTTAGTTTCTTCCCAAAGGCCTCAATTTGTCCAAAAGTGAAACAGCAAAAACTAGGCTTTTCTGGTGTTCTTGTGCTGTTTTGACAGCACAGTGCAGACAACAAAGTTCTCTGAGAGGCTGATATTCTGTAACTCTGACTTCCTGAACAGGTTAGACTGAAGTGTAGTTCCTGTTACAAATTACTATCATGTTCTTCCATTATGGAGTCCTCTGATCTGAGTGCATCTCACCATCAGATATTTGATCTGATTGCCTGAGTTTTTTAATACACTTTCTCTCTTAAGAATTTAAGAAACCAAGGCTTAAAAAACTTGCAAATAAAAACTTGTGCATCTGTGTCTGGTCTATGTACTGGTCTGGGAAAAGTGTTTATTTATGCAAGTTTTCTAAGAAAGATTGCAATGGCAAGGGGAAGGCTGAACAGCAAGGAAAACCCACATGCTGAAGTAATTAAACTCAATAATTGCAAAACCATTTACTGTGTTTGTTGTACATTCTTTTTGTGTGTGTTCCTGTGTGTGTCAATACTTCCTAAACCTGTTTACTGAATTTTATAGAAAGGGAAGCTTTCATGTGCTCTGAGGGATCTCATGATGCATCTGCTGCTGGTTCAGAAGTAACTGAAATGCTAAGGTTAGCCTGGCACCTGTTTTCAGAGGTGTCAGCCTGAGAAAAAAGGAGGTTTAGTTTTATCATTAACCCATATCCAACATACCATGGAATGAAAGCTTGTGGAAATGGACCATCTGCCACTGGCAGTGTAGGGCCAGGCTGGTCTTGGGAGTGTTTGTTGTGGCTTCCCCAGAGCCAGCCTTCATGTCTGAGCCGTGAGGGGACATGACATGAAGTGGCTTTTCATAGGTGATGATGTACTAGCTCAAAAAACTGTTGGCTGTCAGTGAGAAATGGATTTGTGGTGGGCTCTGGGCTCTTTCATCAGCTCTTGTCCTTGCTTGGTTCTCCCCGACAGCTCTTCCCCCTACCTCAGGCTCTTGGAACTCTGCCTGCTCAAAACTTTACAGCACTCTGGAAAACGTGTCAGTAACAACCAACTGCAACTAAAGTTCTCTTCCTTTTGGAGATGAGTTAGTGTTTCAGCCTGGTTGGGACACCGAGATGCCTCTTCCCCTGTTTGCCAGCTCAGGGGTCACTGCACAGGTGCCTGGAGTACCTGCCCTCTCCTTGCCTCCCTGCCTTCCCAAAATGCCATTTCTCACCAGGCTCTGCCAACGAGGCCAGATGAAGGCACCAGTGTAAGTGTTCTTTACCGCCCCCAGCGAGAAAGGTCCTGGGTCCATCAGATAGTGTCTATACCACCACTGACTGGAGCTCAGAGGAGTAGGGCTCAGGGAGCAGCATGGACCCTCCAGCCCAGGCCTGTGCAGAGTCCCAGCCCACACCTTTCTCCCTGCACCAGCAGCAAGGTGCACAGCTTCTGCTCCCTGGTTTAGCATCCAGTACCACAGCACCTGGGGAAGGAAACTTTCTTCTCCTTCACTTCCATGTGCTGAGAATTTGCAGGACACAAGCAGGCAGGGCAAGGACAGGGTCAGCTCCCCAGAGCAGGAGCAAGAGGTTGCTACCAAGGGTCACCTTAACATGCAGGTGTGTATACTCCCATTGCATAAAGGACAAGAGCTTTCTCCTGCCACTGTCCCCAAAACCAAAAAGGTTAATAGAAATATATACACCTTTTTTGTACATGTTGAGCAGTTCGAGTTTAAGCTTCCTGGTTGACACGTACTCTTGCTGGTGGTAGGTTCCCCTAGAACTTAGTCCAGGTCAGTTTAGGCTTCTGCATTCTCACCCAGCTAGCCATGTTCCCCAGGAAGGGACTTCATTATTTTGAGCTTAATGTGTTCTTTTCCTCTTTTGAACCAAGAAGTATGCAAACACCACAACCCACACAAGCTTTTCCTGCGTCTTCCCATTCCAGTAAACACAGATTGGAGCTGCATCTCATAGAATGTTTCTGACCGATCAATACAGGGCTACAAGGGAGGAGCATGTGAAACCAGGTCCCAAAATGTCTAGAATCTCTGTTGAACCTCTCAGTTTTATCCAGTAGGATATTTTCAGAAGTGTTTAGACCTTAAGCTGGTTAGATGTTGTTCTGGTTTGGTTTGGTTTGGTGGGTTTTTTGGTAGCTGGGGAAGGGCCACAGGAGTGGCTCTGGTAAGAAGCTGCTCCAAACCAGCCAAGGAGCTGTTAGAGGGACAATAGATTAACCTCTGCCATTAACATACGAAAAAACAGCTGTAACACCTGAGCAGAGAAGGAGAGAGAGAAGAGCTGTGCTGGGGAAGGAAAGCGGTGCTGGTGGTTGGTGAGGAAGAAGGGTTACAAACTGTTTAGGAAGGACAGATGGGAGACGGGGTGGGGGTGTTGCCCTCGATGTCAAAGACCAGCTGGAATGCATGGAGCTCTCCCTGGGGGATGATGAGGAGGCAACAGAGAGCTTATGGGTTAAAATTAAGGGGAAGAAAGGCCAAGGTGACATCACAGTGGGGGTTTGCTATGCTTCGCCTGAGCAGGAGGATAATATAGATGAGGCACTATATAGACAGATAGGAGCAGCTTCGCATTCACAAGCCATGGTCCTCATGGGAGACTTCAACCACCCTGACATCTGTTGGAAGAACAATTGCTAAAGGCAAACAATCCAGGAGGTTCCTAGAGTGCAAGGATGATAACTTCCTTTTCCAAGTAATCAAGGCACCAACAAGGAGAGGCGCTATCCTGGATCTTGTCCTCACCAAGGGCTGATGAGGCAAGTTAAGTTCAAGAGCAGCCTAGGTTGTAGTGAACACAAAATGGTGGAGTTCAAGATCCTTAGGGCAGCAAGGAGGGCTCACAGGAAACTTACTACCCTTGACTTCAGAAGGACAGATTTCAGCCTCTTCAGGGACCTACTCTAGAGAGTGTCTTGGGATAACAACCTGGAGGGAAGAGGGGCCCACGAAAGCTGGCTGATGTTTCAGGATCACCTTTTCCAGGCCCAAGAGCGTTGCATCTCAATTAAGAGGAAGTCAAGCAGAAACTCCAAGAAGCCAGCATGAATGAGTAAGCAACTCCTAGAAAGGAGCTTCTTAAGAAAGAAGCTAACAGGGGGTAGAAGCTAGGGCAGGTATCCTGGAATGATTACAGAGAGGTTGTCTGAGCAGCTAGGGATCAGGTTAGGAGAGCCAAATCCCTGCTAGAATTAAAACTTGCCAGGGATGTTAAGAACAGTAAGAAAAGCTTCTTTAGGTATGTTGGGCAGAAAAGGACAACCAAGGAGAGTGTAGGCCCTCTCCTGAAGGAAACAGGCAAGGTAGCAACACAGGATATTGAGAAGGCTGAGGTCCTCAATGACTACTTTGCTTCAGTCTTCGCTGGCAAGTGCTCCAGCCTCAACACATTGGCCACAGAAGGTGAAAGCAGGGACTGGGAGAATTAATTACCCCCCACCGTGGTTCATGACCATCTAAAGAACCTGAAGGTGCATAAATGTATGGGACCTGATGGCATTCACCCACTGGTCCTGAAGCAGCTGGCGGATGCAGTTGCTAAGCCTCTGGTCCATCATATTTGAGAGGTCATGGCAGTCTGGTCAGGTTCCTGCAGACTGGAAAAAAGGGATCATAGACCCTATTTTTAAAAAGGGGAAAAAGGAAGACCCAGGGAACTACAGGCCAGTCAGTCTCACCTCTGTGCCCGGCAAGATCCTCCTGGAAAGTCTGCTAAGGCACATGGAAAACAAAGAGGTGATTGGTGACAGCCAGCATGGCCTCACTAAGGGCAAGCCATGCCTGACCAATCTGCTGGTCTTCTGCAACAAGGCTACAGAGATGGTGGATGGTGGCAGAGCAACTGACATCATCTACCTGGATTGGTGCAAGACGTTTGACACTGTCCCACATGACATCCTGGTCTCCAGACTGACAAGATATGGATTTGACAGATGGACCACTCAGTGGATAAGAGATTGGCTGGATGGCCCCACCCAGAGAGTTGTGGTCAATGGTCCAGTGTCCAAATGGAGGCAGGTGACGAGTGGTGTTCCTCAGGGGTCAGTATTGGGACCAGTGCTGTTTAACATCTTTGTTGGAGACATGGACAGTGGGACTGAGTGTCTTCTCAGCAAGTTTGCTGACAACACCAACTGTGTGGTGTGGTTGGCACCCAAGAGGGAAGGGATCCATCCTTGACAGGCTGGAGAGGTGGGCCCATGCCAACCTCATGAAGTCCAACAAGGCCAAGAGCAGGGTCCTGCACCTGGGTCAGCACAACCCCAGGCACACATCCAGGCTGGGGGGAGGATGGCTGGAGAGCAGCCTTGAGGACAAGGACTTGGGGTTGGGAGGAGATGAGAAGCTGGACATGAGCTGTCAGTGAGTGCTGGAGCCCAGAGGCACTTTGTGTTCTGGGCTGCATCACAAGAAGTGTGTCCAGCAGGGCCAGGGAGGGGATTCTGCCCCTCTGCTCTGCTCTGGTGAGACCCCATATGGAATACTGTGTACAGCTCTGGTGCCCTCAGCACAAGAAGGATGTAGACCAGTTGGAGAGGGTCCAGAGAAGGGCCACCAAGATGATCCAAGGGCTGGAGCAGCTCTGCTATGAAGACAGGCTGAGAGAGCTGGGGTGTTCAGCCTGGAGAAGAGAAGGCTCCAGGGAGACCTTAGAGCACCTTCCAGTGCCTGAAGGGGCTCCAGGAAAGCTGGGGAAGGGCTTTTCATCAGAGAAGATAGTGATAGGACAAGGGGTAGTAATCACGTCCTTAACGAGATCATAAATATTCATGAGGTCATGATATATGTTCATTATATTCCCAGAATGAGCATTGCTTATGCTAATTATTTCCCAAAAATAATTTACAATCTTCTCCGTCTCATTCCGCGTGCGTGATGCCGTCTGGTGGTCGTGGGCTGGGGTCTTCAGGATGAAGGCTCAAGATCTTTTTCACAGTGAACTTTTAACTGAAGGAAGCTTAGTTGAGTTGGTAACCTCCAGTCCTGCTGCAGCTAGACTCTGCTTAGCCAAGGAGAACTTTTGCACCATAGATAAGAGACTCCTACTCCCCTTATTTAAGGCATGCAGCTCATCTCAGCCTTCTGGTGTCTGCTAAAATGTCTTAGCCCTCATTTACCCAAGTCAATGTCTTAGTCTTAAGGACTTACTTAAGTTCCTTTTTTTTCTCTAGGCAAATCATTGTTTCCCTGCTTCCAAAGTAAACTCCAGGGAAATGCAGGTGTTCTTAATTGAATTAATCAGCTCAACCAAGCAGCTAATTTGGTGTCTAAGAAAGGAGGATCAATCTGATTCAGAGGGGGTGGTCAAACCAGGTGCCTGAAGCTTGTGGAAATAATTTGTTTTCAGTGTTTGTAAACCTGAATTCCTAACTCTTAAGTAAGATATAGCAATATGGAGTATTTCAGTTAGAGGGACTTACAAGGATCCTCTGTCCCTCACTGGTAAAGATTTAGGGTGTTTCATGAATCTTAATTTAAAGCACCCTGGTGAGTTTCACAGAAAAGCTGGTAAGGAAATGGATAGTGAGGACATTAGTTGTTCAGCTGCTTAAGAGAACTATCTCAAACCTTTGTGTATGTAATGTTTGTTAAAACTTACTGTTTAGAAAGCAATGCAGGAAGGAAAAGAGGAAGAAATAAGTGCTTAGGAATGAAAAGAAACATTTTTTTTAAAAGTGGAATTAAAAAACAGAAGGGCGAAAAAGCATACTCAGCAGGAAATATGAAATAGAGTAGAAGTAATTAATTTGTAAACTTTCCTCTTTTCCCCCTCCCTGATGACTCCTGCTCCGCCCACACCTCTTACAGTCACTGCTGAGATTCTGCTTTTCTGAAAAAGAGGAAGGAAAAGCCATCAGCAGCTGTCCTGAGTTCTTGGTGACAAAGTGAGTGACAAAAGGGAAGCATTCCTGAGTGATGCCCTGACCTGGAGGGAACAGGTCTGTTCTGCTCGAGGGGAAGAAGCTGCACCCTGAGAAGGATGGAGATGCTCGTGAGAGCAGCTTTGCTTATGAGTCCTCTTCTCCTCTGCCATGGTGAGTCCACAGACAGCTCTCCTGCTTGGGGCAGTTCCTTGCCAGGCACTGGTCTGTGTGTTTGTACAGGGGTGGCTCTCTTTTGGGAATAGAAATATGGGCAAAGCCAAGGTCTTTGCATGCTGCTGGTTTGGGGTTTGGCTGGTGCAAATCCAGTGGCTGTGAAGTGCAGCAGCACAGGGAAGCTCTGGGAACCTGCCCACCAGTCCAGTGATGCCAGGTAGATTGTGAGGGTTGTTTCAGGGAGCACTGCCAGCACCAAGCACTGCAGGCTGGTTAGTTCTTGTGTTCCTGGGAAAGAGAAGGTCTGAAAAACAGGAGAAAAGGGTAAAGGGGTGTCTATGGAAGCACAGGTTCAGGCCTAAGAGTGGCAAAGATTTACTGGGACAAAGGTGATAGACCTCATTTTTATAGGAAAATTTAAAGTTTGGGACTTCTTTGATCTGTTGTTTAAGTTGCTTAAATTCAACATAGCCTGGAAAAGCAGTCTGCTTCAGAAGGACAAACAGGCAGTGAGGGAGAGAAAATCATAAAACCTGTGGTCTGCTGTGAGCTTATGGTTCTTCTTGGGAAAGCCCTGGGGGTGACATGGGTGGTGGGGCAGACACCAGCTGGGACAGGCAGTGGTGACACTCACGCTTCAGATAAGCTCCTTCCCTCAGCTCTCAGTCACCCACCAATTCCAGTCCTGTGCTCTACCTGGTGTTCCCATGGGCAGCTGCTCACCAGGCAGGCAGGAGCACCAGGCTACGCTCATGGCCGTGTCCCAGCCATCTCCCATCTGTCCTCCTCACAGCATGGGGAATTTTTGTTAGCCCATCCCTGAACAGACCATTTTTCACCACCCAGACCCACTGCCTGTGTTTTTCACCTGGCAAATTCCTCTTGCTGATGATCTCACCACAGCTCTTTCACCCAGGAGCTGCCTTCACCACAGTTGCTTCTGTTTTAATTTTCTTTGTCCATTCTTCCTGCAGCTTTTCTGAACCTGACTGGCTCAAACGAGATCAAAGCTGTATGGAAAGGACCTACAACCTTGCCATGTGTCTATGTACCTGTAGAGGACTTTGTGCAGGAAACACTCACCTGGACTGTGGTACATGACCAGAACTCCGGCACCATCTTTCGGAGAGATGGCTCTGGTGACCATGTCCTTCTGGCAGAGTACAGGGATAGAGTCAGTGTCCTGAAGGACTCTCCAGGGAATGTGTCTCTCCACATCCTGAGCATGGAGATCTCTGACAGGGGAACCTACACTTGCCAGGTCACCTGGAGAGCCAACAACAACAGCCTGATAGTAAAAGAGATCAGTACCAAAGTGGAGGTTGTCAAAGGTAAAACCAAGAAGGAAGCTGCTGAGGAGAGGAAGGTTTGGCTCAGGAAGGCTTTTAGGGATTGAATAGACCAAGTAGGCAGTGACCACCTGCTTCAAACTCTAGCAAGAAGTAGCAGTAGGTCAGAGAGAGGAATTCTGCCCATGATGCTGTGCTTTTGACTTGCAGCTGGGGAGGATTTGTGGCCTCTCACTTACCAATTTGTCCCTGGCTTGATGGCTTGATGTTTCCAACACACACAGTGCAGAGGGGAAGTCTCTGGGATATTACATTGCTCCTCTTTGACCAAACATCACCAGCAGGTGTCTGATCTCCACTTGCCTGGGAAGTGGTGGTTGGGGGAGGAATGGATAAGGCCTCATCCTGCAGAGCAGGACTAGTGTAGGGGGTGGCACAGCTGGTGCAGGTACAGCTGGACCTGTGCAGAGGTGAGGAGAGGGAGCTGCCCCTCATCCTCCCAGGAGAGCCCTGAAAACCAAGTATCGGCAATAGTGTGGGCAGCAGGAGTAGGGCAGTGATTGTGCTGGGCACTGCTGAGGCTGCACCTCTAGCACTGTGCTCAGTTCTGGGCCCCTCACTACAAGAAGGACATTGAGGGGCTGGAGCGTGTCCAGAGAGGGGCAACCAAGCTGGGGAAGGGGCTGGAGAACAAGTCCTGTGAGGAGAGGCTGAGGGAGCTGAGGTTGTTTAGTTGAAGAGGAGGAGGCTGAGGGGAGGCCTCATTGCCCTCCACAGCTCCCTGAAAGGAGGTTGTAGGGAGGTGGGTGTTGGCCTCTGTGAGTAACAACAGGACTAGAGGAAATGGCCTCAAGTTGCCCCAGGGGAGGTTTAGACTGGATATTAGAAAGAATTTCTTTACTGGAATGGGCTGCTTAGGGAAGTGGTGGAGTCACTATCCCTGGAGGGATTCCAGAAATGTATAGATGTGGGACTTCAGGACATGCTCTGGTGGGCATGGGGGGAGGGGGGTCAGTGGTGTGTTGTTTGGTTGGTGGTTTGTTTTGCTTTTTCTTCTGGGTGAATGGTTGGATCTTAGAGGTCTCTTCTAACCCTGACGATTCTGTGAACAACTGGGGTGAGGGGGCCCTTCCCCAGCACAGCTTTGTCTTCCAGTTGCAGTGACCAAGCCCGTCGTCAGGGCGGGCGAGCTGGGGCTGGTGGTGCCAGCGGGAGCCAGGACCAGCCTGACCTGTGTGGCCAGTGGGTCCCCGCCGATCCGCTACCGCTGGTTCCGGGGCAGCCCAGGGGGGACAGCCCAGCCCCTGGGCAGCCAGGCCGAGCTGGCCTGGGCCCACCTGCTGCCCTCGGACGCTGGGACCTACTTCTGCCAGGCAGAGAACAGGGTCGGGGCGGCGCAGCGCAGCGACACCGTCCAGCTGGTGGTCACAGGTGAGTCCCCACAGCTGGGTGGAGAATATCTGGAGCCCTTCTGTAGTGGAGCAGAACTTCGAGCCTGCTTCCCCTCCCTGAAAGAGAAGAAATCAAAATGCTTTCACCCTCTGAAGCACCCCTCGTCCCTGGCACTGCCCCTCATCCCTGCCTTTCTGTCCTCTTTTATTCCCTGCTCTCACCCCCCTTCCTCCTCTCCAGAGGAACTGCACCTGTCTGATGCAAAACTGGTTTTGGGTTAAAACACATTTATTCCTCTTTTGGCTTTTTGAAATTCTCTCTGGTTGTGAAATGCTGCCTGTTGCAGTTCAGCAAGTTTAGCCAAGACAGCAGAACTTCATTTGGGCTATGAGGAACATATGAGCGGTAACTCAGTAGGTGACAAAATCCAACTGGCCCCAGTTCCCAGGGACTGGCCATGCATTGACTGGTGTCATTGCTTGTTTTCTGGTCTTGAATGAAGCTGCTCAAGTGGGAGGCAGAACAGGTGTCTCTAGTGGCAGATGAAAGAGATGGAAAAGCTGCTTCAGACCTGTCTGTAAACAGTAAACCCTACCACGGACAGTTGTTTTGAGGGACAGCTTGTTTTTGTGGGATGTGGGAATTCAGACCTGGGCTACACTAGGTTGGTCAGTTTCTGGAAACTTCGTATTTTTGGGTTATGTTTCACATGAGGCTATGGTGCCCCACCAGTCCCACAGTAGGTTGTGGCAATCAGCATCACGGACCAGAATGTTGACAATTGTTGACCATTCTTGCAGAAAAGAACCAAACAGACCTGGTGTTTGAAGGTACCTCTTGGACTCCAGGGGGCTCCACCACTATCACAGGTGTGTCTGTCTGTAGACATACATATATATATTGTATACATAGTCTGTGTATATATAGTGTGTGTATACATTATATATAGTCTCTATCTAATGTGTTTATATAGTACTGTATGTTCTCTCTATATATTCTTGCATCTCTGTAGTTCTCACTTCAAGAGTTTTCCTGTCTTCACAGCCTTGTAAAGGTGATGGAGACATTTTCTTCCAATCCTACAGCTAAAATCCCACATCTCCTGTTGCTAAAATGAGGACCAGGAATGCCCTGTAAGCCTTTCACCCTGTTTGTTTTGCAGATCTGCCTGTAACAGCAGTTACTCCCGAGAGTGGTGTGGGTTACCCAGAAAAGAATTACACAACTCAGAGTAAGTGGAGGGCAAAGCAAAGCTAAGAACAAGATGAGGGACCCAACCTGGCTGCTCAGCAGTCAGTACCTTCAGCCTCAAAATTAGTGTTCTGCCTTTTGGCTGCCAGTTGTATTAATGACTGTTCTCAAGGCACGTAGATGATTCCTGGTGACTTTTCAAAGACCTTGGATGTTTTTATTGGGGGTGGTAGGGAGGGGAAAAAGCCTTTATAGTTGAAGCATTACAGAGCTCTTGCTGTGTTCCTGGACAGCAGTCCATGTTGATATTTTCTTTGAGTGTCAAAGCTGGAAGAGCAGAAAAGCCTCAGTGTGCAACTCAAGCAGAGCTTCTGCACCTCCTCTAGCCTTGCAGTGCTGCAGTGGGTTTAAAGCTGTTACAAATGCCACTTCTCATTCCTTGAACAAAAAGCCAAGGCCCTTCCTTTCATGAGGTGTGGTGCAGCTCTTCTGCCCAGCCCACAGCCTCGGTTATGCTCAGCACCAGCAGACTCTGCCAGTTGTCCTTATGGCCACAGTCTTTTGGCAAGACATGTGCAGTGAGTCTGGCGGGCACAATGTCACCCATCAGAGCCACCTCACAAGGTGCTGCCAGGATGGGGATGAGCAGGGACAGGCACACAGAACACAGCCCTGCGTCCACATGGCAGGGCTGGCTGCTGCTGTCCTCAGGAAGTGGTTGGCATCACAGAACTGCTGCTGTGACCTGGGGAGCTTCTCAGAGTGCAAGTCTGCTGTGTTGCCCTAGATTCCCAGAGGACTCCCTTGTCCCTGATCTCTGTCATCCTGATCGCCTTGGCTTGCAGTGCTGTGGTTTTCCTTGTCATCTTCCTTATCGTTTGCATTAGAAAGCCCAAGGATGGTGAGTGGAACATTCTGGAAAAAATTAATGTGCTGTTTTACCTTGGAGGGGATGGGGCTGGAGCTGTTGTCTGGCACCTGCATCATCCAGGAGCCTATAGAGAAGTGTGTGGCCCAAAACGGGTAGTGGAAGATCTACAGAGGCCTTCTTATGGAATAAGGATGCAGGATATATTTCCTGAAGGCTTCTGCCTTTGCTGCAGTAAGAATAGCAAACACCTGACCAAAGGCTTTTCTAGAGCCCCTTGCTCTCTAACAGCACTGGGCAGCATATGGAGAACACACCAGGGCTTGGTTTGGGGTCTTGGCCATCATTTTCTCCATGTCCCTTTGTTCCTTTAATTAGCTTTCTAGAGCTCCATGCTACCAAATAAGAGTTATTATTAAATGCTCCTTTTGCCTTTTTTTTTTTTTTTAAATAAATCCAGAATAACCACTTTCTAAATTGTTCTTTATTGAACATCTAATGAGTAGGAAAATTGTGGGAACTGGGAACTTCTGGTTTCTAAACTCAACTTGGTCGTTGACCTTGGGCCAGTTATTTTGACCCAGTTGTGCTACATCGGGGATATGGGTTGTTTTCATTTCACCCATCATGATCTCTAAGGTTCCTATTTTTTATTCTGTCTTATATCAAAAGGAGACAGAGCAGACATTTATTTTTTGAGAATATAAATGCCAATTATTGACACATTTCTGATTATTCTTTTCCAGCTCAAACCTATGAAGTAAAATTGTGAGTATAACCCTTCATTTTAAAGATATTAGATGTTAGGACCCAGGTGGTGGATGCGAGTTGCATTCTGCTCACTATTTACCATTCCTCCACCACTTTTTAATATATAATACATATTTATCTTGCAAAGATCCGTTGTCTGGTTGTACCATTCCAAGAAATGGGGGTAATTCTTGTGTTGCTTACATACATTCTGCTGCCTCTGAAACTGTTCTAGGCTGGAGGCCATGCTTGCTGTAATGTCCAAGGTTCTCTTGCCACCTGGAAGCAAAGGACAAGAACACTGTCATAATCCAATTGCCCAGGTTTACATGGGTTTCAATCAGACCATAATATTGTTGAAAATCTTGATGGTTGAGTTGCTTTTTCTACTCTGGTTCCAACTCTTCTTCCATATTGTGTTTTGTCTTCAGCCATAATTTGAAAGGAGCAGCTTCTTCAAGGTGTGAAAGCACAGGTCATTATGAGGAACCCATCTCCTGCACTGACAGCAACTATGTGGTGGAGCCTATGAAAAACAAAGGAGCTGAAGAAATAAATACACAAAAGAATGAATATGAATGTGTTGGAAACACCCAAGAATCTGAATATGAAGTAGGGGACACTGCATGAGAACTAACTGTGCTCCACAGGTTGCAGTCTGAAGAGTATCCAGGCAAAATTTATCTTTCTATTCACCTTTGCCCCTGAAAAATGGGTTCAACAAGCAGTTTTTGCTCCTTGCAAAAAAAATTTCTGAGCCTTAACAACCTCTGCAGTGAAAATGCAAACCTCTCTGGGAACTTCAGCTGCAGATTGCTGTCTAGATCTTCTGGTTTTGCTTTCCTCAGCTCCCTGCCACCACCTCTGTAGAAGAAAGCCCTCTGAAAGCCAGTGTATACAGACCCCAGGCCAGGAGGGCTGTCCTGAGGTGACTGCTTTATGTGACCAGAGGATCTGCCTTCACAGCCTCGTATATGGTAGCAGCACCAGCACCAAGGGCTGCTCAGCATCGCCAGCACCTTTCAGTGCTGGCCTGCAAATCAGTGTTTCCCATCCCTCCCTTCTACCTGAAGTGCTGCACAGGGTATCCTAGATGTGAGAAAACCCTTAAAGAAACACTGAAAGCCAGAAGCCAGGATAAAACCAAAAACCTTACCTAGGGCAGCAGTATAAGAAGAAGAAATGTCCCCTGCAGCCCTGGTGTTGTGGAGAGTGGTCAAGGTCTTGGAAACCTTCAAAATGAAAACAAAAAACCAGCAGCTTTTGGTGGTGATGGTGGTGGTGATGGTATCTTGGAAAAAAATGTCAACATGTACATCAAGGAAAAAATGAAAATCATTAAACTTGATGACTGTAAACTGAATAGATGTTTTCATAGTTCCCTCTATTTTGCCTGTGAAGGTGACTGTGCATGAGTGTTGGGGTGTGTCCAGGAATTTTGCTCCTTCATGAGAGCAGAGGAATTATTGTGGATCTGCTGGAGTTTGGGGTATGCTTTGGATGTGGGGTTGGAGGATGTGTGTAGGCTGTAGCAGCCACAGTTTAGGGAAGAGAAGATGTAAGAGTTGCTGCTGGTCCAGTGTGAGGTTCAGAGCTAATGAAATGAGATTGTTAGGGGGTGAAAGAAAATTAGTTGTTCTATGAAGAGTGTAAAAAGTCAGTGAAGGCTGACAGTCCTTCCTGAGCAGGAGGGAGAGAAGGGGAGGAAAACCCTTCCAAGAGTATTGCAAGGCACGCAATTATCACCAAAAGAGTTTTCCAGAAAACAACAGAAAAATCATGGCTGAACAGTGTGTTAATGTGATGACAAATCAACAGTGTTGACGTTTTCTGGGAAACTATTGTGGTTTCTTCATCTTTCAAGTCTAGATGAGGCTTCAGTTTTTGGAGCTCTGTAGTAATGTTCTCATTCTTTAAAAAAGGCGGTGGTATTTTGTTTGGTTTTGTTTTTTTTTTAAAAAGGGTGTTTTTGCATGTGTTGGTAGGGAGGGGATGGGAAAGGAGTGTTACAGTACTGGGAAGCAACCCCACCCCCCTGACCTCCATCCAAGAAACCAACTTATTGCAATGGGAATATGGGGCTTTCATGCTGGTCACTTCGAGCTGTGAGACTTATAGAAATTATGCTTGGGAGTGTGTCATGTCCAGTGTGTGGAAGGAAGGTGGGTGCCTGCAGGGACAGGCTGCAGGATTAATTACCCACCTTACCCTCTGGTAAAAAAGAAATGGGCTGACTGTGTGACTTGGGGAGGAGAAAACTAGCAGCTACATCTCTTCTTCAAGGAGAGAATGATGTCATGTCCACCACTTTTGAGGAACCACGGTTGTTGGTGTTTGTTTTGGCTAAATAGTAATTTTTTTTATTCTGTATAATTTCTGTTTCAGGAAGTCCTACATGGCTGCTTCAGAAAGTAGTCACATCAACAGTTTCAGCTTGGGATTTCAGCTTGTTCCAGGGCATGTTCCCCAAAATCTAGCTTCTTTTAAAGTCTTTTGCATAGAAAATAGTTTGCTGGGACAAACTTCTATTGCCGGTCATGGACCAGGTGTGCAAAAGGCTGGTTTTAAATAATCTCTCTGAAAATGGACTCACATCCACTCCTTCAGTGACATTGCTTGAATTTTAAGAAGTCTTTGCTTGCTTTTAGGCAGGACTCAAACAGAGCTGATGGCTTCTTGGTGTCAGAGTGGGCAATAGGGCACAGGCAGTATGACCTGGTACCACGCTAGTAGCTTCAGTGAGAAAGTCAAGAAGAAAAGGCAGCAAAAATCAAGTTTCCAGTATAGCAACAAGGATTAGCTCAGCCAGAATGGGTGGTGTTGCTGCCTGTGTGGTCTTCCCCAGCAGGATGTCACCTGGTGGTATCTTGTAGCCTGGAACCTCGCAGGCAGGTGTTGCACCAGGTCTCACCACACCACATTCAGCTTTTTGCTCCAGGCTGCTATGCTTGCCACAGGCAAGTTTTCCTGCAGCAACAGGCAGAGCTCAGCAGATGGTGCAAATGGTGTAACATGAAGAGTGGGTGACTCTGGCTTGGTAACCTCTCATTTCTCCATGCACCTTCTCCATGGCCCTGGTGGGTGTAACTGTACTGCAATGGGGCACAAATTCTGGGCAGCTGGTAGGAAAACTGAGCTTTTGCAGGGAATTTTCTGTTGCAGAAGGGAGCAGGATGTTGTTTTCTTATTGTCTTCTCTGCACATTTTCAGAAAGAAAAAAAAAAAAAAGAAAAGGTGTAAAAGTGGCATCCTGAGTTTTCTGGTCCCAGGCTCATATTGTTTGGCAAAGAAACTAGAGCTGGTTGTCTTTCTCACTTGGGTCCCAGACTGACTTGCTGAGAAGGTGAACGGGCTCATCCTTGGAGAGTCTGTTGCTGCAGAGGTTGGTCCATGCATGTGGTGTGAGAGCTGAGTGTCCTCAGCAGGAGACACTGCGGAAGCAGAACGGAGCATCAACCAGCTGGTCTCTGCCTCGTGCTCCTGGGCGGTGTGAGGTGAGTCGATGCACTCAGACTCCTGCTTTTCCATGTCTTGATGCCAGGTTTGAGCCCTTGTGGTACAATGGAGAGAGATGCTGGGCACTCTGCTGAGCGGTATCATCACCCACAAACCGGAGGGAATCCAGTTCATGCGTCACAAGCATCCTCAGGTTCCCTTTCACTTGCTACTGAGTGCTTGACTGTGTAGGCATCATAAAGCTCATAAAGTTGCATTCATAAAGTGAATGCAACTGTGGAAGAAAAGAAAGAAAAAAGAAAAAATAAAATAAACAGATTTATGAAGAGCAATAAAAAGCATCTCTAGTCAGAAAAGTCAAGAGAACAGTAAGAGAAGTGGGTGGGGACAGGAGGATATTAAATGGAACTGGAAAGATCCTTATGTCTTTGTCCATCCTTTACCCTTCACCTAACTTGGCAATGAAATGGACTCGTGATATTTCAAAAAGAGGATCCTAGATGACAAAGGACAGAAGAAAGGGAAGTTTCCTTCACTTGTGTTCTGGTCCCAGGAGTGTGGGGGTCTCTCGCCAAGTGCAGGGAAAGGAGGATGGAGCTGCAGCCTTGGGCAGTGGGAGGAGGAGTGTGGATGGTGGTGATTGGGATGGCTTTCATCAGCTGCAACGGTGAGTAAATGCTTCAGTGTGTGAGAGTAAAAATTAGAGTATTAGGAGGGTAGGGAAAATCTTTTTAGCTACATTGTGTTAATTTTTTAAAAATGCTGCTCTGGCATGTTAACTTACAAAGCAGTCTTTGTGGAGCTGGAACATTAATTCTTCTAGAATTGAATAATGTGTTGGGGTTGTTCTGCTAGCATGGTCCTGGGAAGAGGAGCTATGAGACCAGGTGTCAGCACACACATGGTTTCCCTTGGTCTCTCCTGAGCTGCTGCCTCTCTAGATGCATTAAGAGAGGTGACACTGGAATCTTTGCTTCAGTTCATACGCCCATGAGGCACATGTGCCACTCCCAGGGTACAGATGACACTGACACCAGCATAGGAAGGTTTTGGGAAACAGGAGAAAGGTGCTTCAACAAGTTGTATAAGGAAGCACAGAATTGCTCCTGGGATGTGGAAAAAGGGGTCGAAGTATGTTCCCCATTTCATCACCAAAAAAAACCAAACCAAAACAAACCAACCAGCTTTGCAGATATCTGGATCTGCCTCTTGAGCCTCTTAGTGTGAGTGAAGGCAGCTGAACACAACCCGTGCTTGGGGAGGAGGGGAAAGGGGGAGCAGGATAAGGGGGCATAGGTAAAGCTGAGCCCGGTCCAGCTAAATTCAGGTGATTTGGTGCTTACAAGAGGCACTTCCCAGAGGAGCTGTGGGCAGACAGCTGGAGAGGCTGGAAGAATGTGCTGGCTACCACAAAATCTGCCTCCTCTTCTCCTGTGCCCATTGGAGTGCTCAGCAGGGTGTTTCTCTGGGTGAAGCAGGTGGGGGCCAAGAGATCTAGCTCAGATCTGGGGGTCTCTAAGGCTAAAGCGCAAAGCTTGGGTTTAGTCCACCATTCCTGGTCCAGGTCCAGTGCTTCAGAGCAGAGCCTAAAAGGCTCCTGCCTACATGGCCCTTCAGTGCCACCAGAGCAGCTGGTGCTGGCAGGTTGGGAAGGAAGATGCTCAACTGCTTCAGAAAATGGGCCATAATATGAGAGTTCAACATTTTGTCTGTTATCACACCTTACAGATAACACAAATCCCTCTGATCATCATCTAATCTCTAATGTGACCCTTCAGGTTTTTACCTGGTTCAGCTATATTTCCCTTTGGTGGGAGAATTCATGTTGTTTGTCTGGAAGACTATAGCCCAGTTTAGGAAGTGTCACTGGGAGTAAGTACATCTTTTAAAAACATTCTTTTGGGGATTTTTATTTTTCTGAGTTTCCCCCATTCCTTGCAATCAGCTCTTGTTGAAATTGGTCACATACAGAGTGCAGCTGCTCCACAGGGAATCAGTGGATGCCAGCAGCTATTCCATGGCACTCAGCAATGCAAGACAACATGGGGGAGATGTTTAAACAAAATTGTGTCCAGATGAATACCCTGGATAGCAAACATACTTGAACTTGAGTGCACCAAAACCCTTGAGGCTATTTCTGAGCACTGTTCTAAATAGCTCCCACCCTTCTGAAGTTTTTATCAGTGGGAGCCTGTGAAAAGAGCAAGAAGAGAGATGGAAAAGCTTTAAAAATGCTCGAGGAGTTGTTTGCCTGGGATGTGAGATGTGAAGAAGAGAGCTGTGCCTGCCCTCTCAGCTGGTAAAGGAAAACCAAAGCTCCCTGTCAGAAACAATCTTCCAGGAGGCTCACCCCAGCAGCGGCCTCAGCTGTCCCATGGACACAGCTCCTCCTCCCACCCTTCCTTCCATATAGAAGGTAGAAGTCAACACTGCCAGTGGGGTTGTCAGAGCATCCTGTGTCACTGGGGGGAGGCCCCTGCTCTTTGACTCATCATGTGCAAGTGTGAGCAGAAAGCCAAGATGCAGGATCAGGCTGTGAAGGCTGGGGTGAGAGAGCAGGAGCAAAAGGTGCTCCTAAAGGCCTTGCAAGGACTGAAGCTGTGATGCTGCCACCAGGAGCAGGATTTGTGCCTCTCCATACCAAGAAGGAATTGAGAACTGGCAAGTGTCCAGAGAGAAACAATAAAAATAGCTGTGAAGTCAAAGCAACTGTTGACTTCCTTACGGTCAGTGAGGTGGGGACAGGCCCTGGTTTGGCTGGCTGTGGTCCACAGCACATCTAAGAGGTGCCCACATGCTGTCTTCCACAAACTAGTGATTCCTATCTGCCTAAGGATGTTCTCTTCTGCTGCTTTCTTATTTCTTCTCTTCAACTGTTGTTCCCTGCAGCCTTCCTGGATCTGTCTGGTGTCCATGAGATCAAGGGCACATGGATGGCATCCACCACTTTACCATGTACCTACATGCCCTCAGAAGGTTTCACACAGCAAACGCTCACCTGGAGCATAGAGAGGGACTATAGCATCTCTACCATCTTCCGGAGGGATGAGTCTGGTGACCATATCTTGTTGTCCCAGTTCCGAGACCGGGTCAGCGTCCCAAAGCACAGCCCAGGGGACATCTCACTTCTGATCGAGAACCTCGAAATCCCTGACAGTGGACACTACATCTGCCAAGTCATCTGGAGATCTATAAACAACAGCTTGATAACAAAGGATGTGACCACTATGCTTAAAGTTGTCAAAGGTAAATCCCTGCTCTTGTGTAGCTAGCCTAACCCACAGAGCATGTAGGAGCAGCAGCTGGTGGGAACAGGTTTTCACACCATAATCCTGGCTGGGTGTTGAGGCACTCTCCTACTTTGCTGTGTTAGCCCTTCTCCGTCGGTGGAGATGTAGGAATGGATGGGGGCAGGTGGGTCACCTTGATCTGGAACACTCCAAGGACCACTTGAACCTGAGGTGCTTGAGATGACATCCAGATCTGGTTTTGGCTGCAGGTAGCCAGCATCTCTGTAGCTAGTGGGACCGCACGTGGGTGTTGTACTGGCCAATGCTGCCGTATCCCCTCCCCAGCATCCTCAGTCTCTCTGCAAGGGGGGCACCCACCAAGCAGAGCGGGACTTGCATGACAGGGCAGGTGTAAATATGGTGTCATAGCTGGTGTAAACCTGGCTTTGGGCACATGTGAGATGAGCTGGACCTGTGCAGAGGTGAGGAGACAGCGCTGCCTCTCCTCCTCCCAGGAGAGCCCCAAATGCCAAGCAACAACTGGGGTGAGGGGGCCCTTCCCCAGCACAGCTTTGTCTTCCAGTTGCAGTGACCAAGCCTGTCGTCAGGGCGGGCGAGCTGG
Source organism: Apus apus (assembly GCF_020740795.1). Taxonomy (NCBI): domain Eukaryota; kingdom Metazoa; phylum Chordata; class Aves; order Apodiformes; family Apodidae; genus Apus; species Apus apus. The sequence goes on from NC_067293.1 coordinate 20,419,544, forward strand.
GGCTGGTGGTGCCAGCGGGAGCCAGGACCAGCCTGACCTGTGTGGCCAGTGGGTCCCCGCCGATCCGCTACCGCTGGTTCCGGGGCAGCCCAGGGGGGACAGCCCAGCCCCTGGGCAGCCAGGCCGAGCTGGCCTGGGCCCACCTGCTGCCCTCGGACGCTGGGACCTACTTCTGCCAGGCAGAGAACAGGGTCGGGGCGGCGCAGCGCAGCGACACCGTCCAGCTGGTGGTCACAGGTGAGTCCCTAGAGCCTCCAGCTCCTCATCGCCGCTGGATCAGGCTGATGGGGGAGTTTCCTCTTTCATAGCAGAATCAGCCTTATAATTTTAATTGTCTCTTGGCTGCCACCCAGAGAGGAAACCAAAGGGGCTGGTGTCCTCCCTGCAGTGGAGTGACTGGTCATGGCAGAGGGCAGGAAAATGTCCCCAAGTCCCTCTGGGACCAGGATGGCTCCTGCCCTTGCTGTGTCTTGCTCCTACCTTGCCCATACTGCAGACAGGGCATGGGGACACAGTCTGATGACCAGTCTTTTCCACAGAGTTCCCAGCCACACAGCAGCCCAGCCCTGGGGCTGGCTGGCACAGCAGACCCCCCCTTGCTCCTCGAGGCAAGGAGCCCCAGCAAGTGCCCACAGGTCGATGCTCTGGGCTGCAGGGGAAGGGTTGCTGGGACAAATCTACCTGACATTCCTTCCAGGCTGCAGGTCCTCTTTGCAGATGGGATGGAAATGGTCCACCCTGTCCCCCTGTGTGGGCAGCTGGGTTGGAGCCTCCCTGGTACAGCAGCAGAGACAGAACTTGTGGGACCATGACCTGAGAAACCAGGGGCTGGCACAGCCTCCACAGGGGCTCACCTGAGGCAAGAAAACCAGCTTGGGGGCTTGCCAATGGCAAACCAGACCAGCCAGGGAGTCACTGTGGGGGAAATAAAGTGAAGAAGGTCCTGTGGGAACCTGGATGAGCCCCAGTGAGACAAAGCCAAAGCATTCCCTGGCCATGCAGTACCCAGCCACAAGTGACTGGTGCCTGGAGACCTACTCTGCTGGCCAGGGCTGCTGGGGGGGGTGGGGGAGCCGAGTGCCACAGGCCTCCTGCAAGCCGTGCTCATGGAAAGGGGGCAGGCAGCTTCATAGCAGAAGTGACGCCAGCCGAGGGGGGAAGGGGATCGGTGCCGTCCCACTGCAGCCCCTTCAGCCTCATCAGCCTCATCATCCTTCACCCTTCGGCTTGGCAGGTCTGCCCGCAGCGCCGACAGTCTCCGGGGGGGATGCCGCTCCGGAGGGCCCCCCCATTGCCGCAGGTGAGCCGAGAGTGCTGGGAAACGCAAGACTGGCACTGGCAAGGGCAGGTTGCTGAACGCTGTCTGCAGACCAAACACAGAACGTGGCTGTAGCAGGGAAAAAGCCCTAGCCTGTCAAACATCGCTTTATCATAGAATCGTTTTGGTTGGAAAAGACCCTTAAAACCATCGAGTCCGACCGCTAAAAACCCAGCCGGGTTTTCTCCAGGCAGGAGCTGCCCTTCCGGGCCCCCATCCGCAGACTCCGGAGTGCGATCACTGCCTGAAGTTTGCTTTTTGTTCCTGCCCGAGAGGGGCTGGAAACGCCCCCGCTGACCCAGCCCCTCGGAGCTCCCGCCTCAGGCGGCGGTTGCGGGATCAGCTCGGTCTAACGCACTTTCACAGCCCGGGCTGGGTCCGCCCCGCGGTCACCCTGCAGCTCTCGGGCCCGTCCCCCCTGTCACCCTGCAGCTCTCGGGCCCGTCCCCCCCTGTCACCCGGCCGCTCTCCCCCGCAGGTGCCCCCCGGGCCGCCCCTGCCCTCCTGGCCGCGCTGGGCGCCGCGGTCGGGGCGGTGCTGGTCGCGCTGCTGCTCCGGCGGCGGGACAAGGAGCGGGAGCGACGGGGACGCGACGGGGACGGTGAGTGACGGGGACACGGTGGAGGGCAGCCCCGGTCCGAGGGGACGGGGCGGACTGGCGGGCTCCATCACCCCTCTCTTCCCCCGCTTCTACCCCACCTCTTCCTCCTCCGTCTTCCCCCTCCCCTGCTCCAATCCCAGCCCCAGCTGGTCTCTTCGAGGAAGATCCAGGGTGGGGAGGGCTATTCCTGAAGGTGGGAATATCTGGGGGTAGCTGGGTTTTTTTCTTGTGACACATAAAACATGTTGATGTATATCTTTGATTCTGCTTTTTCTCCAGAACCTCTCTATGAAGTTGCTCTGTGAGTATAATTTTCTCACCCAGGACGTTAAGAAAACTTTGACGGCATCACAATGATGCCTGTTTCCAAAAAGCCTCTTTTTGCTCAGCCAAAGGTTCCTTTGAGTGGCGGGGGGAGGACCTGAGTACCTTGACAGTCCGTTTAGTTTGCAGCACCAGAACGTCACCAGCGCAGGGCAGGAGGTGCCGAGGGGAGGTCTGTTCTATCGTGGGCCGCGATGAGAGAGATTCTGGGTGCTTTGCTCTGCCCTGCAGATGCTCTCTGTAGTAAACTAGTCTCTGGAGTAAATTCCACCATTATTTCACATCACAAAGGACAGGAATTCTCAACTCTTCCCTTGACATAAGTTCCTTTGATACACGCCTTTCTCTTTAGGGAACACATCCTAGTGCTTACCCAAGGATTACTGGGTGCAATTCCTCTTTGTTTACAGTTACACAAATGTATCTTCTACCTTGTCCTAATTTCAGCCTTTAATCCCTTCATAATATTTTCCCCTTCAGGGACATGCCTGAGCCATCTGTAGCCTCACACGATGCCATTTTTCCCAATTACCACTGGTAGTTACTTTCTAAAGGCTAGACAATCTGCTGGTAACATTTGAGTATAATATGATAATGTCATGAGATTTTATGGTATCAATGTTAACTATGAATTTTTGTGTAACTGCTTATTGTTTCTTTTTGTTACTTATCTGTACTTATTTGTTACTTTATTTGTGTTATTTGTTACTTCTTATTTGTTTCTTTTTGTTATTTTCTAGTGTCTTTCAGAGCCTCCCAGACCTTCACTATATTAATGTAAATGTTGCTGTTCCACATACTTAGTGCTAGATCTTGTCTTTGACAAAGATGTAAATCTAATTATTTCTGAATTCTGATTTTGTTGTCCCTTTCAACAATGTCTCTGTTGTTGCAGCCACAGCACTACAGATGACACAAGGCTGGAAAGTGATGTGGAAGTCCCTGTTAAGAGCCTGCACAGGGAGACAAAGACTGAAACACCTAATGACACGTCTACCATGAAAGACAACAGCCACCACAGCGTGTACAGCCAGAAAAGTCCTGAGTATGAGAACCTTGTGAATGCAATGGAACAGGAATATGAAATAGAAACAATGTAGTAGAGTACCAGATTTTTCACATGAGCAGCCATGCAGGGCTGCAGATACTGAGTGAACTTTACTAAAGGAAACTCTTCTTCCTGTTTGCCTTCTGCCCTGATCAATACAGCAGCCTCACTCTTTTCTGCATAACCTCCTTGTCAGTCTGGCAAATGAGGCCCTGCCCATTGGTGCAGGCCACTCAGCCAAGTGGTTGTCTACCTACTTTCACAGAGCAAATCATTCCTGAGCAGCCTGAAAGACCAAGGTGAGGGCAAGTGGATCTGAAGGAGCAGGAACACGGATGCTTTTAGCCTGCAAACCAAGATGTAGCTGGTGCAATGCTGCTGGCCAATGACAGCAACAAGGTGCACCTACAAGTGCATGGTCCCCTGTTGAGACATCCCAGACTGTGAGGAGCCAGGGGCTGTGCTGGAAGTGGACTTTACAGCTCAGTGAATACTGGTGGTACATCCTGCTTGCCCTTGAGGTTTTTTTGTTGCAGCAAGATAAAGGGACCGTGGGGGGAGGGGGCAGGGGTGGCCTGGGAGTGTGATTTTTGCTGCCAGACTGGAGTTCATTGATAGGGGAAGAGGGAATGTGCCTGTAGGTGATGAGCCTCTAACTACCACCCTCTAGTTTCCTCCTGGAAAAGTAGAACTGGTGCTGAAGGAAATGTTAGTAGGTTCTTTTTACAGTGTGGGGGCCACAGGCATAATAAAATAGAGGGAAATTTGAGGCATTTGGAGTAATGACTGAGCAAGGGACTGAGTCAATCTGTCTGGTTACATCAGATATATTAATTTTTTGACCTATGTTATTATGGAGATGCTCTGAGTACTCGTGTATACTGTGTCTTGAAAAGTGCTTGACTAGTGCAATGTATTTTCTTTTCCAGCACAAATACAAAAGGCTTCAAAGGATCTTGTTGCATGTGAATTCTGACTTCCTTGGTATTTCACCATCAGTGCTTTCATTTTTCTGTTGCTTGTAAATTTATGCTTTTTCTCAGCCTTCTGGTTTAATTCTGCAGAACAGGCAGGGGTAGAGTCATGGCCATGGTTTGACTTGGAAGTTTGGCTTGAGTTTCCCTTTAAAGAGGAGAGGACAGGAGGAAGGCATCCAGTCAGCCCACATCAGACTCCTCACAAGAATCCACCTCACCACAGCCCCCTGGGCTGGTTGTCAAGGTCTTGGTGCTGCCTCCACATGCAAAGTCACAAACCTGCAGCCACCTCCTGCTGCAGTGACAGCCCAGTAAGACACAGGACACCAAACAGTGACAACATCAGGCTGAGGCCTGGAGTCAGTGGAAAAACCCTCATTTCAGTGCCTTGGTTAGAAGCATCACTGCTTGAGCTGGGCACGTTTAAGGCTGAAGTTTTGCCATTAGTACTTTTCTTCCAGATGCTTCAGCTAGTTCTAGTTTATTTAGGAACTGATCCCTCACAGCAGGCTGTAATGTGTTAAGGTACCAACTTGCTGTCAGAGGTTGGAAGAACTCTGAGGATGTCTCAAAAGTAGCAGGGCTGTGTGCTCAGCTGGTCCTGCCCTCAGCTGCAGAGTGTTGCCTGCAATAGGAGCTGTTGCTCAACAGCCTGGTTTCCTTCCTCATTGTTAATCATTTGCACCTTACATGTACTGGTGGTGCTGAGGTGCTGCTTCCCGGCTCTGTCCTGGCTGCCAGATGCCTCCAGGCAGTGTCCCTCTGTCCTAGGGCTTAGCAGGGAGTGGGGATGTCACCTGGCTTTAGCAAAAGCAAATGTGTAGGGAGAGTGATGGGCTTTTATTAAAAGGGTCAGCACAGCCAGGGGGAGCATGGGGAAGCAGATGAGCCTTGAGGCACAAAAGCTATCCCTCTTGGCACTGACCTGGGCCTGCATGGCTTTTGTCTCCACTGCCTGGCTCATCCCTTCCCAGGACAGCAGCCTAATAGCAGGTTCATGTAGCTTTTTTGTGGCTTAGCACTGGGAAGAAAAGCCTCGCTTTTACCTTTAGTGCTCTGAATTTCAATGAAACTTTTTTTCAGGATGTGGGGTGGTTACCAGGCAAGATCAGAGAAAAGTCTCCTGCCTGTGGTAGGAAGGTTTCATAAACACAGCAATGGCCATGCAGGGATGCAGTGCCAGGCTGCTGCATTTCCTGGGGAAGCAGGCAGAGGCAGGCAGAGGCTGGCAGCACTGCCTGTCCTGGCACTGCTTGTCCTTGTGCTGCCTGTCCCACTCTGAGCACTGGTCTCTGAACTCATGCACTGGTGCTGTCCCCTCAGACCTGGCAGCTCCCCTGTCCCGACTGGAGAGGAGCAGAGCTGCACCCTGGCTGAGGAAGATCAGTACAGGGACTATCTGAAATGCACGTGAGGGCCTCTGGTGCTTTGCAGCCAGGGAGAGGGAATTCATCCCACGGACACTCCCAGGGGTCAGGGCAGCAGCAGCCGGTGTCAGTAGTCCCAGGGGCTGCAGAACAAAAGCAATGAGGGAAGGGAGAGCTGCAGGCCTGCTCACACAGGGCAGAAGTGTGTGGTGCAAGGTTGGTGCTGCATGGGAAGGGAACTGAAAACTTCTCAGTTTCCCCATCCTCACCTCAGCACATCCAGGCCCAAAACACAGGACATGGCATTCTCTTCCCCCCAACAAGTGCCATCCTAATTCATTTTCAATCAACCTAGTGTTTTATGCAAGATTTCCAGCCATGATGAGCTCCCAGCTCCAAGTTCTGTCACTGACTATCATAACAGTGACATGACTTCTTGAACATTTGATTCCTCCAAGCACTGACCTGCTCTGAGGAAATCCTCAGAAGACCTGAAGCCTGGGAGAAGCTGCAGAGGAAGAAGGCAACAGGAGTTAAGATGGGGATAGCAGATGCCCCAGCTGGAGCAGACAGGATGCACCTCTTGTCATTGCCTCCAGTTTGGGCAGCAAAATGGTTTTGGTCACAAGCAGCAAAACAGTGGAAACACAAAAAGCCTCTCTCCAATGCTGTTGTTTCTCCCTGTGGAGCAAGTGTGGGATTATTTTATTTTTTTATTTATACTTTTTGCATGTTTGGTACCTGTTGGAAACTGAACATTCTTCTGAAAGTCACAGAGAGCTTTCCTGTGTTGTATCACCATCAAAAAAGATAACTTCTCCTTTCCTTGTGCTGGTCCCTCACGGGGTGACACGACTCATCCACTGGGTGCCAGCAGCGAAGGGAAACCTCAGCTTCCGCTCTGAAGCTACACAGCCTCCAAAGCCCTGCTATTTCTAGTGGCCAGCACAATGTCATGAGACTTGCAGCTCCCCTTGCTTCAGAGCAACGGAAGCACATGTACAGTGGAGGGGCCCTGCTGCATTTTACACTTGCTGGGTTTGCCCTGGCCTTAGATCCCTTCTGGACTTGCCGTTCCCAACAGGGAGGGAGAGGAAGTCTCAGAGAAATTTGTCCCACCATAATTTGGTAATTGATCTTCTGAGAGAGGAAGGGGTTATCTTTCTTCTCCTTCCCCCCAATCACCTATAAAGAACTGGGGCAGGGGGGGTTATTTAAAAAGCAGAGGGGTAAACTCAACTGAAAGGAAAAACTGGAAATGCATGAGAAAACAGTGATGGAGAGGATAAATTAACACTTGTCTAGCCGTGGTGCAGAAGAGTTTAGGTTTGTTGAACCCCTGAGGTTTGGGATGGCAGAAAGGGTTGGGGTTGACACAGCTCCCTCCTACATTAAGGATCCACAGGGGACAAAACAAACTCTGAAATAATAGAGTTTGTTCTCTTTTGAAGCTGACCTCAGTGATAAATATCAGTGTGATGTTTGTGAGTCATGAGTAGGTGCTTGAGAGAGACCATGGGAGCGTGAGTCATAAGGAGTAGAACCATGTTTGTCCAGAAAGGCACAATAACCCCCACAGATCAGACCTATTCAAAAAGCAGAACACAATTTGCTTAGGCAAGGATATACATTCCTTGGTCCTAGCTTTGTACAAACCCCAACTTCTTCAAAAAATATTTAGCAAGAAATAGTTGCAACAAAACCCCCAAAAGCTTAGTAGTACAGTTTATGGATATTCTTAAATATTGAAAAAATTGCTGCTGGTGGTGGTGATGGTCCTAGAGCAAGTCAGTAGGGTCTTGGTATTTTTCTTTGTTTCTGAGTTTTCAACATTAAATGCTTTCAGAGACTTTGATTTGTCCAACTGGGCCGGGCACTCCCCCACCCAGAGATATCTCAAGCTGCAGATCTGATACGCTACAAGTAAGTTATTAAAAATGCTTGCCAGTCATTAGATCTTTAAGTGGGATGATTTCGAGGGAATTACTTGAACTAAAGAGCAGAAATGCAAGAAAAGCAGTAGGCAACCTCGCTGCAAGTGCTGACTAGGAATAACTATCTGAAAACAAGGTGGCTTCTCCAAACAAGGCTTCAAGAAGAAGCAATGGACTCCATGGCCTAATTTTAAAACAGATTGAGCAAACATGCATTTTTCACTGGCTAATGGGATACAGGGGAGTTAATCAGCAGCCTCATTAATTTGTACTCCAATTTCCAATTTAAAAAAAGAAAAATTCCTACATGTCCAAAGAAAAGATTCTGTTATATGGTAATGCTGACCTTACCCACAGTGTTGTGATTGCAGTTGCCAGAATTCTTGTTACCTGAGCAGGTAATTAACTAACAGCTGGCTAGTTAATGCTGTGGAGGAAAATAGCATTGCCTTTAGCTGCCAAGAATAAGGAGCCAGGGCCAAGTTCTCTGCTTCCACAATGAAGATGAGCTGCACCAGCAGTGTTTCTGTGCAGGCTTGCGGTGAGGAGGACTACCCAGACAGGCACTTCTGAAGTTGGGCTGGGAGGGAAACCTGGCATCACACGGCAAGAGTCCAGCACTCAGAGATGGTGGGACAGGATGCTCAACACCTCACTGGGCTTTTGGAGAGGAGCAGGATCCCACCAGGAAGGCTTCTGCTTGAGGAGGAGGAAGGAGCTGGTGCCCTCGTCACGTTGCTCAGCAGGTGCCTCACTTGGGGTATTTGACAAACTGACACTCTGCAACACTGAGTGTCGAACTCAGCTTGTCAAATACACGCAGTGCTGCACTGCAGCTCTCACTGGGCATCCAGGGCTCCTGGCTGGAGTGCCATCCTGGGCAAATGGAGACAGAAAGAAAGCTGCTGTTAACCTCAGAGGCTTTTTCTAGTTAGCAAACCCCACCTTCATCCCTCCTGTATTTTCCCCTCCAATGCTTTTCTTTGAGTGGGAACCACATGAGCAGACACAGCCTTCTGCTGGATAAAGTGTCCACCCAGTTAATTCAAAGACTGAAGGACTGTGGAGCTGAAAATGATGCTGAGAGCTGCAGACTGACCTTCTGTCTTAGACATATGGCCACACTAGTAGCTTGAAATATTGACAAAGTGTCCATGCAAGCACTCTGCCATGCTATTCAGGTACAACATCAGGAAGATCAAAGTCCCTCTAGACACACAATGTCTAGACAAAGACCCAGGGAATGGATCATGGGAGAGCAATTTTGCATTGGATACAGATAAGGGCATAATAATCTCACAGGCTTTTCACAGCTTTCATTTTTAACCTCCTAAATTTAAACAACTTATTCCGGCTTCTCACAGTTAATATCTTCTACTTGGGTCCCTGCTGTAATTTGGCTTTCAAGTGGTCATGCCACCCAGGTGTCCTTGTATCACAAGGTACTTCAGCCAAGTGCATCATTCTATATGTGTGACTATCTCAGTTGTAACCTGTCTGACAGATCCCAAAGAACACGGGACAGGGCCTCTGTATTTAACACAGGTTGGTGGCTCCATGCCTGCCAGAACCCAAATTTATATTGGCAGAAACAGGCTCAGGAGGTTGCACTGCAGGGCAGAATTGCCGTAAGGGCCACGATGCTACATGAAAACCAAACTGCCATGCAGGGAAACAATTCACTTCTTTGGGACTGAAGTGAAACTTGCCCTTCTGCTGTCAAACTAACCCCCTCCTGCTTCACTTCCAGCACAAAGAAAAAGCCTCTCCTGCAATAAATGGAGCTCTCCACCCCCCATGCTCTGACATAATACAGCCTTTAACACACAAGAAACACACACACTCTTCCTTTGCACGAAGACCAAAACATGCTGTTGGTCCCCCCTATTCTTTTATCAAGAGTGAGCATTACATGCAGAAATGCAGTTGAAGAAAATTAAGTAACTAAATATACACAGGAGAAGATATTGCCAAGTATTACTGTGCTCTGCATCCTTCCTGGATGTTGATCGTCCAGAATTTCAGTCTAAAAACAGATTTTAAATTCTGATAACGTGCAACTCTCCTGGAAAAATTCACAATGGTTCCTAAACCCATTCTGTGTGACACTATTTAAATATCATTCATAGTCTCTGCAGGCCAGGCCCAGGCACAGCCAAGTTTTAAACCATGATGCTTTTAGTTTCTTTCCCAGTTCCCTGATTTTGATTTCACATGACCAGCAGCACCAGATTGAGAAAGCAGCTGCATTACTTTTAGTATCAAAATGGGTTTGTTAATTATATTTTTGAAGGCAAACCACTGAAGACATAAAAGTAGAATTTAGCTGAAGTATATTAACAGCATCATACAGTGGGCAATTTATTAACCCTTTTCTAACTTCTGGGACTCTATTTTATTCAGATGATCATAGGAGCCTATCTAATATTGCACACATAGAAATATACCCAGAAAGGACAAGTTTCCTCTTGTGAAAGCAGAAAATAAAAAATGGTTATGTCAAATACATATTCTTTATACATGCTCCAAAACCAGCAGAGAGTGAAAAAAGATTAAACAGCAAGGGGACAGTTACAGCTTTAAAGATAAAATCAGTTTCTAGACTGGGTGGCTACAAAGGCTTTGCAATGCTTACCTTCCCCCTGCCCTCCAATGAGCCCTTTGGTGACATGTAGATAGGGAACAGTTCTTTGTTCTGGCTCCTAATTCAGAATGAATTTCAACCATGGTAGATAAAAAAAGTATGTTGAAATGGATAAAAGCAGCACGTGTGTTTTATGAGCATTAGAAAACAGCCTTAACAGGCTGATTGAAGATCAGCCTGGCAAAAGATTTACTGGTTCAAGCACAATTAAAATGGATTTCTGTGATCCCTCTGAAGGTCTTGTACCACTGTAGTGATGCTGTCTGCAGCAGGCAGGCACTAGCACTGGGAGAGGGGTGCCAAGCTGCCTTGGGGGACCTGCGCCTTCCCAGCATTTTGTCACCATTGTGCAAATGTTTTCATGTAGCCAAGGGTCTGGGTTAACTTTTCTTAATCCAAATACTCTGATTTGTGGATTTTAGCAACAGACTGGTCATAGACACCTGTGTCCTTGCCTCAAGTCTGTCTGTTGGTGAGATGGTCAAATCCCTTCCATGTGGAACGCTGGTGTATCATGAAAAATAAAAGGGTTTTTTAACAAGCTCTGAATGGTTTGGATAGTTGTTGCTGATGTTAATAAAGCAGGGATATGCTGTCTCTTCCTGATAATGATATTCTGTGAGAGTTAGACACTGCACATTAGAGCACAGGGGTAAAAGAAAAGGACTCTCCACCAAATCAGTGTATGATGGGGAGGCCACACTAAAGAAAGCCTGAGCAGGCTTTTCAGCAGGTACCAGTGCCCAGCCTTCCCTCAACTTCAGTGCTGATTTCTAACCATGGAAGATCTGGCCTTGAGAGGGGTGGGGAGAGGAAAGAAGAAGACAGCACTGCTTCTGCAGTTGCAGCTTAAAATAATTCCTCCATGTGGCTTTGTGAGGGGAACAACAGTCACTTGAAATCCTGCTGTGAGCAACAGATAAGAAGAGGGCACACCGTGGAGATACTTCTATCAGCAGATGGGAATGGAGCTTGCTACCCCACCCGGCCATGATTATATCTGATCTGAATGGATTTGTCATTGTCAGAGTTTCTGGTTTCAAGGTGAAGAGGGTATTTCCAAGTAGAAACTCAGTGTTATAAAACAGTCTGAGCAATCAACTGCGTGCTCTGAGGGGAAAACAGAGCTCTTTCTGCATTCTTCAGTCAGTCCCTTATCGAAGTCACAAAATGCCCCCCTCCAAGCCACGTGTCACCTCTCAGGTATTTTTACAGGGCTGTTGGACTGCTCTGCAACTTGTGACAAAAATGAACAAAATGAACAAAACAGTAAAATTATTGGAGAGATTTGACTCTAAACCTAATTACAGCATGCATAAAAGTGTGCCTGCATGGTCTTCACATGCCAAGCAGCAGTGCTCCAAAACAGAGGCTGGACCCCAGATTTCGCAGAATTTGAACAGGAAGCCAGGCCATCTCTATTTTCTATGTACTGAAACCCAGATGGTAGCCTGGATTGAAAGCAAGAATCCCCACAGATCTGTGAGCACAGGGTCTGTTTAAACCCTGGCCATCAGTAACCTTGAGGTGTGCTTCTCCTGGGAGCTGGAAGCCTTTGGTATAACAAAGTCAGACTCACATGAGGCTCTGCTCGTGGCAGGCAGCCAGAGAACATCTTCCTGTGCTCCCACCCCTGCAGCTGACACTGGGATGTTAATAAAGCTGGGAGCTTTGCCTGACAAATGTCAGAATATTTGGCTCAGTAAGGTCAACCTCAGCTATCAGGCAGGCTTCAGCAAAGCCCAAAGGCCTTGCTTTATCACAGGCAAGCTGGGCCATACACCCCAGCATAGCTGTCTGTAGCACATCTGCTGACTTGGATGAGACAGTTAACAATACCAAAACAGAGCAAGAGGCCAAATGGTGCAGCCAGATAATTAATAACTCCTACTCGTTAGCTGTCAGGAGCCCAAGCAGCTCTGTGGATGCCAGCTCTGCTTCAGGGGCAACTTCAGGCTAAGGAGCTATTGCTGCTGCCAAGGCCATGCTCTGCTTTCTGAGAGGGCTGATGTGGGCGAACGGGCTATCTCAGCAGCATTCAAACCACTTGCTTCCCAGCACAAGCTGCGCAACAGCCTGTGTGACACCTTTGTCCCTGCACTCCTTAAAACCAGGAGGTGATGCCCTCTGGCTCTAGAGTGACTGAGAGTTCCCTTGCCACCTCACCTTGGGCTTCTAGTTGTCTTTGGGCTACAGTTTACCAGGCGGTGTGGTGAGCAGCTGCTCCATCCTCAGGAAAGCTCCTGGAAACCACGATCCTGCACGTACAGCAGTTGTCCCAGCTTCAGAGAGAATCCAAGTGAGAGAAAGCCGAAAGTGCTCCAGGGAGGACTGTCCCTGAGTAACTGTGGGAAGAAACAAAAACAGCCACATGTTCCCAGCACTGCCATCTGTGCAGCCCCCCCCCATCCCAACAACCCTGAAGCCCTCTGGACACTGATTTTTTTTCATTGCTTTTGTCATAAGACTAAAAGCCACCCCTCTGGGCTCAGCCCAAGCTGGATGTCCCCTCTGCCTAGCCCTGCTTTGTGATAAACTTCTACTCCATCTTGTCCTACCAGTCTCAGCTTACCCATCAAATTCACTCCAAAATGCGAAAAAAATAATTCCTCCCATCCTGACACAGAGGTTCAGGTCCCAAATCCTGGGCAGACTTTCCAAGAGCGCCCAGGAGAAAACCTGCTCTGGGAGGACCCACAAGTCAGGCCAGCCCTGCTGGACAAAGCTGTGGGAGCAGGTAGACCTGGTGGCAGATGTGCCAGAATGCTGAAACCATCACCTCACAGCTCGTCCAAAAGCCCCCAGCAAGGGCCCAATAAACCCCCCAATACCTGGAGGCTACTGGCCACACATCCTCCCACAGCTCCCCGCCCCTGCCCCACCACACCAGACTCTGTCCCCAAAGCTGCTCCCACCCCAAGCCCAAGGGGAGGGAAGGGGGTGCACTGAACCTTTTTTCTGCCATGCTGGAGCCATCGTGACAGCGTGAAAAGGAGCTGGAGAACACAGTGGCACTGGCTGGGGCACTGGCACTCTCTGGTAAAACCCTCCTTCATCCCACAACTTCCCCTGCTCTGTGTGTGCTGTCTCATCTATGACTAATTTAGATAAAAATCTCCCTCCCACCAGCAACTCATCTGCAGCGTGTGCGTGCGAGCCAGGGGCAGCAGGCTCCCATGCAGCCGAGCACACGTCGCTGTTGGAATTAAGGGTAACTCATCCTCAACGATGAATCTCAGTCCCTGGTTGGGATCAGCAGTGTTTCCATCCCCTCACCCACCCTCACCAAAGCACGCCCGTCCAAAGCCACTGCACTGTGCCTGAAGGGAGGTACCAAAAAGCTCTTCTGGCTCAGGCAGGTGAGGGGACACAGCCCAAATCCAAGCTAGCTTTGGTCCTCCCAAAGCTCAAGCTGGGGTGGGAGGGCAGCCCTCTGCATTGCCAGGAACACAGACACCCGGAGGGCTGGTGTCCCAGCCCCTGTGGTCCCCTGGGACCCCCTGGAGGAGACATGGGATGTCATGCCTGGGGGATTGTTCCTCCCCTGTCCCCAGCCACCCCTTCTGCTGGGCAGGACAGGATTGGGATTGAAACCTACCATGCGGGGCCAGCCTGGCCTGAGGAAGTGGGCTGGCAGTGGGGCCAGCGGGGCGTGGGGCAGCAGCGGGGTCTGTGCAGGAGGAGTGTGGTGGGGGCACAGCCCAGGCACACATCTCGTTTTTGAAGGGGCCGCTCCTCCTTCAAGAGGAAGCTGCAAATGGGGAAGATAAGGCTGAGGTTAGATAACAGGAAATGTCTGGATGTGAGTGACAACACGTCCAAGTTGTGAAAGCAGCGCTCCTCATCCTGCTGCCGGGGTGCAAAGCTCAGGAGCAGGGAAAGAGGCTCCTTCCCTCCACACAGCCCTGTCACCTCAGCAGCCCCGCAGGCCCCTCGCCCTGAGCCGAGGGAGCACAGGTCAGCAGGACAGGCTGCCGGGATGCCGGGCAGTGGCTGCACCGCCTGCCCCAAGCCTGGCCACCCGGCTGTGGAGGAGCTGTGGGGAGGCCATAGTGCAGGGCCATGGAGACAGAGGCCTCCAGAAAGGCTTTGGCTCAGGCAATGGCCCATTCCTCTCCTCTGCACACAGGGATCTCTTACCCCTCCAGCTGCGCACAGACCGCGGAAGCAGGGCTCTGCTTGCGGGGGAGAGCTGACTTTCCCACCCTTGCAGGTGGTTTTGCTCCACAAGGTCTCCCATGGGGCTTCTCTCCCTTTTGGACACAGATGCAGGCAGCAATGCCCCTGCTCCGTGGAAGAGTCAGTGTCCAGCCCTGCTCCTGCCGCTGCCAGCCCCTCAGCACAGCCACCCACGCCACGTCAGTCCCAGGACCTGGAACAGCTCAACACCCGCAGTGCCCGGGCAGAAAAGTGAAGACCAGGGTTGTGTTTAGAGTTATAACCAGAGCAAGTTCCACTGTTTTTCATCTCCCGGACCACCTGTGATACAAGGTGCTTTAGGGCACACCCCTCATCCTCTCAGTGCTATTTTCACCTTACCCATCTGGGCACAAGACCAGCCAATGCAGCTCTGGAAACACAGGGCAAGGAACTGCTTGTGCTCAAGCCAGCAGTACAGCTGGTCATGCAGGAGCCAAACTGATTGAAGCAAAAGCAGGAACTCCAGAGACACATTCCTAGTCTCTCTAGGGCAGTATGATGTAGAGCACATTTTGTAAGGCCAGGACTCATTAAAAATACGTCCCTCTGTGCCTGCATCATCCCAGGCATGTTTGTCATCAGCTAGCCACACCAGGATGACAGAGACTTTGGGATCCTTCTTGTATGACTCTTGCCTTTTGCCCTTCCTTCCCAGTGTTTGCCTCTCAGGTTTTCCTTTCCCAGCCTCCCCACTGCTGCTGGCTCTGCAGCCAAACCACATGGCAGTCCTCTGGTGCTCGCTGCTGGGGCCTGCATTCATCCAGCAGCTTTCAGTTACGTTATCAGCATGCTTGGGCTGCAGCCACATATTTTATTATGTTCCTGTAGCTCTGCCCAAGCCCCTGATCTGGAAAACACTTAGGCCTCCAAGTAACTGCACACTGAGCTCCCTGGGAGTGATCACCAGCTTCTCCTGAGTCTGGACGTGGACACTAGTGAGGTCAACCTTCCTGGTAAAAGCAAAACCTGACCCTTTTGCTCAAGGGTAGTTAGATAATGAGGAATACAGTTACTGTCCAGTTCCTCTTTCATCTGCCTGTGCTTTAAAATATACAATGAAAGAGGAATGGAAAGGCCTGGGTGGTTTGGTTTTATTTTTACTTGGGTTTTAACTAGGGGAAAGAAGTAGAATTGTTCATGTAGTTTGTGTAGGTTTTTTCCAGGCTTTCTTTTTTACTCTCTCTTTCTCCTACTTGTACGCAAAGGCTCTGAAATGGGTGAACTACATGGTCTGTGGAAAGAAAAAAGGGCAGATGTTTTATTTCTATTCTTTGTGAGGATGCAGTGCAAAAAAAGTGCTGAAAACCAAAACATTTGGTCACTCTTATTGGAACGTCAGGGCTGAATTTATAAAATCATGAATGACTGAGAACATCCGAAGCAAGTACTACTACCTTTTGTAATTTCTAAAAGCTCAGACCTAAATTCAGATCCAAAATCCTCAGCCCATAACCATGTCCAGCAGAGATCCTTCCAATTATAGTTAACTATGCATCACCCTTAATTTTCTGCTACTTGAACAGAAGATTTGAACTAAGCACTCCCTTTCTGAAGAATAGCAACAATAGAAGAATAGAAGAACAGTCAACACATTCCACCACAAACTAAATTGCCCCGAAGGAACTGTAACACAATGCTCAGAGCAAGACTGGCTTCATTTTCATGGCAAACATCCCCATACTGCTCTAAAGTGGACTGTTGAAATGCAGCACATTTGTTATTCAGGAGGTCAGAGCAGTTTATGGTCTTTTTTGGCCGCTGCATCTCAAAAATGAATTATGAGAAGCAGCAGACCCAGATGCTCAAACATGGAGTACTAAATCTGGAGAGAGGCTGGTAGGTAAAACAGTCATCTGGCAAAATATGTGGATCCCTGGCCTCCACACTTCAGACTCCTGACAATCAGGTCCTTTGGATCTCAGGAGTTTGGGAGACTCTTTACAAGTCTGGTGATTTTCTTCTGCGCACTTTTGGGGCATCTGGCCACACTGAGTAGCAAGCTTTGCAAATCTGAGTTACATGGGAAAATGCACTTTAGATATTTCATGCTCCCCTTGGGTGGTTGCACAGATTAGTTTTGATTTTACATGTCCAGGGCAATAAAAAAATTAATAAAAAACAAAACAAAAGCCAGTCATGAAATAGAATCAGTGACAAAAGCAGCAAGTGTCTCCTCCAGCCAGGACCCTGCTTTGCACTGCATCTCATGGCTGCACAGTCCTATAGGCCAATATTGATGCCCAAGGTGGATGTTTCACAGTGAAGGAGATTTCCTCTGCAGTTTGCAGATGTCACCACACTACCCCACTCTGTGCAAGAGCCTTGAAATTGCTACTCAACATTTCCTAACCGAGCTAGTTTGGTCAGTACGTTTGTAGCAGGCAGCTCTGCAGCTTGTTCTGGGAAGAAGAAGCAAGAAGGGAGAGAAGCTGGGGAGACTGCAGACTGCCAACAAATACTGTCACAGAGGTTTCTGCAAACTGTTCCCCAAACCACAAAACTTTCTTGGAAAACAACTTGAAAAAAATGGGTCACGCAGTCCATTTGATTAGCAGGCAGCAAGTCCTCCAACCTTGTAGTTTCAAGTTCTTAGACTTTTTTCCTGCCATGGAGTAAGGGAAGAAGGTTGAACGGGTTTGCATGGGACACAGACAAGCTGAGGCTCATCCTGCATGGATGCCCCTTCGCACTCATTCATCCACACCAGCTTAGCCAAGGCCAGGTGAACACAGAGTTTGGTCTCTCAGTCAGCAGACCTTCAGAGGATGCCAGCAGACTTTTCCTTGGGACAGCTCATTGTACAAATATCTCCAAAGCCAACATACTCCTCTTCACAGTATCATTCTGGTTGGAAAAGACCTTCAAGATCATCGAGGCCAACCACTACCCTAACTCTGCCATGTCCACCACTAAACCTCTTGATGAAGCCATCAAAGCTATACATCCCTAAGTCAGGCCCAGTTCCAGTTATTGGTGATTGTCCCTTCAGTTTGCTCAGCTAACCCAGTTCTGCCATTCAGCAGCATCCAGATGTGAGGCTATTGGTTTTGAAGCCAGTGTATGAAGAGATGCAAATACAAACGAGTCATACATCAAAAATACCAAACACTACCCTCACGTTCTCTTCCTAGGTGAAGAATATAATTTAGTCCTGCATCAGCTAACAGTTTTAAGTATCTTTTTCAGGTTGTTTTCCTCCATCTTTGGGTCTTGGATAGTTTCCAGCTTAAATCTTGAAGAACCAGTTGCTAATAGTCTTTCTCCTGAGCTGTCTCTGTGCATAGCAGCTGCAGCAGGGTGTCAGTGCCCTGGGCTATGAAGAAGCCCTCAGCAAACCCTCCAGCAGTCAGCCCTAAACACCACCCTGGGGTACTTGTCCAGGTGTTGAACTCTGACACTTCTCAGCATTGCAGGTCCTGTTTGGGTGAAGCTGAGGGGTCCAGTGTGAGCCTATCATGAATGTACACAGCAGAAAAATAGAACAAAGATGGTCTTTCACAGGGGTGATCATAGCAGAGAGAGGGGAGGACAGGAGGAAATGGGAGACCAGGAGCACTGGAAGCACTCATAGTGCTGGATTCTCCAGGGAGCGCTGTCAGGTTTCTTCCCTCTAGAAGATGGCTGATGCAGCTGCAGCTTAGCTCCAGGCACTAAAAACCCCTTCAATGGTGCAAGAAAAAAATACAAATATTCCTTGCAGGATGGGCTGTGCACGATGGAGGAGCTCAATGGGGAGACCATCCTGCAACCCTGGCCTTTATCCCCTGCAGCTGGGCACTGGGGAGGAACCTCTTCAGCCAGCAAGTTAGGTCAGAGGAATTGCATCCTTGCCACCAGACTGCCTCTGGATGTTAGACTTCATTGCTAGTCTGCTGCTTGCTAGTTCTTCTAGGCAAAGACACTCTTGGCTGAATCCTGCCTTGCTGGCTAACCTGGGCTTTGAGTCTTGCAAACACCTTGTTTCCATTTCCATTCTTTAGTTCATTGAGAAAAGAAAAAACTAATCAACACAGCGTGTGGACCTTCCAGTTGTTCTGTGACATCTCCCTCCCTTCCTGCCCCCTTTTCAGGCAGGCACACAGCGGTGAGAGTCAGAGGCTGGACTCCAGCAAGCAGAGGATGTTTCTGTTTGTGGTTGATTATGCATTTGTCACTCTTATTTTAGACTGCTGGTTAAGAAAAAAAAGAGAGTGAGAGAAAAAGACAGACACAAACCAGAAGGTTTCAAGCTGTTTTTCAGATGGACAGTGACAGATAAGAAAAACCCACCAACTGTCACAGCCATCGAATGACCCAAAAACACAGCACACACTATTAATAATAATAGCATACAATGAATAACAATTAATATTGTGTTGTTAATATTGTTAATATTGTAATTCTAAAGAAGCAGAAAAATAGCACCAGTCAGAAGTAAAGTGGGTTCGGTAGCTTGGATTCATTCTTATTCCATCTTAATTAGTACATCTAGATTTTTAAATGAGTAGAGGAAAATTATACTTCCTTTTGCTTTCCCTGCCATCCCTGTTCAGCCAAGACCCATTCTCTGTTCACAGGTGCTGAGTAAGAATCACAACCCTGCCTAGAGGTTTTGCCTCAAAATAAGCTCATATTGCAGCCATCTGTCTCCTTCATTCCAGCACATCTTTGAAAAATAAAAGCATATTTTCCATATTTACTCCCTCAAAGGACTATCTTTTCCCTTGCAATAATATTGTTATGTGACTAGGCAAAGAGCAAAGTCTTACTCTGGGTGTGAAAGACTGAGAGACTTTGTCTTAAAGAAATTAGGAGATATGGAGCTGCACTTTATTCACTGCTGCTGTCAATACAGTTACTCCACACACATTGTCCCTGAGAACAGAATCCAGCCCCGAAATACTAGAAAGAGCCATCAATTCACATTTTTTTAATAATCAAAAAAATTAATGAGTTTAAGGTGTTAAAAAGACAGGATTGTGCTCATTCTTTTTCACAGATAATGAAGGCAGAGAGTGATTGTGCTTCTGATGCTGATCATTGCCTTTTACAGAACATGCTAAATTCCTTTTCTCTGCATATTACTTTCAGAAACATTTATTAGCCACATTTCTCTGCTGCCAGTTTCTGGAGATCTTATCAAATGAGCATCCTGGATACAAAGCCCTGCTGATGACTACGTGGCACAGCAAGCAAAGGCCTGTGTTAAACTCACATGCTCTTGCTCTGCACCTACAGTCTCTGAGCTCTACCAGGCCCACTCCTGCATGGGGACACTTTAGGAAAAGCAGCTTTGCAGAGTGGTCTTCTGAGGTGGTCATTTCAGACTGCTCAAGGGGCCATTGCTGGCAATGGGGAAGTCAGGGAACAAAAATGCATCGGGCCTTTTCTGTTCAGAGACACCACTTCTGAAAGGCTCCCAAGTCACAGATAACTGGAGGCCTGGCCTGCACTGAAGAGATACCAGTTACCCACTTCTTCCATTCTTCCTTCAGCATCTGCTGCTGGTGAGCTCCAAGCAGCAGGGTGTTGGGTGGCCAGCCCGTCCTCTGACCCTGGGCAAATGTTCTGCGCTTCAGTTAAGCCTCAGGAACAACTGCAGGAACACCCTGACACCATCAGTATCAGGAATCCCTACAATACCAAGAGGGTGTTTATCAGTCCTGCACTCCCACTGCAGCCCAGCCAAGATGTTGGCATTTGCAGTTCCCGGACCCTTCGCTTGGGGCTTCCTGGAGGAAGAAGATGTGCAGCTCATCGCTCCCCCTGCGAGTGCAGGGGGGGCATTTCAACACCCCTGCCTTCACCTGCAAAGTCATCGTCAGAGGGAAGTACATGACCACTGGGCTCCAGCTCGCAGCTAGTGAGCTGTGTTGCTCAACAGTGACAGTTGGATTTACATCAGCCATCATCCTCTGTGGCAATTAAGTGCTTCCTCAAGGCCAGAGCTGCAAAAACCATTGTAACAGAAATATAAGGGGGGTTTGCTGTACAACATGTGTCTGCCTCAGTCCCTGCACTATCACACTGCAGGTATCACCCCTGTAACCATTGCATCAAACCTCTCCTATTTGGACACAGATGATCTTTGCAGCCATTGTCCCCAAAACCTCACCTCTCCTGCTCCATCAGACCCCTTCACAGCAGGACAAAAAAAGCACAAACAAACTGGTGTGAGTTGGTACCATTGCCAGCTCTGTAAAAGTGGGAGCCCTGTGTTCCATAAGCATTGCCTTGACTGCCTGCAATGCTTTTCACCCTTCCCAGGAGAGACATACTTTGAGAGATGGCAGTCCTGGTCACCTGGGCAGCCCTATCTCTGCTTCTGAGAGTCTTAAGAGACTATTCATTATATTAGATGCCTCCATGCTACAGCTGAACTGGGACAGACCCACCAAACAAACCAGAGTATCTCCAGCACCCAGTACCTATTTTCAGCACATCTTCTCTCTTGTGATGGAGCTCTTGAGACATTGCAGGAAATTTTTCCACTCTGGTGAAATTCCATCAGCACACTTCTTCCTGCTGCAATGCTTCAGAGGATATTGCCTACAGCAGGAACACAGGCTGAAATGCCAGCATGTGGTAATTGGGGACTTCTTGCCCTTCGCCAGAGCAGCTGAGTTGCTTGACATTCTTTACTCAGTCAGGTATGAATCAGAGACTCCTTCAGGTGGCTGCAGCCATAAGAAAGGAATGAGGTTTTATTGACCCTGATGTCTTAGTCTTATCCCAGGATGTGAACACCAGTGATCTTTGGAAACTCTTAGTCTGAAGAGTTCAAATATATAAACAAAGTAACATCTCATTTCAAAGCACCTTATGGAACATTGCACAAACCCAACCAGGCACATAAAAAGTGTATTTTTAGCAGCACCCCAGCCTTATCCAGGCAGTGAACTTATACTTGGCACCAAGAGAGACAAGAAACTGCCCATCAGAGCACATTGCCTGGGCAAGGTATTAGTGCCAAAGCACTGAATATCCCCCTGAGGAGGTTGAAGTATCAGCAGACAACCAGACAGGCCCCTGTAGGCTGCCTACAGAGCAACTCTTGATAAGGTCAAACCTGGTATCACAGCTTCCTATCAAAGGCTGAGTGAACATGAACATTGAGTCTTAAAACTGGAGCAGATTTGGTAACTTTGTGAGGCAGGGTCACTTTTCTAAGCAGGTAAATCTCTAGCCTGATGGGTAGGCTCTGCAGATGTGGTTCTTCAGCAAGGAAAAAGCTGCTCTTGGAGTGCTGTATAGGGCATGAATATTTTTAAAGCTGTTTTGCTGTGTATCGCTTACATACCTTGTATTAAGCTTTTACCTACAGATTTGTAACCTTTTAGTTGATACAAAGCCAAATTTAGCGTGAGTGATGCAAGAAAGGGGAACACCACATAAACATCAGAATTCCATGGAAACATCAGAAAAAAACTTCTTTACTATGAGGGTGACAGAGCCCTGGAACAGGCTGCCCAGAGAGGTTGTGGAGTCTCCTTCTCTGGAGACATTCAAACCCTCCTGGACGTGTTCCTGTGTGATGTGTTCTAGGTGATCCTGCTCTATCAGGGAGGCTGGGCTCAATGCTCTTTCGAGGTCCCTTCCAGCCCCTAAGAGTCTGTGAAAAGTGGCAGGGAGCTCACCTTGCACCAAAACCCACTGCTCTGCACCCTGAGCGCCCTGTGCTTCCCAGGACTGTTTGCATCACTCTGCTTCCCTCCCCACATGCAAACCAGCCTGCCCTGGCACACCCACACAACCTGCTCGCCTCTGACCTTCGTGCTGTTGGAGCTCTGAGGGAAAAGTACAGACACTTTAGCCAAGACCAGAGGACATGGAAAGGTGGCCAGCTCTGACCAGAGCCTGTGCCCACTGTGCCCAGCTGCTGCCAGGCTGTCATGCCCCAAGTGTCAGTGCTCGATGTGTGTGGCTGAGACAAACAATGTCATCTGCAGAAGGAGGATGTCACTCTGGGCACAGGCAGACAGAGGGTGCCAGGGAACCACAGAATCCTTCTGCTTAGAAAAGATCTTTAAGATCATTGACTGCAACCATAGCCTAACTCAACCATTAACCCAGCTCTACCGAGACCAGTACTAAACCATGTCCCTCAGCACCATGTCTACAGGGCTTTTAAACACCTCCAGGGATGGTGATTCAACCACCTCTCTGAGAAGCCTGTTACAGTGTTTAATTACCCTTTCAGTGAAGAAGTTTCTTCTAACAACCGATCTAGACCTCCTCTGGTGCAACTTGAGCCCGTTTCCTCTTGTCCTGCTGTTCGTTACTAGGGAGAAGAGACCAACCCTCCCTCGCTCCAACCTCCTCTCAGGTGGCTGTAGAGGCCGAGGTGTCCCCTCAGCCTCCTTTCCTCTGGTTACTAAGCTTGTTACTAGTGTGAGAAACGTCTGTCGCGCCAAGGAACAGGCCCAAACGGGTCCTTCAGCGAAGCACAGTTTATTTACACTCTGGCAAGAGCAGGTGACTTAAACAAGCAGGCACACCCATAGTCGGGTGAATAACGGTTTATATGCCTATTCCTGACACAAAGTTCCCTCCCCTGTTTCCCCCCTGGCTGGGCACTCCAGGGTTTACAGCATCTCCAACACTTCTAATTATCCTGTAAGTTCCCCCCCCCCGTTTCCACATTCCATTCCAGCAAGTTACTTTTTACCTTTTAAGGTATAATTCTGACCTTTCTTGCCCCCTTGGCTGCCTTCCCAGTCACCAAAATGATCTGTACCCCCCGGTGCCATCCTGCCCCGAGGAGCAAGATAGAGGTGGCTTTGTTGGGTCTGATCTTGGCCACAAATCCTGCTCCACGTTGGGATCCCCCAGACGGAGCCCAATTCAGTCCCTCAGCTGCTTGGACCGTAAACCACTCCAGGTGTCCTTGGAACCTGCAGATACCTCACTTCTCTTCAACAAACTATTCTATTCCCTAACACTAGGGTATATATATAAAAAAAACACCCCCAACACCCTGCTTCTAACACTAGGATGCAGAAACAACACTGCATTTCATTTCCAACACGAGGGGAGCCAGGACAGCGGCGGCTGCTCGGCCCGGAGCCCCGCAGCTCCCTCCGCCGCCGGCAGGTGCCGCTGCTGCTCCGCGCTGCCGCCGCCCGCGGGGCCCGGCGCTCGGGGTCCCGGGGCTCGGGGGTCCCGGGGCTCGGGGCCCCGGGGCTCGGGGGTCCCGGGGCTCGGGGGTCCCGGCGCTCGGGGGTCCCGGGGCTCGGGGGTCCCGGGGCTCGGGGTCCCGGCGCTCGGGGGTCCCGGGGCCGTTTCCCGCTCTCCAGGAGGCCCTGCCCCAGACACCGGCCTCTCCGTCAGGGGCCGTACCGTGGCAGCTGCCTGAGAACATTCCTTGCAATCCTGGGCTCGGAGCCTCTCCAGGGAAAGAGCTGCTGGTCAGGAAAGTACAAGGAGGACTTTTCAGTCGATGGGGCTGGGTTTTATTTTTAAAGCCCACGTAAAAATACTGCGAACACAGGCCTGTGTCTGCTGGCGGGCCCAGGAGGCGGAGCGTGGAGCAGCAGCAGAGAGATTTTCTCAGGCAGCTCAAAAGCTGAATAACTGCAAGTGAAGTAAAAGCAGCACTTCTGAATTCTTTGCTTTGGGAATCGCCTTCCCACCAGCTAAAACATGACCTTTGGTTTTATTTCAGCCTGAAGAAGACAAGGCTCTGGGGGTACCTGAAGGGGGTCTCCAGGAAAGCTGGGGAGGGGCTTGTTACCAGGGCTTGGAGTGAGAGGACAAGGGGTAATGGTTTTAAACTGAAGAGAGATTTAGGGTAGGGATCAGGAGGAAATTCTTCAGTGTGAGGGTGGTGAGAGCCTGGCCCAGGTTGCCCAGGGAAGCTGTGGCTGCCCCATCCCTGGCAGTGTTGAAGGGCAGGTTGGATGGGGCTTGGAGCAGCCTGGGCTGGTGGGAGGTGTCCCTGCCCATGCAGGGGGTTGGATCTAGGTGATCTTTGAAGTCCCTTCCAGATCTAACCTTTCTAGGATTCTGTGATTATGTCAGCGACAGCAATCTGCCTGGACAGCATTAAGAAAAGAAAACAAAGAAGGGCCTGCTAATTACAGTAATCTTGAAGAACCTGGTTCTTGTGGACCTCCAAACCAAGCAGTGATCAAAACCATCACAGCTGCTGCCTGCCTCATCTCTCATCCCATCACTGCTCCCTGCAGCACAAGGTGCCCTCAGACACCGGCACTGCTGCTGGGGTGTCTGAGCAGGGGTGCTGGTGGCTCTGAGGCTTGGGCACAGGACACCTCCTTCAGCATCTGTTCCCTCGCCAAGCCTCTGCCCAGAGCCAGGCAGGGGGAGGCTTTACAGGCCCACAGGCAGCAGCTGCCTTCCTCAGCAGGACAACAGGGACTCCAAGAAAGCAAACTCACAGAAGTGGAGAGTCTGTTCTTTTTGTGCGAATGCTCCCCGGCTCACGTTGGCACAAGTAATAAATTGTTGTCTTTAGGGTCTGGAGACAAAAAGCCAGGAGGGGAGTACAGAAGGAAATAAACGTTTTTGCTGCTTCTAGAAAACAGGTAAATGCAGGTACTGCACCCAGGGGAAGTAACCAGAGGTGGTCTTTCCTTACCAGCTTCTTGCCTAATCCCCTCCATGGTGCTGTCTTTGCTGTCTCTTAGGTCACAGAACCAGTGGGAAAGCCTTGTGGAGGTGCATCAGGGAGTGTGTAAGGGAGAATATGGATACCAGGAGATCAGCGCTTTCTCTGACTCATTCTGCAGCCCTGTTTTCAGCCATGTCTGTTCTTAATGGCAATTACAAGTTAAAATCTTTCTCTGAAGCCTACAGCTGCCTGTCATACCCCAAATATTTAGAATACCTGCCCTGAACAGGACTGCAGCACCCTCCCTCTCCTGCACATGCCTCCTCCCAAACTCCATCTGTTACCATGTCCAACTAGAGGCAGGCAGTTTTAATTTAGTACTATCACTGGACAGACACACAGTGTGGATTCATTATCATATTAGATTTGAATGCAATACCTTCCTCTTGCTCTTAGCAGTTCATCCATCTTGTGTTTCAGTTTCTGCAAGGGTATATTTATCACAATCACTCTGCTGAACTGTAATGCAATGCAATCATATTTATATTTGCATGAGTGGTCAGGACCTGTAACAGACTGGGGGGGGGGGCAATCTCTGGCCCAGAGGACTTGCAGGCTATCGAGCACAAAGCTGAGAAGGCAGCAATCAGCATGGCTGAAGTACTGGGTGCAGGATCACATGAATAATCCTCAAGTTCAACCCCTGAACTGTGATGACAGCCGCAGGCCTCCATGGCCACAAAGTGCATCTTAAATATAGTGATGATTTTAAATTACTCAGCTCCTAATTTACACACTTAAAACTTTTTACTCCCACTGCTGCCACAGCCTGATGCCAGGCACCTAATGTAACTTAGCAGGCTAAGAGCCTAGCTCCCTTGCTAGACACATCATTGATGTAGAAATTTGGATCCCTTTTTGCCTTGAATTGTCTCCAGAAGATGCAGCATAGCTGCTGCCTATCCTCAGCTGGCCTTTGGAAAATCCTTCCCTTCTGCTTGGGCCACAGAGTCAAGTCTTCCAGCTTTGGCTCCATTGGAGATGACTGCAAAATGTAGTGTAACTACTCTCCTTCTGATTCCTCTTTAAGATTCCAGATTTCCTACATATTTGGGTGGCTCCTCCTCGGGCCTCTTCAGGAGCTCATGCAAAACTCCTCTAGAATTATACTCTGTGTGGCATCCAAAGGTGATCCATGGTCCCTCCCCATCACTGCCTCAATAGAAGACATAGGCAGGAATCCCTCTATCACTTTTATACCCCAAAACACAGAGGTGCACACAACTTTCCCAGCTTACATTAGGAGTTGTAAGCAAGTGACAGCAAACAGCCTGTGCAAGGACAGGGAACAGGACCTACACAGCAGCTGCCCGGCACACAGCAGCAGGGCAACTCTGCCCATGCACAGAAATCACCTCTGCTTTCTTTCCCACCCCACACAGCTCTGCATCCTTCAGCCTGACCCTACCAAAGGTCCTTCTCACTATCTGGCAGCTACAGTCACAGAACCATAGAATCACGGAATGGTTTGGGTTGGAAGGGACCTTAAGGATCATCCAGTTCCAACCACCCTGCCATGGGCAGGGACACCCCCCACCAGACCAGGTTGCTCCAAGCCCCATCCAACCTGCCCTTCAGCACTTCCAGGGATGGGGCAGCCACAGCTTCCCTGGGCAACCTGGGCCAAGCTCTCACCACCCTCACAGGAAAGAGCTCTTTACTAGTGTCCAACCTGAATCTCCCTTTTTTAAGCTTCAAACCATTACTTCTTGTCCTCTCGCTGCAGACCCGTGTAAAAAGCCCTACCCTCAAGCTTTGCGAGTGTTTCCAGGTGGGATGAGCAATCTAACAACTTTTATGCTACTAATGCTTCAGGACAGGGAAAACTTGAGGAGCAAAAGGGTGAGTGAGAGACCTCGCCACGCGGCCAGCACCCAGTGTGCGGATGCAGTGCCAGTCGTGCTGGCAGTGAGTGCTCAGCACTGGAATGTCCCACAGGAAAGGGGCTGGTGGCAGTGCTGGGCACAGAGGATGTGAAGCGAGGTGAGGAACGAGCTGACCCACAAGCTGCTCAAATCCTGAGGGAGGGGAGCCAGGCGGGAGAGAGCAGAGCCAGCTCTATAAATAAGTGCAAACGGGGGCTCAGCAGGGCTGCAGAAAGTGAAGGCAGCTGCAAATCACGGTGATGCAGGATCAAAAAGAGGAGACATTATGGCTCCGCAAGGACACCTGAGCTGAATCATCTGCACTTCACGTGGGACCTCCCCTTCCTGGGCTCCCACTGTTGCACTGTCACTGATGCAATTTGTCAGTGAAAATGTGTTTTGCAAAGTCATTTTCTCAGGGACTGAAACATTTTGTTTCTCTATTTAGGGCCACATTTTTTTCACTTCAATCTACCTGTTGGAGATCAATAAAATATATGTATACTGAGTGGGGCTTGGTCCCCTCAAATTTCCTTTCATCTAGTTGATAAAGTGGAAGAATTGTCCAGTTTCTTTCCATATGTAGCATTTTTCACATGCAAAACATGGGAAGAATAAAATAAATGCATATTTCAGATACTTTCTTCTTTCAGCTGCTGGTTCTTAAGCTTTTGCATCATGTTCCCATAGAAAAAAAAATAAAAAAATTCTTATTTCACATGACCTGAGAGTTTGGGGCTTTTTGTCTTTTAAACCTTTTCTTGCTTTAGTCAGACACACACTTCCACACACACACAATGTGACCAAGGCTTGAAAGCAAGTTGGTCTTCTCCTACATTTTTAGCTACATAAAAAAACCTGGAAGCATGTGGCAAGCACAAGGGAGATGCTGGAGCCAAGACCAGACTCATTTTCTGTGAGGAGCACCCAGCTCTGCAAACAGCACTGAACTGAAGAGGCCATTGCCCAGGGAAGCTGGGCATCCCTGGCAGTGTTGAAGGGCAGGTTGGATGGGGCTTGGAGCAGCCTGGGCTGGTGGGAGGTGTCCCTGCCCATGCAGGGGGTTGGATCTAGATGATCTTTAAGGTCCCTTCCAACCCAAACCATTTCATGATTCTATGTTCCCTGAGCCCAGAGGTCAGGTAGCCTGGATTTGGCTGTGTCCACATTGCAAAGTTCTTAGCCCCTGGTCTCCAGCATGTGGAGGCCTTGTGGTCCCGAGGCATAAGCCTGAATTTTTCTTGCAATTTCTTCCTTTCAAAGCACAGGATGAGCACACCCCAGGCTGCAGCCTGTCAGAGCAGAGGTGTCATCCCATGTATGGCTATGCTGGCCTGTGCTGCCTGGCAGTGGTTCCTCATTTATGATACTGTTCAGGCATAATTTTGGAGAGTATTATTAGTAAAGACTAGCATAGTGCCAGGGTGTGAGCTAATAATTAAGCAGGGCAGACCATCACTGGTCCAGTGCTTAAGGTCTCAAGCTAGCAGTGTTTTGTTCAGCAGCTGAGACACAGCCTGGGAACCAACTGAGGCTGGAGGGACGTGATCAGGGAAGTATGCAGTTTATACTCTGCTCTGCCAACTGGGACATCCCAGAGCATCAGGAGACCTTGGGTTTTCTACACTGCTTTTTGTTTCTTCTTTTTCAGTGACCACAGCTGCTGCACTACAATCCAACACTGTAGTGTTTATATCCTTGTGGAAATCATCACAAAAACAGCCCTACTATTAAGGTTGTTTTGATACAAAAGAACATGAGCAATGAAGTATTGCACACTGTGTGAGAGGGCCAGGGAGGAATGGGACATGCTCAAGAGGAGACTTTTCTCCAAGCAGAATGACAGCATTCAAGCATCACAGGTAGCATCAGTGGTAGCATGCTCAGGGATTCTATGATTTGGGTCAGGACTTCCAACCCCTCACCTTGGGAATTCCCGCCAAGGCTTTACAGATCCTGCTGCTACAACATTTTTCTAAGTGGGTTGCAATCTTAAATGTCCTTTTGCACAGTTTCATCCCATTGGTTTCAGATACAGGCTAAAATTAAAAAGAACTACATGAAATGAAGCCAAGGGAAGTGCACTGAGTCATGTTTGCTGAGCATACTGAGGGAACAGGACAAAATGTCCTTGGGAGGACAAATAAATTGATCTTTGATAATGGATCTCATGATGCAGACACCAAAGGAGTTTTACAACCTCTTTGAAGTCAGTGTGTAGCAACCTTGTAGAGTAGGCCTGCCAAATGAGCAGAGGGAACAAGGTAGCTCAAGGTACCAGGTTACAGGGCATTTATCTAGACCTTGTGAAGCACCCAGCAGTCCTGAGTCCTGCCACCACACAGTCAGAAGGTCTTCCCCAGCCCTGGGCACCAAACAGGAATCCTCTCCTTTTAGGAGGAAAGCTCAAATTCCAGCAAAGTGCATTCATCTGACTCCAAGTATCTGATAAATGTTGTTTAAATGTATGAGAATTAAGCAGTATAGAGGGAATTGTAATGGTCACTTCATAGGTTTGGCAAAAAAAAAGATATTTTTAAACTGATTTAATCAGTTTTAATTAATTTCCTGCTTTTTGTAATAATCGAGTTCAGGTGAGAGTCAGACTGCAGATGGAAGGAAGAGTCCAGGTCAGCAGGCTGGAGAATCCATCAGGAGAGTGGTAAGAAGGTGGAAAAGAGGAGAGAATTGACCTGGGTGATGAAAGATGGCAAAAAAAAAAAGAGTGCCAAAATTAAACAAAAAAAATTTAACAAAGTGGGGATTTCTCAGTGAGTGGAACTGCAGCAAAATCTAAACATGCTGTGACATCAGACCAGTCCTGAGCCCCAAACCATCTGAATCACTGCCAGTGGTTTTCTTCAGCAGCTTCAGCTGCCAAGGGGGAAGAATTGGGCAGCAGCTGCAGATGAGGAGATCCAGAGATCTGCACAGCAGTTACAGCACAGAGAGCTTGCAGTTCAGTATCTTTTCATTAACACTTTGGAGTCCTAATGGCAGCAACATGTGTAACAAATGAGGTCACCAGGACTAATATTATTACAAAAAATTCCACAGGAATTAATCACATTTGAGCCATAATGATAACAGAGTGTTGGTTAGTGAATTATTTCTCAAGCCTCCCATCCCTCTGGCACTCACTTGTTTGCTTGCTTCTTGGAATGAGGCACAGATTGTTTTCTTTCACAAGAAAGGAAGCTTTTCTTTCAGAAGAAACAGACTCATTTAGTCTTATGGAGGTGTATTCTCCGGTAGGTCAGGCTTTTGTAGTGTAAGCCATTCCAAAGTTACAGTATGATGTATTTTTATAAGGTTTGTGTTGGTTTTTTTTTCCTCCTTTCTGTGCAAAATACAGTCAGGACTCTGAGAAAGTTGCCTTCTGGCTTTGAGATAAACGTAATCTCTTTATAAAAACACACACTGACAGAGCTCACACCATGTAATGTAGTTTATTTGCTATAAATCACACCATTTCACTGCTGTACCAAGTCTAAAGCACAATGAAAGATATATCTTGGTGAATATTCATCGTAATTTTTATTCTTCAGCAGCAGAAAACTCAACTGAAAAGTGTTTGTTATTTTTCAGAGATCTCAAAAGTTTGAGAGATCTCCAGGTCAAGGTTTACCTGGATTAACAGGCCACATAAGTCAACATATATCAAAAACCCAGAAGCTTTTATAATCATGAAAGGGAAAACTCCAGCAGGGCGAGCTGCTCGTGTGCGTGAGGTGGGAAGGTCTGGTCACCATGCTGTCCTCCAGCCTGCCTGTCCTTCCCATGCTGGAGGCTGACAGGCTTTTACCAAAGCAATGGGAGAACTAAAATAGAAAGAGAACTTTGACCCAGCTTCTGGAAATTAGAACAGTTGTTAGCTGAATCATACATCACAAGGAAGGTTGAAGTCAGGTCAGTGGCAGTGGGTTATCCTTGGGCTATTTTTCTCAACCTGGTCATCCCAGAATAGCTGCTGTGCTTCAGGTTCCAGTACAAAACCTGTCTCTGTTGCTCACATGGAATAAGCAGGAAACCAGCAGGAAAGAGTGAAGATTCCACAAAAATTCTGCATTTTCCTGTATTACTGGCTGTGCTGATGCATTCTCTGCTCAGCTCTTGTTTGACTCCTGGGCACCCATCCAGGCTCACCCTCTGGCAGGAGACGAAAAGTGCCATTCATAGACTGAAAACTGGAGCTTCAGTCTTGGGAAACCATTTGGCTGACAGATGTTTCTGCTCATCTGTCTCCTGCTAATTTCTATCCTAGGAAGTGCAGGGCACTAGTGCAAAGAAGGGAGGGGGGAAACCCACAAAAAATGAAACCATTTAAAAAGCCCTGGGCCACGAACTGTAGGTCTGGTTGTGCCTGGAGGGTGGGTCTGTACCTCAGGGTCTAGGTGGGGGTCTGTCTGCAATATTTGATGCAAATCAAAGGGCAGATGTTACACAATGTCTCTCAACTTCCATTTCACAGAACAGGTAGCATCAGTGATCTAACAGTCCGTAGAAAGATCATCTTACAAAATCTGTAAAGTTGTCCTTCAGCGAGCAGGGACACCTCTGTCTGTGCAGAGCTGGTCAGCGGTGTCGTAGCCATTGACTTAGGACCAGCAACCCTAATGGGGAATGTGTTAGAGCAGGAGGTCAGTAAAGTGTTGGGTGAAACTCGGGAGGAATTCTGCTCTCTTAATTCCTTTAGAGGATCAGCTGTCATCTGATTTTTGCCCCTTTCAGTGAGTCCCCAGTGGATAAAATTAGCCCATAACAAGGCAGCACAAAGCTGTTGGGTCTTTTGAAACCACCTTCACACATCCTCAGAAAACCACCTGACACTCTGACAGCTCCTTGACTGCTTTTCTATACCCAGTGATGGATGTGAACATCCATCCTTTTGCTGGTTGTGTCCCCTGCCCTCCAAGGCTTGGATCATGAACTGGTTGAAAGGAAGAAGTCAGAGTTGTGGTCAGTGGGACAAAATCTGGTTGGAGGTTGGTGACTAGTGGAGTCCCTCAGGGGTCGGTATTGGGACTGGTACTGTTCAATATTTTCATCAATGACCTGGATGAGGGAACAGAGTGTGCTCTCAGCAAGTTTGCTGATGACACTAAACTGGGAGGAGTGGCTGACACACCAGAAGGCTGTGCTGCCATTCAGTGAGACCTGGACAGGCTGGAGAGTTGGGCAGGGAGAAACTTGATGAAATTCAACAAGGGCAAGTGTAGAGTCTTGCATCTGGGGAAGAACAACCCCATGTATCAGTACAGGTTGGGGGCTGAGCTGCTGGAGAGCAGGGTAGGAGAAAGGGACCTGGGGGTGCTGGTGGACAGGAGGATGACCATGAGCCAGCAGTGTGCCCTTGTGGCTAAGAAGGCCAATGGATCCTGGGGTGTATTGAGAAGAGTGTGGTTAGTAGGTCAAGAGAGGTTCTCCTCCCCCTCTGTTCTGCCTTGGTGAGGCCACATCTGGAATATTGTGTCCAGTTCTGGGCCCCTTAGTTCAGGAAGGACAGGGAACTGCTGGAAAGAGTCCAGGGCAGAGCCACAAAGATGATGAAGGGAGTGGAACATCTCCCTTATGAGGAGCTGGGTCTCTTTAGCTTGGAGGAGACTGAGGGGCAACCTCATCAATGTTTACAAATATACTAAGGGCAAGTGTCAGGAGGATGGAGCCAGGCTTTTTACAGTGTTGTCCAGTGATAGGACAAGGGGCAATGGGTACAAACTGGAACACAGGAGGTTCCACGTAAATATCAGAAAAAGCTTCTTCCCTGTGAGAGTGACAGAGCCCTGGGACAGGCTGCCCAGAGAGGCTGTGGAGTCTCCTTCTCTGGAGACATTCAAACCCACCTGGACATGTTCCTGTGTGATGTGCTCTGGGTGATCCTGCTCTGGCAGGGGTTTGGACTGGATGATCTTTCAAGGTCTCTTCCAATCAATTCTGTGATTCTGTGACTCTTCCTATCTCTAACCAGGAACACCTTCCTGGAGGAGAGACTGGTTGTATCTCTGCTGGGACACAGGGAGCTGCTCATGAAGGATGTGAAACCACCCCTGAAACTGTGCTTGTAAAGAAGGTACGGGACAAAGGAGGTGTGTTGATAGTGAAGGTGTAGCCCCTGCAGTCCTGTGCTGGGAGGAGCATCAGAGTTATTTTACTTTCTCCAGAGGACTTTGGGCTGCAGCTACAACTTTGATGCAGCCTGTCACCTGCTCAACCTGAGCTGAAGTCAGCACAATCAGCCAAGGTTTGCTTGGCTGGTTAGATAAAATAGATGTGTCAAGTGCTCCTCTGCTGCACAGGCATAACCATATACCTGTACTAAAACCATTGCCTTCCACAGCCTCTGAAGACTCTTTTTACCAGCACTAAATACATCCACTGGAGCTGGACTGTGACTATTCAGCCTTCCCCACAAACATGAAGGAACAGCTGCAGGACACAGCCATACTTCAGAACTTGCTGCTCCCATTTACTGGGATGGGTAATAAAGCAAGAGAGAGTGGCTTGGGGTACAGAGTCACCTTCATTAAGGGATACTAAAAGCTCAGAAGATAAGCAGGTCTTCTGAGCCTTTGACATTGAGTAAACTCGGGAGCAGGTTGGGTTAAGTACAATTGCTCATCACAGCAAAGAGTGGAAACTATTTCATTGTTTAGAATAAAAGATCATTCATGAAGATCTGAATTATAGCTCTTCCTTCTGTGAGAGATGTCCTGGTTTAGGTTTTCTTGTGTATGACTGGCTTCTCTCTAGGAGACATGAGACTAGAATCTTGACCAGGGCAGGACAAAGTGTTGAGACTGTTTGGATGGAGCAGGGCAGGAAAATGAAGAGTTGTCATTTGCCAAGCCATGTTTCTAGGTCCTGAGGACCTCCTTCTGATCTCATGGTACCCCCCATAGCTCTGACACACACCAAGGCCTGAGGCTCTGCAAAGGGGACAGGGATATGTGTGACTTCTCAAGAGATTTTGAGTACTTGGAGCTGTTGTTTTCCTTCTTTCCTCCTCAAATAGCCAGTGGCACAGGATGGGGTTCCTCCATGTTCTGCAAGAATCAAGATAATTTCCAATGGCACTTCAAAACAATGCCTTTGTAGGAGAAAAAACACATGCCAGCAAGAGGTGTACATGTGTCAGCCACCCAGGAGCTTGAAATGGTTTCCACTGTGCAGCTCTCCAGAGCCACCATGGAGCTGCCACAGAAGGTGATGCTGTTGAACCTGGGGTGGGGAGAGATGAAACTCAGCAGAGGGCAGGACCCCTGAGTTTTACCTTAACCCCACCCAAATCCATGTCTCTGGGTGTGTGAGTGGTGCCACCATCCAGCTCCATGTATGCCCCCACTGCAAAACCCAGACAAGATGTGAGGGAGGCATCTCTACTCTTTTGCAGAGGTTTGTTCTAAACAACCGTGTGAGGAAAGAAGGAAAAGAGACGCTTGCATCTGCAGCCCTGTGCCGGGGCTGCCCTGTGCCTGTGGCCCAGCAAGGCCCTCTGTCCCCTCCTGGTCCCCTCTCCCCTCCCCAGCAGGCTGTGACAGGGGTGGACCAATGCAAACCACACATTCTTCAAGAGGGTAAAACTGTGGCACCTCACATGAGTGGCCAGAAATGTTGGGTGATTCAAAGGAACAAGGGGGGGGACAGAGGCAGAAGCCTCTTCCTGCTTCAAAGGAGCTGAGCACTGGAAACAGGAAAAACTCACAGCATCCAATTCCCCTGCTCTGGGACAGGAAAATTGCTCTTTTGAGGGCTTGTAATTTATATTTCACTTGGCTCCTGGACTCAGGTGCTGTCACTGGTCTCACAAAAAGAGGTGGCAGGGTTTCCTTGCAGCAAGGTGTCTGTGTCCCACTGGGCACAGGGTGGGCTTGGGAGCTTCCTGATGCCAGGAAAGTGGCTTTTTATAGATCCTTATCCAGGAAATGAAATTACGTAGGTGACTTCTGCTGCAAGATACACACTGTGCATCCTTTGCACACTGGGCAAAGAGTGACCAGAGGAACACAGAGACAGCACAGACACACACTTGGAGAGATTGAGACTGGGGAGAGATGGTTGGAATTCTACAGCATGAAGGGAAAGCACATCAAAAGACACAAATAGTGCAAAAGGCTTTAGATTAGTCTGGGATGGCCACACGGCTCCACTCCACCTTGTCTTGAGCTTATATGCAAATTGTTGAAGCAGTTTGTCAACTTTAATACGCTCAAGGAGTCTGACAAAATAAGATTGCTCTAATCATTGCCCTCTTTCAGCCTGCTTTAATGATGAGTTAATTGCCCATGATGAGACTTTGATTTTCTTGGAATCCTTTAGCCCTTTGTAATTTTCAGGTTCTGGGTTATTCACAGGCATTTTCATGAATAACTGCAGTCTTTGAGTAATAAAGGAAGACAGTCCCACAAGGGGAACTGAGTATGTATTTCCTATCTGTGCATGAGGTACCTGTCAATTTGCTTCTTTCAGCCTTTAACCAAGTTTCAGCTGCCCCTGTGGAAGTGAATCCAACACCCATACTCTCTCCACGCTGCACCTCTACAAGGGATTTCTCACCCAAGCAATGATGCAGCTGAATGGAAAATAACCATGGAGCCAATAGTTTTCAACACTGAGCAAAGCCTACACTGCTGCTGGAATCTGAATTGGACAGCTTGAAGCTTTGGGACTTTGCTGCAAGGACTCTTTACATTAGGAATGTGCAAAGATTTTCCTGTGGCTTGGCATGTGGACAGCATTCCAGAAATGCATCACAGAAATTAAATGTAGAAAAGACCTGCTGCTGGGTCTTTTGCTTGGCTATCACAGAGTTGGTTCCTGTGGAGCAGTTTGCATTGTTTCCTTGAGAAAAGTTTTACATTTCCTGGGTGATGAAGCTTCCACCAGTTCTTCTCAGGAAACAATTAACAGCCTGACACATCTAACTGTCATTAATTTTTTTTCTGAGATTCTTTCTGCTTTTTCTTTTTTCTTTAGGGCCACAAAAATGATCCAAGGGCTGGAGCTGCTCTCTGATGAGGACAGGCTGAGGGAGTTAGGGATGTTCAGCCTGAAGAAGAGAAGGCTCAAGGGGGACCTCACAGTGGTCTTCCAGTACCTGAAGAGGGTCTCCAGGAAAGCTGGGGAGGGGCTTGTTACAAGGGCTTGGAGTGAGTGAACAAGGGGTAATGGTTTTAAATGGAAAGAAGAG
This sequence comes from Apus apus, assembly GCF_020740795.1. NCBI lineage: Eukaryota > Metazoa > Chordata > Aves > Apodiformes > Apodidae > Apus > Apus apus. The sequence continues at coordinate 20,455,618 of NC_067293.1, forward strand.
AGATTTAGGTTAGAGATCAGGAGGAAATTATTTAGTGTGAGGATGGTGAGACACTGGAACAGGTTGCCCAGGGAAGTTGTGGAAGCCCCATCCCTGAAAGTGTTCAAGACCAGGTTGGATGGGGCTTGGAGCAACCTGATCCAGTGGGAGGTGTCCCTGCCCATGCAGGGGGGTTGGATCTAGATGATCTTTAAAGTCCCTTCCAACCCAAACTATTCTATGAGTCTATGATTCTTTTTCCCCCCAACACACAGCTCCTGTAATAATATAATTTCCTTCCCACCAAAGTGCTTACACTTCCAGATTTTTTGGGTGTGCTTCTTGAACTAGGCAGAAGACAGGATCCCACACACTGGGATCTCCCAGTTCTCTGCAGACTGCATCTTGCCTTTCCATGATGCTCCAAGGTCAGGAGACCTCGTGGAGGATTCCATAGAAAAGACCAGCACTGGGTGCTTCCCAGTAGCAAAGTCTGCAGGGTAAAAACATTCAACAGGCATTTTTGTTTGGTTTTAACTGTAAAAAAAACCTGAAGAAAAATAAATTTGGGTTGGTTTGATTTAATTTTTTTTTCCTTTCTGAAATGATTTGGCCTTGGTGCAAAAAAAGTAAGACAAGAGAAACAAATATGTTATTTTTGTAAATTTGTCAGGGGAGCCACAAAAATCCATTGCTGAGATTGTTTTATTCCTAACTAATGCCTATTAAATTTACAGTGTCCCACACTGATCCCAGACTATCCTTGGGAATATGGACAGCAGAGGAGCTGCTTGTTCCATCCAAATGCTGATGTGATGAGAAGGGTGGCAGCATGCCCAAGGCTCCTTAGCCTTGATGCCCTCACCTGCCTGATGAGCATCATCTGTGCCTCACTGTGCCCCAGGACTTACACAGGGGTGGACTTTTACTTCCTGGTAGCACAGTAGTCCTCACTGTTTCAGGAGGGATGATGGCACTTTCATATATGCTTGTTAAACCTGAGCATCTTTGCAGAAGACTTCTGGGGATTTGGGGCTTTTTGGAGACCTCTCAGAGCTGCTCGGCTTTTGGAAGGATGCAGCACAACTGTGTTAGAGGTGAGATTAAAATCTTCAGGCTGTTCCTTCAGGCTCTGTCACAGAGTGAGTGAGGTCACAGGCAAAGCAGCGTGTTGTTGGAAGGAGAGCAGGACTGTTTCTTAGCACCTATAATTTGCCTATGAGAAGTTTTTACCACCCCAAAAAGGCACCATCCAAGGCAGGAGTCAGTTGAGAGGAACCTTTTGATCACACTTTAGCCAACCCAGTCCCTGGAGATGCTTCCAAGGGTGAGACAGCTTTGCAAGGCTCCTCCACCCAAGTGGAAGCAGTGTGACTAATGCTGCTGCTTACAGCCCATTCCTGCACACCAGCCACGGGCTGCAGGCCCTGAGTGGTGGCCTCAACACAACCAGCTCAGGGCAGCATGGTGGAAAGAGCGTTAACATGGGCGTGATGCCATGCCCAGGAATTCCAGTGTCACTGAGTAACTATTAGTAATAGCTCAGAGTAACAATTTCTGTATGTACTACCCAAAAACAAGACCTACAAGTTGGGAGATGTCTTCTCCAGCTTGTTGGATGACAGCAGGATTTCCATCTCCTCTAAAATAACATCTACCCTGTTTTCTTTTCTGGTCTCCATCACCTCACCAAAATAAAATCAGCCCAAGACAGATATGTCAGGGAGCAGACCTGGAATTTTTGCTAGAGGTTTGAGGTGTGGAGGGGTTGGCATGGACTGAACTCTCAACACCAGGATCATATTTTACTGACTAAGGAGCCTGGACAAATGCACCATTCACTTCCAGTTTAGGTGAAAACTTTTGACTGTCTCCAGGATGGTGAGTTTCACTTGGTGAGACTGGGAGGCCCCTGGGCTGAGCCTCCTGGGTGGTGTTCAGGCTTCTTCAGGACTGTCCAGAATGTGGAAATTCAGAAACAGAGTGAAAATGGGGATGGACACAAACTAAGCAAGTGGGGCTGAGGACTTGTGAAGAACTTCTATCCAAAGAGGTCTGTGTGCTTCCCTGACAGACGAATGGGATTATCCCTTACCCATCCCCCAGACAGCTTCTTTGTCCAGCTGGGCAGGAAAGGCCAGGAGGGGTTGATGCCACCCAGGGTATTTAGCTGAGTGGTCTCTTTTTTTCCTCCTTCACACCCACCCCCCACCCCCCATCCATATCCTGAAGCAAGAGGAAAAGGATTCCCTGTGCAGCCACAGCAGGACCCAGGCCAGGACCTGGGGTGACAGCAGGAGCTGGTGGTTCCTTCTCCCACCAGCACCACCTTCAGCCCTTCTGGCCACAGCGAGTCACCGGGACCAGACACACCCCAACGTGTCTCTGTTCCTTGGTCCAAGCTCGCCCTGGCAGCAGCAGCACAAACCAGCCAGGACACAGGGGAAGGTGTCTCTCTGCCAGAGCAAATTGAATTCTGGCACCTCCCCTTGTGCTTTCATCCTTTAAAGGGTGGGAGCTGGAGGTCTGGCTCCGCGGTGCTCCCTGCCAGGCTTTTCCTGAGCCCTCCAGCCTGGATGCTCAACAAGCTCTTTACAGGAGGAGCAGTGACCCGTGGTGGCTGCATGTGTGTCCATGTGCACATCCTGGGTGCCTTCCTGCAGCCCAAGGACAGTGGGGGGCCCTGCCCATGGCTCCTCTGCCACCACCCCCTTGGACACCCCCATGTCTGATGCCTGGGACACAGTCCTTGCCTCCTTCTCACATGGCAAGTTCTGCCTGGGGCCCGGGTGTTACAGAGGTGCCTAAAACTGACAATGAGCAATATTATTATAACTGCTTAGCATTCATTCCTGCCAGAATCCATCTCACTGCTCCTCTAGCAGAACAGATCTTGGAAAGCTGTTCCAGGAGGATCCATTAATCATATTGAACTGGCACAGGAGCAAAATATTTTCCCTCTCTGCCTTTAAACCCTCCTAATGCTTTTTTCATGATGCTTCCTTGTCATCTCAAAAAAAACCTTGGAAATTCTTAGAAATGCACATCTATCCCAAGACTGAAACTGTCCAAAAATGCACAGTGTGGGAGCACTCAGGCCTCCTGATTTGATCCTGGCAAGCATTTGCAGCACCAATTCTGTAAATCTTCCAGCAGCTAGAAAAAAAAACAACAAGCAACAAATAAATCTGTTCAGGAACCCTTTGACCCACCAGCAAAAGGTGCTGAGCTGGGAGGAGCAGGCAGGTTAAATGTGTAGTGGCTGCACAGCCCAGATGAGAGCCAGGAGGAAGAGCCCTGCTGTACCAGAGTGAATTGAAGGTGCATAAATGTATGGGACCTGATGGCATTCACCCACGGGTCCTGAAGCAGCTGGCAGATGCAGTTGCTAAGCCTCTGGTCCATCATATTTGAGAGGTCATGGCAGTCTGGTCAGGTTCCTGCAGACTGGAAAAAAGGGATCATAGACCCTATTTTTAAAAAGGGGAAAAAGGAAGACCCAGGGAACTACAGGCCAGTCAGTCTCACCTCTGTGCCCGGCAAGATCCTCCTGGAAAGTCTGCTAAGGCACATGGAAAACAAAGAGGTGATTGGTGACAGAGGTGATTGGTGACAGCCAGCATGGCCTCACTAAGGGCAAGCCATGCCTGACCAATCTGCTGGTCTTCTGCAACAAGGCTACAGAGATGGTGGATGGTGGCAGAGCAACTGACATCATCTACCTGGATTGGTGCAAGATGTTTGACACTGTCCCACATGACATCCTGGTCTCCAGACTGACAAGATATGGATTTGACAGATGGACCACTCAGTGGATAAGAGATTGGCTGGATGGCCCCACCCAGAGAGTTGTGGTCAATGGTCCAGTGTCCAAATGGAGGCAGGTGACGAGTGGTGTTCCTCAGGGGTCAGTATTGGGACCAGTGCTGTTTAACATCTTTGTTGGAGACATGGACAGTGGGACTGAGTGTCTTCTCAGCAAGTTTGCTGACAACACCAACTGTGTGGTGTGGTTAGCACCCAAGAGGGAAGGGATCCATCCTTGACAGGCTGGAGAGGTGGGCCCATGCCAACCTCATGAAGTCCAACAAGGCCAAGAGCAGGGTCCTGCACCTGGGTCAGCACAACCCCAGGCACACATCCAGGCTGGGGGGAGAATGGCTGGAGAGCAGCCTTGAGGACAAGGACTTGGGGTTGGGAGGAGATGAGAAGCTGGACATGAGCTGTCAGTGAGTGCTGGAGCCCAGAGGCACTTTGTGTTCTGGGCTGCATCACAAGAAGTGTGTCCAGCAGGGCCAGGGAGGGGATTCTGCCCCTCTGCTCTGCTCTGGTGAGACCCCATATGGAATACTGTGTACAGCTCTGGTGCCCTCAGCACAAGAAGGATGTAGACCTGTTGGAGAGGGTCCAGTGCAGGGCCACCAAGATGATCCAAGGGCTGGAGCAGCTCTGCTATGAAGACAGGCTGAGAGCTGGGGTGTTCAGCCTGGAGAAGAGAAGGCTCCAGGAGACTTTAAAGCACCTTCCAGTGCCTGAAGGGGCTCCAGGAAAGTTGGGGAAGGGCTTTTCATCAGAGAAGATAGTGATAGGACAAGGCATAATGGCTTTAAACTGAGAGAGGAGAGATTTAGGTTAGATGTTAGGAAGAAACTCTTCACTGTCAGGCTGGTGAGGAACTGGAATGGGTTGCCCAGGGAGGTTGTTTATGCCCCAACCTTGGAGGTTTTTGAGGCCAGGTTGGACGAGGTTTTGTGCAACCTGGTCTAGTGGTGGGGTTCCCTGTTCATGGCAGGGAGTTGGAACTTCATGATCTTTAGGGTCTCTTCCAACCTTACTGATTTTATGATTCTATGAATTTCCAGGCAAGGACCATGGTGCCATTTCTGCACCAACAAGCCCTCACCAAAGGTGCTGATGTTGCTGCCCTTGGGCTTGTAAATGGATCGTGAGATCAGGATGAACCACAGGCCTTTGTCACAAATGTCACTCAACTGGTTGACTTCATTCTCACTTGCTGTACTTCTGCTTTTTGCTTCAACAGTGCTGTTTTCCACTAGAATATTGTCACATGCCAGTCCATAAAAACATCATTTTAGCTTTCCTGACTCATGAACCCTCTAGAATGTAAGCTGCCTGAATTCACAGAGTTGAAAGATCTAAATGTTGCTTTTTGTCCCAGCCATCACCTACCTCTCTCTCCTGGAAGGGACTGCTGTGCAGCTGTGAAATTACTTGCTCATGGGCTGCCACGCCAGCAGTTTTCCAGCTTCTGAACCAATAGCATTGGATCTCACTGTGCCATTTCAGGAGGAACAGAAGAACTCAAAAGGAAAATATCCACAAGATATACAAGATACCACAAGATATTAATCCTGTGGTAGATATGGACATGATCCTTAATCTCTATCAGATTTGTTCCATAGTCCACATTTTCAGCCTTCAAAACATGAGAAGACATGTCCTGACATGCCCTTCCACTGAGTGCCAGGAGGAGCCTTAGGATCTTCAGGGCTTATGCAGTGGCACAAGTAACAAATTCCCTTGGTAAAATTGAACCAATAATCCAGATAAATTCAAGTAACTGTCGCACTCCCTGTAGGACACAAATAGGACTCTCTGGAAAGTGTTACCTTTATAACTGCTTGATGAACTAACCTTCATGACTTTTATTAGTCCTTGAATTTGACCATGGAAAAGTGCCATTTGCTGTACAAATAAACTCACCAGCTGTCTGCCATTTCAAAGCATTTTGCTTCTTTCTGGTGACATGTCCACATCTGGTCCAAGTTTGAGAACCATCTAGCTTTTTCTTAGGTAACCAGTCACCAGTGTCAGCACCACAACTCATGCACAGATGACTAGAAGGGCACTCTGTGATAGACAAGTGCGAGAAAACTGCCTTGCTGGAAGTTATTTCTCCTTTGGTTCTGGTGCAACTTGTTCAGTTACCAAAGTGGCAGCTAATGAGACATGCCTGAGCTGCACACTGCTATGGCGAGGACATCTAATTCCAGCTTGCAACAAGTTCAGAGCCTAGAGGTTCAAGTGTCACAAAACATCAGAATGTGCCATCTGTCTTTGGAAACTGGGAAACAAAGAGTTTCTAAATATGCAAGGACCTCCATGTGTTCCTGGGACCACAGAGCAAGAAGACAGAGAAATTCAAACACACACAGAGAGGAATGTCTCCCCTCCTCCCCGTGTATGTGCTTCAGTCAGGATGTTTGTACAAGAAGAAAGTCAGTGGAACAATAAAACCTACATGTCAGATGTTAAAGGGAAGTCTAGAGTCAAACACACCAGTAGACAAGACTGAGTCCAGTTCATCCTTATGATGAGACCATCCACCCAAACATGCACATCACAGCATCTTTGCTCAGGGACCAAATGGATAATGGCAGCAATGTGGTGCTTGGCACTTTGCACTTTTCACCCAAGAATTGCAAAACACTTTACAAGAAAGCCTAAATATACCTTAATGTCAGATGGCAGGGGCTGTAAAGAGTTAGCTTGGTTTCTTTTGCGCATGAAAAAGACACTATTCCATTACACCACAAACCAGAAAGCTCTAATTCACCTGGAAATGATGATTTTAATGAATAGCAAGGAATTACAGCCAGTCAGACACTAAGGCCAGTGGACTTGCATGTCTTCACTCTTAAAAAGGGAGTTCCTGTAGCCTTTTGAAGTTACTATTTGTAATACTAAAGATTATATTAAAAAATGGACACAAAGGTCCCCACTTTAATAAGCACTTCATTATTTATTCAAAGTGGAAGAGCTCTCAGCAAAGCTGAAAGGTCCTCCTAGTTAAGGGGAGACCAATAGCCCCAGAGAGGGCTTTGGAAGTTGCATGCCAGGGCCAGAGGGAGCTTCATGTGAAGATGGATCTACTCCATAGCCGACTACAGACCTTCACAAAGATGTGAGAGTGAAGAACTGGACAAAGAAGCTAATGAGAGTCAAAAGCTCTGCCATGAAGGATTCCAGCTGTTGCTTTAGCTGGAAATGCTGCAAGAATGACTCTTCTTAACACCCTCTTTGTTCAGAGCTACATTTATTCACCCCTCACTGGTGGGAAGGAAAGTGCTGTGGACCACATCTGGGAAGACATAATTTGAGATAAGGTCCTGGCAGTGGGAGGAGTGCCTGTCCCAAGCCTCTTCCTCAGGGGCACAGGCAGGAAGGAGTGGTCTACAAGTAGAAGCAGTTTTGGGCGAGGACTTGGCTCTCCGGCGCTGTGAGCGCGGCTGCTCCTGGCAGGACTCCTGCCACTCCACATGTTACTGCAGGGGACAGGAGCTGGGTGGGGTGGCAGGGGTGGTGGGGACAATGACAGGAAATGCCTCTGCTCTGCTTATGCTCCAGAGAGGAAGGGAGTCTGCGGGTGGGCAAGAAGGGATGTGGTGTGAACGGTGTCTGCATGAACGCCCGAGGAGAGGAAAGTGCTTGGGTGGGAAGGGAGAGCAAGCAGGAGGGAAATGGCTGTGGGTGGCTGGGAAGGGGAGCCTGCTGGAAAGCACTGGGAGCAGAGGGCTGCACAAGGGGATGAGAGGCACAATGTCTGTGGGTGGCACAGAGGTGGGTGCAGCTACCAAGCACGACACCCCATCCTGGGTGCTCAGACCTACTTTTCCAGCGCCATGGGCTACACTGTTGATTCACCCTGTTAACACTCCATATCCAGCAGAAAACTGGTGGTGTCACAGCCTGGGGAGAGTGCCAAGGAGTAGCCAGAGCTGTCCATCCCTTCAAGCAAATAAACACTGCATCTTTTCTAAGCTCCCTGGAGTGAACAGTGAGACTCCAGAGATGCTGTACTGCTGGTGATTTGAGGATCATTCTGAAACAACCTCTCCAGAATTGTTTCTCCTGATTGGAGTCATTGAGCCATCTTCTCTTTACCAAATATATTCACATGTATCAGTGCTACCACAGGGAAAGCAAAAACTTCCTCCTCCACTGCAGTAGCCTTCCAACCACACTCTTCCATATGACTTTGGCACTTTGCAGTTCAAGGGTTTGTTTCTTCTGGTTTAAAACAGAAAATAAAAATAGCTTGGGTAGAAGACTGCCTTGGTCCACGTGGCTTGGACCAGGGTGCAGCTGACTCTCATCAACCTGAGGTGCTGACCTTTAAGATTGGAACCCCTCTACATGCCAGATTCCTGAACAACAAGTTGGCATCTGCTAGGTAGATTGATAAGTACAATGAGTTCAATTGAAGCCAAAATAGAGAAAAAACCCTAAGCTGCTTCTGCAGAGAGTGAAAACATATAAATAGTGAGCTAGTAGGAGACTGTACTCAAAATTCCAGAGGATCGTGGTAATCTGATCTTTACACTGGCTTCATCAGTTTGGAGTCCTTCCAAACAATCAGACCAAAGCAACACACACTTGGTCTTAGCCCCTGCATGTGACCTTCATGCCCTGGCTGTTGTGACCCTGGTTTGCAAAGAGTTTATGTTCGTTCCCTTGGTGGATTCTAATTGCTCTTGATCAGCTTCAAATAGAAGGGTAAATGTTAAAAAACCACAAAGGGAGTCTTCAGAGGTCGTCAACATTGGGCCTAGGTGTTGATCTCATGGCAACAGTTACCTCAGAGGTGTGTTTGGCTGTGTTCAAATTCACAGAACTGCCTCTTGCCAAAGATCCTTTAAGTGGGCCAAAACCATCTGTAAACACCTGGCCAGAAGCACTTGCTGCATACAGGGGCAATTCATGTGTCTCATGTCAACTCACATATACTCCTGGTAGAAAATGTGGGGTGTGCAGCTCCAGTCAGCCCCTCCCTGCTGTTGATGGTCCATCTCGGGTGCCCCAACATGCAGGTCCAACATGAGGGAGCTCACCAGCTGTGCAGCACAGCCCTCACCCCTGCAGTTCATGGCCCTGGATCCCAGGTGAGGGACCATTCCCAGGTTTTATTATCTTATTTCAGGGTAAAATCAGTCCTGGGCAAGCCATCTGAACTTCTCTGTGCTCCTCACAATTAATCCACTTCCATCAAGAAGGGAGGTGTTCCTGTCAGTCCAGTTTTCCAGGTTGACCATAGATTCTGAACCTCAGACAGGATAGGAAGGGGACTGCTGAAAGCTCTGTGTCTGTACTTACAGGTGCCTTTTTAGTTAGGCAGAATGCAAATAAAACTTGAAATTTAAAATCCTGGTACTCTTCACACCAAATGGTGCTCCAACACCAGCCTTATTATTTCACATTCATGTTGCAGTGAGGATTGCTGACTCCATTCTCTGTTTGTTGCTGTTGTATGAAGCATGGCAAACACAGGGACTGCTGCATCTTCCCAAGGTCACAGTGACATACTTTTAAACATGAACTGAACTATTTCCTTTGTGCAACCCCAAAGCCTGAGGAATGCAGCTATGACTTCTGTGTTCGTAGCTCAGCAAGTCTGAAAAGGCTCCACACTTAGGAGCAAACAATCCTACAGAAGCCCAAACCAGTACCGGTGAGGCTCAGGAGGTGCCATACTCCACAGAGGCTAGATCTCTGGATGAACTTTGGGAGCGGATCCTGCAGGCTCAGCAGGATCAAATATTGGCACTGTGTCACAAAACCACAGAGTAGCTTGTCCATCTGCCCTTCAAAGCCAATGCAGCTAGATCACATTTCTGGGGGCCTTATTCAGCCGAGCTTCCAATATCTCCAAGGATGGAGATCCCATGAAATCTTCAAGTAACCTTGTCTGTGTCTGACTTACCCTCATGGTGAAAAAAATACTGTTCATATCTAACCAGAGTTTGATGTTTGGCAGCTCAAATCTGTTGCCTGACATCCTACCACTCTGCATCTCTGAGGACAGCCTGACTGCCCTCTCTATACCTTCTCCTTGGCTATCATCATATTGAGGTGGTTCTGCCTTAGAGGTGACAAAATGTGGAGCTGAAATTGCAACTGTGTGAAAACAGCAAAGAAAGGAGCTGGGAGGAAGGTGATCAGAACCTCAGAAGAATCTGATCCTAGAAGCTGAGAGAGTTGAAGAATGGAAACCCTAGTTGTTTTCTGAACACAGTGTTTCTCCCTATTTGATGTGGCTGCTCAGAACTGCTCCCAGCAATGACTGCAGGGAAAACACAGGTTCATCCCACAGGGATCAGGCCCTCCGTGCTGTGCCTGCCTGACATTCTTGGTGCTCAACATATGCAATAAATCATTTCCACAAGCTGCTGTGCATTCCTCTCCAAACACACAGGGGATGTGCCCATCGCCTCATCCCTTCCAAGGGCTCAATCAGCTACGCAGGGCCAGGGCTGGGAGCCTGCAGGGAGAACAGCCCAGCCTGCACAGGCTGAGTGCTACCATGGCAAAAGCTCCTGCTCTCAAAAACACATATTTTCCCATAAATGGCCAGTCACTGAGAACCAGTCACCACGAGCAACTACGGGCATAGGGAGGAGCTCTGACGTCCATTAATGATGAGGGAGCAGCTCTGTGACATGTTTGGACCCCAGGATAAAATCGTAGGTGGCTTCACAGCCATGGAAGTGCCCACAGAGAGTGCTGGGGCAGAGTAGCCAGTACAGGGGGCTGGGCCCTGCCACATGTCCCCTGTGGGACCTTGAGGAGCCCCACCACCAGCAGCTCTCTCTCACAGGGCTCTCGCCAGCTCCAGTGGGAGCAGGAGCCCATGGGCACCACCACACTTCTGCTTAGTGGGGAGCTCAGAGGAGCTGGGGCAGCCTGGTCCTGAGGAACTGGGGCTCTGGAAGCCTCAAGAGGTGCTGGGCTGGGAGCCAAGGGGCACGGAGTGGCACCAAACCACAGGGTACTCTAATAACCACAGCAACTCCCTTCCACGCTCTTTTAGAAAATGCAGAACTTTAATCACCTGTTTAAAGTATTTTTCAAGAGCTCTGGTGCACAGTGAGTGTTGCAAAGGTTCCCTTATCTCCTGACAACCTGCCTGTTGTCCCTCAGTGACCTGTATTTCAGTGTGTTGGTACAGCAGATAGCAGCTGCCACCAAGGGAAGGATGCACAACAACATCCACTGCCATTATCAGTTTGCTTAGGATCCTTTCTCTGAGTATTTGACCTCACATTTCCCATGCTTGATCTCTCCTAAAACAGCTTGTTTTGCTTCAAAGCTGGAAACAAATCCCAGTAGGTATTTTTAAGTTCAAGGAAAGTGAAAAGAGACAAACCTAAAGCCCCAGTGTGCAGTCTTCCCCTCTGAACAAATACTGGGGCTGTACTTTTTTCAACAGACCTCCGGCAAGGAGAGATGAAAAGCAATGCTCAGGACCAAGTCTGGAAACAGGACTTAATCCAAGGGCCCAGAATCTTTGGCTGTGATGTATTACATTACACTGAGACAGGAGAAGGATAGAACCTGAACTGAAATTATTACCAGAGCTTGAAAATTCCCCCGAGTGTGCTCTGGGCATCTGGTAGAGATTTGTAGTGGACCTTTATGAAGCTTGCTCTCCCTGGTCTTACGGGCCAAGTCATTGCTGCTGCAGGGTTTCTGCTGGGATAGTTTGCAGGAAGAAGACTTCAACATCAGCTTCCCAAAGGAGAATCTTCGGAAGACTTGTTCTTTATTCAGAAATCAAAGATAGTCACAGGTCTCCCAGCATCTAGGGAACTCTTCCAGTTTAGCTGCACTCAGCTAAACAGGGTGCTGGGGAGATGCTCGTTTCAGCTGGGAGTCAAGCCCAGAGTTTGCATCTTCTATTCTGCCTGAGACGAAGCAGTCATGATGTGAATAGACACACTCCTGCCCTTTCAAACCAGTTTTGTGACAGGCTGTTTCCGGACAGGCAATAAAAAGAACAGGCATGGGAAGTGAGCCTTCCTCATGCCACCACTATTAGAGACCTGAAGACCTGTTACCTAGTCCCTTCTCTGTCTGTTCTCTTCCACATCTGTGCAAAACTGTGTAGAAAATACAGCTTTTTTAATCTGGTGGCTTTCTCTGAGTCTGCAGGACTCTAAATATAAAGCCAAAGGAAGGCAAAAACTAATCACATTGCTTAAAATCATGGCCCAAACCTCACTGGGTTTAATCATGTGATTAATGTTTCATTGAAACAGAAGAGCAGGGAGCAACTGATGAGTTATCCCGCTGATTTCAGAGGGTCGTGGATTTTTGTATGGGTATTTCCAGGTACTCTTACAGCTAAATGGTAGTTTAACCACACTGAAACTGGCTAGTCTAGTGTGCATGAAGATGTAAAAGATGAGAGTCCAAAAGCAACATCACCTTGGCCCGATAGCAGGAGTGAGGTGTTCTCGAGTCCTGTTTGCATGGTGAGACAAATTGTGTGTTTGTTTTGCAAACAGGAGCACGACTCTATCGCTAGAGGTGGTTTTAAAAGATCTTTGTATTGCCTGACTGTGTTCGTGCTTGGAAGGAGCAAGGGTGGAGTGGCTGCAGCAGAACATTCTGTATGTGGTGTAGACACATTTTTCTCCTGTCCTAGCAGCAGAAGTGTGTGACAACCCACTCTAATGAGCACTAGCCGAGCAGTGACAAAAAGCCTTTCTCAAAGCAGCAGGTCAGTCCTGGGAGGGAAGGCTCATCAGGCTGAGGGTTAAGAAAGGGCAACGACAAAACTGCAGAGGAAACACATACCTGCAGTGGTGGTGAAGAGAACTGTGGCAAGAAGGGCTGCTCTAAAAAGGACTGTATGCCCTGAGGAAGAAGGAGTATCTGCCATTTGGAAACATGTTCATTTTAGTAGCCTTCATGCTTTTCAGACATGTCGGATCATTGCACAGTATGGTATTTTCAGCTCTGGATGAAGCTACAGCAGAGAAAGGAATGAGGCAAACAGGATGCCAGTGAGCCCTGCTAAAGGAAACACAGTGTAAATCAGGGAGAGGAGCACACAATGCCTCTAGGATGTATTCCTTCTGCAGCAGGGGCCAGCTCAGCCTTTGGCTGGAGAACAAGATCCAGCCTGGGCAACCCTGCTCAGTGACATGACGTGGGCAGGATGTGATGGGATAGCCCTTCATGCACTGAAGGTTATCATCAGAATTCATGGTACAGGAACACGGGCTTCTGTGCAGACCTGATCCATGCCCCAGCTCACCCGATTTCCTGCTCTCAGCCACAGCCCATGACTTGATGCTTGAAGGGAAGGAAGAGCTTCTCCAGGTTTCAGCTCCCTGGCAGTGCTGTGCTAGACATGGAAAAGCTTCTTAGCTGATCCCTGCATTTGTTCAGCAAACATCTCCTGAGGACCACGAGGCCTAAGTACATCACACGTGTAGGTGGCAATGGCAGCAGCACAGCAAACACAGTCAGGCATCAATGGGATGTTTCTGCAGCATTGCAGGGTGGGAAGCAAACCCAGAAGCACAGTGGGCTTTGTTGACTCTGTGTGTTGGCAGACTCTTTCAAGAAATTTCTCTACAATGTCATATAACAACACAAAAAAACCAACCAACCAAATATACAAAAAAACAGCAACCAGAAAATATTCCTCTCTGTTGAGAACTCAGAGCACTGGGCTGTCTCTGCTTGGGCTGCTGGTGTCAGAGAGATAGCACCTCACTGTGCTCATGCAACAGGGTCAAAGAGCTCTGACAGCAGCAGACCTGAGTTCCCAGCCATGTCCTTCAAACCAGGGTAGCATTCCAAGCCCTTCCCTGCCTGCACAGGAGGATGGGGACTGGACTACACTATGTTTTGAAACAAATCCAGCAAAAGAAACAACTGCATCGGAGTTGAATCCCTTGGCTGATTCTCATTTTCTAATGTAGATGGGGCCAGAGGTGTGGAATTGGGTCCATCTGAGATGCCTCCTATGTGATAATGCACAGTTTGCATCTTCCCAAAGCACAATGATTGGAATAACAGTTGCCAAGGAACTTACCTTGAATATCCTTTTGAAAACAAATTACCAACTGTTGGGCTTTATTTCTGGGGGGATGTTGGGTTCTTTTTTAATGAAGGACTCTTTAAGGGTCTACACTTGGAATAAGTCGGTTTTGTTCTTTGTGCAAATGGGCTTCCCTGATAGAAAAGGCTGTTTCAGTGGAGCATTGACTTTCAGTGCCCCTTGGAAAGACACCAGGGACCTAAAGACCATCGATGCTGTCAGACTTCCAGGACTGAATTCCTCCCTATAATATCCAGGCTTGCAGCCAATTTGGCTGGTTGGGAGCAGTTGTATCTTTAGAAAATGTTTGATGTGTGTTCACGTTTCAAAAAGGAAAAAAACCCACCACAAAACAAAACCAAGCAAACCCGTGCAGAGTGATTCAGAAAAATATGCAGGTCATGGAGTGGAGCAATGAAGTCACAAGCAAAGGCAGCCCAAGCAGAGGTGACCTTCCTGAATTCCCTATCGGTAACTCTGCTCCTTGGAGAGAGTGCCTCAGTATTTCTAGTAGGGAAGAGGGAAGTGGTGTCTATTTAATTTTTCAAAAGTATCTTGAGGGGCAATGGATTCAAACTCGAGCAGAGGAAGTTCCACCTCAACATGAGGAAGAACTTCTTTCCTGGGAGGGTGACAGAGCCCTGGGACAGGCTGCCCAGAGAGGCTGTGGAGTCTCTTTCTCTGGAGACTTTCAAGACCCATCTGGATGCCTTTCTGAGTGACCTGCCCTGGTTTTCGCTCCTGCTCTGGCAGGGGTGTTGCACTTGATGGTCTACAGAGGTCCCTTCCAACCCCTGATATCCTGTGATTCTGTCATTTCTTGGGTATCTTATGCTCAAGAATATTTGTAAGGGTTGATTAGAGACAGAATAGATGTCACTACTGAAAAAAACAGCAACTTTTCCACTCTTGTATGATAGAGAAAACAAAGATCAGACCACAATGTACCAGGTGGCAAACAAAGCATTCCTCATCCTCTGGGTATTTGTCAAACATCCTTTGACCCTCCAAGCCAGTCTGTGACTCATATGGGATGTGCTTTTTTGTGTGTTTTGTTTTGGTTTGTTTTGGTTTTTTGTTGTTTTGTTTTGGTTTGTTGTTTGTGTTTTTTTTTTTAAACTTCAGTTTATTTAACTCCTTAAGTACTTGTTTGCAGGACTGAACCTATAATGTGAAAGAGATCAAAATACCTCAGCACAGGCTGGAGGATGTCCTCCCCATGGAATGGATTCTTTTACATCTCCACAGAGGATTTTATAGCACCGGTATTTCTCCAACTGACGGAGCTGTGAAAGTATTTGCCCTTGGTACGTGTTTACCTTGGAATAGTGTCTCGAGTGGCTGCTTTCTCAACCCAAATAGACTTGCCCACAGAGACTAAATTTCCCTGCAGTGCAGATAGAAAAAGTTATGAAGGAAACTTCCTACACAAAAAATAAAAAAAAAAGGGGGGGTGGGGAGCAGGGAAGGAATATACTTGGCCCCAGTCTGTGAGACAGCCACCCAGGCACTGCACTTCAAGCAGCACTGGCAAGGGAGGGCAGCGAGGACAGCATGGAGTTTGGGCTGGTCTCTGAAGGCATTCCATACCTCTTAACTCTGTTTGTGATGGCAAGACATGCCCATGAGAAGGGCTTTAAAAATCCTGGAGTGAGAACTTACCAGAGTGCCTACTGGCTGTATCTGCCCAGTTACATTTCGGTGGGACTCAAGCTCCTACTTAGGGGACTCCTGCAAATAACTCCAGCCCTGTGCATTACAATAAAACAATTAATTGAATTATAACATCTATTAGCACAATTGTGACTGGCTTCTTTGCAGAAAGATCAAGGAAGAGGTCAAACAAATATCGTAAGGATGGTAAAGAAGAACCCTTTCCCAAAATGAGACAGTGACTCTCCTCCCAGGGTCATGCACTGAAGGAGAAGACCATTAATTCAACGTGCATTGGGGGTGCACTGCAAGTTCCCCTTGCCAGGACATCTGGCTGCCTCCTTCCATGATGCAGGAAGAGCTGCTGAAAATTTAAAAATAAACAGATGTTTTTATTTTTTTTATTTTTTTTATTTTCTTTTTTTTTTTTTTTTTAAGAGAGAGATTAAGGCAAAAAAACCCTCATAGTAAAGAAATGAAAAAATGCTCAGAGTGATTATTTAGTAAGAGAAGAGGGATATAAAGGGCAACAACACATGTTTTGTCAGGAGAGCTGAAGATCTAGCAAAACAGGTGATAAATGACAGCTTCCCACAAACACTCATCTTACACTAACTAAAAAGGAAAAAGCCATTGATTATCTGGAAGTCTTTCCAAAACAAGGATAGTCATTCCTAAATGTATTTTCTCTTTTTCTAATACTCACTTTAAGACCCCCTGTGCTGTTTCTCCATCAGCTCTATCAATGTGTTGAGAACATGGCACACATGGATTCTGCACAGAGCAGGGAGGGCCAATGGGTACTAGGTTCTCCACAAAGGGCTCAGAGGAGCAGGAAGCTGGGTGACTGCCAGAGCAGGTTATTTGTGATCCCATTAAATGTGCTGCAATGGTGGGGTTTGTCAGTACAGGGCGAGTTGTGGAGATAGGTTCAGAGAGGAATGTACCTTGTTGGTGCAGGCTTTAATTGTTTTCATAATATTTCTGTCCAGTGATCATGGTAGGATTATGGAATTAACATACAGAATTTCTACTTGGCCAAGAACCCAAGGAAGCTGAAGAGCAGCAGTGCCTGGATCCACTAACCAACTGCTCTTGGGCAATGCCCACCACGGGAACAGAGGTCCCACACCCTTGGAGTAGGGAGCAAACCCCTGGAGTCCCCCTCCTGTGCCAGGTTGGCTTCACTATGTGGTTTGAAATTCTGCTGAGCCCCTGCTCAGAAACACCGAGTTCCAGTAAGCAGGTCCCACCCTTTTTCCCCAATAGGCGAGCCCTTGTCCGGGCCCTTCGTTCCCCGCGGTGCTTCCTGCTGAGAGGTGGAGGGGTGTGTTCATCCCGCGGGATGAGGCTGGAACGGGCCATTGTCCCTCCAGAATGTGCCATTTTACCCCGAAACATCCCATTTTATGCCTGGAACACGCCATCCCCGTCTGGGACATGTCATCGCCCAAACGCTCTGTCCCCTGCTCTGGCCGCCCGGTGCGTTCCCCACGCGGTGTCATTGGTTGAGGGAGCCCTGCTGCTCATCCCGCTGCTCATCCCGCTGCTCATCCCGCTGCTCATCCCGGGGCTCATCCCGGGGCTCATCCCGCTGCTCATCCCGTTGCTCATCCCGTGGCTCATCCCGCTGCTCATCCCAGGGCTCATCCCGGGGCTCATCCCGCTGCTCATCCCGGGGCTCATCCCGCTGCTCATCCCAGGGCTCATCCCGGGGCTCATCCCGGGGCTCATCCCGGGGCTCATCCCGCTGCTCATCCCGGGGCTCATCCCGCTGCTCATCCCAGGGCTCATCCCGCTGCTCATCCCGCTGCTCATCCCGGGGCTCATCCCGCTGCTCATCCCAGGGCTCATCCCGCTGCTCATCCCGGGGCTCATCCCGGGGCTCATCCCGGGGCTCATCCCGCTGCTCATCCCGCTGCTCATCCCGGGGCTCATCCCGGGGCTCATCCCGGGGCTCATCCCGCTGCTCATCCCGCTGCTCATCCCGGGGCTCATCCCGGGGCTCATCCCGGGGCTCATCCCGAGGCTCATCCCGGGGCTCATCCCGCTGCTCATCCCGGGGCTCATCCCGGGGCTCATCCCGGGGCTCATCCCGGACCCTCCGCCCCGGCTCTTGGGCGCCCGCTGCGCTGCCGCCCTGCGCCGCCAGGGGGCGCCGCCTCATGCCCCGCCCGCCCCAGCCAATGGGCGGAGCCACGCGCCGGCCCCGCCCCTCCCGCTCCACGGAGCCGCGCGTAGGGCGGGCGGGGAGCTGATCCCTCCGCCACGGGGCTGGTCCCTCCGCCACGGGCCGGTCCCTCCCTCACGGGCCGCTCCGCTCCGCGCCGCGGGGATGAGAGCGGGGCCGAGTCCCGAGCTGCGCCGCGGGCTCCGCGCGGGGCCAGGCAGGTACCGCGGGGGGCGGGGCGGAGGGGACGGGGGTCTCCCGCCGACTTCTGCGGGGCTACATGTCGGGACGCGGTGTCTCCCCTTGCCAGGAGCTGCGGGCACGACGCGGGGGTCCGTGGCAGCCTCGCTCGGCCGCTGGCGGCGGGTGCCGGGGTGCGCGGAGCCGGAGGAGTGCTGGGGAGAGAGCCGGGAGGGGGTGCCCGGTGCGGGGCAGGGCTGGGAGGAGGTGCGGGAGGTTCTGGCGGGACTGCCGGGCTGGGCCGGGCAGCGACCCCCGGGACCTCTCCGGGGACAGCCCCGGGGGCGCGGGGCGGCAGGCGGGGCCGGGGCCCTTCCCGCGGCAGTGCGGGACGCGGGGCTGCTCCAGGAGCGCTGCCAGGCGTGCGGGGCACTGCGCTGGTGTCGGGACACAGCGACAGGCACAGCGGGGCCGCCTCCTGCCTCCAGACCCTCCAGGAGAAGCTGCGGGCTCCTCCGCAGCCCCGGCGGCGCGTGGCACCGGCCCCGCAGCGCGAGACGAGGGATGCTGCGGGCGGCACCCAGAGCCAGCTGCCCTGGGATTTCTTTAAGCGGCCCAGAACAAACAATAGAATGTCATATTAGCACGGGGTTAGCCTGAACTCCTGGAAAATAACAGGGAAAACTGTAAACATCATTCATAACTGCCAGTTTGAAATTCTCAAACAAATCATCCAAAACAAACAGTAGCTGAGTGGAGCTATTTTCTTTGTAGGGAGTTTCCACTGGAATAAATAGCAAGTTCTGTTAAAAAAAAAAAAAAAAATTAAATATATATATATATCTGCAATTAGCTGTAGAACGTGGAGTGCTTGCCAGGGGCTGGAGGGTGCCCACAACCAGAGAGATCCTTAATGATCCAGAGTGATGTGTTATTGCAGATTTTGCTGCCAGTTCTTCAAAGACACTTGCAGTTTTTACCTAAGGGCTCTGCCTAAGACAGAGGTGTCTGGTTTTCCCTCTACTTTCCCATCTTCTTCTATGTTTAGAACATTCCTTAAAGTTCTTTTCCTAACCAGACTCCTGTTTGCTGATGCCCTGTGTAACCCAGGCAGAGCAGTGCTGTGATGTGCCAGCCCTGCAGTACCTGCAGAGGTGGGAAATGAGGACCTTCCACACCATGTGCTTTGCCTCAGCCTCACAGCCAGTTCCTAACTGGCCGGGCCACAGCAGCAGGGCTGAGCACAGAGCTCATATGTGGGTTGTGTTCCCTGGGATGCACAGAGCACCACCAGGCATGGCACCTCAGTCTTCCCTGTGGTTTCTCCAGTGACCTGGATGTCAGTTTGTCCAGCGTGACTTTACACTAATTAACCCACTGGCACTTGATGGGTATGTATACATGGCTCCTGCTCGTGGGACAGCTGCCTGAAGACTTGTTGAGACCTGGCACAGCTCATGGCCGGCTGCAGGAAAGTTCCTGGGTGCATTTCCTGGGCTGGTGCTCTCTAGGACACAGCGAAAGAGTTTTAGTTTGTGAGCCAGAGGTAAAGTGATCAGGTGGCTGTTTTGATGTGACCCTTCCCCCCCAAGGTTTGCAGCTAAACAGTTTTCTCAAAGATCTCACTGCCCGCGTGGGCAGTTGGCTTCACTGGGAAGCAGATTTATTTATCGCCCTCTAGTGATGTTTTAAAAATTAGCATAGGTTCCTTTCAAGAGGAAAACAAGTATTAAAGTTAATTGGTTTAAAAGATTCACATTTTCTGAGAGTCAAACACGACACCACACTTGGGATGGTGTGCCCTGATTCTGGGTAGATGGCTCCAGCCATGGAGATACAACCTCTGCCTCCCTGCAGGCTCTGTGCTGCTCACACAAGGTCTTTCCAGCAACAGCTCTGGTTACAGGCCCATTCTCTTGACGTGTTTTTAAGTGCTGCTACACTTGAAGTTTTGGCTGAACCGACACGTGGATCACTGAGTGTGGCTCTGGTCTAGGTGAGCTTGGCATTTGCAGGTGGGATCAGAAGGGTGCTTCTTCACCTTTGTTCATGATAATTCAGCAAGGCTGGCCCCAGAAATGGGAAGTGTGTGACCTTGTCTCTGCAGTGGAGCCAGCCCAGGGGCTAGAACTCTATTAGTTTTTAACCAGGGGTGTGACTCGAGCATCTGTGTAGTCAGACTGGTTTTACTTCATCATGGGAGATGTCAAGGAATGTACCACTGATATGGTTTCTCTTAATTAGCCTGAAGATGTAGTAATGTTCATTCTTCATTATTAGCCTTGAGGGATCTCAGCTCCTTTCTTACTTGTAATATGGAAGATTCTGATTTGCAGATCTGATGCACAGATCCTTCTTGCAGATCCTTTCCTGGTCCCTCGTGGCCAGCTTTACCCCAGCACACTGTGCTCCACCTTCCTGCCCACCTTCCTGACACCCACTGTGGTTCCACCCTCTGTCATGCCAGCCCCTCACAAACACCCTCCTGTGTTTCCTGTGTTCATCTTCATCCACATATACATATTTTGCCCCTAGAATTAAACACGTGTCACATATGGAACATTATTTACATCTTGACATACCTCAGAATTATTGCCTTTAGTGATAGCTATCATTGAGTGCTAATGCCATTGTTGAGCAGTGTAATTTCATCTGTATTTTTCCTGCTTCTTTGTGACCTCTGTGTTTAAGAACAGAAGTGAGTTCGCGTAACTTCTGATGGATTAGTTAGTTCTATATTTATTTTCTCAGCATGTAGAGAAGAGCATATGTTTACAGATGCTTACTCCTTGCTAGCTTCTATATAAGTAATCTTGATACCAACATGTTTGCCATTGGAAGTTTATCATGTTATTTTACAGACATATTTTACTGTCTGACTGGGGAGGGTTTCTTGCTTAATGAGGTAGGTGGCCAGAAGGACTCTGTGCAGGGTAAAGCAGCTGTCTGCCTGGTTTTATTCTTTCTATTGGACAACACTTTAAGTCATGTGGTTTAGTTTTAGATAGACCTGCAAGGAGCAGTGAGTTGGACTTGCTGCTTATGTGGGTCCCTTCCAACTCGACATACTCTATGACTGCTCGCTCCTACACTGTTGCCAGTGCCACTGCTCCAGCAAGTGTCACCCCAGCAGATCCAAACCCAGGCAACTCTGACCCCCCTGCAACAGCACGTCGGGGACCAGCCCCTCTCTTCTTGTCCCCTGCAGTGCTGTCCTCCTCATGTGCCCTGCAGAGCAAACAGCAGGTCATGAAAGTTTCCGAAACCTGGCACCCAGAGTTAGGCCCTCTGAAAGCATGTAGGGTGGACTACAGCTTGTGGCATGTGAGAGAGAAACTGAAGCAAACCAGGATGTTTTTGTGATTGAAAACTAATTCCCACTGAAAGGAAAAAAGCTTGTTTTGGTTTGGTTTTGAAGTTGCCTGCTGCATTTATTGAAAGATTTATCAGCCAGAGAGGTTTGTGCATTGATGTGTGTGTACACAGATGTGTCTGTGCATGTGTACTTGTGTAGGGAGAGCAAAAGAAGAGCATTCTATTCAGCCTCAGGACAATTTTCCATCTGAAAATTAATTAAACCAATAGGGACTATCAGCTAGGGGATGGAAAATGTAAATTCCATCTACATAGCTCTTCTTGAAGTCTTGCTGGAGAATTGTTTTCTGCTTTGAACATGTCAAAATTGAAAAGAACCTGTTGAATGATAAAGTAATTATCAAAGACCCACAAAAATGCTCATGACTGGAGGTATTCATTTACACATAAACGTGTGTTAAACACAAATGATGGGAAATGAGGCATAAGGGGCAGATTAGGAAGCCTGTAGAGTCATCTGTACCCCATATTGTGCCCTCTATTCAGCCTAGTTTCAGCTGATGCAGTTTTCACACTAGTTTCTGTAGAGGTTAAGGCGAAAGTGAAAAAGAAATACCGGGATAAATTAATACATGAATCAGAATAATTGCCTTTAAATAGACTGTTCTTTGGAGTTTTCCACAGCCTGCATCTTCAGGCTATGCCAGAAATAGGGGCACAGGGAGTGATGGCCTTCCCTCAAAGCCCCCAGCCAGTTGCTGTCCCTGCTGCTTTTCCCAGCCTCTGCAAAGTACTGACTTCAGGAGAACGAGACGTTTTCTGCCTGAATCCTTTCTTCTCCTTTATGAGTCTCGGCAGTCACTTGCAGCAGTTGCTCCCATGGAATAATCATCACAGCCTTGTGTAAGGAACAAAATGTGAATAGTCAGATTCTACGGCTTATCTTTTTCCACCTCATGCCACCCAAGAGCTGGGACCTGTTCTTTAAGGCCACACAACTTGACTTGCATTGGTTCATACCAAGAGCTTTTTTCTGTAAAAATGGGCATATTTCGTTGTTATCCACACTTGGCAAACTGTCCTCTAGCCCCCATGTTACTTGATCTCTGAGCTCTGCAGCCTCCATGGTTAACTTTCCTCCTTCCCTGTCTCAGCCCACTGGCAGCTCTTCATGCTATGTTTTTGTGTGTCTCCTTCACATCTTTTTTAAGTGGGCTCAGCTCACATCATGCTGCTCCCTTCTGCCTTTCCATTCTTGACCTTCATCCAGCAGCTCAGCCATCTCTCTCTCGGCCTCTCTCACTGTTCAACCCTTAATGTCGTCTTGCACCTCCAAAAACTGGCAAAAAAGTGCAATTGTTTAAGCCAAAGTCTACTTTTATTTGCCTACTTTGTGTAACTTTAGACATGGAGCTTCCCTGAAATTCACAACATTTGGCTCCTCCTTTGAAGCTGGGATGCCTAATTTTCATTTCCATCAACTGCAAAATTCCGTGGGATGAAATCCTACAATTCAGCATAAACCTCTCATGAGTTCGAGGAGAGTTTGACAGTGAATGTTGGTAACAAGCATGTTACCTGTCCTCATGCTGGGAGATGAGCAAGCCACCGAAAGACGAGAATGCCTTTCATGGTGCGTGTCCTAGCAGAGGTGCTGTTGATTAACCCATTTTTTCAGCCAGCCAGCTCTGAGACTGCTGTTTAACAACCCCAAGTCTGTAAAATGCTAACGATGCTTATAAGGCATAAAGGGATTAATGTTCAGCCTGTAATGAAATCCAGACGCACTGAGTCGCCTCTTTGCAAGGTCTTTTCCATGGCCAAGCTGCAAATAAAATTATTTAATCATTGTAAATAGATGAGAAACACCAGCCTTGCAACGTGCACAGGACTTGAAGTCCCAGGCACCAAAGGCTGGTGGCAGCTCCTGGTGGAGGGGAAGGGTCGCCCGTGGACCTTCTGCCTGCAGCAAGAACATTTGTAGGTGGGAACCTGGAACCTCCCTGGGGAGCACAGTCTATGCACAGCCGTCTGCCTTAGGGCTGGAGGAAGCTGGCCTGGAAACAAGCCCATCTCTGTCCCTCAGATGAAGCCAGGGCAAACAGAAAGGGCTGAAGTAACCCTGTAGCTGGGCAGACCCAGCTGTCTGGGAGTTGTTAATTTTTAATACAGCAGGAGGAGAAATTCTGGGCCAAGGGAGGGGAAGAGAAAGGGGTTATTTTAAAGACACGAAGGAATGTGTTACATTTTTCTGTTCCTCAGGTTTGGCTGCTCTGCAAGTTTTTTCATTTTGCCGAAGCTCGATTCAGTGAACTATTTGTTTGCATTTTTAAAGGAGCATGATTCTTAATTTACTTTGGCCTCAGTTATGATTTTTTTTTACTGTTAAATGCAGAAAGTTCCCTTCCAGTGTTATATACACATCCAACTTTACAACAGAAATTTCTACCCCAAAGTGCCAGCCTGAATTCAATGGTTTAAAGGGCTTGATAAAAGTGTGCCCTCACTGATTGCCCACATGAGGCTTATCACGAGTCACCCCAGGATTGTTGGATGCTGTGCTCATAATCAGGGCATGCCACAGCTTGAGGCTAGGGACCATACATGTGTCTGTAGCTAAGGAGTGGTTTGCTATGGAGCTATAGAGGCAAGAATCCCTCATGAGAGGTTCCTGGGGTAGCTTTCAGCACTTGTTCAAAGGAAGGAAAGGGATGAGGGAAGAGCCTTGCTGTAAGGTTCTATCAAAACATACCAGGGAAATCTGTTGCAGTTTTCACCATGGGAAGAAGCATTGCAGGAAAATCCCAACAGACAGTGGCTATTTGGTCTGATCCATTGCCAGCAAATATTTCAAATTTAATCAGCCCTGGTTGCAATCAGAATTGCAACCAAACCATTGGGACCTCCAAGGAAAGGTGAAGAAATTTTGCATGCGTGTTTTCAGCAGCAGTTGGCCTGTAATTTTCACACATTCTCTCCACCAACACTGTACCAAGTGGACTGAGGCTTGGAAATAGCAAGATTTGTTTTTATTCTTGCACTTGTCAGTTTTCACTTCTCGGGCCAGCACAGGATGCCCCAGTGAGGGAGCACAGAGCTCTGCTGTCACTGTCCATGTGGTTCCAGACTCCGGTGTTGTTCCAGACTCTTCAGGAAGGCAGTGCTGCAGGCACAAGTTATCTGTGGAGCAGGGCAGAAAGGTGGCATGGAGCAGATTAGTGTGAGTCAAGCTGATCCCCAGCCACCTCCGAGTGGAAAACCCCCTGGGCCTTTGGCAGCCAAGAATTGTATCTCCTGGTCCCCTCCATGTGGGACATTTTAAAATAAGCCAGCAGGGCTCCATTTCTTGGAAGGAAAAGGAAACATTCCAAAATGTATCCTTGCAAACGGATTTACTGTCACCAGGCTCTGCATATTTTAAGAAATGCTTGAGTTTGGTTGGAGACACATTTTAGCAGTAGGGAAGAGGGAAACAATTAGTGAAACAACACGGGAAGACAAACTTGTGCACAATGGCTCAGATAAATATTTACATCCAAGTTTCTTAGCTCTGAGTGCACACTAAACTCTGCCCTGTCTCTCTGAAGGGACTCACATCCACAAAAAAAATACTGGACTGTGGCCACCCAATGTTATTTTACACTTCCTGCTCTAAATAATGAGGCTAATTCTGGATCACAAGGAATTTAGAGGGTTAAAGTGGTAGCAAGAGAGTTAAAGATTCTCCCCAGCGTCTGCAAGGAAACATTAATGCTTTTTTGTATGCCTGTGCTGGCAAGATTCACCCCGAAGACCTGATAAAACAGCTGCACCTTTTTTCCTCTCTTCTAGGCACTGAATTTTCACCCTTTGCAAAGCGCAGTACTGCAAATTCTTAAACTATAAATGGACAGACAGATGTCCTCACCAACCTTGAAGGACCATGGAGAAATGAGGTTGGATGGATCGAAACAGGGTTGCATGAGTCAGAAACCAGGATGGACTGCCAGAGTCTGGGGGTGGCAGGAGACACAGGGCAGTTAGTGTTGTGTTAATGGGGCAGCATGAGCAGTTAATACTGCCCCTATTTAGGTAGGGTGAGTCATCTGTGGTTGTGGAAAAGCTTCTTGTAGTCTAAGTGGTAGCAAAGGGACCTGTTTCTTTGGACAGGCAGATGATGGCAAGAGTTTATGCATCAGGAATTTGTGATAATATGCCATGAGGTTCAAGCTGCTCTGTTTCTGGTTGCTCACAGGTGTTGGTCAGTGCTTTTGGATAAGCTCCTGGAACAAGAAGTTTGTCTTCTTTTTGCAATGAAAATGTCACAATAATGATGTTGGGGGGGATGTACTATATGATTTGAGGAGAAAGGATACCTAGCTTAGACCTCTTCCAGAAGGAAAACCTGGCATCCATACTTAGCTTTGCCACTGCTTTTCAACATTGATGTCATCATGTTATTTAAATCTTAATTCTGAGCTTCAGTTTTAACATTTTCCAAGTAATCACTTTGAAGGTGGAGCAGAGATGTATGGAATAAGAGTTAGGAAGGGCTTGGCTGAATACAAACTGCAATGTGTTTTAGAGCTGGAAAACATTGTGGTGAAGCACAGCAGTTGTATAGAGGGAAAAGCAGACAGTCACTCTGCTACTGCCACTGCTGTCTCAGGAACAGGCTGTGCCAGTACTTGGGCAGCACTGGCAGCAAGTCCTGGTCTCCACAGCTCCTAAGGTGGCCACCTGCTCATGGCATGGGCAGTGATGGGTGTTCCTCCAGGTTTGCTTCTCTCCCCTTACTCCCCTTTCCATTCAGGATCACCCCAGATGGGGCCAGCAGAGGGGCACACAGCAGGTCTGGCTGAGGGCAGGTACATCTGTGTCCTCAGAGGGTGGCACTGGGTGCCCTGCCAGAGGCCTCCTCTGCCAGGGGAATGACTCCAGGCAGCACTTTGGGAGCCCCTGCTGAAACTGCTCCTGGCCCTGAGGTCACGCTGGGATTTGTACAGTTTCTCCAGTGGCAGACAAAGTCTGGGAGCAAGGGGAAAAGGAGACAGCAGCCGTGTGAGTGCGCTTTTCCCTAAACTCATTTTAAGTGCAAGGCAGCGTAAAATGGCAAGCCCAGTTGCTCTCAGTTCCTGTAGCCTAATGCCTGACTTCCTTTTATGCAGTGAACAATTTCCCATTCTCTGCCTTTGTCTTTTTCTCTCTCTGTTTGGGTTTTCTGACCAGAGGTGCAGTTGCAGTGTTCTACAGGCACTTTGTAAGAGTGTCCTGTCTCAGGGAAACGAGACCCAACCACTTCCTGGAGGCAGGAGCCTCTCGAAGTGTCCCATGAAGGGACACTCTGTAGGAATGCTGCTTCTAACATCAACTCATTAGGGGATGGAAGAGCAGCAGCAGGTGTTTTCTCATGGATGGATCCAAGCCCATGTCATTAGTTAATTGTTTCTGTAATCTTAAATGAATTCTTAAATTCTTAAATTCTATACTCTTAAATGGATTCTCCAGACTCGAGCACAGGAAGTTCCACCTCAACATGAGGAAGAAAGCCTTTACTGGAAGGGAGACAGAGCTCTGGGACAGGCTGCCCAGAGAGGTTTTGGAGTCTCCTTCTCTAGAGACTTTCAAGAACTGCCTGGATGCCTTTCTGAGTGATCTGCCCTAGTTTTTTGGTCCTGCTCTGGCAGGTGAGTTGGACTCAGTGGTCTACAGAGGTCCCTTCCAACCCTGACCATTCTGTGTTTCTGTGATTTTTTTTTTTTGATTTTTTTTTTTTCCATCTTGCCTGAGAGCTAAATAACCATGTTCCACATTTACACAATAACTTTTGCTCTGTTCCAGTACATTACTGGAAAGTTTTCCTTTTCTGGGTTGAATTGTTTAGTAGCAGTGATCTGCTCTGACACAACATACTGATCCTGGGATGAGAGTTTTCCTAGGAAGAGAGTGTTTCACAAGATCCATTCAAGAATGAGAATAATATTGGTGCTACTGGCTGTGAACAATTTGTGATGCTCCAAATAATCAAAGACATTGTGGCCCATGTTTTACTCTCTCTGACGGTGTCTTTAACAACACAAATCTCCCCAGCTGATCTGAATGTCAGCATGGAATTGACTCAAAATCCATGTTCAAGGATTTTATTTTTATTTTAAAGGACTGGATGAGACCTTTCACCATCTTCACAGCTAGAAAGTGGAACTGTGTGTCTAACCTGGGGAGAGTGACACTGACAGCCAAATGTTCCGTGTAAAATAATACCAGAACCCCCTTCAGTCCTGATGAAGAGCATTTCCACTGTGGACTGGAGGGCTAGTTTTGAACATTCTAGCTGGCCCAGTCCTTGGCAGGGGCTCTGCAGAGCTTTATCCTGCTGTTTCTGCACTGCTGCTTGTTTTCAGACTGGCTTTTCAGTCTCTCTTTAGGTGATGACATACCCAACGGCCAAAGCAGAGCTACCCAGGAGCCTTCTGCTAGTGTATTTTTTTCCCAGGAAAATGCAGTTTAATTAAAAACAAACATTTTATCAAAACACACTGCTTTGGCAGAGTCCTGCAGAAAATGAAGGGAGCTCCTCCTGCCACACAGGATCTTAAATCTTCCTGCCAGGCACATTTCCATTGGAAAACATCATCGAGCCATGCCAGCTTACCCACCCAGCTGCGAGGTCTGCAGCTTAGCAGCAGCCCTGTCATGTGGGTTGACCCTGAAACTCAAGGTCCTGTAGATTTGTCACCCCTCAGGGTGCAGGTGTTCGGGCATCTAGACAGCTCTGGCCTTGCAGGTGGCCAAGCCCACCATCTCCTTGGCTGGCTCTGCCTCCCACATTTGGTCTGGAAGCACCAGGGTCTGTGGTCCAGGCCACTGGAACCTTCAGTCTTCCATAGTACCCTCAGCTGGTGAGGACAGGAACATGTTCCCTGCGGAGATGAGAGTCTGGCCAGGTGGGACCCCACTGCGTGGGACACGAGCTGGCAGCAGGTGTGGGAGGCAGAGAAAGCACATGGGGTTTTTGAAGACACAGTTAATCAGTGCTTCTGAAACAAGTATTTCCAGTTATGTTCTGCAGACAAGTTGCACTGTTAAAAAAATGTGGGTTTCTTTTATGAACTTAAACTAAACCAAACAGCAGCATTGCGGTGCCACAGCCACCACAAGCTTGAACCAGCTATTGGCAACAGGAAAACCCACCCGTATGAAGGTGTCATTACTTTTCAGTTCAACTACCTGAATAATTTTTTCACTTTAGCTTTCTGAAGAAGAACTTTCAAGCACTGGGGCTGGGGGGGGAAACCTCCCCCTCGGGCTGGGGAGCCAAGCCGATAGTGTCGGCCATACATGGGTTTGGAATGAGGGGCACTGGGCTTGGAGCCTGCCAAGAGACACACAGCTAAACTCAGCAGCTCTTGGATGAGTCATGCACAAACACGGCCTGGAGTCTTGCAAGTGCTCCAGAACTTCCTGAGTGTGTTGGGTAAACGAGTCCCTGTTCCCATGGCACCAAAATTGTGCAGAGATCTTGCCGTGTCCCTCTGGCCGCTCCCACTGTGGTGCCGGGGCGGTGTGAGCAGAGCGGCTGAAGTTTCTCCAGCTCTAGCGTGGAGGAGCAGTAATGTCTCCCCTTCATCCAAGAGGGATGCTCTGGGAAAGGCTGCAGGAGGCTGCAGTAGCCTAGGACCACCAGCTGCCCCTCCAGGCTCTGCCAGCCCAGGTCCAGGGCAGCTGAATGGCAAAGGACTGTGGCCACTCCATGAAACTCCTGCCTGGGGCAGGGATCACCTCCTGATTCTTCTATATAGTGAGACGGGAGGGGGGGTTGCAATGAAGCTGTAAAACTGTAGCCCCTAGAAACATGCAGGGTTTAGAGCACATTTCACATGGCATGGGCAGAAGGGAGCTGCTCTCCGTGTCCAGCAGCATCTTAAGGAGACACCCAGCCCATACAAACCAACACTGTCAAAAATGGGGTTCAGCTGAGTTTTCCCAAGCAGGGAAGGAGCACATGAGCAATAGTTTTACCGTGCATGGCTACTGAAACCAAAGGAGAACCATTCATTATTCCTCTATTAAATATACAAATGAAGGATGTTAACTGTGAAATAGAGCCAATTATCCACGTCCCATTCCCTCAGGAGGATCCCACTCATGAGATCCTGTGGCCGTCATCTCAGTGATGTCCTGCTAAGGATACTTGACTGGCTTGTGTCTAAGAGGCTTTGGCTGAGGGCTTGGAAGGCAGTTTTCTGGTTTGCCTAAAGGCTGTTTGGAATCAGGCAACAGGACCTCTCAGCAAGTGGTGATTTCAGTAATTTATTTGGAGACAGCGAGTATGGGGAATGCCTGTGTCCTGTAGTCACAGCATTTCCCTGCAAACCCAAAGTCTGTCCTTGTGAGACTTCCACACGTACTCCAGCAACTGCTGGAAGTGGGGCTGGTGAGCAGGTCCTTAGGCTCCTCCGGAGAAGTGCATTGCATGGGCAAACACAAGATTTCTTGGAAGAAATTGCTGCCACCATTCAGGTACAATCTGAAGCCATTCCTGATGGCTGGGAAAAGTAATCTTCCAGCACTGACTCTTGGATATCTCCCCTGGAATTCTGAGTAAAATGTCCTCCTGCACTACACTGACATCATGTGTGTTGTTGGTACTCCTTACTACATTGTACCATGGAGGAGACAAGTTTTGGGATGGCCAAAATGATTGTTCTACCTACAGGGAGGTTATTATGTGCCATAGGATTCTTAGGCCCAGAAGATACTCACATGCAAGATTTCCATACAATGCCGTTCCTCATGTTCCTACACCAGGACCACAAAGCTTCTCCCAGTGGTGCCCATGGCAGGGGAGAGCTGACTGGGGTTTTCCACAACTACCCTCACCTGCCCTTCCCTCCTGCTATGAGATGCTGCACAACAGATGCTTTGCTGTACTATGTTTAGTAGGAACATGTTCTCCTGTTAAGGCACCCCTGGAAGCCAGGTGTTCTGTTTTAGTAAGGAGACTTTTTTTTAAACAAACAGTTTTTAGCTGACGTTATTTTTATTTAGTTCTCCCTGTGAAGCTTCCAGAGACAGATCTTTGCTTGGCAAGGTCATGTCAGAGACCGAAGGAGAAATTGCCATCCCTCTGTCACCATCTGCACACACATGTACACAAAGAATCTACTTGGAGACCACAATTGATGGTGCAAAGCTGAATATCCATAGGTTAAGAAATGGCTTTATGAAATGGTGCTTGCAGTCCCACTCCAACATGAGTTACCTGATCTTGTACTCTTTCTCTTTTCTGGGCTTCCTCACAGAAATCCCTGGGGACAGCCCCCCCAGGCAGGCTGAGCCCCCGTGTTGCAGCAGAGCCAGCAGGAGCAGTGCCCCAACCCAGCCCTGCAGCTTTCCCCTCTGCTCAGGAGGTCAGGGCCAGGCACCCAAACTCCCTGTAATCACCTTGCTTTTGGCCTTGACATCAATGAAATGAGGGCAATACCTTCTTCCTCTGACACCAGCAGGATGTGAATGTGGTTGTAAGGTGCTGAGCTGGGGCAGTGTCGTGTACTCAGAGATGGGACTGAGGAGCTCACATGCAAGAAATGTTTCTGCATTCAGCAGATTTTTGGAAAGGGTGTTGTTAATAAAAGGAACAGGCTTTCTCTGTAGGACCTCTCCTCAACCAGCAATCTTGGTTTTTTTATTCTTTGGAGATTCCATATTTTGATGTGTTCAGAAGTAAAAAGATCAATAATTCTTGGCACTCTCTAAACTTCCTGGTACCTCGAGCTCTAATACAGGAGAATGCTGAAATGAGAAACAAGCGATGGGACAGATTTCCCCATGCTTACTGATACAGAGCCACTGATATATGGATTTCTCTCTATCATCTTTCTCCCTTTCTCTATTTAACAAATAAAAGGAGACCTGTGACCTTCGTGTGTGTATTTTGACTTGGATTGTCATCATGTCTAACTCAGAGGTCTCACCACTGCAGTCACCTCCTTTCTGTGTCCTATGAGATTTGGTGGCTGTGGCTGCTAAAAAAAGATACAAGTGTCTTGAGATTAAACTACCTGGTAAGTAGTAATAACCTACCGATTTGCTGAATCTGTAAGTCATGAAAAATGGATATAGAGAAAAATCTACTAAATAACCTCATCCATCTCTTCAGCCCATAAAATAAGGCTCCCTACAGTATCATATGTGGCTCATAGCTTTGTCCATTCTAGCTTGAAATTGTATATTTATATCTTTCCTTAACAAACTCTTCCATGGCACTTCCATGGTAGGAAGTTTTTCCTGACCTCTGGCTTGTGTTTTTGTTGGTTTTTTTCTCTGCTTAATTTCATGTCATTACTTTGAATTTTGGCTGAGAAAGCTAGATGTGTTTCAAGTTAGGGGAGTTTTAAGTGTCCCACGTGAATGTGAGAGTTGATAAGTTTTTAGTAATAAGGAAGGGGAGGGAGGTGTCTGAAAGCCCAGATCAAGGCTCTCAGTGCTGAGGTTTCATCAGTTTTAGATAAAAAGAGAACTGGGAGAGTGCAATAAACAAATCTGCTTCCTGGGTGGCCAGACTAACTGGAATGTCTTTTTGTCTTGCAGAAGATGAAGCCCATCGTCCAAAGAAGACGATCTACACCTTCTACCATTGCTAAAGCTCTTGGCAAGTCAAGGTACCATTCCAGGTAGAGGAAAAACTTTTCTGACTCCTTTTTCCACCTTTCTGCCTGTACTGACCAAAATCAAACTAGTTCCAGCCATTCTCTGGGAAGTCACGTCCCCATGGGATGACAGCAGCTTTCCCTGAGTGTCAGCTTGGATGGATGGTTAAGTGGTGACCCTGACATGGAAAGCTCCTGGTGACTCCAGAGCCATCTAGTGCCCTGCTGACACTTTGCCCCCACTGATGTAAAACACTAATGGCGCCTGCAGATGCAGGCAGATACAAACCTGCCAGATGTGCAGATCTTCTGCCAAAACACAAAGTGCTACCTCTGAGCTGAGCTATTTGGTCCTTTTGTGGGAGCTGAGCCCTCTTCAAGGTCATGTACTTGTGCTCTTGCAGCACCATGTAACTGCTTGACACAGATAAGGAAATCATAGAATCACGGAAAGGTTTGGGTTGGAAGGGACCTTAAAGATCATCTAGTTCCAACCCCCCTGCCTGGGCAGGGACACCTCTCAGCAGACCAGGTCACTCAAAGCCCCATCCACCCTGCCCTTGAACACTTCCAGGGATGGAGCTTCCACATCTTCCCTGGGCAACCTGTGCCAGTCTTTCACCACCCTCACCTTCTTTATTCTTAGAATGTCTAACATAAATCTCCCCCTCTCCAGTTTTAATCCATTACCCCCTGTCCTCTCACTCCAACCCCTCTCTAAAGTCCCTCCCCAGCTTTCCTATAGGCCCCCTTCAAATACTGAAAGGCCACTATGAGGTCTTCCCAGAGCCTTCTCTTCTCCAGGCTGAGCTGCACTCCTTTCTGCCTTGCTCTGATAGCAATCTTATCAATAGCATTTCCTGAGGGATTTGTTTAGCTCAATTATTTTTTTTTCTTTGTAAGAAAGAGATTATAAAGCTGAACTGATTGACATGAGGTCTGGACCAGCTCTCCTGAAAAATACCCCCTTTATATCACACAACAGGTGTGATAGATACCTCCTGCTTTTCTGAAATGGCTGTGTGGGGTCTGCCTCATAGGATCATTTAAAATAAAGGACAGGGCTGATTTCCCTTTGCTTCTCTTCTGACCAAGTTGTGTGGCTTCCTTGTCATTCCCCAAACCCTCTTGTAAATAACACTAAAAAAAGTAATGAAGATAAACAAATTCTTGACTGTATTTGGCTGGAGAATATCCTTGTGAGGGAGGGAAGCTTGAAATGTTTCTCATGATGGATTGCCATGGAGGGAACTGGTACAATGCCATCTTTTCTTAGGCCATGAGAGTATTGGAGAGCTTTATTTTTTTGCTGTCCTCTTGTTGTGTTTACAAAGCTGTGCAGCTCCTCCACAGGAGCTGAGACTGTGTGGATCCCACTGCTCAACTGATGCACATCCAAAGCTTTTACTAACAAGTTTAAAGGCCATTTAGCTTCTCACTGGTAAAGACAACAGATGTGTAAGCCAAGAATTCACCTGCTGGTGGCTGTGGAGTGGTGAGGAGGGCAGAGGGAGTTTCTGCATGCAGGAGTGTGGGTGTTCCTGTGACTGGGGGGTGATTTTTTAAAAAACAGCTGGTGGCTGGCTTGAACTTCACTCCTGTGAGGTCAAAGGAGCCCAGTCAAGAGTCCAGTGGAAACTGAGTGAAGAGTAACAGTGTCAAAAATCCCACCCTTAAAGCTCGTATGGTTTTTCATTGGTTGGTGTGGAGGCTGCCTTCAGACTGGAGTAGCATTGCTGAGCGCTAGAGGAAGGGTGGACACCTCTGCCATGGGTGTCTTTGCCTGCAGACAAGGTGCACATCTTTGTCTATGTGTCTAGGAGGACTTCCAGGGTTCTTCTGTCTACATGAGTCTATGGCCATGTCCCAGAGCTTGGCTGGTTCAGTCTGTGTCTGGCACACAAAGAGTCTCTGAGCAAGGCTTAGCAAAACTCCCTTGCTTCTTCACGCAGCACAATCCCACCTGCAGGGCAGGGACAGTCACAGGAGGTGACCATGGGACCTGCTGTAGCACCAGCACTGCCAACAGGAGCCAGCAGCAGCACCAGAAGGTGCCCTGGGAGGAAGCTGAGAAGCCAATGGGGAGCTCAGGGCTTGCTGGAGCTCTCCCAGCTGGGGGAAGCACAGAGAAAGGACCCACCGTCATCCCAGCGAGCTGCAGCACCCAAAAACTGGGAGGTTCTGTGGCAATGGCCCCTGTACCAGTTTCAGTAGAAACAAGATGCTGGATTGCAGCCAGGGGAGCAGGGGAGGATAGCTGGAATTAGATGAGTACGTGCAGTTCCTTTCTCCGAGCTGCAGCCCCTGCACTGACAAGCAGTTGTGTTTAGATGGTGACACAAGGAGCGGTGTCTGTCCCCGCCCAGGCTGGGCAGTGCCACCTGGCACTCCATCCCCCCCCTCTCAGTCACGGCTCACATGGATGTGCTGAAAATAACTGTTTTACCTGAGCGAGCAATGACTGA
The DNA here is from genome assembly GCF_020740795.1 of Apus apus. Lineage (NCBI taxonomy): Eukaryota > Metazoa > Chordata > Aves > Apodiformes > Apodidae > Apus > Apus apus. Next base: position 20,489,860 of record NC_067293.1, read on the forward strand.
AAATGAGCATTTCAGCAGCTCAGCCTCTCCTGGTGTGGTGTGGGTATTTGGGCAGCATTCCATGCCCCCGAGGTGGACTGGGCCACTGCAGGGCCACACTGGAAGTGCTGGGAGGAGAGCAGGGCTGCGGGCTGGCCCAAAACAGCCTCCAGTGGCCAGTCACAGACCCTTGTCAATGAAGCTTCTGAGAAAGTCTTGTCATTTTTCTTCCCCTTCCAGAGAAACTACCCTTTCCTCTTCTCATCTTGACAATGGGCTGCCAAGTGGAGTGTTCAGCAGCCCAGGCTCCACTTTCATCCTGGATGAGCGGGTGCAGCTGACCATGGGCCTGCAGACCCAGGAGAGACACCTGATCCTGTTCAGCGATGTGCTGGTCATCGCCAAATCCAAGTAAGAGGGATTCACACTCACTCCTTCTCCCCAGCATGTGCTGCTGAAGCTATGCTCTGAGCTGTTTGTGGAGCAGGCATCAAAACAGCTCTTTACAAACATGGGTCCAAAATGAGGCATCTCTCCCTTCTGCCTCCAGAAATTCTTCTTGGTATTCATGTTTCACTCCATTTTCCTGAAGGAAAAAGGTGTTTTAATTGGTTTTTCCCTTTCCCTTATGTGGCTTCTTCATGAAATGGGATGAGGGCATGATCTTGGCAGTAAGGACAGAAAATTGATTCCTGATCTGGCTACTGCTGCCACAAATAATGAAGAGCTTAGGTGGCTCCAGTTATTAGCACAGACAGTAATTAGCCTAAATCACCATCTACCTCTGTGTTGCTCTAGTGAATCACATCACTCTAGGCCACAGATGTCTCACTGCAGCCACCAACCCCAAAACGTACCTCTACATGCCCAGAAGTTTGGTTCTGGAGGGGCTTGTTGCTGTTACTGCATCTGCGTGACTGGAAGATGGCATGACCAGACTCTGGAAGACTAGACCTTAGGGTCTGGCCTAAGAAATCCATAATTTGAATTGCAGATCGTCCTCCAGCCTGAAGCTGAAAAAGCAGGTGCATCTGAGTGAAGTATGGACAGGCATCTGTCTCAGCGAAGTGACAGAGAAAAAGATGAGTTCTGAGAATTCATTTGTCATCGGCTGGCCTACCACCAACTATGTTGTCACCTTCAGGTATCTCATCAGACACCAGACTCTGCAGCCTGGCAGCTGCCCACATCTCTGACTGAGGCTGCAGGTCCCTGAGCTCTACTACAGCCCTTCTCCCCATTGAGTAGAGGACTTGCGCTCACCTCAGACAGTATGGTAAAAACTTAGATGTTGGGAGACAGTCATCTTAGAAAGATACCTAAAGGTTGGTTCCTGAGAGCCTTTTAGAGGACCAACCTTGTTATGGCAGGGCTTACCCTGTTTCACAGCATCCTGGAACATCACAACCAAATCTGCCATAGCAAGCCAGCTTGTGCCATCATACAAGCACGTTGTGTCAGCACCTATCCAGAGCCATTTCTGTAGGAGATGAGCCCTAGTCTGGGAATTTTTCATGAGAAAGGACAGGTTAGATGTGTCAATGAAAAATGCCAGATGGCCTCGTGCCAGGATTAAACCCCTTATCCACCTCTGGTGTGGCTTGGGCAGCTCCTGGGCTCCTGTGGGTGTCTGCCAGGATGTCCCAGGCCCATGGCACCAGACTATGGAAAGGTTCTTTAAGATGGGTCTGCACGAGCTGCACATTCCAGAGATTGCTTAGCCCTTTCTAATCCCAAAAATAGAAATGCAAGGGGAGCATGGAGCTCTCTAGAGAGTAGCCCATTCCCCTCCAAATGCCACCTCAAAGACTATCCCACTACTGCGCCTGAGCTAAGCAGGCTCACCAAAAAACAGGTGAGCTTTTTATTACCTAGAGCTCAGTCTAGCCTGGCTAAACTGAACCTAGAGCTGGTACATCCACAGTGAGATGAGGTCACTGCTGGCTCAGGCACCTCTGCTTCTCACTTTCCTTCGCAAAGTGGGGAGGTCAACGGCCTTTCATGGTCACTGTGTCCTCAGAGGTCCTGCTAGCACAGCGAGGAATGGCTGATCTGGCCTGATGCTTTTCCTTCTGTGGAGCCTTGGTGGAAAAAGAAATGGGAACCCTACCGTGGTTTCCCATAGGCTGTCTCATGGTTTCCATGGGTCAGGATGGTCTCTCCCAGGTGATGCATTCCTGACCAGGACTCATGCCCTGACAATGCAGCCCTTGGTGTCTTAGTCCAAATAAAGTTCCACTTCCTTCATGTCACTGAGACCTGGGTAACCCATGTTGGCAGCAGAAGCTTCTAGGAACAGCAGACATTGGGAAGGAAAAAAAAGGAGAAAGAAAATAGCAATTAAAGGTCACTGCAAAAATAATAAGGGCACACAGGATGAGTTAACTCCAGCATCACAGCAAGATATTTGTCCCGAATCTGAACACTTGGCAGCCTGGGCAGGAAACTCAGTCCAGTTTGTTGCTGGGCTCTTTTTTGTTATTTTTGTTATTTGTTAAAATAGGACAGAGGCAGGAAAGGACTATGCTTTTGTTCCAGGGCTTTGCAGGAAGGAGCTTTGACTTACATCTATATATAAATGACACTGGGTAGAGTTTCCAGAGGCTGTTCCCCACTCAGCTCTTGTTTGATGCTCTGCCTTCCTTTTATCTTCAGCTCAGCTGATGTGAAGGAGCGATGGCTGTCAGCACTGCTGTGGTAAGTGACCCTCCTTTCCTCCTCCTCCTGGGTGGCTCCTCTGCAGCTCTCAGAGGAGTATGTCATGCCAGGCACCACGTTGCCCTCTGATGTTGGACACATTGTCTAGCTACTGTTTGAAAAAGCCACCTTTGAAACCTGAATGTAGAAGCCCCTCGGTGAAAGCAAAGCTGGTGTTAACAGTCTAGGAAAGATAAAATCCTTTGGAAGATGACATTATTGGAGCAGCTTTTTTCCTCTGGAGCTGGAGGTTGGCTTTGCTGGTCACTATGGAAATGTCACACGTGTCACTGATTCTTCAGATTATTTTTTTTATTGGAACTGAAGTTTGTATTTCCTGGCAGCTAGAGGCTACAGTTGTTTCTTCATCATGTTACATTTCTAGATATTGTTTCCACTAACCCCTGGTCAGAAGTATTTCTGGAGGTACAGAGAGGGGAAGAGGTCTCTTGATTTGTGGAGGACAGTAAGGATCCTAAGCATGCTGGGAGGTGTTACACTAGACATGTCCATCTGCATTACAGCACTGCCGGGGGGGGCTGCTAGTCTGGGTGCTCAAGATAAAAGGCTAAAGCCAGTAGGAGCAAGTCAGTGATGTGGACAGTGGGATCAAGTGCCCTCTCAGCAAGTTTGCTGACAACACCAAGCTGTGTGGTGTGGTTGGCACCCAAGAGGGAAGGGATCCATCCAGAGGGACCTTGACAGGCTGGATAGGTGGGCCCATGCCATCCTCATGAAGTTCAACAAGGCCAAGTGCAGGGTCCTGCACCTGGACTGGGGCAACCCCAGGCACAAATATAGGTTGGACAAAGAATAGATTGAGACCAGCCTTGAGAAGAAGGACCTGGGGTTGTTGGTCGATGAAAAGCTCAACATGAGTCAGCAATGTGTGCTGAAGCCCAGAAACCAATCATGTCCTGGGCTGTATCAAAGAAGTGTGGCCAGCAGGTTGAGTGAGGTGATCCTGCCCCTCTACTCCATACTCATGAGATCCCACCTGGAGAACTGTGTCCAGTTCTGGAGCCCTCAACACAGGAAGGACATAGAGCTCTTGGAGTGAGTCTGGAGGAGGCCACGAAGATGATCACAGGGCTGGAGCAGCTCTGCTCTGGAGACAGGCTGAGAGTTGGGGCTGTTCAGCCTGGAGAAGAGAAGGCTCCAGGGAGACCTTAGAGCACCTTCCAGTGCCTGAAGGGGCTCCAGAAAAGCTGGGGAGGCACTTTTTACCAGGGTCTGTAATGATAGGATGAGAGGTAATGGTTTTAAGGTGGAAGACATGAGATTTAGGTTAGATGTTAGGAAGAAATTCTTTTCTGTGAGGGTGGTGAGACACTGGCACAGGTTGCCCAGGGAAGCTGTGGCTGCCCCATCCCTGGCAGTGTTGAAAGGCAGGTTGGATGGGGCTTGGAGCAACCTGGTCTAGTGGGAGGTGTCCCTGCCCAGGCAGGGGGGTTGGAACTAGATGATCTTTAAGGTCCTTTCCAACCCAAACCGTTCTATGATTCTGTGATTCTATGACTACATGACTACACTGCGAACGGGACATGTCATTGCTACTGTCATAATTAATCTATATTTATCATAGTGCCAAGGAGCAGGTACCTTGCATCCTAGTCTTAGGGGCCTTCTCAAGTTTAGTTGGGAAATTTCATTCCCTCCTCTTTTCTTTGACTTTCAGGCATATCAACGAGGTAAAACAGAATGAATATCTGAAGAATCTAACCCTTCAAATCTTTGTGGTAGATGCTGACAACTGTTCTACTGTAAGTAAAGAACCTGCTCATCAGGCCAATGCTACATGGAGGTCTGTGGGGTAGGGGTGGGAAGGCAGAGCTGTGGGGATGCTGCTGCTGTCCCTGTTTAAAATTCAGGTTCCACAGGTTATAGAGGGTGTGCATCTGGGCAGCTGCATCCTTCCCACTGGAAGCCCACTCAGAGGGATTTGGTTTGGGAAATCAGGAGGTAGCCAGACCCTAACCAAAGAGTGGTTAATTCTTAAGATTATCATTGGACTCTGGCTTCTTTTCTCTTTTCCTTCTGCTTCTGTTCCTAATTGGTGACAGTTTGTGGTTGAATGCCTGATCATTCCTATTTTCAGGGCATTAAGTTGAGGATATTGATCATGCAAGAGCCTCTGGTTTGGTCTCCTCAGTTAATTTACTGGAATGTGTCCCAGTTTCTTCGTATTAATCACATACATTTCTAGACTTTGTGCCAAGCTTGGTGGGTCACATTTACCTCCTGGGGACTCAGTCCAACACTGGTGTGACCCAATACAGCAGCTGAACACCACACACTGCCTGGGATTCCTGCAGACAAAATCTTTGGATGGTACAATAAACCCCTGACAGAAGAACTAGCAGAGAATGGTTTTCATAGTGTCTAACCACCATCACCCTTAACAGTGATTTCAGTGCAGTTCAAATTAGCACAGCTCTTCTGACTGTGAGCATTCAGCAAAAAACAGCCAATAGGCAGATGAGAAACATTTTCCTCAGATTTTCAAGCTGCAAGAAACTGCAACCAAACTTCATGCCTTCTTCTTAGCCTCCTCTGTTTTCTCTCTTTTCCTTTCTAGATGACATCAGTCGATGTGTCCAACATGGAAACTGCAGAGAGTGTGATGAAGAAGACCCTTCTGCAGGTTGGACTTCCTGTAAGTAGCAGTTGCATAGTCTGCCAGATCTTAGCTGAGGAAGCTGGCAATGTCTGAGTTACAGGACAGGGCAGATACGAAGAAGTCTAGATTTGCTGTAGTCAACCAGTAAGGCACTGATACTCTCTGGACTGTAAGATGAAGCAATGTGTTTGTGTGGGTGACAAGTATTGGAAGCACAGACATGCTTACATGCCTACATTAAATTCAATACTTGTTTAATAAAGCCCTTTGGATGTCAGAGAACCCAAGTGTTTGCCATCCAGCATTAGGATTGAGGCAAGCTTGACAAAGGTTTATTAATATAGCTCTGAAATACTGAACAAATCAGTGATGTTCTCAGCTGAACCTTGCCCATTGCAGTGGTCCAGCCTTTCCTAGTCCAGTGTTTAACAGGTAGCTTTGACAGTGTTCCAGTAGTTTAATACCAAGGAAGGTTGTGTATCATCTTCCTAAAACACTCTGGGAAACCATCACACAGGTTTACACCCTTCTGGCTGTCAGTCTTTTCTTCTCCTGAACCAAGTGTGGTGACACCTCATGGGCCTCACCTTGGCTGCCTTCACCTGATATTTTTCTCTTTTCCTCAACCACCAGGGCACGACAAGTGAACACCATCTCTGGGTGATCTCAGGAAAAGATGACCCTCCTTACCCTCTCATTGGTAAGAGCTCTCCCATTTTCCCTCACTTCTAGCTCCACAGGAACAAGTGATGAATAATACTGGTGTGTCTGGCAGAGAAATACCTCAAACATTTCACTCTTCATTTAGAAAAGCAATGGTAGTGGGGTGTTGCTGATGTGAGATGGGACATCAAGCTGATGTGAGATGTTAGTTGGCTTTTATGGTCTCAGGATCCACATTTCATCAACATATGGTGACATTTGAAGACCTTCAAACTTACCTCCCTTTTCCAAGCAAACCTGTGCAAGACAGCAAAATATAAAATTAAATGCATTATGTGCCGGAGAGGAAGCAAGGAAATAACACTGATTTACCCAGCATCTAAACTAAAGCTTTTGGATGCATTTGACCTGCAGTTTGCTTCTCTGACAGAGGTGTCAGTGGTGCAGCCATTGCTCAGACTGTTTTACCCTGCTTAGTTGTGATGAGCAAGGAATCCCTGCACTAACATTGTGTTCTCAGTGATAACCCAATAAATACATCCCCAGGCTCTCCAAGTTTATGCATATTGGTTTAATAAATAATTTCGCTCCAAAGTGTGCTCCTGTTTTCATAGTTAGACTATCACTCTGAGACCCTTTAGACTGCACATTTTTATTTGTAGGTGTTTATTGGTGTTTTCCAAGTTGTTGTGGCAGATGGTTACCCTTTGTATTCACCCAGTGCATACTGGAGTGTCACAGAGCAATGCTTGCAGTGTCTTGTTAATGCAGGGGGGCCTATAACCCTATTAATAAGGGTTTAAACTCAGTTAACAGAGCTCGTACAATGTTCTGGAGAGCTGCTCGTGAAGAGCGGCTGGCCAGGTTTAACTGAGTGACCTTATTTCTAAAGCAATGATTGTGTATATGTATGTATGTGCCTTGGCCTCTGCAGTCCACAGGCAGGTGTTTGAGCAACGTTGCTTAGATCCAGCTGCAGTGGGAGCCACTGGATGTGGCTGCTTCCTCCTGCCAGATGTGGAGCTGTTTTCACACATCTGTGTCTTTACTTGCTCTTTACACAATTCTTTGCTCGACAGGGCATGAGCATCCCTTCAGCATCGCCTTGACCTGTCTCCGGGACTCTGCTGACCAGCAACAAGGAACCAACAATAACACCGTCCTGGCTGATGGGACAGAGGCTTCCTTCCTTGATCAGCTCCCAAAGGAGAAGCAGTGTCAGTTTGTCCTGAAGCCCAGGCTCCAAGCTCCCATTCAGCTGAGGAGAGGTAGGGGCTGCAGGAGCACATTCTGCCCAGGCAGAGGCTTTGCTGCTCTCCTTGGCAACAGCAGACTCTTCGTGTCACCCTACATGTGTCCCAGAGTCACTCTCATACCTGGGTGTATGCAAAGAGGAGGAGATAGCAGAGGTGCTAAATTTGTCTGGGCAGATGTTCAGAGTTGCCTTTCAGTCCTTGATCTGCTTTCCCTTGCAGGCTGTTCTTATACTGCACAGGTCTCAAAGAGCAGTGATGGAGTCAGAGTTGTGCTGATGGGGGTGGGGACAAGAGGAAATGGGGTCAAGTTGCACCAGCGGAGGTTCAGATTAGATATTAGAAAAAATTTCTTCACAGAAAGAGTGGTGAGGCCTTGCAACAGGCTGCCATCCCTGGAGGTGTTAAAAAAATGGGTGGATGTTGTGCTGAGGGAGATGGTTTAGTGGTTAGAGGTTGTTGGGTGGATGGTTGGACTTGAGGATCTTGAAAGTCTTTTCCAACCTTGACGATTCTGTGATTCTGTGAGCAAGCGGTTTCACTGCTGTGTGCCACGGAACCGTCACAGTTGGAAAAGATCTCTAAGATCACCGAGTCCAATTGACCACCCAAGGGGAGAAAACAAAACAAAACCAACCAAATAACAGCACACCACTCCCCCATGCCCACTAGAGCACATCCTGAAGTGCCACATCTACACATTTCTGGAATCTCTCTAGGGATGGTGACTCCACCATGTCCCTGGGCAGCCCGTGCCAGGGTCTGACCAGTCTTTGGGTAAAGAAATTCTTCCTAATATCCAGTCTAAACCTCCCCTGGGGCAACTTGAGGCCATTTCCTCTCATCCTGTTGCTATTCACCTGGGAGAAGAGCCCAACACCCACCTCCCTACAACCTCCTTTCAGGGAGCTGTAGAGAGCAGACCATCTGACCGTCCCCACCAAGGCTGCGGTTATTAACCATGGTCCTGTAGAAAGTCCTCACTTTGCTGGGAGCTGCACCCCCTGTGGCTCACTCCCTGGGCAGTGGGAAGGGCAGGAGGTGTGTAGCTAAGGTCTGTGCTTCCCTGCAGAGTCGCTGCAGAAGCTCACCAAGAGGAAGAAGTCTCTGATCGACTGGGCCCTGCGCCGCAGCACCAGCCCCCCCGCGGGCAGGTCCCCCTCGCAGTCGCCCACCACCCCACGGAAGCTCTTCGGCCTCTCCCTGTCCTCTGTGTGTCCCGACGGGAGCCTCCCAAAGCCAATCATGGTAAGGAGCAGCCTGCACTCTTTGTCCTGACCTAACTGCACTAAACACCCAGAATTTAAAACCACTCGAGGTGTTGATGGGGATTGGATGGGGAAGACCATGGTTGGCCTGCAATTCAGTCCCAGCTCAGTAACCAGGGTGAGCACTTCCCTCTCCTGGGTAGCATGTATCACTTCACACACGGGTGTCCCTCTCGTTTCCATGGGCATCTCCTTCCAGGTGATCACGAGCTGACAAGGGGCACTGTCAGTGGACTGTGCCATACTGCACAGCCAGGACGTCATCACTTCAAGAGTCCACTGAACTCACACTTGCCACAGGACAAGCATGCCCCCCATGAGCTGTACCTGCAGCTTCTCTGACAGGCTCTGTCCTTGGTCAAATTGTGATAAATCTCTTGCATATCTGCCGTGTTCCCAGTACCGACCGGGTCATAGGCTAATTACTTTAGAATATGTGAGGTAGAATATAGAAAAACCAGCAGGGTGAAGTTTTGGGCTCTCAAGTACAGCTGGGATTTCTCTTAGGATATGCTGCTGCTGCTGTACCACGAAGGTCCCTCTACTAGGGGCATTTTCAGACGTTCTGCCAATGCCAAGATTTGCAAGGAGCTGAAAGAGAAGCTGAACTCTGGAGATGATGTCCAGGTGGATGGGGAGTCAGTCTTTGTGGCTGCAGCTGTCATCACGGTATGTGTGGCCAAGTAACTCAGCTCTCCGGGCTAACGGTACCTTCCTTCTTTAAGGAAGCAATATGAGTCTTTATGGGTAGGGAAGGCTTGGGAGGGAACACAAAGCATTTTCCAGCAAGGCATGTTCTCACCTGATGGCTTGATCCATGAAGGTCTCTGCCTGACCCAGTGGTGCTTGTTTTCCCACACAGGCATGTATTGTGGCCCTCAGGACAGGGTTTCATTACAAAACAGCCTCCAGCAGGTGACACAGTAATGTCTGCCTCTAGGAGAGCCACGATATCGATGTAGAAGTTATCTCACATTGCCAAATAACATGACAGAGCCTGCACGCAGCAGTTCAGATACTGCACTGATGTAGGCATGAAGCTCTTTGGTGGCAGCTGCACAGATGCTTTTTGTCCTTTCTGGACACACAGCAGAGACTGCAGGGAGATGTGGGGGCACTCGTGCCATTTCAGTGCAACTGCTTAGCATTCCCCCCACAGAGAGGCCATGCCCAAAGGAGGTGGCCTGTACCATCTCAACCCTGAGCCTTCACCCTCTTGCCAGCCAGCAAGAGGGAGAGCAGCTGCCAAGACCAAGCAGAGGGTTGTGGTGGGTTGGGCATGAAGCTTGTGATCATAGAATCATAGGGTGGCTGGTGTTGGAAGACACCTTAAAGAACATCCAGTTCCAACCCCCCTGCATTGGCAGGAACACCTCCAACTAGACCAGATTGCTCAGAGCCACATCCAGCCTGCCCTTGGTATGTCCCAAGTTTTAGTAAGAAAAAGCCTCTCTTTTGCACTGGCATTTAAATGTCATTGGAACAATTCAGGCACCTAAAGTATAAAAAATGTCCCTTTCTCTTCCTGTAGTTGGCCTGGTACAAAAAGGGAGGCACTTCCCAGTGCAAGACATAGAAGTTGTTCAGTAGTCTCCTCAGCAAACCCAGCCATGCTCCTAGCTGGCAGGTGGTTCAGCAGGACCGTGCCCAGCCCTGGGTACAAGTCCCCTGGCTGCTGCAGCAGAGCTCAGCCCCACTGGGGAGCAGGGCAGGGATGGGCTGGCTGCTCTCGCAGGGCAGCTCCAGCCCCCGGGGGGAGCCCCAGGAGGATGGTGGGGGGGTGGTGGGCAGGGGAGGAGAAAAGTATTTATGTCATGTCTTGTTTTATCTTGTGCTTAATGTGAATAAACAATGACTATATGCATCATGAAACCAAAACACGGAACTCAAAACTGACCAGACTGCTCTGCATATATATATTTAATTCAGGATTTTCTCCGAAATATACCTGACAGTGTTCTATCCTCAGACATGCACAGACTGTGGATGGAAGCTGTGGACACGGAAAATCGGGCACATAAGATTGAAGCTATCAAAAGGTTCGTAAAAGCCTTCGTAAAAAACTTCTTTTGGTGGGAGAAGGGGAAACACATGGTCCTAAGCGTAGACTTCATCTTCTGGGAGGCTCCTGGCGTAGCTCCAGGCCACAGCAGAGCTCTTGCTGATTGCCCATGTCACTGGTCAGAACATTTTCCTTTCAACGATCTATTATGAGCACTGTTAAAATTTCAGACCCCCCAAAATTAGAAAAATTAGAAAATTATTTTCTGATGACCAGTTCAAATTGCCAGAACTAGTAAATGGAAAAAGTACAATAAGTCAGCCACCAGAAGTATGTAAAATGTTCGTGGAATTAGAGCCTTTAACAATGGTCACTTTTTTCTTATGTGCACAACATCAAGCTGGTAATTGTATCAGCAGTTAGAAGAAATGGCCCCACCAAGATGGTGACTGGGACCTTGAAAACAGCTTTACTGACTTGAAACTGCTGCCCTAAGCAAGAGCAGTCTGTCAGCACCCTGTGGGGTATGCAGGGTATCAGATTATATCAGCATATCAGCTCTTCTTGGCCATGGCTCAACTCAGTTTTGGACCTCACCATTTCGCCTGGACCTCCTTTCTCCCATGGTCTGTAGAGCATGGGACATGGGCAGTGGCATTGTCCCATGTGCTGCTGGCCTGGAGCCCTCTGCATCTTCTTTGGGCAATCACTGTTCTGTGAAGGCATTACAGGCTTCTGCTCACGTGTCCTGGATTTAAGTCCTTGGTTCCTCAGGCTCTGTGACCAGAGTGGGGAGGCAACATGGATGTAAATTTGTGGCTGTCACATAATTTGGTGGAGTGACACAGTCTTACTATTGACACATGTAAATGTCTCAAACTGGTTGCAGAAGGGAGCAAAAGTTTTGGGAAGCAACTTCTGATATTTGAAGAGCAGATTTTTATCACATTCATGTTCTCACTCCCTGAATAGTCTCGTCAACCAGCTCCCAGAGGCCAACCTCATCTTACTCAGACACCTCTTTGGAGTTCTCCATCACATTGAGCAGAATTCTGGTGTGAATCAGATGAATGCCTTTAACCTGGCTCTTTGCATAGCACCCAACATGCTGTGGCTACCGAGTCCCACGGGGCCTGAAGAGGAGAGCAGGTCTACAAAGAAGGTAGCCTTTCCTGGATTTGGCGTCACACTTTTCTTCTTCTTTTACTGCTGTTTATGGGCACTAAAGGAAAGTGTAGGATATGGGGCAGTGCTGGCACAGTGGCATCTGAGCTCCATCCTCTTCCCTGTGCCTGTACTGGGGGGAATTCAGCTGCTCAGTTTATCCAGCATGGAAGGAGAAGCTGTGGTTACTTTGCCAGGTGGACTTCCTAAGCAAGCATGAGAAAGATGGAGCAACTGAAGTTAGACATTGCCACTTCAGCAGGGTCTGAAGCCACCTTGCAGAGCCAAAGTAAGCAATGAACATGACAGTGCATCAGAGGGGAGGAATTCTAGCTTGTAGCTTATGAGGTGTCATCAATAGGGAGGAGGATGTCGGAATGGCTGGACCTGGCTCACTGTGCCAGCTCACAGAGCTCACGTCCTTGCCCCTGGTGTAGCTAATACACACACATTGCCACATTGATTTGCTCCCTCGGCAAAAGGGCCTGTAGGAAATTACATCTTACAGACAATAAAGGGAACATTCTGGGACTGATTTGACTTGCTTTGTACAGCTGCCTGTCTTTTCATCAAACTGTCTCTGAATTCTTGTCTTTGCCAGGTGGCCTCGTTAGTGCAGTTCCTTATTGAAAACTCGGGAGAGATTTTTGGAGGTGACATTGCTTCCTTGTTTCAAAGACCAGACAAAAAGAAGTCCAAAACCTCAGAGGAGTGCCTGGGTGAGTTGGTGGTACTGTATCCTCCAGAAATGTTTGAAATCTTTTATTAGGTTAACTCATCATGCAAAATAGTTTGCTTTCCCATCATGTCTCTTCCAAGGAAAAACATTGAAAAAGAATTGGTTTTGATTTTCCCTTTGCCTGTCAGTCATGGGCAGGAAGGGAGGGAATGCAGAGGACTGAGCTGCATCCCCTCAGATGTGTCCCCAAACATGGTTGTCTTTCTCTGTTGCTGCTGCTCAACCCATTCCAGCCATCTCAGGAGCATAGTGTAGCCTTAGCAGTGCCATGTCCCAGACGTCTTTTCTTCCAGATGAGCTCTGTAAATCTGAACCAAATGGCTGCACAGAAGGAGACGGGAGTTCTCTCTGTTAACTGTCCTATTTCACCTAAGCCAGTGGTGAAAGCTCAGCTCATCAAGCCAGAATTCTTGATCTCATTCCCAGTCCCAAGCTGGTCCCTGTGAAATTAATGGATCATCTTTGCTTTGATAATAATTCCCTGCCTGGGTTGTAAGGTCCTATATGTAGTTAGGAGACACAGACAACAAAGTAATTTGTATTCTCTGCCCCAGGCACAGGTTTGGCTCAGCACGATGATTCCTCTGATGAGCTGGAATTTTCTGCTTGTGACCCAGAAGGACCAAAGCATGACATGGTACCTGAAACAGATGCCGTTTTTGAACCATCCAGCAGCTTATTTTTTGGTGAGGATCAGGAAGACTGGGACTTGTTCAGCGAGATCACAGCCTGCTACCAAAGCAAAGCCCAGAAGAATGCCAGTGCAGACAGCTATGAGCTCCTGGAAGAGGAGGGCTCCTTCTGCTCCATTGGCTCCATCCGCTCCCTCAGCCCGGCCAGGGACCGGTGCTCCTCAGAGCCCAGCGTTTGCCTCAGCTCCCAGCTGCCCATCCAGAGCCACGAGCCAGTGGCCCGCCAGTCCAGCTGCGATGCCACCATCATGGGCAACCACACAGACTGCTTCCACAGGCTCAAGCAGCTGCAGGTGGAGAGCCAGAAGCTGATTGATGAAGCCCTAAGCCCTGGGGCTAATAAGGCCCAGCAGAACTTGTGGCAGTCACCTCAGACCAGCTCTAGGCTGAAGAAACTCAGCCTTCAGAAGTCCAGCCAGTCCAACAGGTCCAGCTTCTCTAGCCTGTCCTCTACCACCACCTCCCCATCTGCCTCCTCACTCAGCTCCTTAGACAGTGCTTTCTCCTACTGCTCCGAGTCATCAGCCATTAGTCCCACAGACGTCTCATCCCTGCCCTTCATGTTTGGTACATCTGCCAGTCTTCACGCTCTGTCCCCCAAGATTGCCACGAGGTCCCTGAAAGAGTGGCACAAGTCCTTCATGTCTCCTGTGCCTTTACAAGCGTGTGACCTGGACAGTTTCCATGAGTGTGACCCCAAGGCTGTAGAGAACAGCCATTGCCTTGGGGAGATGTCAAGCTTTCCATCTGTCAGCAGAGCTGCCGTGGGGAGCCCGCCAACTGACATTGACTGGAAGGGTGAGGAGAGAGTAGACTGGAGATGTGAGGGCAACCCCAGCCCAGGGCTCATCAGCCAGGATTGTACCAAAGAGCTTGAACAAAGCCCTGAGCTCTGTGCTGCCAGCCCAGCTGGTAAAAAATCCCCAGAGATCAGCCCCCAGCAGCACCAGGAGAACGCAGTGAAGAACATCGAAATCAAAAGCATCGCTGCTTCCCCTCCAAGCCAGGAAAGCCTGAAGCGAACCAAGATAACTTTTTATGTGGCCCCCAATAAAGAAAGCTCTTGGGGGTGTCCAGTGGAAGAGGATGAGGAGAGACCCATGGACGATGCCAGCAGCAATGGAGAACAGAGCCTGCCCAAGAGCTTGCAGACCGTGAGAGTCCACATCCCCCAGACAGTTTTCTATGGGCAGAACACCCCCCTTGTCCTGCAGTCCATCTCCAGGTGCCACCACCACAAACCAGTGGCCCTGTCCCCGCAGGCAGAGCCCAGAGGAAGCCCCCAAAGCACCTCCACTCCCGAGGAGCTGGAGGGCGAGGCAGTGGGAAGGGCGCAGGCGCCAGCCCACAGCAAGGGCTTCCACACCCTCAGCCACACCATCCGGATCATCCTCCCTGCCGCCGTCCGGAGCACTGTCAGCGAGTACTTCAGGCACGATGACACCAACAGCTGTCCCGCCGCTGAGGTGGAAGCAGTGGAGAAGGAGCTGCTGCGGAGCAGGGTGGAGTGGCTCAGGAGCCAGCCCCAGGCAGGGCTGTCCCCAGAGGAGCCCAACACCACGGCCTGTGCCCAAGAGACCTTTGTCTAGGGCAATGGACGGGGGAGAACTGGGTATTTTTTGTGTGTATATGCAGCAGAAAATATTCTGTAAGATACGATCAGGGTGTGAAGAATCTGCCGGGCTGCATGGAGCAGTAAGTGTAAAGTGACAGTAATGTGTATGTAATGTTGAGGTTTAACATTCATTTTGGGGAGGGGGCAAGGGGTTATTTTGGTTTTTCTTTAAGCCCTTTTTCTACAGAAGACACTTCACTGGCTGAGTGTCTCAGGGGCTGATTGCCACCAGGCTCCATCTGTGAATTAGTTGACCTGTACAGGGTCTGACTCCATTTCTTTTTGAAGTGGAAAAGGAGAAACTCTGCTTTATTTTCTCCAGTCAGCTGCTGCTGTGTCTGGATGACTGGAGAACTGGGACAGCTCATGCTCCATCAGAATTAGTTCTGGAGCACAGAATCCTCCAGTATTCCCTGTTCATCACCATTATTCACACAAAGGAAGACCCTTCACCTCCAGCTCAGCAGTCACTGCTGCTTCCCTCTGCCCATCTTTTGTCCTGCACTGGTCTAGCTCACCACCTGCCTTCATCATCATTAGAGCTCCAGAAACCCCAAATAGAACCCAGAGCCCAAAGCCCAGCTTTCACTGACAGGTGGCACATTTTAATCCCAAGATTGCTTTTCCCTCCATTACTCATGTATTGATTCTCTTCTCAGCTCTCCCCCATAGATAACATTTGACAGAGCCACAGTGACCATAAAGGACTTCAGCACTGTCACTTTTGCAGGGCTATGGCCATTTTCTTTTTTTTTTTTATGTTCTCTGGGAGTAGCTGGTCCTTTTAGTCCCAGTTAAAGGTGACATTATATTTCTGTAAATGATGGTGACATTTCAGAAGGCCCTTTCCAGATGCAGTGTGGATGGGGCAACTAATGAAATTCCTAGTCATGCTGAGAGGGACTTAAGCAGGATTTGGTTTTAGCATGAGGTCAAGGAGTTGTGGAAGTTGTCAAGAATGTTAAGTGGATGGTGAAGCAAAGCTCGAGCTGGCCAGAAAGTTGTCAGACAGTCCATGAGCTGAGAATATCCAGGCTGATGCTGCCTCAGAGAAGTACTGAGTTCCCACTCAGCAAAGTGCAAGTCACAGAGTGCTCCGGCAGGGTGAAGGCTGGAGAAGTGCCAGGCACAGATGGGGCCAACAGGTGGCTTGTGGTGCTCCACTGAAGAGCTACAACTACTAGATTCCTGGAGCATCCCTGTGCTTCCACCCAAGGCACTGCTCAGAAGCACCACAGTCATAATGGGACTTGCTTAGAGGGTTGTGATGCTGGCAGATGAGCTCCTGAAAGAGCCAAGAACACCATGTTTGACAGGCGTACAGAAAACGGTGGGAAAAGTCTCAAAGGTAAAGAGGTTTAGGATGTTTCATTTGAAAGTTACGTGAGAGTTTTTCTAAGGTGGTTTCTCTCAGAGAGATGCTCTTTTTACTCAATTAACAGTGAATGAGTGAAAGACAAGAGAAATTCATTAATCCTAATGATTATGAGGAAGCTCATGTGGAGTAAGTGCCCCCTGCAAGTTGCTGTCTGCAAACAGCCCTACCTGGAGCTGCTCAACCCCAGCCCCGTTCAGAGCTTGCACAGGGGGGGCGATCCCCCCTCTGTGAAACCATCCAGTTGGCATCAGATGCCTCCACTCATCTGCCCACTGCCAAGTTCACACCATCAAATACCAGGGCAGGGCAGGGAAGCCCAGAGACCACTCTCCAAGATGTATAGTTTTATCTGTTCTATGCAGGGTATTTAACTCTGAGATATGGCACTCTCTGTCCCAGATCACCTTGGTGGCCCTTGTATGATGAAAGGTGTATATAATCATAATACAAACCACCCCCCATCCTTTCCCTCACACAGGAACACTCACAAGCCATTCACAGTCTTTTTTTCCAGAGCTACAGTTGTAACTATTCCAATAAAAAAACCACACAAATTTGTCACTGTGGTCTGGTGATCCCCTTTCATTCCCTTGATCCAACTTCCCTCTCCTCTGGTGGCATTTGCAGAACACCAACCAGTGAGGAACACATGGGCTGTCCCCAGGGCTGCAAGGAGCGCCCCTCAGCAAACCAGCTTAGGCATTGCTCCTGCTTGGGTCTTAGGAAGGAGAAACAGCACTAAATATTATGTGAAAAGTCTGTCTGTACTTGGAAGAGAGATGATTCTGTATTCTAAACATGCTAATGGATTGTAAACTGGCTCAGTGGCTGGGCTGGTCTCAAACAAGGGGGGACTTGGACCAAATGCTGAGTAAGAGCTGATTATTTGCATCACATAAAAGAATTATGAGCAAGTTGGAAAGAAATTAGTTTATAGAAACCTTAGGAGAGGCAGAGCAAAACACATTTTCCTCTTCTCAGCTTAGACTGCCTAATATGGGCACTTTTCCCTGGATAGTTGCTCCAACCCAGCTGGCATGGGAATGGAAATCCACAGCACTCCTTTTCCATGTGCCCAGGCAATTACGCCATCCCCAGTGTCCAGCCTGCTGGAAACCAAGATGCTCCCCACATTTTGGCACCCAATCCTCAATGTACTAAGTTAGCAGAAGTGCACCACTTTCCTCCAGGCCATCAAAATACATATAGCAAATTAGGAATAGAATTCCTAGGGACAGCAGACTAGGAAACCTGTGAGCTGTGTCCCATCCAGCACCCTCCAGGTGTAGCTGAGGAACGGATAAGTGCCTGAATGTCATACCCCATCTCTAAACCTCCCAAATCCTGGCCATAAAGACAGAAAGTTCCTGGAACTTCTGCCTTCTGCTGAAAGTAATGCCAAAGTGCTGCTTTTAATCCCAGGAAACTCAAGACCACAAGTATAAATAGGCCAAAACATTAATTCTGACTTAATTCTTGTGAGAGCACCTTGCTTTCCTGTCAGTGCCTAGCAGGAGCCACCCAGCAGTAGGTCACCATGTCACCCAGGGCTGTGGCTCACCCTGCACTCCCTCAGCAGCTCGTGAGTGTGGGGTCAGTGCTCCCATTGCCACGGGTGTCACAGCATGGAGGTGGGTGGGAAGCAGCTGAGGAGCCAAGGGAAAGATGGAGTGATCTTTGCTTTCCTGGAAAGATGGAAGGCACAACTGCTTCAGCTTTGTCTTCCTTGTAAATGTGTTTTGTTCATCTTCTCTCATGTGGGGGAGTCTCAGTACCAGCACTCCTGAAAAGTCCAAGACAACTATAAAACCTTCAAGTCAGGACCCTTTCCTGAGCAGGAGAGAACCCCACCCTCCCAGTAATTGCCCCTGACACCTGCTGAGTATGTGCCTTAGGGTGCTGCTAATGTCATTTTTGTGGCCACACATCCAACTGCTGCCAAAATTCCCCTCTCAAAACTCCCAAGTGGGATGTGCCCCACTCCAAGACACAGATACGTATTTGGAAGTCACACAGCACCCAGCTTGCTCACAGTAAGAAGTACCAAATCCAGACAGTTGGATTTCTGCCCCTGAAGGGCCACATTTTCCCTCAATATACAGTCCTTGGACACAAATAGGTTTCCCTTCTCTCTCCCTGCCCTTTTCCACATCAAAAGGAGAGATTTATTCCAAGTTTGCCTGGCCCTACTTGATGCCCCACTTGACACAGTCACTTGGGAAGATGTGTTGTGTCATGTCATCCAGGAAGCCAGAAGCCTTTAAGGGAGGTTCTAGTGAGACCACATCAGGACTATTGTGTCCAGTACTGGGCTCCCCAGTTCAAGAGGGACAGGGATATAATGGAAGGAGCCCAATGGAGGCCACAAGGATGATGAAGGGGACACCTGCATTACAAGGAAAGGCTGAAAGACCTGGGGCTATTTAGTCTTGAGAAGAGGAGACTAAGAGGGAACCTGTCAATGTCTACAAATATCTGCAGGGTGGGTGTCAGGAATGGGCCAGTCTCTGTTCAGTGGTGCCTGTGACAGGATGAGGGGAAACGGCACCAAGTGACAACACAGGAAGTTCCACCTCAACATGAGGAGAAACTTCTTTACTGTGAGGGTGATGGAGCCCTGGGACAGGCTGCCAGAGAGGCTGTGGAGTCTCCTTCTCTGGAGACTTTCAAGACCCATCTGGATGTGATTCTGTGTGACCTGCTCTAGGTGATCCTTCTCTGGCAGGGAGGTTGGACTTGATCTTCAGAGGTCTCTTCCAACCCCTATGATTCTACAATTCATGACCTGCATCCAGTATAGATGAAGGCCAGACAAGCCCAGCTCCTTTGCCTTGAGGAGACAATGAATCATGGACTTCAGTCTCCTCTCATTTCTGCTTGACATGTGTGATTTCACCCCTTATCCCACAGGCTGGCAGAAATCATGATGGAATTGCCAGTGGGGACACACAATACACACCCTCCCCTATCCTCTGCGCCTCTGTGCAGACTCCTCTCTAGCCCAGGGCACTCTGAGAAGCACATACACCTGCAACAAGAGCAGTGGGCCAGGGCATCTGCCACTGTCCTTGGTGCAATGTTGTAGGATTGTCACATGAAGAACCAGAGAGAAAGCCAAAGCCTTTATAGAGGGGTCATCCACAGGATGTCACTTCACCCCTCACGGCCCCTGGGCCACCCTGAGCAGGGCCGGGCTGAGGCAGCAGCATCGCTGCCCTGAGGGACAGTGCGGAGGTACCGGGAGATGGGCAGCAGGGACTGCGGGGGAGAGGGAGGGGAGAGGGACGGGAGCAGGGAGGGAGGCAGGCGGGGCTGCAGCTGCCTCCTCCCGGCCCCTCGGGTCGCGCTGAGCTGCGGACGTTCCGCGGGCTCCTCCTCGCGTCCAGCGGCTCCATGCACACACCCCCCGGCACCCCCGGCCCCTGCAAAGCCCCCTGACCCTGCAGAGCCTCCGACTCGATGATCAATGCTGGGAATTGAAGATCTGGGAGATCATGTTCTTATTCCGATGCACTTCTCCAGGGGCCTCCTGGCCTCCAAACCCAGCACAAACACAGGTCAAAAGCAGCAGGATTTGGGCAGGGGGGCAAAACTCCAGAAGGAGGAAGGCAGAGTTACAGGGGGGTCCTCAACAAAATTATGTAATACACTTGCAGTGACCCTGACCTTTGAATGGTCCTTTCCACTCATTTGGCACTAGGATGCTTGAACTTGGAGTTTCCAGCTGTTTCCAAACCCAAAGAAGCACGTGTGCAGCTGAAGCTGTTCACACTCCCCTCAGCTCCAGCATTTGGTCTAATGTAAGATAATACCTTTGTGTACAAAATGTTTTTATAATCTGGTACTATTGTCCAGACTAGAATCTATCTAATCAGGTACTAATGTCACACCTCAACTTGCAGGATTTCCTTCATTTGATGTATTGCCAATTAGCATCAACATTTAATTACTGATTCAGGTATTGGTGGGGGCTGAGATTACGAACAGAGACACACTTTTCCTCACCCTTCCACAAGCTCAACCTCAGTCAAACCCAACTCTCCTCCACCCCATTTTCCTGCCTCAACATCCCTTGTTTACACCAGTCCTTCTCAATCCCTTCAGTGAGGGAGGAGGTGTCACAGGAGGTCAAGTTAAGTGCCTAACTCTTTCTGACAGTCCTGGTTTCCTATTAATTTACTTCCATTGCTCCTGGTTTCTTAATTGCTATCTCTGCTCAAGTGCTGAGCCTCCAGGGGCTACAACTCCCTCAGGGTTGTCCCCTAGTGTGTGTTGTCCATGGGCTGCAGTCCCCCCAGAGGTATGCTTGGGACAGAGCACCTCCTTCCATGGCTGGGTCACCAACACTGTCCCCTTCCATCTGACTCCTTCACTCCCTCCTCCCACATCAGCTCCCACATCTCCTTTTGTGCATGTTCCTTGTGCCTCCTACAGCTGTCATTCTTTCTTAAATATATTTGAGCACAAGTGCTACATGCTCCTCTCACTTATTGAACTTCTGGTTTTCAAAAGGGGATTTTTACACTGGTTCATTCTATTCCAACCATGATCATGTTCCCAGAAAAGTGAATCTCACATCTAAAAGCCTGGTTTTATTTTATGGGTATGGTAGTACAGCAATGGGAAAAAGTAATATTTGGAGAATTTAGCAGATTATGGCACATTACAATTCAGTGACATGTAACATCTCAAATTCATAGAAAGTGGCTCCCTCTGATAGCAAATGTCAGCACTCAAATGATTATCAGTATGTTCTTGCTAACCAGACAGCCTGGATCACCAAGCCAACCAGCACACTGTCTTGCATTTGGAACAGCTCTCTCTCCTCAAGCTTCCCAAATTGGGAAAAAAAAATATTCTGCTCTACAGTTAAAGAACCAAACCTTGCAAATTTCCCAGCAGTTACCTAGAATAGCAGAATTCCTTAAATTTCAAAGGAGAGGTGAGTCACATACAGCTTAGATGTTTACTGTCACCTGCCAAAACGTGAAGCCATACACTTCAGTCCAGACGCATTCAGCAGAGCACTTAGGCTCTTAGCTTTAACTTTCACTTGCTAAAGACCTTAACATTAAGTTTGGTTTAAATAAGAGATTTGCTGAACAGGCTTTATACTGACCAAGACCTCAACAGTCTACTGCAGCCAGCCACAGAAAGCAACAGTGTTAACCAAGAGCCACACTAAAATGAGGACAGGATTCATACAGGAGTCAGTTCCAGTTACTGTTTGCTTTGCTTTCCAACCTCCATCTGGTTCCTGATGTCTGACACATCCATGGGGACACGCACTGTCAGACCATCCATTGACTTCTTAACACACACCTGGCAGCCAAGGCGAGACCTGAGAAGAAAACATTCAGTGAGGCTCAGTAAAGGAAAACATTCCTCGCCTACATCAGGATGCCGGGCCTAGGCTGGGTTTTCACTAAAGTTCCTCTCAGAGGTCTCCTGTGCCCCAAGAGAGCAGCTCTAGAGGCACAACCATAATACAGAACAAATCCTGTCCCCTTGGAAACAGGGCTGAGGTACTGAGAATCTGCTGGGGAGGGTTGAGAATCTACAGCCATCAGCAGTGGGGCTTACGTCTCAGTGAGTCCATACGCCAAGTCCAGCATGTCCAGCTCTTCATCTGAGATGGCATCCAGCTTTTGGAAGGTGTCCTTCTCAAAGATGAGGTGACAGGTGGAGCAGGCTAATGTCCCTTCACACGCGCCTGGTGGAGAAACCAGCAAATCAGAAAAAACAAGGGAGGTGAGAGAGATCATCTTCAGGAGCAGCATGAGAAGAGGCCCTTTAACAGACCTGGAACATGTCAAGAGAGATGTCAGGAAATACAAGAGATGGATGAAAATTTCAGCCTGCCTTTTCTCTGGGAGGATCACAATCATTATTCAAATTTGTAAGTCAGCTCTAACCAGCCAAATACATTGACATCAGCTGTTGCAATCCCAGGGGTGACAGTGGGATGTCACACTGTCATTTCAGTGTGGTGAGCCAGCCCAGCAGCAGATATCCACAGGTCACAGCAGAGACACAAAAATCCCAAGAGCATATACCCTCATGCAACACCTACCAAACCCATCAATGGCCAAGTTTTGATTAACTACCACTTCCAGCAAACTCTCCCCTTCTGTGGCTGTGGCCGTCAGTCGCTCTCCATCCCGATTTATGAAGTGCACCGTCACCTGCTCTGCAGAGCTGTAAGACAAGTTTGCAAAATCAGAGGAGCCCACCCTTTCCTACATACCCACCACTTATGTCTTTTGGCTGAGCACTACAGAGGTGGAGGGAAGTGTGCACACAGACCCTTTCACACAGATTACACCACACATCAGCAAAAATTCAGATTGTCACTTCTCGTTGACAGTCAGATCTGAGATGGCTGAAAATATTTCCCACATCCCTGCACATGAACAAGTGTAGAACAAGAGAACCAACATCCAGCTTCTTCCAATAAAAGTGCTGTTTGATATGAAGCCTGGAAGCCCTGAAGCCAGTGAAACCAACAGCAAACATGGCTCAGAGCTCTGAGAATTTCTAATATTATCTCCTGGTTCCTTGCAATACACACAGAATGCAAAATGTCATGTTGCAGCACATCTGCCAGCTAAGGAAGTGCTTTAATGCCCACACTGTGCAGGGCACCCTCTTGGAAAGCCACAGAGACTGGGAGGAGGACTTGGTTAAATGGGAATTGTCCATGGGATAGCAGCAACGCTGGCAAGGACTTAAGCTGCCTGCTCAGCCCTCTCTGCTCTGAGACAGATGAAAAAGAAACCTGTGGAAATCTCTGCTGATTTCCTTTTAATGTTAAGCACAGAAATGTATAAGAATCAAGTTTAAACAATTTCCTTTGCTCTTTCTTAACTCACAAGTGGCAGAGGTGGAATATGGGGGATGCACCCAACTGAATAGGGGACAGGAAAGAATTCCTGTAAAAACATAATGGAAAAGGGGGAAGAAATGTTCTCCTCTTTCAAGTCTGCAGGTCTTACCCTTTCCACTTCACACGAGTCACCATCACCCTCTAGATCTAATCCCATTTACCTACTAACAAGCACTGCACTACATCTCTAAGTGACTAAGGATGATGTTCCTTAAAATGTTGTCACATAGACCTCACCAACAAGACGGCAGGCGCAGAAAATTCCAATCAATTCTCTCTTTGGAAAGCAAATCCCCATATTCCATGAAGATTTGAAAGCGGAGAAAAGAGATGAAACTGTTTATTGCCTTCTCAGCTCTTTTGTTTTCAGTTGTGTCTTGATTCAACTAGCAGGAGAACACAGAGGCCACTGCACCTTCATCTGAGGCAGTTGGCTTCCTCTTTTTCAGAAAACTTCAGCAGAAAACAATGCCTAGGCCATTAGTCTCCAACAGGGTCCCCTGATTAGGAAAACAGCACTGAAGTTTGCACCCAGACCATGCTGCAGAGGGGAAATTCCAACCAATTATTCCCTTAAAAAAATATCTCAAACTCTCTATGACAAACTTTCTCAATCTAATGAAGAGGGTTTCAAGAAGGTTCTTCTCCCTGACAGTGTTTTTCCCAAAAAAGATATTTTCCAAGGCCATACAAACCAGTGAGATGCCTCCAAGTACTTGGAGAGAACTTCAAAAGCAACAAACCAATTAGAAAGAAAACCCATTGATAACAAGTCTCCATAAATTCCATTAATTAGGGTTATCAGTGCAACTTTAATCTGAGGTCAGATAGCTAAATGCTTTGTTCTATTTTCTGTTATGTTGGTTGGGTCTTTTTCTCAATGTCTAGCAGATCAGTTTGACCCAGATTGTACTGGTCTAGGAGATCTAAAAATTCCCTTTCTGTTTCTCAGAGAAATGCCATCTCCTGAATTATCCCTAGGGAACAGAGAGGAAAGGCTGGCAGGGAGTGCCAGTGGCAGGGAGCTCCTGCTGTAGAAAGGTGGTTGAGGACTCTGTGCCAGGCAGCCCTGTCTTCTCAGCACATGAGATGGTCTGCTCCTACACCTTGATTTACTTCTTGAGGAATGTCCAGCCTTCCAGGAATCTGGAACTCACGGCCACCACCTGCCATCTCCCTGCCAGGAGAGCTCTCCAGCAAGGCAGGGCAGCAGCTCCCAGCGTCCTAGGGAGAACACTTTGCTCCCTGGAGCCACAGACATTCCCTGCTCTGCCTTCCCAGCGGGACATGAAACCCAAGAGAATTTGCAGCTCTCAGAGCCCCACTGTGGTCATCTCAGCTTCCCCACAGCAGCAATACAGCAGGACCATGGCCCAGCTCTCTGACACACCTTGCCCACCATCCCCATTCCTCAAAGGATGGTGACCGGGCCCCACTAGTCAATGGTCTCTTGTGCCATGTAGTGACAGAATCATCATGGTTGGAAAACACCTCTAAGATCACCAAGTCCAACCATCCACCCGGGGCCGGAGGGGGGGAGGGGAAATCTTAGAGTTTACAGTGTGATGTTTAATATAAATATATATCCCCATCTATTTGATCTCAAACGACAGTTGTCAAATGAAACATTTCAGGAATACACTGCCCATTTAGCTGCTTTCACCATAGGAAAGGCAGTCTCAAGCAAGAGCAAGAGGCTACATATTTGTTATATGATATTTCTAGTGGGCCTCTCCGGGTTCTGGCATTGTCCTTACGAAATTTGACTTGATATATATAATGAGACAAACTGGCAGGCTGTCTCAGCTCCTTGGTATGCATTTACACTTTATTCTCTTGAAGTGCACATCACTGATCTCCTGTTTACCCAACAATGCAGACTTTTCTGTGTCAGTAGCACGTCCATTGCTTGTTAAAAGCCTTTGCTTTTACCTGCATCTTCATGCTCAGGATGCAGGCCACCAGCAGTGCTCTTCACAGCTCCAAGAGCAGGGAGCAGCACCTCCCAGATGAGCACCACCTCATCCACCCAGTCCTGCACAGGTCTCCTCTCCCTTCCCTGGAGCAAGGTGGAGGCAAGTGTGTGTCCCTCCCTGAAAAGGTCCTTTCCCACCAAGGCTTCTCATCCTACTCACCTGGACTCCCCAGGGGCATCCTGGAGCTTGTGTGTGGAGCTGAAGCCTCTTCCTAACCCATGTGGAGCTGGTGTGTGGTGCTGCTGGGTCGCCCCACAGAGAGGAATGAAGAATGTTTTGCTGATGTTCAGGCCCCTCCGCAGGAGCCCCGCAGTGCCTTGAGCCATCATGCTGCCTCAGGTCCTGCTCCACAGTTTCTGGACTGTCCTTTGTTGCAAGGCCAGCCAGATGAGGAGTTATGAGCACAGCTGAGAGGGGGGGAGAAAAAAAGAAGGGAGGGAAAAAAAAACCAAAGAAAAAAACTAGGCCAGCCTCCTGGGGGTGGAGGAAGGGAAGGAGGACGGATAGGAAGGACAGACAGAATGTGCTTGGATTTTGGTGCAGTCCAAACCATCAGGACATGGGAACTGGGTGAGGCATGGTAACATGAGCACCAGCTCCAGATACCAGTCCACGACCAATGCTCACCTTGTTTTGCCTTACAGAATTCCCTTTGAGGAGCCCATTTCAGGAACAATATTCATTGCAGCGCCCAGTGACGCAAGTGGTTGCCAGCCAAGGGCTGGGAGAGCAGACAGGCAGGAGCCCTGACAGCTGCTGCCTTGGGAAAGGGACAGGGTAGTTCTCATAGCACTGGAGGGGGAGAAAGAATTACAGATTCTGCTCTTTGCAGGATTCCCCAACACCGCAGAATCCCAGCCCTAAATGTGAGTTTTCACTTGCTTCACAGGAGAGTGCTGAGAATCTCAGAATGTCTTTTGGTATCTATGGAAGGGCCCCAGGGGCGGCTCCGGTGAGAAGCTGAGAAGCTCCCCCGGCTCCAAACCAGCCAAGGAGCCATTAGAGGGACAATAGATGAACCTCTGCCATTAACATACGAAAGGACTGATAAGATCTGAGCAGAGCCAGGAGTTAAGAGCTGGGCTGTAGGAGCAGAGCGGTGCTGGTGGTTGGTGAGGAAGAAGGTGCCCGAGCAGCAGTTTCCCTGCAGCCCATGGCGAGATGGCAGCTGTGCCCCCTGCACTCATGGAGGAACGTGGTGGAACATTCCCTGAAGGCGCCAGGAGGGGGGAACTTGGCCAGTGGGCTTGGGTTTTGTGGCCAGTGGGCTGGGATGGGGCAGCTGTGGAAGCCCCCGGGCAGGGGAGGTGCCTGTTCCCGACCAGCCCGTGACTCTGCGGGCAGCGCTGGAGCAGCTCCGGGGCTGGTGGGAAGGGCTGATGGAGCAGAGGTTGGTGGAGGACTCTGCCATGGGAGGGACCCGTGGGGAAGCAGGGCAGGACTGTCAGGAATCCTGCTTCCTGAGAGGGAAGGAACAGCAGGAACCACCAGCCTGTGAGTGACTCTAAACCCCATCCCCCTGTGCCGCTGGGGGGAAGGAGGGAGAGAAACCGGGAACAAAGGGATTTGGGCCCAGGAAGAAGGGAGGGGTGGGGTGAGGTGTGTGAGCCCTGCTCTGGGGGTGTCTGTGTCCTGTGGGCATTGATTAGTGTGAAATTAAGTTATTATTCCCTAAGTTGAGTCTCTTTTGCCTGTGACCTCAGTTGGTGAAATCCCTCCTTGTCCTTTGTCTGAACCCATGAGCTTCTAGTTGGGTTTGTCCTCATCCCAGAGTGTGTGTGGGAAGTTGAGTGAGGGGCCATGGGGCTGATTCTTTGTTGTCGTGTTGGGCCCAAACGAGGACATTTTTGGCAAGCCAGGCAGTAGAGAGACAAGGAACCACAGGGTGAGAAACTACAGCCTGAGAATGAGAACTGGCTGGAAACACACTCCCAAAAGTGGATTCATACTGTTGAAGATAACTGGAAATGTTTGGCTTTTCACCCCAAAATGAAAATTTTCCACCCAAAGCTTTCTGGTTGGACAGGGATGCTTGAGCTTTCTGAGAAAAGCTTCAAAGACATGCAGGAGCACAAGTATTTTCCATAAGGGAGAAGGGGGATCCTATTCTTCAATCCAAAGTTTTAAATGCAAGTTTCCAAGCATTCAAGCACACCACTGAAATAGTTTCAGTAGAGAGAAACTCAGATGCAATGGATACAGGATTGAAAAAAATCTGTTTTTTTTCTAAGGGGAAATTCAGTTTCTCAAGTCACCTAGTTCCCTCCATTCACTTTGCACTTGGTAGAGCAGCACAGAGGAATGTTTCGTCCTGTCTCACTCTCATTTGCCAAGGGCAGGCTGGGCACCACTGCTCCCACGACAGGACACGTGCCAGAGGGACGTGCCCCGGGAGAAGCTGGAGTTGTGTTTGCAGGGCAGCACTGACCTCAGCCTCCTTCCACCTTTTGATCAGCATGGGCCCAGCTCAATATTTGATGGGCTTACCAAGGGACAATCACAGCCTTGCAGCACCTTGTGCCAGCCCCTACTTGTCCCACAAATGGATTTTCTTTTCTGCTGCAGAATTTGCCCCTCAGATTTTTTCAGGCCAACAGTTCTGGCCAGTGTCCCTGCTCTGTGGCCCCGCACTTTTCCAGGTGGTTAGCTCCCTCCTGCAAGCTGTCCTGAATACTTAAGCCTTCAAATCCAAATTCGAGGGCTGGATCTCACCCCTGAATTTAAAATCAATCCATGCAGCCTCTGCAGCTGAGTCTGCCTGGTCCTGCCTTTGCTTTTCAGGCACTGCAGGGGTGCACGAGGCAGCCCAGCTGGCTCAGTAATTTCCACAGAAGAAAGGCAAGGCTTACCCTGAGAGACACAAAGAAAGGGGCCACAGCACATACAAACAAACCACAAAGCATCTTATCTCTCCAACAAACCTTGAATTGGGAGATACACTAGATACATGTGCGGCAGTTTTCACAGCAAGGACATTGGTGTGTTTGCCTGGCACTGACCTCTCTTCTTGCCAGGCACAGGGAGCACAGCAAGTGACAGGTCAATGCCACCCAACAGGAGAGAGGCCAACACAGAGGGAAGTCAGGTCTGCAAGCATCACACCCAGCCCTGCAGGGAGCTGGGAAGCAATGAAGGGGACAATGGGTCCTCTGGTGTCAGCAGGAACAACCCTGCCACACCAGTAGAGGATTGAGCCCTATACTGAGCTCAACAGCCTGTTTTAAGGCTTTTGAAACAGGAGGAAAAGGGCAGAAGAACCCCTTTTCCCTCCTCTCACGAGTTTCACCCGGCAGCAAGCCCAGAAGTAAACGCAGCCTTCCCAGAGTAAACCACTGCTTATGTGCTCACACAAATAGAAAGCTTTGTAAATAAACACTCCTTCTAAAAAAACCCAAAAACAAACAAAAAACAACCAATGAGCAAAAAAAAAAAACAACAACGAAGCAAAAGTATCCTTGCCTTAGAAAAAAAACCCTTAAAATCTTCCCTTGGAGGTCAGCACAGGCTTCATGGACAGGGCAGGCACAGCTGAAGACCCCTTAGCTGTTTCACAGAAGTTGGGCAGAAACCAAGTTTCACCAGTGTGCACAGAGGCACCCCTGCCCCCAGGTCTAGGGCCTCTCATGCAAGCATCCAGAAGAGATATAAGGTGCCATTAACTCCACACAATAACTAACCAAATCAGTGCCCTGATCCCACAAGAAGTTCCATGATAACATTACAGCCTTCTACAGCCAGGAGCACAGACTCCTCAGGTACCAGCCCCAGCGCCTCTGACCACCCTCAGAGTTTCAGTCCTTCTGTGGACTCGTTCAGCAGACACAGGCACAGTCAGATTTGCATCCATTCCTTTGGGCAGAAGACACTCTGTGCAAATAGCTCTGACCACAGGAGCTCTTTTGTAAATCTTGAGGCTTCCAAGAGACCCTGGATGGAAGGTTTAAAGTCACCATGTTACTTTTCTGCCTCTCTGAAAGCAGATGAAAATCACTGTGCAATCCTGTCGTTATTAATACACACATTAACACAGTTTTAGTGATGCTGCAGATCTGGGGTTGTGAGATTAACTTCACTATCATTGGAATCAATATTTGATAAACTAAATGATAGAATTTACTTTGTGAAAGAGCAGAAGAATGTGAAGGAGCATCAGCCTGTCCTGCAGGAGAGCGGAGAGACAGACATCACACACAGGCAGAAAGGCCCAGGCGCCATCCATGTGAGTTGCAACACATGCAGAAAGTTTACCAGTGTCATCCAGACAAGCAAACTGACATTTGTTTGCTCCAATACTGGAGCATTTTATCACACCAGTGTTTGACAGAATCCCAGGTGCTCAACAGAACTCCCAAAGGACAAGTGTCCAGCGGAGAGGGAGGAACTCAGCAAGCAGCTCAACAAGTGGTGAGAAAGCTATAGGCCAGCACTGTGACCAGCAGAAAAGTCATTGCTCCTTTATGGACTGGAGCAGGCAGGACTGGCCCATGTTCTCCCAGGGCTGTGGGAAAGCAGGCTGGGCACACAAGGGAGCTGGAAGTTGGAGCTGAGCTCTGTGAAATAGGTCACTAGTTTCAGCCATGACTCTGCTGCCTTGGAAGAAACATCATCCCCTGTGCCTTGTTTTACGTCTCAGAGAAATGGAGGAAAGGATTCTTCGCTGGCCTTTCATGAGGACAAGGGATGATGCACCACACACACCTGAGACAGAGGAAGGTTCTTGCCAGAGCTACACTGGCCCAACCAGGGCCAAGAGGCAGCCGGAAGCAGGACCATGCTGCTCCTGAGGATAAAGCCTCAGGGGATGGAGCCAGAGCTGCAGGTACATAGACCCAGGAGCAATGAAGGTGTACAGAGCACAGGCTCCATGCTTAACTGGAACAGCCAGAACAGCCCATCCCCACCTCCTATCCAGCCCACCACCTCACAAACACTCCTGTGAGGAAGCAGGTAGAGGCTGCTTACACACCCAGAACCAAAGCCATGGAACAAAACTAAGATTCCCCTTCCCCACTGTCACTATGAAAACCCATCAACTGCCTTTCCTGTTCCAGAACAAGCTTCTAGTAAGAGCAAATAGGACAACTTGTGCTTGTTCTGCTTTCCCCAAGCCCACAGGGCCAGGGACAGAGTTCTGCCCCAGAAAAAATGCACTGAGCACAAACCTGCACGAGTCAACACTTTGCTTCCCCTGAGTGTGCTCGAGGCTCAGGTGCCACCTGATAGAGACTGGAGTCTCAGGGAGGGAGACTATTTAGTGCCTCAATATCTACATCTCTCAAGACTACTCTTGGCCTGCTCTGACCTTTCTCTAGATATTCAGCAACCTTCTGAGAATCACTACAAACAAAAGGAGCTGGTGCCAAGTTTTCAACCCTGGAAGCAAGAGGGCAGTGATGCAATAATCTGATATGGGCTTACTGCAACAAGGAGAGGAAATCAATCCACAACAGGGCTCCTTGACAGTAGCCACCCCTGGCAATATTGCTGCTGCAAGGCTGGGTGAAGGCCATAAAGATGTTACAGTGCCCCAGCCAGAGCCTTTGTGCAGATGCTTTGCCTTCAGTCAGTCAAGGATGCTTCAAAGATGGATGGGAGAGCAGCACTGGAGGTACAGCCAGCCTTCAGCGTGACCTCCCAGCTCCACAGCAGCATATCCCACATCCCCTTGACTCTTCAATCTTGATGATTGAAGATCAACTCTGGCTTGTATTTCCTTAACAGATGATGCACAACCAGAGGCAACAGCAATCATGGGCTGGTTGTAATTTTCCAGCTAACTCTGCTCAGAAGAAAAGTGTATCAATGGTACTAACATGTGCCCAGAAGGAATGAATTCTCAACACAAGTCGAAGTATGGTCCCTTCCAGGAGTTGCCAAAATTCCTTTTTGCACTCTCAGCACTACTCCTTCCTTAATGTCTCCTCCTTATTCTCCCCCTATATCCCCACTCCATCCTGCTACCTATCCTGAGAAAGTCCATCTTAAAATTACTAGTAACTTTCAGAGACCTATCACTTAGCACTAGATGTTCCTTCAGGCATCATCCAGTCATAAGGACCTGCACCCTTGTCCACAAACTGCACTTTATAAAGCTGCAGACCCAGAAGACCAAAGCCAGTCTAAGAGTAAGTTGCACTGCTTGATAAAGCCACATCCCAGAACCTGCAAGAAGACAGTGTTTCCGGTCCCCAGCTCTTCTGAGAGCCCTTTATGCTCCAGTCTGTCCCTGTACCACAGACAAACACAGCTTGGCCCTCAACACTTCTAGGTGTGACCTAAACTGAATCTGCTGTATATCACAGACAAATGGCAAACACAGCAGCAGCTCTCTGCACAACCTAGGTTCGAAGAATGGAGTGTTTAGATTTTTTTTCCACTACATGATCCTGCACAGAAGCAGCCTTTAGCCATCAGTGCTTTGCACTTCTATTTTTTCAAACTGAATATAGATGTACCTAACCAGAGAACTACTAAGCCTCTTAAGACTCCACAGACACTGGCAAGAGAATGCCAGGAAAGCCAGGCCACTCAAGTAGAGGAAATGTAAGCACAAGCTGAAAGGTTTTGTCCATCCAGAAGAAAGCACAAAAAAGCAACAAGAACCCCATTTGTGAGAGCAGCCTCCCCAGACCAGTGCATTCTTCACTTGAAGGCTGCAGCAGCATCAAAACAGACATGCAGTTCCTCCAGTTGTGTTGAGGTTTTTGGAATGCTGGAAGGAACAAGACAGACCCAACAATGGAGACTGGGTCCATGCCAGGCCTGCTGAGGATTGCTGAAGTCTCCACTGCTCCATTTCATATTTTGTTCACAGAGAAGTTGAGGTTTATCCCCTAGCACCAGAACTCCGAGCACCAACACGTTCTGATAAAACCTCTGCCTCACTCTGCAGTGCAGCAGCCACATGTTCTGCAAAGCCCCTCTTGACAACCACACGGAAGCAGCTGCAGAGACCAAACAGCTCATTAGCACAGTGGTGGCAGTAGCCATGCTCCTCCATCACTGCGCCCAGTCCTGAGACCTCTGGAAGCATGGGCAGAGACTGTCATGGCAAGGTGGCGAAACAAATTGGATTGAAAACCCTCCACCCTGGTAGAGGGTCAGGCAGGACAGACCCAGCAGGACATCAGGGGTGAGCAGCAGCTTTGGGGCCCAGCCACCCCCCAGACTGACCTGTGCACCCAGGCACTACAGGCACTCACTGGGGCAGATTCCAACAGCACTTCCTCCTCCTCTGCTCGGCCAGTCTGTTTGCAGGTTAAACAAACTCGCACTCTAGGTGCCTCCACAGAAATGTGACTTCTAGGACCAGCTCCATCAGACAGTTTGGAGGGCTGGGGAGGGGAAAGGGATGATATTCCAGCAGTTGCTTTCCAGGACTCAGGTAAGATTATGGAATCATAGAATGGTTTGGGTTGGAAAGGACCTGCATGAGCAGGGACACCTCCCACCAGACCAGATTGCTCCAAGCCCCATCCAACCTGCCCTTCAACACTGCCAGGGATGGGGCTTCCACAGCTTCTCTGGGCAACCTGGGCCAGGGTCTCACCACCCTCAAGAGTGAAGAATTTCTTCCTAATGTCTAACCTAAATCTCCCCCTTTCCAGTTTTAATCCATTACCCCTTGTCCTCTCACTCCCTGCCCTTGTCACAAGTCCCTTCTCCCAGCTTTCCTGAAGCCCGTTCAGGCACTGGAAGGTGCTCTAAGGTGTACTCAGAGTCTTCTCTTTTCCAGGCTGAACATCCCCAACACTCTCAGCCTGTCTTCATAGGAGAGCTGCTCCAGCCTGGACTTGCTTCAGGAGCTCCATGTCTTTCTTATGCTGGGGGCTGCAGAACTGGACACAGTGCTCCAGGTTAATCTTCTTATCTGCAAGCACACAGAGCTTACCTCTGGGGAACCACAAGGCAGACCTGGTCAGCTTGGAGACACAGCACTAGACTCAAAGCAAGCCTTAAGTAACCAGCCAGACACCATCTGTTGAATTTCTCTGAACTTTATTGGCACTTTAGGAAGAACAAGGTATGGATTTTAACAACTCCTCCAAACGGGAAAAAAAATATGCCTTAATATCAAGGTTCTCTCTGCAGGTAAGCACATGGACCCGTGAATTACTCCACAACCTTACGGAACTGATGTTCTATTATAATCCAGTAAAAAGACTGGTCGAAAAACCTCAACATAATTTACAGCAACAAAAAAATATAACAAGAAACAAGCCAGGCAAACATTTGATAAAGTACTTCCCTCCCCACAACACCAAGAGGAGTAGCTATCCAATTCAACTGGAACATGGAGAGGAAGAAGAACAATTCACTGTATTCTAACAGATAAAAAAACCCCAAATATGTCTACAAATCTCACCTTAATACTGAAAGCTTCTTACATTAGTTTTCTTGCAAAATATCATTTCTTTACAATACAGTATACATTTCCAAGAGAAGGAGGACCATAACCACATCCTCCACCCCATGACTAATATTTTCTAATTGTGCATAGCTAGAAGTATTGAAATCAAATATCATTAAATACCACTGGAATATAATACTGGTTAAGAAGAAGGCAGGGCTGAAACAACTACAAAGAGTTAGGTGGACTCACTGGCACAAGCCGTTCTATTCCTATATTGGACCTTTTGGAATTAGAACGATTAAAAAACCCTATAAACAGCAGTCATGCCAGCATCATAACATGAGCTCAGCAGTGTTGTGTGACTCGGAGCAGGAAAGGCTTACAGGTTTATTATTTGAACGCATAATCCAGGCACCATATGTCAGCTTGTTAGGAAATTACTGAAGTGTAAGAAAAGCTTTTCTCCCCCCCAGTGTATCAATAGTTGCCATAGACAGAGCAGAATTGCTGAGAACCAGCTTTAAAGCACCAAAACAGAAGTGTAAAGGGTGTCCTGTTCCCCCAGTAATGAGACTCCCGTGGAGCCAGTGCCAATAACCCTTCGGTATAGAAACAGGCAAATCAGTCCTGATGCATTTAGCTACTATTCGTTTGGGATTTTAGAAGCACTGAGGTGTGTTGTTTTGGCCAACCAAAAACTCACCATGTGGTGTCCCCTCCAGAAGCATGCTGTGTCCAGGGGAGAGAAGGGGCTCTCAGGTGACTCATCTGGGTATTTGGAAGCAACACACACTAAGCTATGCTCCAAACAGAAGTTGGTTGGTATCTGTATCTCCACACAGACATGTATTGCTTCCAAAAAAAATAATACAGCACTGGTAAGGTTGTTTCCAGAAACCCAAGGAATTCCTGGGAAAATACTGCAGTTTGTTAACACTATCACCAATATTTCTTTTTGGCACAGTCCCCCTTTGCCTTTCCCATCAAGCAGGGAGCTGACAATGCTCTAGCATTCAAATAGCTTCCTTCTACCACCGCTAGCAATAATACCATTCAAAGGGGGAACCCACAAAACTGAGAAAGTCACAAGATTTAGGATCATGCTAGGCAAGAAAATAAATCACAGGCTAGCCTGATTACTTCCTATAGGGACAGGCTAATCCAAGGAAGGCAAAGCAGAGGGGGACTCCATTGGAGGTGAAATCCATTTTTACAAGGCCTCTTCTGAATGTTAACATTTCCTTCTATAAAGGATCAAGGCAAAAATCCAACTAACCCTGAGCATACATGGCTGCTTCCTCCCCAGAAATGACAGGAAGGATTCTGGGTAGCTACAGCATGGATAGCTTGGAAGACAGGAGGCGATGGATATCTCAAAAACTGGAAGAAATGGCCCTCAGGACCAGTCTCACAACCACTACTGTCCCATTTATGAGAGACAGAGCCTTCTGTTCTCAAAGTTACAAAGGGGCAGAGCATCTTCCTGGGGAAGGAAAAGCACTTAACCCAGGGATCTGGCAGAATGTTAGTGAGGATTAAGGCAGCAATTGGACAAATACCTCAGGATTCTTTCCCCTCAAATGCTGCTTGAAGCCAGGAAGACAGATGTGGTCTGATACATGACTCAGGTACAAGTAATTTTTGGTCCCCAGCTGCTAATCACTTTTAATGATTGTATCTAATATAATCTAATATAACTAAAGACATCTGAGCTACAGTAGATCTGTACACAGTCATAAGGCACCAATCACTATGAGCTAAAAAGGCCTCTTATGGAAAAACCTGAAATCCTATTCACACAACTAGAAATGTATGGGTTCAGGAAGGGAAGAGAGCGACAGGAATTTTTAGTCTTTTACATGTCTGCCTTCCCCTTTAGGTTTCCATTGGCAAGCCCAAAAACAAAGGCAGTGCTCTTTAGCTATCTCTGCCTCACTGGTTACATTCAAGTCAGAAAAATGACAGCCATGCCATGAGCAAAGCCATTTACCAGAGACAAAACTTCTGGAAAGCAGGGAAGTTGAGGCTCCAAACTGCACAGCATCAGTGGGAATATTCCAAAGGCCTCTTCATGATTACAAAATTCAAAGTTCCATCCAGTTGAACAACTAAAGGTTACATCAGCAGGAACACTACAGAATCTGTTTGGTCGGCTTATGCTTGAAGGACAAAAGCTTTGGTCTTTTAGAAATAAAAGTCCATATTTTATCTCCAACCTTTCTTCTAAGCTCTAGCCTCCCATTCTCAACTACATGATTCAGACCCTGTATTAAGTCAGAAATTTAGACCCTGGCTACTAAGCTCAATAGTGAAACTTGCACAAGTTAGTAGGAAGGCACAGTGTCAAACTGTTAGTACTTAACCTAATTCAGTAAAAGCATCTGCTGGCCTCCCCTCCCAACAGGAGAGGACAGCAACACAGCCACTGCAGTAAGCAACACCAAACTAAATGCAGTGAGATCTTACCCAAAGCCAACCATTTCAGATTTGCCCCAATACATGCCTGCTTTCCCAGGCCACCCCAGGAAGATGTAAATAGTAATCTTTTTTCTGTTGCTTAACTCCTGCACTTGCCCAAAACCTGATAAATAAGACCATGGTCACTCTTCTGTAGTGGTTCCAGCGTAGCACGATTATGAGGGAATGATGGGAGAGGATGGGAGAGAGGAGAGAAGAGAGTACAGGGCAGCAGGTGCAGGGGAGGGTTTACATGGACTCAAACTCATCGATGCGCTGCTTGGTGTTGCCCTGCCGGATCTGGCGGAGGGTCTTGTACTTGTCTCGGCCCAGACGCATGTTCTCAGCATGGATCATATCATTGGCTGTCTTCTTGGTTTCATCCCGAGCATTTGCCAGCTCAGAGGAAAGTGCCTTTGGAGAAGGGGAAACGGGTTAGCACATGCCAGAGACTCAAAAGCTGGACAAGGAGGTTGCTTGCTGATCCTTCTAAAGATGCAATATCCATAGAGAAAGGAAGCAGATGAGCCTGAATGTTCATGGTTCTGGGCAACCTGCTCTAGATGGCCCTGCTTGAGCAAGGAAGTGGGACTAGATGATCTCAAGAAGTCCCATATAACCTAAACAATTTTGTGGTTCTCTGGAAGCTGTCGATATTTTTCCCTAACACCTGAAGGCAGAAGACATCAGGCAGCCTGTCACCCTATTTATCTTTGCCTAGCACAGTAAGAAAGGCTGTCTCCAATGTACTTCAGAAGAAGAATAAAATGGAGGGATCCCTAAAGACAACAGGAACATCTGGCAGAATTTGAGCAATTACTAGTCATCTACCACAAAAGAAACCTGCTGCAGAAGATGAAGTGCACCTCTGTCACTCTGCCTGTGCATAACCACCACAGCATGAGGCAGAACAAGCAAAGCGTGCTGCCAGTTAGGCAGCTTAACACGACACTTGGGAAGAGCCAACAGCAGAACACTGGAGTTTCTTATGAGAAGGTGGTGCAGCACTGCTCCCTCCATGCTGAGCCCCAGCAGGCTGCTCTCAGGGTTTTACAATGCAACCCAGTCAGACAAGACAGTTACAGACAGCTGCTGGGCAGAAACTGGACCAAATTCTGCAATTCATTGAAGCCAGAGCTGTGAGCAGCTGTCAGATGGCTGGCAAGACTCAAACAAGTACACTACATCTGTCAGATGCTGCTTTTTGGCACTGCTTGAAAATACTTCACTACTTCCAGTGAAATGGAAGGCAAGTGCCAGGAGACTAGATCTGCGCCTCTGCTCAATAGGTAAGCATCTAGCTGTCAAGGTCATGATCATCCCTCTTTCCCCCTTTTTTAAATACCAGCAATACCCCCTAGCTGCAATTAATGGCAAGGAGGATAGGAGTAGCACCCAAATACATATCCTCTCTGCTGCCAACTTCCTACCTTCAAGTGTTTCTGGACCCGTTCATTCTTCTCTGCCTCAGTAGTGCGCTCCTCCTCACTGCGATCCTTGATGGTGGCTTCCGACCGCAGCTCAGCACTGGCTTCTGCCGCGTTCTCATCCTGCTCGTCATCATGCTCATTCTCCGAGTGCATGGGCTCAGTGACATGAGGGGTGCTCATGGCAGTCTTCAGCTCCTCTTTGGTCTTTTCTAGGTCCTCCTGCACCATCTGTGCCTGCAGCAGAGCACGACACAGGAAGTTAGTTACAGAAGGCCTTGCACCTCTCACACATTCAACTATTATGTTCCAAAGCTACTCTGCCACAAGCATTTGCAAAGCTTTCTGCTGACTAATACTTCAGGGATTCAAGGAATGGTTAAATTCATGGAAAACAGACTATAGACCTACTTAGTAAAAATACTTCTACATGGAATTAGGAAGGGCACTCATTCCACCAAGGAAACCAAAGCTTGGTATTTACTACAGCCTCCTGCTTGCAAATGTTCAGTAGAGTGTGGTACCTAGTGCAGTAGTTCAGGTCACAACACAGACTCAAGAGCAACTCCACAAAAAGTCCTGCCATTTGCTTAGGTTCTGCTTTACCTTCTGTTGCCATTCCTGAGCCTCACTCTCTTTCTTCTGCCTGGCCAGCTCCAGCTGCGTGATCCTAGCTGTGAGTTCTGCCATCTCAGCAGCCTGCAAAACAAAGGCTTTCAGTGGGGACAAAATCAAAGCACTTGCTAGATGAAGCATTTAGTCCAAGTCCTGAATAAAAACAGTATCTCTAGCATCTTTTGGTAAGGAGAAAGCCTCCCTGTAAGCTTCAGCCCCACCAACATCTCCATTATACAAGAGAAAAGGAAGTAAAAATAAGTTTTGGGTTTGGTTGTGAGGTTTATTGTTTTTCTTCTCCTGCAAACAGAGCTACAGAACAATTCTTTGAATCCAAATCAGGGAAAGCAATTAGTGAGCTTTACACTCTGTTCTCAGCATCACAGAAAAAACCAAACCAACAAACAATTCAAATCTACTGTACAGACTTCTATGTAGGTACAAGTTCATCTGCTTGAGGCTAAAAATTAAGAACTACACTTCCCCACTATGTTTGTAGCCATGATTGCTTCAAGAGCTGAGGTGCCTACCCTGTCACTATGTTCCCTACCCAAGTTTCAGCTCACCCACTTACCAGCTGTTCCTGGGTCTTTTGTTGATCATGGGATGCTTTCAATAGGGCCTCCTTTGCCTCCTCTGCTTCTCTACGTTCTTTAGCCAGCTTCTCTGCTTCATCCTGAGCTCGTTTTCTCTCCTGTTCCAGCTCCATGGCTCTACGGGTCTGTTCTTCCAGTTCTGAAAGAATAAGGGAGCACAAATGAAGAGAAATCAAGTAAAGAATGGCAGTTAGAAGAGGAAGCTGCCTGTAACACCTACACTCTGGATGAACCTTTTCCTGCAGAGGGACAGGTAAGAGAGAGATGCAACATTGTAACTGGAGCAGGAAGGCTAAGAGCCAGGCCTGTTCTAGGCCAATAGATTACTTGCCCAATTGATTTGTGGGGAAGCACCTATCCCAAAATTACATCCTTTAAGGCAGAGAAGAATACAGCACTTGGCTTGGGCACCACCACACTGTAACACTGGCCAAGCAATTAGATAGGAATGACACCAGAGCACTGGCTGATGTGATATTTGCTCCCCATTTTATTCTTCAACTACAGATGTTTTGGAATAAGACTTCCAACCAGCACAGGAAAAACTGCAAGGTACTCTTGCTGCCAGAGGAGCATCTTGGCTGCCATCCCTTTCTTTAATGCAAGTCCTATTTCAGCAGCTAAATACGGAGGGCTTACAGTCAGCTTCAGAAGGCTAAACCAGAGCCCCAACACCAGTCAGCACCCAATCCTGGAGAGCCAAACAGCTCAGAGGTGCTCATACCTCTACTGCTTGAACACTTCTCACTCAGACTAGCCATCTAAGGAAATACTGGAACACTTCATATTACCTTGCTGAGCTTTTTTAGTTTGCTCCTCAATTTGCTTGAGTCTCTCCATTAGCTCCTCCTTCTCACGTTCAATCTTTTCCTTCTCCTTTTCTGCCAACTCCCTCTTCTTCTTCTCATTCTCCAGCAGGGCTCTGACAAGGGGGAAGTCATCATGCAATTTCAAATTAACAGCTACTCAGGAACACTTCCTAGTGAAGCCATGAGTATGCCAGAGATGCACACTACAGCACTCAGCTGAGGAGTTTTACTCCAGATGTGCCCCTTTATAGAAGTGCAGATAGAAAAAGCCCTGCTGGCATTCATCTCAGTGGCAGGTTCACAACAGCAGTGTTATAAGGTAAATCTCCTCCTATCAAGATTTGTATTAGTCCCATCAAATAGACAGACCAACCTTTACAAGAAAGTCCTGGTGGGTCACATTTGTGCCAAGTGTCATTTCCATCATTCCACTAGATCTACTGGAGCAGAAAGCAATCTGCTTTATTTTCAGCTCAAGCAGATGAAGGTGCTGCCAGCAATTCATTGAGCACATGATGCTACTGTGCAGTGACCAACCATGTCCAGCTTACTCAGAACCCCACCAACCTCTCCATCTGTTTCTGATGCTTCTCCTCCCGAGCCTGCGCTTTCATCTGCTGCACCTCAATGGTATCTGGTTTACGTCTGCGCATGTAGAGCTCGTGGTTCCCCATGCAAAGTGCCAAGATTCGTTTGTTAATCCGTAACCGAGGGGCATAGAATACAAAGTCCTTGGGACAAGAAAAAGGCAGCATTAGACCAGTTCCTCTGTATGCAGCATGCTCCCAGACACTAAGCTTTCTAGAACTGCTAGCCAGCTTTTCTTAAGTGTCTAAATCATGGGTGGCAGCCAGACAATTTTCTTTCAGAAAGGAACTTCAGCCTATAATGCACACAGGGCTGAAGAGCCCAACTTGCTGTCACGGTGTGCAGGGCTTCTCATGCAGCATCCCCAGCACAGCCAGCTCTGTTGCACTACAAACACCACCAGGTGTGCCTACCACGCACACAGACCGACTTCTCCCACCTTTCTTCCCACTTAGTTATTTAATACTATAGTCAGCCCAGGTGTCACATTTTGTTTTATGCTAGAAAGGGTGTTAAACATTAGGGATCATGCTACTAAGAAGCCAAAAGTTTAATTTCCATGTTGCTTCTTACTGGTGCTTTCTTGTCAATAGGCTTAATAACAAATTTCTTGTCATTGAATGAGATATTTCTGATCTCGCTCCAAGGGAATCCGATTTTTGGTGTTAGCCTGTGAAAACGGAAAGCGAAAAGAAATAACAGTAATTTCAAATTCTTGACTTACAACTTAAAGCTCAAATTTTTACCAAATCTGCCCTCATATTCCAATACTCTTATGCTTACTGGCAAACAAAATCAGTCATGTAAATGAATTACAAGAAGCTGTTTTTCAATTACTTTTTTTTTTTTCAAATGGAAAACAGAAGTGGGGAATGCATCTGTGGTAGGAACAATAGGGATACAAGTAAAATTAGCTTGAAAAGGCTTGCCAATTTCTTGTATTTTTTGGTCCAAAGCCGCACATTTTATGGATCATTCTGGCAGCGTCAAAAACACAGCCAAGAATCATATAGGAATTGTAGTATACTCAAAGACTGAATTCCAGAAAAGATTAATTTTTAATGGCTTTATATTGGGAAGGAGCTGAAGGCAATGATAAGGAGAGGGGGTTTATTACCTGTCATTCTGCTCATAGATGTTGAGGCCAAGAGCATCTACACCTAGCCAGAGTTCAGAGCCTTTCTTGTTCTTAATGCTGAAGTAGTTCACACCGTACATTTCCAGATCCTGTGCAATTTTCAGGTACTCCAAGACAGCATCTTCTCTGCAGCATGCATAAAGCAAGCAGATATTTCTTTTTTAGTCTATAAGCCATTAGAGCAAGAAGGTGCTACCTTTCCACACGGGCAGAGCAGTATAAAGCTGGAAAAGGTTCCAAGCATCACCATTGCAGATAATAACAATCAAACTGCAAATTCGGTTTTGTTTTACCAAAACCAGCCAGCTGATGTGGACTAGCAAGGGCAGAGGCACATGAATCTAGTCACACTGAGCACAATAACCTGAAGAATGCCAGCTCATCCTGAAGCAAGCCACAGATTTTTCTATGCATTCATACATTACACACTAGCATCACATACCACATTATGTTAAAAACAGCAGTTTCACACTCCATCAGTTAGTTACCTAATCATTCCTCGATGTTCCTCATGCCACACCTGGATCCTCTCCTCCCACTGGTCCTTGTTAAGCTTGTGCTGCTCCAGAACTCTAGAAAGAATACATGGGATGTTTGAGAGCAGCCACTGCATTTATGCACACGGAGTCACATCACACTCAAATAATGCTTCATCAAGTACTCAGCTGGCATCACAGTTCCCCCACAAAAATATTCCAGGAAACACCATTTAATTATAATATAT
The DNA here is from genome assembly GCF_020740795.1 of Apus apus. Lineage (NCBI taxonomy): Eukaryota > Metazoa > Chordata > Aves > Apodiformes > Apodidae > Apus > Apus apus. The sequence continues at coordinate 20,531,499 of NC_067293.1, forward strand.
ACACTGGTCAGTATTCAGATTTCTCACAACTGGCAAGTTGTATTCAGTTGTGCTTTCCCCATGGCATTACTTTTTTTGTTGTTTTGGAGCTTCTCTCACTACTTCTGATTAGAGTTTCTTCAGTAGCACTAGGACATTTCAGATTAAAGCTCTTAATTAAATTAATACTAATCACACTCTTCAGAGAGGTACCCAGCTATATTTTATTCCCAACAGTCCAATCAAGACATATCCCCCAAAAAGTCCCAAACCCTTTAAGGCAAGGAAAGTCTAAGGCTACCCATGTTCACTGACCTCTGTGGGAGCAGTTTGTCACTTGCCAGGTAGCCAGTCTTGTGCACCTCTTTGTTGAAGTCTCCATATTTGGACTGGACAGCATAAGAAGCCAGAAGAACAGCTGTTTCTGGAGGGCAATAAATGTCATCATTCAGAATTGCCTCCTTCACTTGGAGGAAGAAAAGGCGCTGTGTGATGTCCTGGATCAGCTCTTCTGCCACATCCTCTGGGTAGAACTTGGCACGGAATTTGAAAAGCAGGGGGCTTTCTTTGCGTACATCCTGTGCTGTTACCTGGAACAGAGTTACCAGATGTTACAGTGTGCACACCAAGTGAGGGGGCAGGTTTACAACCTGCATTAGAAAAAAAATCCTCCTAATGCAGAAGTGAGTGGGCAAAAAAAGCAAAAATTTTCAGTTCCTTGCTGCTAACTACCTCATCACCTCTTTCCACAGGACTTATGACAAGCCACTAGTTATGATCAGGTTTGTCTCCAGGCAAGATGCTCACATGATCACTACATAAACAGGTAACTGGGAAGGGTCACAGATCTGCCTGAGTAACAACCAGAACAGGATGCAGGAGGACCAGGTCTGACAAAATGTACCTTGGGGAGGGGTGTGCAGACTGAAGAAAGGCAACACCAACTCGCTAATCTTGCTTCAGGTGTGTGGAGGGGCCAGAACAACAATACAGAGACCGATTTTGCTCCTGCCCTCCATGAGAAAGGAACCCAGGATAAGAAAAGGCCTAGAGCAAACATACCTTTTTGTTCAATTTCAGCCATGTTGAGAAGCCCTTGGTGTCCTGATACTGAAGTCCAAAAAACCAGACCTCTCTTAGACCAATTGTCTTGACGACCTGTAAGAAAGGTGATTAGCAAGAGCCCTGGCTATATGGGCTGATCTCATTGGTGGCAGAGAACATGTTAAAGGTAAGCTCAAAAAAACGAACACAGCCAGTGCCTTCTGTATCCCCTGCTACAGTGCACGTACAGAGATGACAGGGTATCTGAGGAGTTTTAAGTGGGAGATGTATTGTATTTGTCCATCTCCCACATCTCTTTATGGCCTGTTGCTATTTATAAACAACAGCTGGGACACCATTTTCCTCAGGTACTTATAAGCCAGCATGTACAGCCAAAATACAATTGCAACAGGTCTGACGGGTATAATAGCTGCCAGGAACCAAGTACACAGCTCCATTTTCAAACACAACCCTCACTTACCATGCAAGTGTACTACTCCTGGGCAACCCATGAATCACCCTGATAGGCTATGTCCTACTAGGCTGTACTATTTTAAGATTTGTATTCTACTCCAGTGAAAAACGTGGACATGCCTTTCATGCACCACTTTAATAAGTGGCACCATAAGAGGTACTGCAGTGGGTAAATTGATATGCTGTCCCTTGTGCCAGGACAACGAGCACCATAGACGTTAACTACAACACTATGTAAGCCCTCTCCTTACTCACTTCCCCAGCAGACCATGGGTGCTATGTAAGCGTTAAGAAGACTTTACAGATACACTGCAACAAGAGACAAGAGCCTCACGGGGGGGCAAGACTACTGCAGAAAAATGCCACTGCTGGGAAAAAGGAGGAAGTTCCTTGGTGAAGCCATTAGCACAGGCCACAGCTTTATGCACTGGCAAGCCTGGGACATGCCACAGCATGCAGCAAGCCTGGAAACTGAAATTCCCTCACATGTCTCCTGAACCCCAGGAGTTGTTCTCAGACCTGCAAACAAAGCACTTACTTATCTAGTAGGGGGGATGACAGGTAAGGAGGGCAGGAAGGAGAAGACCCTTGTCTTTAGGCCGCTGCCTCCACACACCACCTACCTCTCAGGCTTGCTTGCAGCTTCCCTGCTTCAGCAGGGGATGAGCCTGGGAAAACCAGGAGCCTGCTCATGTGGAAGTAATTTTGTACTGCCTTGACCCATGTTTTACAATTTCTCCCTAAACGCCTATTTCCTTTAAACTACTTCCTTCTTGGATCCTAGGGATACACCCTGTTCCCTTCTGATGTGGTCTCTAGCTTTGGCAAGACACCACCGAGGTCAAAGGTTCCCCACAAGCACATTACTAGGTAGATTCTTTAAGGTTTGGATCAGATATTTCTTCTGGCCTTACCAAAGGCCCTCTCGGGTCCAAAACCCAGAGGCAGCTCCCAGCAGAGGTGTGGAATTAGCTGCACACACGGAGGGAAGACCTATACGAGGTCATGGAGCCTACATACATCATCCCACTTGAATCCATGAAATTATTCAGTCCATCCTTGCTTGAATATGAGCTGGAGAACTGGCCTAAAGTCCACAGTGAATACATGGCAGATAAACCTTCATTTGTGCACATCACAGTGGGATGCACACAGCTAAGGAGACTTCTGGAGAAGGCCCAGAGTTTGCAATATACATTGAAAGCCCTCGGTGCACAGGGAGGAAGAAAGGCCATCCCAGAGCCCAAGGAGGGCTCTGCTCTGGGCAGCATTAACATCTGAATGGGGTGAAAGCTCCCTCCCCTGCTGCATGTGTCTGCATGCCTCTCTTCCATTTGTCAGCAGCTTATGCCTGGGAATTCAAGAAGCTGGACTGCCAGCAGGAACTGAAAGGCACCACACTGAGGCCCTGCACAAAAGGACTTTTATTCTACCACAGCAGCCTGCACAGCAATAGACATGACAACAGGCTGGACAGAAGAGAGGGGGAGACAGCACAGCACAAAGCATCACACCCCCAAACTGCTAATGAATCCAAAATGCAGCACAATTCCTTCTCAGGAATTACATGAGCTGCAAACCAAGGCATGCTGTGGCTCGTTGGCCTAAACATAGATCTGGCCCATTCAAACTTCATCAGGCAACTGCTTTCCAAGCAAATGCACATGATGGCAGGGTGGGGGAAACAGCCCTTTTCTCTCCTTCCCACCTCAGCTTCAGCAGGTTTCCTTTAGCAAGTGGAAAAGCAGAAAGAAGGAATAGCCTTCTACAGCTGCAAGGATTCTGGCTGGCGGCTAGCCATTCAATTATGTTTGGGGATGTTGAGCATTCAGAGCCCTGATGAACTGTGAGATGTTCCAAAAGCAGTTACTGGCAGGGGCTAAGGATGGAGAAGGCCTGGCACACAGGACAGGAAAAGAGAGAGTGCTGTTCAACACAGACCACTACACTTAAATATCTAAAGTTTACACTCTCAGCTGGAGAGTAACATCTTTCCTTTGTGCCAGCGAGAACATTAAGTCTGTCCTTGGGCATTGCTGAGCCCACAGTACAAGACTTAGTCTACAACTCGCAACAGATTACAGGAGCCTTAAAATCCAGCAGTCCCACAGTACTCTGACATTCCCCATGACTCTCACCTCACTTTCTGATGATAGCCTAAGCATACAGTAGGACAATTTAATTTTTTACTTATGTTCAGACAAAAACAAAGTCTTCTGGGTAATCTCTTCTCTCACTTCTCCTTACTCCACATTTTCCAGGTCTGAATAACTCTTCCTATCCTTCATCTGCACACTCACCCATTTCTTAAAAGTAGATTTTAGCATCAAAATGATGATTGAAGATTGCTCTCATTCTCAGCCCAGGAAATACACCACCACACTGGCCAAAAAGTGCAGATCCTCCAAAAAAGCACCATCCACATGGGCAAGACCAAAGCATGCAAGTAGAAGAAGAGACACTCCACTCAAACCAAATTCCTGCACCAAAAGCAAAAGCATCCTAGACTATATTACAGCATAAGTCTGTCTTGAGTCTCACTTAATTAAAAGATTAAATGGGCCTCTCTCCCTTTCCCTGCCAGGCATGTTGCATACTTCTGAGAGAAAACTGCTACCAAACCTCATTGCTGGAGGGGCTCTGAACTGGTGCCACACCTACAACTTCACATTCCATAATCAAAACCAACTTTGAACATGGTCTTCCAGGTACCCTAACTTAACAACCAAGATGGGCTCCATCCAAAGCCTTAAATATTTAACTGCTCCCTTCCATTTGGCTGATTCTTCAAGAACATGGATATATTTGTAGCTTTCCCCTTGCAAGCACTAAAATGCCCAAGTGATAAATGACAGGATCTTTTTTGAGTTTAAGCTTAGTACAGTTTGCCATCAACCTCCTTCCCAAAAAGCAGTACATTTTTAGTTAGACTACTGGTTTTGGAAGAGCCAATAAGTTTCCACATGTTCCTGTGAAATCTGAGACACATTTTCATACCACTCAACCACAAGCCTTCATTACACAAACAACACTTTTCGGGGGCTTGCTGGAGGAACCAGCCACTGTCCCAAGACTTGCTGCTTTCTACCATGAAATTGCCAGGGTAGGTTCTGTGTTTTCACCTACTCAAGTGTTTTTGAGCACTCAAAAACAGTTTCCTGCATATTTAAATGCTACTAGGTAGGACGTTGCCAAGGTTAAAGGCTACTCTACAATCTGTCTCCACACAAAACTTCATTTACAGAAGATAAGAGACCAGCCACATTTATTTCAAACACAGCTCAACTCTGCTGGAGTTACTCAAAAGTTGAGAGGGATTTGGTCAACCTGTAGGCTCTAGCAACCATGAAAGCAGAGACTGACAAACTGGTACTCTACAAAGCCATTACACTCACTGCAGCAGGTAGGCAAGCCAGGGCAGGGCACATGAACTCAGAATCCTAAGTTCTTTGGTCCCTAATGAAAACTGTAGGGTTCCTTAAGAAATGAAAACAAAAATCAAAACCCCAAACCAACCCCACACTCCATTACACATTAGGCTCAATGCTGAACACAAAGTACAGCATCAATGACCAGGTTTACAGTGAACAGAGGTGCCCATTGTTACAATTTCAACTCATTGTCTAGGGGATGGGATCTTATAGGAAGATGTCATATATAGATAATTATGTTGCTACACTGTATATCATGTCAGTATTTCTACAGCCAGCTACTTTGGGGCAGAAGACAGTTTTCCCACAAAGCAATAGAGCATCTGCATTGCTCTATCACTACTAAAACTCACTTTGGAATTTAACAAAGCAGGAAAGAGGCAAATAGGAACATTTCTACCTCAAGCCCATTCACCTATTATAATGGAACTTCAGATTCAAACTGTTCCTCCTTGTGAAGCTACTACCTAGACATAAGCTTTCCAAAAGCCTTCTGAATCCTATTCAGAATACTTCAGAATTATAGGTGGCATAAAGAATATAGTTATTCTACCTTTAGACACAAGAGGTGGAAACAAATGTTGCCTAAATATTAATTAATAAACCCAGCAGCATGCACCAAGGTAGTTGTGCAGATAGAAACCTCAGTAATACTTAGCAGCTCCTTTTTGCTTAGCTCAGATCAGACAGCTAAAAGTGAAAGGACACTTTAGGGCAACAATATGCAGGATATCTTAAAATTTTTCTCTAAGTGGCAAAACCTAAGTTTCACATCAGAAAGTCAATGTGCTGCAACAGCAAAACCGTAAGCTTGTTTTGTAGACTCTCCCTTCCCTCAAGAAAGTATTTTATAAATCAGGTCCTTTTGCAGAACCAGCACCAGGCAGAAAATACTAGATTAGCAATTCCAGCAGCACAAAGTAGTTTGAGGGAGTTGGAAAATGAACAGCCCTAACTTTGTTCTTACACACCCCATAATGGGACCAAAGACAACCTTGGGACAGAAACTAAAGTGGAGTGAACAGATGACCCATCAGAGCACAGCCCCTGCTTAGTCCCCACGAGCAAGAACAGCTCTGGATTAGCCCTCTACAGGAACTGACCTACACAAAGAGCTCAGCCATTTGAGACACAGCAGATACATCCCAGCTGACATACATGCAAAGCCCCATCTCCATATTAAAGGGAGCAAGTTCAGTATTTACTGTCAGCTCTCAAGGCTCTCATGGTTTGGTTTGGTATCCAGGTTAGCTCTTGCAAAGATCAATAATCTGTTTGCACATGTCCCTACACAAGAAGTACTTGCTTTCCTTTATGTGCAAGTCTGACTATAGTCTCTTTTGCAACAGTAGGGTCTTGCATTTTCCATAAAAAAAAAAAAAAAAAAAAGACAGGCAGACAACATTCTGTTGTGTTCCTGCATTCAGAGACCAAGATGAAACTTTTCCCATTGTGGCACGAGTCGAATAGCTACCTCCTTTGCAATTATTTTCCTTAACTGTAAAGGGCCAATTATTAGATTGCAGGGCACCAACAGAAGCTGGGTTTAGACTCCTTGACCACTCACAGAGCAGTAGCCTCCCAGACTCCTTATTCATATCAGAGGTGGAAGATTTTTGACATCCCCACATTTACTGCTAACTCCCCACTTCATGGCTCCCAACATTCTCAAGCCCTGGTAGAGGGTTAGTCCTTCTACCACCATCACTGTGGTGGTACCAAACTAACACCACCTAGCTCTGTTGTGTCAAAGCCTGGACATCTGCCACTGATGAGGCCCTAGGACATCCTTATCAGAGGCCAACACCACTACCTCCAAAGGAAGTCTTGTGTGCTAGGCAGTAGAAAACAGTTCAGTTCTTATTCCAGTGATTGTGACACATGGTCAGTGTAACGAGATGGTGCCCACCAAACCTTTTAGAAATAGCAAATGTTTTAACAGCTAGCTTCAGACACTTGCCCCACTGTATTTCATCTTCCAGCTCCACCTGCAATCCAATTTAGCTGAAGTAACACTGCCTCATTTACACTGGCAACTTAAATACTGTTGCAGAACTAAGTTTCTGTTTCCTCCCTTCACAAAGTGTTTAACTATGGAAAAAAACCCCAAAAATTCTGTTTAGACAGGTGCTGCAGATGCTCTAGAGCTGACTGAAAAAATCCCCTACAGATCAGAAATGCTCCTGAATTCAGTGGCAGTGCTTTTTAGCACCTGCTGCTTTGCTTGGATAATGTCAGAAACCAAATATTGAAAAATAAACTAGTGTGCAACTCAGAACTTTCCAGAAAGCCTTTCTGCTTTTCCCACGATGAAAGGATGTTGTTTTAGTAAAGCCTAAGAACTCACCCTATTCACTCCATGTCAGTGTTGGGCTGCAAAGAGCAATATAATATCTAGCACTGAATCACCCAGCTTAGGAAGAGAGAATGTAGCAGTTTGTGGCTGAACATATAAAAAAACTAATGAGGTTTGCTGGCCCAAACTGAAATACCTGGTTTCTATGGGTGGGTCAGCCCTCAAGTGTCTCTCTTCATTATGATAAGTATGATGTAGAGCTGACCCAGAAGACATAATACTGAACCACTCCCAGATCTGATCTATCTGGTCTGGCAGACACTTAATCTTGTCATTAATCCAAGATTCATTTTACTTTTCTTTAAACTATGAACTCACTGCTCAGATTCTCCTCCGAGTAGCAAATCCAGGGCCTTCAGGATTACAGCATGAAAACACAGTGGTGCCTGTCAAAGTTTCAACCACTGCAATGGATAATGTCTGTCTTTTGCTGCTCCAACTTTGTGCTGCACATGCCTCCCTGCTTCTGTTTGGACCAAAGCAGGAGGAAGTTTGCCCATCCAGTGAATGCAGATGAGGGCTGAAGCACCCAGATGAAGACAGCCCAATACAGCCTGTAACATCTCTTAAGATTTCCCTCAGGGCCTGATGGGGAGTACAGAAGAGCACTTCACCTGCATTTAAGGGCTGCAGCATCATCTGAAACCCAGCTAAGCTACTCCTGTTTTAGAGACCAACAACTCATGTAAGCCAACTAAAGATAGTTTGCTAGCTCCCTCTTAAGACTTTTATTATGAATGATAACTACAGATCTACTGCTTTCCAATTATTATTATGAGCTATAGCACAAATTCAGTTCATTAGATGTAAGAACAGCTCCTAACACATTCTTAAGAGATAAAAAACTGCAGTAGTTTTGAAAAAATGTAACACTTCTTACTATGCTGAATTGTCTTGAAGTTATTGTATAAACTGCAACTTAATCTTTGAAGTCCTTCTGAAATTGTTTGCTGTTGCCTTAATAGAATCATAACATCTGTACCGACTTTAGATATTCTGCAGCTCCATCACCTACCTGATCAAAGAGTTGCTTCCCTGTAGTGTTGGGCTGGATGGCAAACTCCAGCTCAGCATCCATGGTGGTAACACGCACACTGATCTGGAAGACAGAAAACACATTGTTACAACACATGCTCGAGGTCACACCACCCAACAGTGAAAACCACCACCAGCCTAAAGCCAGGGCCAGGCTCCCAAGCCTCCAGAACTCCACTGCCAAAAGTCAAGTCATCTGCCCTGCCAGCACAGTGTTCAGTTTCCCTGTATAGCAGAACTTTCATGTTTCACAGTGTAAGAGTTTATCCTATCTGCTCCTACCAATATTCCCATCTGAACACCGACACATGAGCCATTTACAGCTTATGAAGTTGAGCTTCTAGTGTAGAACATTCTGGCATCTGTCTCAAAAGCAGAGATTTTCCAAACCTCAGTACACACCACCAGACATCAAACCCTTCAAGTACCTGGAAGCATTAACAACTTATTCTGCTACAGAAGGCAAATCCATACTAACAACACTGTTCCAGTGTCCATGGGTATTTGAAGAAATTTAAGGCACAATCCCAGATATGCTCCAAGGGCTGTGGGTACAAAGCAGGCAGGACACAAGGACAATCTCATGTGCTAAGGAAAAAGACATGCTGAACTAACATACACACTATGTGCAAACAGGTCACAAAGCAGAAGTATCTCTATGTAGTTGTCCACTGCTTTTCCAGGAGGTGAAAGATCTCCACTGCAGAAATGCTTCAGGTGTAATTTAATACTGCAGTCAAGATTTCGTTACAACATTAGCCTTAACAAGTATAATGAATGGTCTTCTGGAAGAAATATGGTATGACACACACCATCTTATCAGGAAAGTCTCACCAACAAGTTTTCACACATGAAATGAAAGTGGCAAGGGATTGCAGCAAAGGAGTTTGCAGTTTCATCCCACAGAAGCAGGAATACACCTGTACATCTTTCACCAATAGTTCTCACAAAGCATTGTGATTCCATTCAAAAGTCCTGATCACTACAGGGGGAAAAAAAACCCACACAAAACAAAAACAAAAAACCAACACAGATTTGTAGAAGTACTGTCTGAATGCAAATACCTTAACTTCTGACCAGGCAAAGTAAGGCTTGCAAACTACACCCAGCTATCTGAGAATGCATTTCCATCTGCATACCTATCAACTGAAAAAGGTAAAGATTTCTCAGTTTCTGAAAAAAAAGCTGCAGATATTTTGGATCAAGCCATTTTAATGCTTTTCCATAAAGGCAAAAGTTCAAAACTTGCAGTCATACAGACAAGATATTCACAGTCCATCAAACCCCAGCATATAGGCCTTGCATTCATAGTTCCCTTTCTAGCCAACAGCCACTTACCCCACATCAACAAATACCTATTTATTTACTCTTTGGTGCAATAAATCCTCTTAGCACACTCCACCAGCCTTCTGGGATGAGGGGCTGGAGGGGGAATTATGCTGTGAACAGTTTTAGTAAGAATAACTCAAACTCACATTTAGACTATAAACTATTCACATGACACTAGAGACCAAAAAAAAGCTAGAGTAAGCAGAGAAATATTCAAGGAACCACCTAATACTGATACATCACAGCCAGTTCTGATCTCTGTATTTCTATCCACTACATAGACTGTTTTCACAGCTTTTTTACTAAGAAAGCAGCAGTGGACTGCAAAAGAGCAAAAAACAGTGGGTTGTTTTCTTTTTCCATAAGCAAGAAGCATTCTGCTAATTAAGTCTAAGTCAAGTGTCAAAAGAGACCACTACATCCAAACACATTTTGAAGTCTTCTAAAAAGCATACTCAAGCCTAGTCACACCACTATTTTGTACTTGATATCCCCTCATGATGAACCTGAACATTTTATTGCATTAAGCGGAGCAAAAAATTTAAGCATATTCTGCAAGAGGTTAAAAGCACACTTAGCACAGCAAAGCTGAAGTCAAAAAGAGTTGCAGCTCTAACTGCTGCATGCATAAGGAAGACTACTTCGACATTATTGGAGCAAAGATACCATGAGCAAGCAGACCAGGAATAAGTCAGTTTTGAAACCCTCTGAACCTTCTGACACAACAAAGTCAAACTGAAGAAAAAACATCCCATAGCAGTAGCAAGGAAAAAGCAACCAACCTTAACTCATAAGCAATCCAGCTTTGTTTAGAATTAGCAGCTTTCAATACCATGCAGTTGCCTTAAGTTCTCTTGCTATAACTTCCCAAAATTACTCTCCTCAGATCCCAGATGCTGGCTAACTGCACAGGGCTTCAATGGACCAGGAATCCAGTGCCTTGCTAGAAGGGCTGGACACTCCCCAGAACAGCTTTGCTACTTGCACTTGTAAGCAATCTCTTCTACCAGAAAGAGTGTGGGCTTGCAAGCATGACAGCTCAGCAGACCTACCAGCAAGAGCAGAGATGTCCATAAGCCATGTCTAAGAGGTTTTACAGTACATGAGCCATCAAGCAACAGGTTGCTTTTTGTTTGTTTTAAAGTCTTTCCTGTTCACCTAAAACACTGACATAGCAGCTGCCACAAAAAAAAAAAAAAAAAGTCTTTTTGCTCCACTGTTCATGGGTAAAACACAGTAGCTACTCTTCTCTCTATCATCTGCTTGAGTAACTGAACACTGAAGTATCTGAGCACAAAGGAAGCCCCAGAAAACAGAACTGAAACATTTGTGGCAGATCTTTGCAACCTGTGCCAGAACAGCTTAAGCTATTCAGAGCAAATCAGACCTTAACATTTAAAATAAAGCTGCTTCACTAAGTATTCTCATAACTCATGTGGAATACTTACTTTTAAGACTCACATCTTTGTTAGCACAGTAAAATAAGGTCCTGTGCTGGAACCAGCAAAATTCCTTCATTGTTACTCAAATGCACTTAAGCTATCTAACCAGTTACCCTTAAGTTAATACATTCAATAGGAAAAGATTCACTTTCCCCCCCTCATAGAAACCCCTTGTGCTCAAGATGAGCAGCAATCTAAGGCTTAGGTGCAACAAAGCTTCTCAAATCCAGGCCATGCTATTTTGGAAGGCAGTGTGAGCTCAGACCCCGCAGGAAACAGACCAGGACTCTTTGCCTCCCGTGGCTCCCACAGCTTCACCACCTCACTGGGAGCACTGCCCTGACTGAGCTGCACGCGTTTAACAACACTGCTGCCCTACTAATTTACCACTTGGTTTGCTGTAAAACTGAGCTTTGTTAAGCCTCGCTGGTATGGAAACAATATACACAGAGTTTTTCTCCATATGGTACCAGGCCAGGTTTTTTTGAGCCAGTTACAGAATCACAGAATCGTTCTCGTTGGAAAAGACCTTTAAGATCATCAAGTACAACCATAACCTAACTCCATCAAGTCCAATGCTTAAACCATGTTCCAAAGCACTCCTAAATGTCTCTTAAACACCTCTAGGGATGGCGATTCAGCCACCTCCCTGGGCAGCCTATTCCACTGTTTAATTACTCTTTCAGTGAAGACATTTTTTCCAATATCCAATCTAAACCTCCCCTGGCACAACTTGACTCCATTTCCTCTTGTCCTATCACTCGTTCCTTGGGAGAAGGCACCAACACCAACCTCATTCCAGCCTCCTTTCAGGCAGTTGTAGAGAATGAGAAGGTCTCCCCTCAGCCTTCTCTTCTCCAGGCTGAACATCCCTAGCTCCTTCAGATGCTCCTTCAAAGCACAGGGCTTGTACTCTTCATGAACTAGGAGAGCCAAGTAAGGTTTCTACCACTCCAGGTGGTTGGAGGCACTGCTCTCCACTCCCAGTGGGTAGGTCAGAGGCCTGGCAGTACTTCAGAGCATATGCAGATTTATCAAGAGTTTTGTGGCATTTCAAGAGCCTGAGTACTGGACAGAAATACAAATTGGTTCTCCTAGCATGAAATAAGGCTGAAAAACCAAGCACCAATGGAGGTACATTCTGAAAAGTATCCAGGAGCCACCTCACTATCAGCAAGTCAGCATCACTGATCTTTATGTGCTCTGCCGGCAGCTCACTCTACAAGAAGACATCTATAGACTGCTATAATCTGCACCTAACAGGTAAGTGCCAGGCACCATACGCTTGCCTTCATCCTCCTCATTCATGTGAAATATTACTTCTAGTAAAATCCCTTTACTGAGACATTCACAGCTGAGTACTGCCCAACACAGACATTACACAAGGGTTACATGACAAGAGTGTTACACAAGCCAGCATGATCCAGTCCCACCGTAATTTTGACTCTTCTGTTTGCCTTGTCCCTTGAGGATTATCGTGCCACAGAACTTTTAAACCATTTATCTAATTTACCATCCACGTTTATTCTAAGAAAAGCCTCAAGATTTTCTAGCATTAAGATTTTACACTTTGCATTTCTGAACCATCTAATAAGGTTTTCCCAGGTTTGAGGGCTGGCATAACCACCAGCATGTTTACCATTTGGGTTGCAAAGCGAATAAAAAGCTCCTCAGTAAGACAACCAACATAGACACTTAGAATACACAAATCTAGCTCTTTCAGTCCAGCCAGGCAAGGGGCACACTGATGAGATGTAAGGAACACACTGGGGAAAAAGCTATTGCCCAGCAGTGATCAGATCACAAGGTCCACAGTGGCAGCACTCATCCCCAACTACACTACACCACTTTTCCTAAACTTATTGCTAATAAACTTCTGTCTTTAACTTTCAACACTCAGGAAGCATTTTTAGAGGATTTCCTGGATTTCATTGTCAACAGACTTACCAAAACCTACAACTATCTTACTGGTAAGACTTACCAGACTTACTATCATAATGTGGTAATTTACACTCAAATTTTATTTAAATCAAGTCAGTGACTTTTTTTTCATCATAGCATTTATAATGCACTCACTGTTGCATTCAGGAGAGCCTGCAAGCCCCTAAAACTCTGATTCATCTTAAACAGTTTCACCCTAGTAAGTGGCCTCTAGATATCCTTCCTTTTGTCTTTCCATCATCAGTTAATATTTTGCATACAAACAGCTAGCAACATCAGATGAAAAGCTTCCAGAATAAGACACCTTGCACATTACAAGAAAATTTATTTCTGTACCCTATTTCAACAGGCAGATTTACACTCACCAAGCTAAAAAATACTAAAAAAAGCACCCATATTTAACTGATTAATTTCGTAACAACTCCAGGAAAGAGCTAGAAACCTAGCAACTCTTCCTCTTCTCTATTTGAGGAATTACCATTGTTCTACCAGCCTAAGCACAGCTGAAGACTGCCACTACCAGAGTGTATTAAAGAGCTTCCTGCTGCCAAGGAGAGTGTTGCAGTGAGGGTGAGACCTCCTGCACAGAAGAGACCCTGTTCCTGCCCCTACAGCAGCTGCAGCCAGAGGAAGTTCCTTCTAACAGGCAAAAAGTTTCACAAGTTACAGGACACCACCACCCTCCTCCTGCAGCATTTAGCAGACTATAGGAGACAGATTTAACAGACAGTGGTACCATGCACCTATCTGTAATAACTTTTCAGAAATTTTAACATTGCCCATACATCTTCAAGTCTCACTCTCTGCCCCACTCAGATTCCCAATAAGCTTTACTAGCAGCAGTGGCTATCAGTTATCTTCCCAGTCTCTCAGTGAATCCTACTAACAACCTGCTATAACTGCTTCCCAAGATGAAAATCTGTCACTGCATATAGCAGGACAAACAGGAAAGGCAGATACCGGCACAAGGAGTAACGGATGTGTTACTTGTACTAATGCCCCACCACGATGAGCAGTGCAAGAGGTAGACCAGACAATTCTGTTTGTCATAAGCTGAGACAGGAACAGAATACTAGGAAATTCATGTCAGAATAATACATAGAGTCAGCACAAGAGAGTATCAACCTCTATAAAGCCCTGACCCTGAGCTAAAGCTTCTTTCCTCCCTGGATTTCCTGAACGCAAGGAAGCCATTAAACCCTGCTGGTCTGTAGACTTCAAGTGTCAGATACTCATGCTTTCCAGGTTCAAGCCACCAACTGGACTATTTCTGGAGAAAACAGCATAGAGGTAAAGTCATACTTTTTTACTCATTTGACTGTTACAGGACAAAAATAAGTTCAGATAAAAAGAAATTCCAGGCCATCCGTTTGAGACCCTCTATGCTATAGTCCACCCAGCTGTTACTGCAGGTAATTACACTGGACTAACACTGTGCACCAGTTCCACCAGCTCAGACCAGAGAAGCACATCACACACATCACATGTACTGGAGTTGCATGAGCTCAGGATCTCATAAGGCACCAAAATAATCTAAAAACCTTCCTAGTTTTGGCTTTTAGCAAGATAGGCAACAGTATAGTGAGCAAAAAAAGAACTTCTCCCCTGTCCCGCAGGAGTTTCCTGGAGGACCAGAAAGCTGTGCTGTACTTCCCACTGCACCAACCTAACCCAACCAGGGGCATGCAGGGCCTGGCAGAGCCCTGAGGGGACCCTCACCCACAGCACCAGGTACTCACAGACATCTGGCTCCGTCCCCAGTGCCAGCACTCTGCTGAAACTGCCCTGGCTCCTCCACTGCGGGTGAGGCTGGACTGGTCATGTGAAAGCGCTTGCCATTTCTAAAGAGATTACACTTAATTAAACCAAGCCCCCTTCCAGCAGTCTTAAAGGGCCTTTTCATACCCCTAAGCTCATCAGGGAGTAGCAGATATACTCCAGGCACCAGCCCCCCAGCCCTGCAGCCCCCAGAGAGAGCATTAACTCTCCCAAGGGCTCCCTTGAGCTTCCCAGCTATCTCCACCATCCTCCTCCCAGCTAAACAGGGGGACAGCTGGGGCCAATAAGGCCAAGGCATCTTGTCCCATCCCACTCTGCTACAACAATTTGAATAAAGTCACCATGATAGAGTGGAGGAGGAAGCTTGCCCATCTTTGGTACACTCAGTACCACAGAGCCAGAAGCACCACTCGTGTTGCAGAGTACGTATTCTAACATCACGCTCACCCTTAGCTACTGATGGTGCCTTGGCTTTGTTTCAGTACCTGTCTACAGCCTGCAGCAGAAACTCACCCTGTAAAGAATCCCTCATGATGTTAGCACAGAGACTGAATACAAAGCCCTGATGTTACAGAAACATTGAGCTGCTTTGCACATGCATTTCTGGGTCAACTTCAGCTGAAACCAAACATGGACACAAGCAAAGACTGTTATCTGAAAATGTTTTACCAGACACAACAGTTTCGGAGGTATCTTATGTAAGAGAAAAAAAATTGCACTTTCCCCACCCATCCCTTGCTCTCTTCACCTATCTGAGAGCCCAGCACCTAAGCTCATTTTACAGAAGTAGTGTCAGTTATTCAGTGGGGACTACTTTTAATGTCATTTCCAACACAGTGAGGCAGATAGGGAGCTCCTGTACGTTTCAGCAATACACTAGTTATAAACACACCCCAACTGTCTGCACCTGCTTTTTGTTAAGATATAACACAGGGCAGTCAGCTATAAATGGTTGATCGAATTTCTGAAGGTACAGAGATGCCCAAGGATCTTGCAGCTTACTGTCTTTCTTATTTAAGTTCCTTTATGTACCCAACCACCATTTGAAACTAGCTCAATATGGCAACCTTCAAACCACTTCAGGTGAACAAGACCCACAACTGCCGTTAAAGCACAAAGAATGTCCACTAACAGTCAGACTCTGCAATAAATGGCAGGTTTACATGAAGCTTACAGTAAAATCTCATCCACTGTTAGCTGAATTCCACATTTCAGCATCATCTACTGAGGGAGATTTCAGTTCATACCTACAATAAAAATAAATTAAAAGCCAGCTGCAGAGGGAGAACAGGATTCTCTGTAAGCAGCCAGTGACAAAAGCAACAAGAGACTAGATACTGCAATCTCAATTAATGGGCTCAACTACTGTTTGAGTTCAGCTTAGCAGAGATGCAGTCTGGGAACACAGAAGGAAGCTCCAGTAACAAGCATCTTCTGACCTGTTCCATTTTTCCCCACCACCACTCCCCTTGCAGAAAGGAAACACACATCACTAGGCTTGAGACCAAAACATGAGGTACTGGCAGCATCCTCCAGATTCTACTGGAAGGTACACATTGCTGCCAGGTGACCCAGAGACCACAGATGTGACCGAGTCCTTGGGTAGAGTCTATCACCACTGGAGTTGTGCAGAGCCCTGTAGCCACATGTGCAATATACTGCTAAGTATATTGCACCCTTACACCCTAAGTATGCCACATGTATTAGTAAGTTCCCCTAGAAAACAAACCCAAACTTCCTTCATTTAAAATGAGGTGGCAGATAGGGCTGAGCAGCACCCTCATCAACAAAACCTCATACTTAGGTCAGCATTTGAAAGAAAGATGACAAAAGAGTGAGCCACCTGATCTGCAGCATGAGTGTCATATAGGAGCAAGCTGGCTGAACAACAGATTGAAGAGGTGGGAGAAGGCTCTGCCAGCTGATGCCCCAGTGGGGCAGAGCTCTCTGCTGGCCCTGCCTGCCCCCCCCCCCCCCCACAGTGTGGCAGGGCCAAGCTGTGCTCACCCCTGTGCGGAAGAGGTGGCTGCTGTGGCACAGCCACACCACACAGTCCTGCTCCAGCACAGGCCAGCATACCCACTCGGGGAAGCAATGGCGCTGAATCTAGTGAGATTTGTGCTCTTGTGTTCTTACTATTTCCCTGTAAAGACACACAGCAGCAAACCAGCTTAGATTCATAAACCGCCGGGGAGCTGCATCCTAAGGAAGTCACACTAGAGCCTCCCCCTCCACTGGTTGCTGCCCCAGCCAGGCGAGAAGTCTCCTTCAAACCACACTCACAGAGCTCACAAGAGGGCTTCAAAAAAGCCTGTTCCTTATGCAAAGAGGCTGATGCTTGTGGTAGCCCTACTTTACAGGCCTGTACACCCACCCTACCCCAACTCTTCATTTTTCTCATAATCAACATTTCAAAAGGTCCAGAGCTGTTTCCTCCAATTAGCACTAACGAGCACACACTAGTAATGCAAGGAGGCAGAGCTGAGGCTATCCCAGTTCTTCTTGCAGGTTGGAGAACCCAGCATTTTAGAACTCAGCAGGCATCACTTATCCAGGGTAACTAGTGATTTGCTTTGGGCAAACAACATCATTAGGAATAGGAGTTCTGCTTTATAAGATTACTAAAGTTACTAATTTAAAACAATTTAAAAAGGAGAGGGAATTCTCTACCCCCTACACAGCACAGTTTCCAAAATAATCAATTATATGTCTCCAAGGAATACAATTCCTTATTAACCAGGCAGATAGTAAGTAGTCATATCCTACCAGTGGTGCTCCAACACCATGGCTGCTAGCAGCTTGCCACCCTGTCTGAGAGCAAACAAGTTTCAGCTTGACAAAAGGAGCTGCAAGATGAGCACACTAAGCCAGTAAAAGAAGTCATGGGTGGATCCCCACACTTACAGTCAAGTATAGATATTGTACACCACTTTATGACACAACTTACTCACAACCTTGTGCAATGGATCAATTCCTCTATTTTTGCCATTTCCTTTCTCGTAAATAGATTCCTCCTGCACCTCCCTTTGCTTTCCTGTAGCTGTTCCAAGCCATTAACACTGCCATTTTCTGTTTCTTTAGAGCTAGTTTGAAGAGGCCCTTAGAATAACTATTTTTATACCTGTTGTTTGACATCGGCTCATGACACCTCCTTAGAGATAACACCCTTTACTAGTCAAAACCCAGAAGCAAAACATCATGGGGAAAAACCCTGCCCCCCTTTTCCACTACACCTGCATCTTCCACTACACCTGCATCAGGAGGTAAAACTTGAAGCAAAATCTAGCCATGTGCTGCCTCCATCATCCAACTTCTACAACCCAGGTAGCTTTGGGTTTTGTTTTGGGGTTTTTTCTTTTGTGCCTGCTACAAGGTAACATTCTGTGTAGAAACAGTATATGCCTGCTATGGCCTCTGCACAATAATAGTAGGGTTGGCAGTTGTACTCTGCATGTCTGAACTTAACCACATCCTTAGCTAAAACCCTTCAACCTAAAGGCAGCCAGCAAGAGTGGGTGTGTTTAAAATGCCAGCAGTGATACGGGTGACATTCCTCACAGCTACTGTGTGTCCTTCCTAAGCAATCCTACTCACAGGTTACAAACAAGTAATTTGTGACCTCCCCCCCGGGTTGTACACTGCACACCAGTGTTAGGATCCTGTCTGCTACTGCAGGAACTGAACCAGCAGCACAGTTGCAGCACTCCCCACCAACACCACCAGAAGCACTTCAGATTTTCCAAGACTCTTAGAGGGCAGCTTTTCCCCCTTCCCCCTAAACTTGCCTTAGTCTAGTACTTCTCTCACAAGTTTCACTCCAAGGGCAGGGGATTTCCCTGTACCCTTTAACAGCTGCAGAGACCCAGTTCAAGGGATTAAGCAGACGAGCCTGGTAGCCAAGATGCACTTCCAGACAGCCAATACGGTTTCCAAACCTTGCATCCAGTGGATGTCTGCCAAAATTACAGGCAGCTATTTTGCTGGAAGGGGCTCAAAACAAGACAGGATGCTAACAAGGAAAGTGTGTGCTGCATAGAGGCACCACATGTACAGTAAGTACTTGAGGTTCATGAGCTCAAATTAAATGAGCATTCCCTATGAAAAGGTCTCTAAATTCACGTACAGTCAAGAATTAACTGAGTGCAAATAAAAACACCTATGCTTAGACACTTCATTACCCATTCAGGAAACTACCTACAAGGAACAGAGTACGAAGATCTCTGTTGTGACTGAGCTCTGCCTTCCGAATGGTTCTTGTGCTTGGAGCAACAAGCCATAAGTGTTCTTATCTGTTTCACATGCTTCTCTGTTCTTCAACCAGACACCTTGCATTTCAGCTTGCTGGTAAAAGAGGAGCAGCTGAACACAGAGCTGCCTGTTTCAGACATCCAAAGCTCTGTCTGGGTGTGGCACATCAAGTTCTTGGCCAGCTTACAGCCCTCACTGAATATCTGAACAATAGCCAGACTTCTAGGAGCTAGAACACAGCCTTACTGTGCGATCTGACTGCCCAGACTATGAGCCATCCCTCCAAATTTAACTGCAGGCACAGTCAAGTGTGAGGGAAAGCTGTTTCATCATCCTGTGATTGAGTTTTATAATTTCCAGTGAGCTAGACAAATCCTGCAACTTCCTTTCAGTACAGGGTCTCATTTAGGCTGGCTGCCCTTTCATATCTATTTAGGTCATGGTTCCCTAAAATACAGGGTTTCCCTGAAACTACTGGGTTCTATACCTCATATTCCATTTCCCCACCAACATCTGCTTCCCTTGGCACCAACCTATTTTAAGTTTTAAATATCTCTGTTGGAACTGTAAAGAGTTTATAAAAGACCACCTTGTGACTTCTTAAGTACCTTTTGTTATTTTAAGCTCCATCTCGTTCAAGCACTTGGCTACACTGCCAGGATAGTCACCAGGCTCCCAGAGGGCGCAGAGGCAGCAGCACCAGCACACACAGGGTGCGGCCCTGCCACCGCCAACCACCCCCAACACCTGCATCCTCCCAGCGTCGTCGGGAGATGAGCACTCCACAGCTATGGCCAGAGACTGCAACAGGCTGACAGCAACTCAGCTGTTATTTTTTTCCAGCAGAACCATTCCTTCAGCTCCACTCACTACCTTCACACTGCAGCACCACTACCAGCAGATTACAGGCAGAGGGAAGGGGGTGATGGCTTCCCATGTTCAGCTGGGCAAGATTACAAAATCACAGAATGGTTTGGGTTGGAAGGGACCTTAAGGATCATCTAGTTCCAACCTAGACCAGGTTGCTCCAAGCCCCATCCAACCTGCCCTTGGACACTTCCAGGGATGGGGCAGCCACAGCTTCTCTGGGCAACCTGTTCCAGTGTCTCACCCCCCTCATACTGAAGAATTTCCTCATGTCTAGCCTGAATCTTCCCTCTTCCAGTTTTAATCCACTACCCCTTGTCTTCTCACTACAAGATGGACCAAGCCATTGAACCACTTCTTACTCCTCACTTCCACACACTCCTGCTTTATCCTTTGCAGTAGCTCTGATACACAACTGCTTGGTGAGATTTATCCCTCATCAAGCCACCCACTATTAGCCCAGTTTCCTACTACAGAGTCAGTCTGCCACAGGGCTGTGTGTTCTGAGGCAGAGCTGCAAGCATTGCTAGGAAGCAACACCTCAGTAACACACTGCCTCAGGACTCTCACAACTTATCATCTTCTGGCCTATGCCAGCATGATGTGGGCAAATGTTTTTTAGAGTCCTACCTGGACATAACAAAAAACATGCTGCACAGATCAACTGCACCAGCAAACAACAGACAAGGGCTTTTAGCATTTGCTTTTGGCAGTTTTTAATCATTGCACTTGACTAACTCTTTGTCCATGTCTCTGCACAACAGATCAGGTTAAGAACTTCCAGTTAGCTACACAACTTTGTAAGTCTTTCCAGCTTACCTTTATCAAGAACTGCTGTTCCACTGTAACAAAAACAAGACCCTGAGCAATCCAATCTAACTTGGAAGATGACCTGACTTTGAAATCAGCCTTGCTCTGAGCATGAGGTCAAACCAGATGACTTCTCTTGCAGCTTAACTTTCTCAATAATTCTAGAAGACTGCAGAAGCTGTTGGTGAACTACCCTCCATTAGCTTTAAAATTTATGCTTTCTTGTACCAAGCAGGCAGGAGCAACTTCCTTACATAGTTTGCAGTTCCAATATTTAGATCAGACTAATGAAATCACTTGGTGACTTGGTTTAGAAGACTGCCTGAATCCTCTCAAGACCAAATTGTTTTCAGATCCTTCCAAACACTGCCAAATCAAAGCTGTCATTAAGGCTATTATAAAAGCATTTCACTGGGAAGTCCTCTATGACCAACTTTACTGATAGCACAGCATTTACAGTCATTTGCAAAGAGATAAGGAAAAACTTGAAAGAACAGAGTAATGCAGCACCCAGTCCCAAGATAAAAAGGAGTCACATTAACATGCACACACACACACACCCTCCCAGACTGAGGGAACCAGCTTATTGACAAGTAAGCTATGATGCAGTGAACCTTAAGTTTGAAATACCTTACAGGAGCTTGGGGTGTTCTAAATAAAGAGACAACCAACAAGCAGCTTTTTTTTTTATAGTATGAAAGAGAAGACAGACTTGCAGAACAAATTCAAAGCTTAGCCAGGTCACCTCCTCTGACGAAGCTACCTTTGGTGCTTAGTGGCAGAAGAGACTTTGCACAGAGGTGAACCAAGCACAGAGCAAGTAACAAAGACTACATATTAAATGTCAGAACAGAAACAGCAAGAAACAGGAAAGCCTTCTGCCAGATTTCTACTTGATTACTTAGCATTTGTCAGAACAAACAAAGATATGACACTATCTCCTCTGTATAATGCTGAAGCAAGTATTGCTCAGGACATCTCATCTCCAGTTGATTGCTCTGACCTTTTGGTGATTTGGCAGTTACTTAGTCCTTCTATTTGCTCTATCTTTTGATAGAGAGATTCAAGACAGACACTACAGTGATACATTCTTACAACTGAAGATGCTGACATGTATTCTTGTTCTAAAAAGATCTCTACCCTATTCTGTTGGGCTTGCAAAAGAGTATTCAAAGTGAGCATAATACCTCACATTGCAGCTTGCAGTCAACCTTCAACTTGAGATGCTAGTAATATACCACAGAGCAAGATAAAACAAACAAACAAAAAAAACAACTTAGGGGTTTTTGAGCTTTAACTCACTTCTGCATGTGTGGCTGTCACAACACTCCAGGTACTGCCCATCAGTGCAGAAGACATTGGCATCTATAGATTTCACATGGCCTAAAACACTTACAGTAGCAAGTCAGCAAAAGATGAGCAGGAAAATTCTGAGCCTAGAACTTGCTGCTTCCCAGTTTGTCATGGCTGGGACAGAATAGCATCAGTTTGAGGTACAGTTTAGTGCTTTAAGCCAACCAAAGATTACATCAGCAGGCAGTAAACACTTGGATATTTCTGAACACCAAGTTCAGGTAACAGAAGCTCCTTGATTGCTTTTTGGAACAAAGGAGTGTTATAGCAGCAAGAAAAGCTTGTTATCTCAGTATTCCAGGAAAGAGTAAAGTCACAGTCCAGCTCCTGCACCAAAGGCAGCACAACGGAGCTGCAGGCTGGAGAACAACACCACATTGGTTATTCAAGTTTTTTCTTGGTTTAGAGTGGTAAAGTGTTTTACGCTGCAGAATAAGAACCCTCTCAAAGTCCATCACCTTCCCAACTGTGGACTTTTAACTGTGGACTATTATAAGCAATACTAGCTTTTTCTGACCGCCATTATTCAAGCTACTCGTAACCTTAGTTTTCAGGCAGCTCACAAAATGAGCAGTTCATTCATACAGCAGCTTCTGGTTCTCTAGGTGACTGTGGATATTGTCTAGAACATAATAATTTTACTGTTCTCTGCTTCCTGTGTTTCACTAATGCAAACAAATTCACCAATTGAGTGGTTCTTGATGAAAAATACATATACTGCAACAAAAAATCCAGCTGTTCATATAGTACTTTTTCAGAAACAGAAGAGAGGTTTCTCAGCTTGAGGTAAGCTCAGATCCTGGTTTTTCACTAAGGATAAGTGTAGCCACAGAGCACTGAGCAGTTGGAGTTTGTCAGCAGTAGAACTGCCTTCCTTACAGACTGCCTTCAGAATCCCTTGCTGCCATTCTGCAAATCCTGTGGAATACAATTGTTTTATGAAGATAGAAAGTTCTGGATTTTAATAGAGGGAAAAAAAAACAACACACAACCAGAACCCTCTTGTCCATCCAGCAGCCAGCCTGAAAAGACATTTAGTGTAGTGAGGAAATATTTCAGAACAGCATACTAAGAGGGTGAAAAAAAAAAAAAAAAATCATTCCTTATCATTCTTAGAAACATTATGAACCAAAAGCAACACCTCCTGCAGGTGGGGGACACTGAAAGCTTTGACACTTCACCCTTAATTTGTCACTTTTCTGCACTATAACCAAGCACAGAATCAATACTGGAGAGTCAAGTTCAGCACAGCTATGGCAAGGAAAGATTTATCCCAGAAGTCCATTCTTTATTAGCCTGTATGTGGGAAATGCTCGTGACACTGTGTTACAAAAAAACATGCATTTACTAAACAGTGTGACTAAGTAATCAATCAGACTGAGGTGGCAGATTTTTTGATTTTTTTCCTAGGTTTCCTAATCATTGCTGGCAGAGGAAAGAGCCTGTTATCCCATTCTTGCCTAATTGTATGTTCTTCTACAAAGCTGATCAGATTTGGAGTTTTTTCATCCATTCCTCCTTCAGGGGCATCCTTGTGTCTTTGTCTGTAGTTATTAATCAACCAGCAATGGCCAAAGAGAGAGAAACCTAGCACAGCCAATTGTTCCTATTTCTTAGCCTAGGAATGGGATGAGAACCAAACATCACTCCTTCATCCAAAGACAGTATTTTTTAACAGGTTCCTCAGAACAGCAGCAGCTTCAGAGATGTTGGAACAACTAGGAAAAAGCACTTTGCAGAAGCCATACTGTTAAAAACCTCTTAAAAGAGTGTTTGCTCCTCATTCAATACGAGTTCAACAAGCTGCTATGCAAAGGCCAGGAATCTGTGACTGCCCCAGAACTGTACTGCAGGATCACACATTCACACCACTAAAGATACTGTAGCTGCACAGGAATGAAGCAGCACTAAATCACTCCTGCCAATCTAAGGTCCAACCCTCTGCAATTTCAGGTTTTAAACTTCCAAACAGTTCCAACTGATCCTGTGGTTTTACAACCAAGCCTGCCAGTGACTGTCTCTTCTTACATCCCTGCCACGCATTTGATGCACAATCTTTAAAAAATTACAGTAAGAGTCAGCATTAGCTGCTGGTGTCAGAAGGGTGGGTTTCACACCCACAATTTCCGAAACATTTGAATGCTCCACCTAGAAACAGCCACAGAAGCATTACAGAGATTTGCCCCAAAGAGTAGCCTTGCACAAATCTGAACTTCAGAAGTTTCAGATGGGACAAAACCAAACTCCTTTGACGCATTATTACTGGCTGCGCTATGCAAATTCCTGCTGTTCCCAAACACCCCTAGGGAAAAGCAAGCAATTAACTGCCTGCTTACTAGTGCTCAATTTACATCAGTTAATTGCCCTGGATTATTCCTGGGCAGGGAGGGATTTCCTCTTTTCCAACAGCACGTCTGAAGCAGCAGAGAATCCTCACAGGGTGATGATGATTTCTAGCACAATCATTCAGCAGACAGACAGAGCCTAGGAGGCTGGGGGGGACCTGAGAAGTTAATGGCGAGATCTGGAACTCCTTTTCAAGCAGACCCCATTGTAGTCCTCAGAACGGCGATTAAACACAGATAACAGCTTTATTGTGCAAATTCAGGGAGGCCCTTTCGCTGCACAGAAGGGGAGGAAAAAAAAAAGAAAAAAATAAGTCAGCCAAATAAGGTTGTTTGAGCTGCACCAAGGCAGGAAAGGGTCCAGGAGATGACGTAGCTAGAGGAAGCTTTTAGTCAGTTTCCTTTATAACCTGGAGCAGGGCCAAGGCTACCTCTTCCAGAGGAGTTTCTCTGAAAAGTGTCAGTTGCTCAGCACGGACATGCAGAGCCGAGCGCCTCAGGGAGGGTCCCGTGTGTCCCGTCCGCCCCCCCCCCCCCCCCGCCGCCACACACCCAGCTGCACCAGAAGCAGTCAGGAGGTATTAGAATCACTCGGTTTCAGCCCTTCAGCTCCCATTCATGTAGCTACCTAGGGACTGCAGCGAGCTGTGCCGGGGATTTCACTTCAGAGCAGACATCACACGTGAAACAACTGAAACAAGTTTCCTCTAGAGGCAGTGATGCCATTTCCTGTCAAAAAAAGGACTCCATATTAAGACATCTTATGAACCAGCCTCATGCGGAAAGCAAGAATTGTAATTAATCTTCAGGGGTGATTAATCAAACGAGGCACCCCAAGGAAAGTACTGCAAACCCTTGCATCTCCAAAAGGGTACTACTACCTGTCAATGTTAGGGGGACAAGATGCTTGCAAGGAGTGAGTGATAACCAACCCAACATCAGGCACTTTTTTCACCATAGGATTCTTACAGCAGAAGCAGCAGATCTAAAGCCTTCCTCGAGCTCCTTTCATTATGCGCATCTCATCAACCTGCTTCTTGCTCACCTGCTTCAAGCAACAAATTAAAAGGTCAAAAATGAAAGAACAAACTTTACTAACACATTTAATCTTCTGGAACCTCTTGTGTGATAAGCACTCTTGGGCCTAACAGAGTCACTTTAAAGTTTTAAGAGCAGGGCCGTAACTACCAATTCAGTTGAGGCACTCAGCGTAGTTCTTGCTCACCACAGACTGAAGCCACTATAATTGCTGTTTCCTGCACAACACTGCCAGTTAGGTGCAAGGCTTTCCATAAGGGCAAGCGAGATTTTACCAGTACATAAAAACCAAGTGGATATTAGGTTTGTCAATTGTATTCTTTAAACTCCCTGGGCCCAGAAGCACCCAACAGAAGCTTTTTCTCACTGTCACTGCTTAACTGCTTCATGTGCATAAGAGGTAAAAGTGTCAGTTGCTCAGCAGGGACATGCAGAGCCCAGCACCTCAGGGAGGGTCCCACGTGTCGTGTGTCCGCCCTCCCCCAACTTTGCTATCTTGCATAGCCTGAGAACCAAGCTAGGGTGCAAAGGCCCTTCCTGATTTGTAAAATCCCAATGTAGGTATAAAGCTACAGCTAATTAATTGTATACCAGTCCAGTAACTTACTTGGTTCCACTGTACACTCAGCTAAAATAGTTTTAGCTATTGTTGTTTCTGAAGTACAAAGCCACCAGAAATTCTCCAAAAGAGGCAACACAGGTGTCTGTGTAAAGCAAGGTCTTTAGGGACTCTCAAACATGCCTTTTTACAGCAATTCCATGTATGCAAGAGCATTAGAAGAAAGGTACTGAGTTTGCCTAACAAGCTAGCACCAATGACACACTAAAGCCTAACTTTCATCAAGGCTCCCAAGCTTCCCAAAGGAGAGGAGGAGATGTAACACCAAAGGGTTGGTTCTCTGATAAAGACAGAAGGCACCTGGAATGCGTCTAGTGCTCCCTCATAGCACAACAGAATTCAAATCCAGGACTTCAACATGAAAATGTCCATTGATTACAAGTCATGGTTTCCATCACTGTTCACCTTTCAAAACCTCTTGCAAATTTCAAAAGGAAAAAAAAACAAAAGAATCACCCAAAGCAGTGTAACGCTCAGCTCACAGCAGCCTTTGTTAGCAAGTAGCTACATATGAAAAAAAAGGTAACTATCCAGAGGACCTTCCCAATACCTATCCCAGCCTCTCAGTTACTTTCTTCTAACCAGACCTATGCAGTTCCAAAGAACAAACGGAGATAGGCTTCAAGGACCTTTGGAGTCCAACTGAGAATTAGAACCATCAAATTAAGGTACAGAGAGGGTCTCTGAAGGCCCCGATAGCCATTACTACACTGAGCTTTCAAAGTAATAAGGAGAAAGGTAACAGCAGAAAAGACTTAAAAAAAAAAAATCTTAAAGAGCATCACAGAGCTGAGACCTATGACTCTCACTGTTGTTTTGTGCCCAAGACTTCACACTTGTCCAAGGTGGTTTTGTCTGCAGTAACACTTTGCCTCAGAAACCTGGAGATTTATGTTCTGAGCAGAGGTAAGCACTTAGTTCTGCTAATAAAATAAGGAGTCGACTTAGTTATATCTTACTTTGAAGCTTTCTGTGTTCACAAGATTAGCTTTGATTGAACCCATTTCTCCATAGCAAGTAAAGATTGCATTACCTAAACCAGAACTGCTCAAGTCCTCATGATAGCACAGTTGGACACACGTCTCATAAATGACAGATGTGCACATTTCAAGATCTCAGTGGTGATCTCATTCATCTAGCCAAGAAGTAAGTACATTCATAGCAAAACAGTTAATGAATCGTGATACAGCAATGTTGCTTTTTCTAATTGCTGAAAATACAGTGAAGCATCCACCCATTCAATGGACACGACTGGTACAAAAAGGTTGCTTTCCCTCCCACTCCTCCAACTAGGATGGTTTTGTCATACTAAAGTTCAAGTGATTAACTATAGCGCTTGGACTAGCCATCAACTCCACAGCTCATTCACTTCTGTCAGGATTTGGAACAGAGTGTGACTTCCAGCTCTGCCCAGCCCGAAATGACTCAGAGAGACCAGAGCACTAGACAGTAAGCATGAGATCAGAGCCTGCTCATGGCCAATAAACAGATTTCTCACAACTGGGGAAAGACTTCAGAGCTTGACAATCACTTGCAAGAGGCGCTTGCACTCAACTGCTTCCACCCTTCTGTAATACAAGGTGCTGGGGGGAGTTATATGCACTCTGACATATGTTTTAACTGTTTACATCTTGCAAACTTTTCAGAACCAAAAAATACAAACCAGAGTTGGTTGCTTAATTCTAAGATCACGCCAGATAAATCAGTAGAGCTTTCCCATGTAGAGCACGGCAAGATTATAAAGCCAATCCATGAAGGGCTTTCTAATGTAGCCTACAAGGCCTCCAGCAACCAAATCCCCTAACTGTGGAGACATTACACTTCCCAAGAGCAAATCATGTGCCACCAGTTCAAAGGTTAGCAGAGTTAATCTTGGATTCCTATTAATAGTGCACCAAAGCATGGTGCCACTTGCAGCAAATCTCACATAACAAAACTGCAATCTCTAGCTAGATGTGTTAACATTTAGCCTAGCTTAAGAAGGAGTACGGGACCCAGAACTCAACAGGTTTTGCTGCTCAAGCCATGCAGCAGCATGTTCTGTAAGCTTGGTGAGATGAATGATAAGAGCTACCAAACACTTTAGACACAAATGTTTTTCCTGCCCAGCCAGAACTGTTCCCTAGAACATTTCCTCCATCTGTCTTCTTCACAATGGATTTATTTTTGTGATGAAGCCCACATATAGCTACATCTAACTGCTCAAGTTTCACCCACATCTGACCTTAATCGAGGAAAGCTACTTGCATTTTCCTGATTTGTTAATTAAGTAGCTACTAACAAATCTTAAGCTAGCATGATAGTGGTCCTGTTTCTTTCACATGCAGAAGTGATTACAGTTATGCCAGCATATCCTGTTCCTGCACAGCTCAAGAAATAATGTTTAAAATATTATTTCAGTTGGGTCTGCAACTAGGGCAGATGGGGCAGGAAACCAAAGGCTGACAGAGTAGGAGGCCCTGCAGCTCCACAGGCACAAACATCTGAACCGCGTCCTGTGGTGCCCAGCACACAGGCGCACAGCAAAGCACTTGAAGGTTTCTTATCTGTTCCAGTTCTGAAAAACTCCGAAAGCAGAACTGCTCTGTCAGAACCAGAAAGCAGCAGACTGAAAACGTGAATCCAGTCTAGGGCGTGTCTGCAGATACAGAGGCTGCAACAAGCACCTCACACCCAGTGCAGGGGCCAAGCATTAGGCTTCAGCCTCAGTGGGAACCTGCTTCAGGAGCATCCACAACACGATCAGGATTTCTTGGCCGATTCACATGAAAAGAAGTCACTCATCACAACTATAAAACTCTCAGGCTAAGAGGTCTCAACAGCCTTTTACACAAAAGTCTCCTAACGTGAGATGCTTCTGTTAGTTACACTGAACTTCTTGCCTAATTTTTAAGTAAATCTTCAGTAGTCATTGCTATTTTTCGAAGAAAAGACTTTCTAAAGCTTTAGAATATACTACCTTAACCTTTAAGTGTCTTGAGTTTGATATCCTTTAAGTTGCTGACATTTAAAAAACATAACCCAGCTATCATCTCAGAGAACTGGCATTTCAGACAGCAAGAAAAGCAGAAGTCAGTCAAAATGGCATTTAGTATTTATTTAAAAGTAATAAAGTTAAACAATCTTAAAAAAAAACACAACAAACCAAACAACAAAAAAAACACACAAAACCAGCAAAACACCACAGGGTGTATTCCATTTCAGCTTCCACTTGCATATGGGTGGGTTCTTGGTTAGGGTTTTTTTTATTCCTTTATGTAAACCACAGACTCTCAGCTTAAACAGTAAATGTTCGTAGGCCCTTTCAGATCACTCCCTGTAAGGAAATGTTCAGAGCCTTACCAGCCTGCTCCTTCCTGTTTTATCAATGAAGGGCTAGGACCAATTCTTTTACTCCAACCAGGAGGTATTAAATGGAAAAACCCCATGTTGCTCATTAGTCACCGAGCTCCTGCTGTGCAAAGCAGAGTCAAGTACAGACTTGACCAGACTTTCTGAAGTACCGAGATCTCTCCAGTCAAGAAATACTTCAAGTCAAGCTGGGACAAGGCGCCCTAGCAACTCAAGCTGACTAATTACAAGTTGTGAAAACCCAGCTTCTCGTCACAGGGCACCACGAGAGGCAGCCACACGGTAGATTAGCTCCCCAACAGCTCCTGCAGCGTCCCCGCGCCGCGGGCACCGCTCCCCGAGCCCCCGCTCCGGGCGGCCCGGGAGGGGCCCCGGCCCGGCCCCTCGGGCGGGGCGCGGCGGGGCCGGGAGCGGAGCCCAAGATGGAGGGGCGGGTGGCTCCGCTCCCGCGCTCCCCAGGACGCCCTCCCGCCCCCCCCTCATTCCCTCCCTCCGGTGAGGCCGCCGGCACCCCCGGGCCTCGCTGCCGGCAGCGGCCGCCCCCGGACGGGGCGCGGGCAGGAAGAGCCCCCCGGGCAGCCCAGCCGGGCAGGGCCCCGCGGCGCCGCCGGCCCCTCCCGCCGCAAGGCCCGGGCCCGCCACACCCGCCCAGCCCCGCTCGGGGCTCCCGCGCCGGGGCGCCCCGCT
Organism: Apus apus; assembly: GCF_020740795.1. Lineage (NCBI taxonomy): Eukaryota > Metazoa > Chordata > Aves > Apodiformes > Apodidae > Apus > Apus apus. The sequence goes on from NC_067293.1 coordinate 20,561,627, forward strand.
CCGCACCCACCGTTTTCGGCATCTTCCCTACGGTCTGGGCACGGCAGGTCGCTCCTCCTGCGCCGCTGGGGCTCTCCGCGGGCTCCGCGCTGCTTCTAACGGGACTCCGCGCCGCGCCTCTCCGCCCGCCCGCCCCCGCGCGAGACCCGCCCGCCCGGCCCCGCCCCCGGCCCGGCCCGGCCCGGCCCGCAGCCCGCCCGGCCCTGCGGCGCCGCGGCCCCGCCGAAGCGAGCCTGGCCGGGCGGCCCGGGAGCGGCTGGGCGGCTCGGGGCCACCGGGCAGAACCCGGGGCCCTGCCGCGCCCCAGCAACTGGGTGCCGAGAAAACCCGAAGGCTGGAAGTTATTTACCTATTAGATGTCACTGGGAGTTCTGGTCATTGCTAAAAGGGTTTTTTAAAAATAATGCTGTTTTATGCACGATGGCTCTGTTCAAAGACCTCAGCGCTGACAGGTGATAGCATCATGGAATCCCAGACTGCTTTAGATTGGAAGGGGCCTTAAAGATCACCCAGTCCCAACCCCCTGCATGGGCAGGGACACCTCCCACCAGCCCAGGCTGCTCCAAGCCCCATCCAACCTGCCCTTCAACACTGCCAGGGATGGGGCAGCCACAGCTTCCCTGGGCAGCCTGGGCCAGGCTCTCACCAGCCCCACAGGAAGTAATTTATTCCTAATATCTAAGTCTACTTTCTTTCAGCTTAAAAGCATCACCCCTCATCCTATAGCTAGACCCTTTTGTCTCTTACTCAGAGCCAGGCGTGCTGGGGTTGCATCCTGTCCTACACAAGGGGTTTGTAGCTGTCTAATTAAAAAGCACACATCCAGCTCTAGCTGCTTTGAAAGCACAAGGAGCTGTGGCTCCCTGAAGCTGGGCAGGCACCTCTAGTCTTCAAACCTCAGAGGCTTTTATACCATCTTCACATGGTATAAAAAGCGCAATCGAATTAATGGATGAAAGTAGTTGAAGGAACAACTGCAGAACATGAGCCAAAGCTTCCTGTGCCATCCGTGTTTTGGAGCTGCTGATGGAGTGAATCAAGGACCAGAATTTTCATGGGGATTTACAGAAGCAAATTAAATGTTCTTGATACATTTAACATCCTCTTATTTTTAAAGAAAAGTAGAAATCTGGGTTGTTTGGGGTTTTTTTGTGTTGCTTTTTTGTTTTTGTTTTGTTTTGTTTTTTGTGAAATTGTGTCTTCTTGTCAAATCTGCTAAATATTTTCAATCTTTAAGCTGTGTTGGTTGATAAAAGACCATGCAGACTAGCTGTACTTCATACCTACTTTTTTTCCAGCATGTTCAATAAATCAAGATTGTTTTAATACGAGAGCACATAAATTCAGATATAAAATGGGAAGAGAGCATGCCAAGCTCTACTAGGCAGTCGAGCACAGACTCCTGCTGTGCAAACTGTTTAATTTGATTACAGAATTCTTCTGGGATTAATATTAAAATGAGGTATGTTGGGAATTGACATCGGATCCATAATAACACTTTGTACATTTTTTAAAATTGCAATTCGTTCAAAATATCTCAAAGGGCCTTGTAAATACCCATAATTAAATCCTCAACATATGCAGAAAGGAAATTTCTCTTTTTTTCCCCAAGGAATAATATTGTTGTAAATGTATATGTAATATAACACAAATAATTGTTACATTAGAGGCTTATAAAATGTGTTGATCTGCTTTTCAATGTGATGTTTCCTCACCAAGCAGCACTATGTGAGAAAGAGAAAATCCAGAATAGTTCTCACCCCATAAAAAAGAAAAACAAAGTTTGTGAGAGGCAAGGCCTTGCCTCACCCCAGAGTAAGCTGGGAGTAGTTACTACAGAGAATAATGCAACTATTCCTGTGCCTACCTGGTGGGAGATGGAAATAGGGTCTATAAGCTTTGATTGCTTCATCTGAATATTCAGGTTAGGGTTTCACGTAATTCAGAATCTCTGTGCTATGTCTGCAACAGAAAAAAAAAAATCCATATAATTGGATTGATGTAAATTGGTGTAACTTTTCAACACAAAAAGTCACAGAGTCCCTAAGAGGCTATTTTACAAAGTTTTATTCCTTTTCTGGCTCATGATTACATTTAGACTTTCTTTTACATTTAGACTTTCTTACAGTAGGTCAAACATGAGTGCTCCATGAAAGAGTTCTGCTTGTTTCCTACACAGAAATGGATATTGACAGAAAAGATCCAGAATAATAAAGGCACTTTTATATAACAAAGGCTCTTGATTCTTGCCAGCTCTGATCGAGGAATGCTAGGTGTGAGCTTTCTCACTGAATTCCAGTGGCTCTGTAGAGACTTCTCTATTTCCATGCTAACAACACCATACATCATGGGAAGAGCCTGATTCTGCTTCTATTGGGACTTCTTTTCCAACATTCCTTCATAAGACTGAGGTTACTGGAAGATTTAATAATTCTTTGTTGCAAAGATGATACATCTTCAGATTATAAAGTCTAGCTAGTTCCTTGCCAAATTTAAGGAACCATAGTTTAGCATGCAGGGAACTAAAGTTATCTTCCTCATGCCAATGGCAGGAGCCATGATGCAAATGAAGCTGATGCCAGTGAAACCACAGGATCCAAAGGAACTGCATTCCCACTCACAGTGTGCCAGGCAGTAGCTGCATGCACAGGAGGTCACCAAGCATATGTCAGTCTGAAGGGGTGAGACAAACCCAAGTGAAGTCTAAAGCACGGCAGACACTTCTTTCTCACCCCAGCCACTTCTCTTGTCCTTCTTCTCTATTACTTGTAGCCATAGCAAAAAAAAAACAACCACTCATGCCCCTTTGAAAGACAATGGTTGCCTGTGACAGGCACACAAGCCTCTGCAGTTTACTTCCTCTCCTACTTCTTCCTTTCCTTTTCCCCTCCTCTGTTGAGGGTGAAGACATCTGAAACATGTGAGCTGCACAGTGCCCCAACGTCATGAGGAAGGAATTCCTGCTGTGGAGGTGCTGCACAAAGATCTCACCTCCCCCACAGACCTCTCCTCCGCCAGCTGCTGAGGAGGGACAGAGGTACCAAGAGCCGGAGTTACCCAGAGCTAGGCTGCCCAGCCCTCCCTGCCTGCCCGTGGGTTCCACGAGAGCCACAGGCAGGGGTTATCTCTCCTCCCCAACTGCAGGAGGAGATTTCAAGGGGTAAAAGTGTCAGCTGACTTAAGAGCCTCCCTGCAGAAGCTGTAGAGATGAGTAACATTAGCCAGGGCCTCAAAAATGCTGTTATTTCCAGACTGCTCAGAGCCCAAATATTAAAGCATTTTATGATTAGATTAGACTGGGATGACATTAAGCATTCTCCTGGGAGGAGGCCTGGTATTTCACTGGGGATTTATTGTCTTGGTTTCATTGACATCACACCTTTTGTAGTACCTTCTGTTAAGCAGAAAAAGCATGTAAATAATTTGCTCTGAAATGCCAGAAATATTTAGCAGGAGCACCTAAACAAGGGGCCATTTCATCAGCATATAGTTTTTTTTTAATAATGCTGGGTAACTTGAACTGCCCTTTGCATAACTTTGACAAAAGATAAAGGCTTTATTCCATCCAGCTTGCCACAATACAATGAAACAAAAGAAAACAAAAACAATCAGACAAAAAAGCAAACAAAACAACAAACAAACAAACAAAAACCAAACCCAAAGTAAAGTTGTTGCATAGTAGAAAATCTGTTTCAGAGGGCTGAAAGAAAATTGATTCACAACACCTTCATCACAGGGTACTCCTGGATTGTCCTCTATTTAAGATGAATGAGTCTAGTTATGAGATGTTCTTTGCATATCAGGTAAGCTTCTATCTCTTACAGTTTCCTTAAGCTCAAACATTAATACTTTCAAGTTTACAGTGAGATGCCTTAAGTGATGATCTCGGATCATTGTAGTGTTTGATTGTGTTTAGATGTAAAAAGCATCTCCTCTCCCAAACACAATCATTCTTTCCAAATACCTTTGCCTCTCTAATATCTTTATGTCTTGAGCATTAGGATAACCTTTTGCAGTGATTCTCAAGCTGGGAGGATGAGAGAGGCAAAGGAAAGGGAGAGCAAAGTGCATCTAGGGAGGCAGGATTCAAAAAGTTTGATAATAATTCCATTCTCAGGCAGCTGCTGGGACAGGACAGAAGCTGATGCAGCCATTGGATGTGCAACCCCATTTATCTGACCCCTTTTCCACATCAAGGAATGGAGCTCATTACAGTCTGTGGTCTCAACTTCTGAGTTGTCCCTTCCCCAGGGCAGAAATAGCTGTAGCTGCCTGGAAATCCCAGGGATGCTCTGTAAAGCCCAAATTCCTAGTTCCCTCTAGCATGTAAGTCTTCCACTGTCAATGAGGCCCCTGCAAGGAACAAGGAACAAGGCAGGACTTGGGACAGTGACTCCCTGTACAGCCCACACCACTCACCTCAGCCTGTGTGTCTGGGGAGATGCTGCATTTGAGCAGGAGGAGACTGAAGATGAGACTTTCATACCAGACAAAGTGTGTAATGTATGCAATGGACACAGGAAAAAAAACAACAAGAACCACCCATCTGCCAGAATTGTGTCTTCTTCAGCTACTCTTCTTGTGTAAAGTATGAGAGTAAATGCTCCTGTGCTCTTGGCTTTCTACACCTTGTGCTGCTTGCAGCAATGTGGGGAACAAAGGGAAATCTAATGGATATACTGCAACCTCACTCAAAATATTTATAGCCTAAATAACAGATAACTAGCAAGAACAAAACAATGAATGGGAAGATGTTTTGCTAGTTTAGGTCAAAGGGGCTGACGTAGAAATGCTCTGAAATCTATGCAGAATTGGAACAATGAGATCTTTGGAGACTGACACCAACACCTTCTCCTCACAGCAGGCAGGTGGGTTGAGTCATAGATTCATAGAATCATCAAGGTTGGAAAAGACCTTCAAGATCATCAAGTCCAACCATCCGCCCTACAACCCCTAACAACTAAACCATCTCCCAGAACACATCTACCTGTTTTTTGAACACCTCTAGGGATGGTGCCTGTACCACCTCCCTGGGCAGCCTGTTCCAAGGCCTCACCACTCTTTCTGTGAATAATTTTTTCCTAATATCCAATATGAACCTCCCCTGGTGCAACTTCACCCCTATTTCCTCTTGTCACTAGGCAGAAAAGCCCAACACCCACCTCACCACAACCTCCTCTCAGGTAGTTGTAGAGAGCAATGAGGTCTCCCCTCAGCCTCCTCTTCCAAGTCCTGCTGGTCTGTTCCATCTCAAACTAGAGAAGAGAAACAATTCCTGTGAGTAGTAGTAGGAATCAAGCTAGAGCTCTCAGTTTTATACAAGATATCTAATCTAAAAAGTTGCTCCAGTGGTATTTATTCTGATAGGTTTGATGGTGTGACATGTATCCAAAAGGAAACATACATGTATCCAAAAGGAAACATACATGTATCCAAAAGGAAACATGCTCACTCCTATGTATTCCTCAGAGGCCATTAAGCATTTACAGTAGTCATGGCCAACTAAAAACATATTGGAAGCAGGGAGCTAGAGGTAAATCCTAGGTTAGCCACTGCATTTTATTCCCTGAGGCACTCCAGGAAGCCTGTGGGACACCCATCAAAGTTGTCTAGACCAGCAAAGCCTCACTGTAAACAAACCATGACAGAAAAAACAATTAAAGCTCCAAAATCTAACAAAACTAGTCACTCTGTTCTTCATCTACCTTACTTTCTTAACAGGACAATCCAAAACTTTATAGACATAAAATCTAGCAAATCTTTTATTCAATAGGGCTCAAATGAGCAAGAGCTTCCATACAACACTTAAAAGGCTTTGCTACAGAAAGGGAGGTGACTAGGAGCCTTCAGGAAAGCTCTTCACAACTTCAGTGACCCAAAGATACAGAATCTCTATACAGTTTTCTCTTCTCTCTCTCTCCTGCTCTGCCTCTTTCTCAGATGGCTGGCATGGAGCCAAGATGATGGTACTAGTGGGATGACCATGTAGGGCCAATGTCTTTCTGACTCAGAGATTGGGATCTTGGAGATTGTAATAAAGGCCACCAGGCATTTCCTTCCATGCCTGCCAGAGATTGTGAGTGCCCAGTCCAGTCTCCAGGGCCATGTCCCAGGATCCAGATGGCTCTGGTACAGGTGACCACTGGATAGGAGTCTATCAGAAATACACTTGCTTACACTGGGGTTTTCTGAAGGCTTCAACATGTATTAAACAGGAGTAACTGTCTATAGAGACAGTTGCAAGATGGTGAAAAAGGGCCACATAAGGACCAAACTGGGTGTAACTGAACAGGAACCAGGGAGAAGACAGTTATGGGAGGGATTTTCAGGTCACTACTTTTTTGCTATTTAATGTGAAGCCCCTCCCAATGACATGTGGAACACCAACACCCACAATGAGATACCACAGCAGGAGTTTCCATAAATAAATGTTTCCAGATATTATCTAAATTTTTAATTTAAAAGAATGGTTTCTTGGACTTTTTTTTTAAGCTGACAGTGAAAAGAGTTTATTTTTAAAGTCTTTTGAGGTTTTATAGCTCAGAGCACTCCTAACACCAAGAACCACGCGGGGTAAATGGCAGGACAAGAACAACAGCTGTTTTTCTTGTCCAGGCTCTGTAATCTATAAAAAGGGGAAAACTGCAGGAGAGTTTGATCCAAATCCCACCAACTACAAATTTCCACAACAGATGCAGATGATTATGGAGTCTAACTCTCCACATCTTAGTACTTTGTACCATCATGCAAAACCTAAAATATGCCCTTTTACTTGAAAAGTGTATCTGTGCTTATGTTGGATGTGAGTCAAGACCAGCTGGAAAAGCAGGGTGCTATCTGGAAAGAGTCCAATGGAGGCTACGAGGGTGATGAAGGGACTGCAACATCTGTCATATGAGGAAAAGCTGATAGACCTGCGGCTGTTTAGTCTTGAGAAGATTAAGAGGGGACCTTATTCATGTCTACAAATATCTGCAGGGTGGGTGTCAAGAATGGGCCCGTCTCTGTTCAGTGGTGCCTGTAATAGGACGAGGGGAAACAACACCAAGTGACAACACAGGAAGTTCCACCTCAACATGAGGAGAAACTTCTTTCCTGTGAGGGTGACAGAGCCCTGGGACAGGCTGCCTGGAGAGGTTGTGGAGTCTCCTTCTCTGGAGACTTTCAAGACCCGTCTGGATGTGTTTCTGTGTGACCTGCCCTGGGTGTTCCTGCTGCAGCAGGGGGGTTGGACTGGGTGATCTTCACAGGTCCCTTACAACCCCTGTGATTCTATGATTCTGTTTCTGACCCATTCACTCTGTATGAGTAGAAATGCACCTGTACCTCTGTAGGATGGGGTTTGAACAACTCATTATTACAGCACATTACAGTGCATCCTGATCTGCCTGGAAGGCGGGCAGTGCAGCCTGCTGGCTTAAAAACTTTCTTGCTTACTTGCAAGATTCAAAACTAAATCGGAGTGAGAGAGCAGCAGGTCCTGGCATTGCTCCAGCCTGAGCATGGCAGTATGATACAGCTCCTGTGCTGTGTGAGGGTGCACCCATGGGGAGGAGAACCAGTGAGCAAGGGGCAGAAGCACTTGCTGCAGCCAGAGCAGCAGCTAGTACAGACTGTGCATAAGCTGCTGCTGTACCACCACCATCTTTCAGCACAAAGCTGCAGTTTGATGAAATGTGGGTCTATGTTAAACATAGTAATAACCAGCCCTTTGACTCCTTTGACTTTCTTCCTGCCCTCTTTTCTCTTTAGGTCCAGAGCACTTAGTGCTCCAGGCAGCAGCACAGATCTCTTGCATGCCCCTGTTTCATGTTTGCAGAATGCTTGCTGCTCTCTGCCTTCTCACACACACAGCAAATGTCCCATCACTTCAGTACTCCCCACCTAAGCCTGTCTCCTCTTTGCATTCATCAACAACAGAGCAGGGCCACCATGGGAGAGAGGGAACAGAATTATTCCTCCAAGAATCATCTATCATAGCAGTTACCTATGCAGAAGCAGCAGACAGTGAAGAGGCTGTGTGTTGGCCCCAGGCAGCCCTGCCTCTGCTGTGGCTGGTGGTTTGGGCTGTGGTGCATTCAGCTGCAAATCAATGTGGTCTTCAGTCTGTGCTGAGCTGGATTTTTTTACACACCCACCCCATCATCACCACCTCTGGCTCCCTGGAGATTACTAGCTCTTCAGCCCCCGAACTACGTAAACTGCAGCTACATTAGATTTTTTCATTCAGATCAGGAGTTTGGTTTTGAAGTTATTCTTATTCACTGTTTTTCGTCATGGTGCACTCTCATACCTGGTGAACAAAATTCCTTTTGGATTAAAATAAACCATAAGGTGCATCTCTTGCTCTCCAGCTACTGGCAAGCATTCAGACCGTAACAGAGCAAGTCCAAAAAAAGCTCCCTCTGGAACACTTTTAGTGTGAATGTTAAATATTCAGCAGCAGCTCTTTTGCTTTCCAGATCTGCTGCTATTACTCCACACTACTTGTTAATGTAGCCATCCTTAGCTGTCAAAATGATCTAGGCTTGCTATGTGTTTATTGAACCTCATAAAACATTTTTAGCAGAATGGATTTTAAGCTGGATCAGGGCAGCAGAACTGAGTTAGGGAGCAAGGAGACATGCAGATTTACCAGTATCTCTGTGGGGACAGTAACCTCCAAGGAAGTCAGTCTCAAATGCAACCAGAATATCAACCTCAGCCTCAGGCCAGCTGACCCAGCCCTGGGAGCCAGGCCATCTCACAAGTGCACTGCTCACCAAACTGCAGTTCTGAAGTTGGGTCCTAAATTCTCCTTCTCCTCTCTGCAGAATGCCTCAGGCTCCCCCATGGACTTGGGCTTCACTGGTTTACATCAAATTTCTTCTGGAACCTAAGTGTGCACCCCCCCAGAGGTTCTACCCTCCCGTTAGCCCCTACTCCCACTCATCTCTCCCTGACTTTCTCTCTCACACACAGAGCAGCTGCTTATAATCCAACTTCCCTCTGCTTCTCCAGGGCTCCAAGACTGACTTGGTGCTCCAGCCATTCCAGCTCCTACACAGCAGAAGCAGAGGAGGGAGGGATCTCTCAGTCTTGCCACTAACATTAAGTCATTTACCCCCATTGTACTGAAACTCAGTCAAGTGAATCAATGCACTGGAACACAGGGCTCAGACAGCCATAAAAAGGGAAAAGAAAACTGGCCTGTATTTCCAGGTAGTGGTGTCTAATGTGGAAGATGATCTCAGCACTGACTGTTTCAGACAAATGACCCTTTACCAGTTCTTTCCATCTAAGTCTTGGTTCCATTCATTTTGCCTGAAACTTAGATCTATTTTTGGAAACCATAAAAATATACTGGCAGTTGCCAGCCATTTTTATTCCAATGCAGGAATATTATACGCTGAAGACATTACTCTTGGCTCCTGCTCAGATGGCAGTTTTTTTCCAGGTGAACACCAAACTCTGACCCATGACAACGTTGTCTAGGTCAGTATTGCAGCTATTTCTGGGCTAGAAGCAGAGACAATAAAACCCAGAACGTTGTTGTGTGGGAAATGCCTAGAGCAGGAGTCTACTCTGGGAACGTTCAGGCTGCCTCTCCCACTCAGTTGATTCACCAACAAGTGAAGGTAATTCCCTCCCACCCCATTAACTCTACACTGTGAGGTCTGCAGTCAGAGTTGCATGACTGTGAGAGACATGCATCTCTGGGCAAGCTTCACTCCCCCCATGCTCCACACCCAGTCCTTCTCCACAGTAAACCAGGGTGATGCCCCACACAGCACACACCACCCAGCCAGACACAGCTGTAACAGATGGCACCACTTGCTTTTCTTAGGTTTTTACTAAATACAAGGCATCTCTGATCCTAAAACGCAGAGAACCAAGGCATTTTGGATATTTGTGCCAGCAGAGTGAGTGGGTTATTCAAAAGAGAACTGGATACGTGTGTAGATAGGTCTGTAGGCAGGTAGATATGTAGATCTACATGTACATACTGTGTTCTCAGCTGTTCTCTGTCCCAGATCTGTCTTCAGCAACAGGCACAGAGGAGCAGACACTGTTGCAGGAGAATTCTTCTATCTTTGTAGGGAACACAGACTTACACTTTCAAAACACAGCCATAACCTTTTTGTTTTTCTTTGTTGCATTTTCTTGCAGTTTCCATTTTACAGTATTTAGAGGAAGTAGACCAACAAAACACAATTAAAGTATTCATTTATTTTTACAATATTTCCTTTCACACATGCTATGATTCTATGAACACTAACACTGGATCCACACAGGCCTGGACTGCTGACAGCAAACTTTTCATCTGGACTTGGCAAGGACATTTCTGTCTGATTAGCTAGGTCATTATGAGTTTTGCTGACTTCATGCTTTAATGCTAGCACACTTCAGCAGAGATGAGATTTGATCTGGCATAAATCTATAGGGGCATGGACAGGTGATGATTGATCCATCTTCCTGGGACAAACAAGTTCAGCAATGTTTTTTTAATACATTTGAACCAGAAGAATGTGCCAGCTCTGAACGGGCCCCTTGTATCACCCGGCCACTGTGTTTCTGGTCTGATACTTGGAGTCTTAAATCTGGATTAAATGCCCTGATGAATGACTGCTCTTCCAGATTCTCTTCCACTTCTTTTTTGCCTAGCTTTCCACTATAAATGGAGTCAAACTTTCCAGGATGATTCACCCCGGCTATGAACCGTACAAATCAGTGGGAATCAAGCACACTCTGCTGCTCTCCCAAATCGGTCATCGTAACCTAAACTGCTTTAATTTCTACTTTGTCAGCTTTATTAATCTTCTCTCTACACCACTTCATGCTTGCCACAAGGGATGAAGTATTCTCATACATCCCAGTCATCCTACATTACAGCACCATGCCATTTTTATCTTTGTCACACCCAGTGTTCTGGTTTGGTTTGGAGGGATTTTTGGTAGCGGGGTCTCGCGGGCGGATACCGGGGGCTCCCGGCTGTCAGGTGCTACTGCGACTTCCCCCCAGTGTGGAGAGGTTTGTGGATGAGCCCGAGGGTGACACGGGGCGCTGCCTCTCAGAGGGGAACGGCCACTGCGGGACCACATCTTAGAGAGTAGATTAGAATACCCTCTCACCACGCTCACAAATTGTTACGGAGACCAATGTTTAATTTACGAATTAATCGGTTTATTAAAGGTCAACACAAACTAAGGGATCCAGGTTCAGGAGAGGCTGACCAGGTGTATATCGGAGGGCGCCAGGGGCGGCTCCGGTGGGAATTTGAGAAGCTCCCCCGGCTCCAAACCAGCCCAGGAACCATTAGAGGGACAATAGGTGAACCTTTTCCATTAACATACGAAAGGACTGATAAGATCTGAGCAGAGCCAGGAGTTAAGAGCTGGGCTGTAGGAGCAGAGCGGTGCTGGTGGTTGGTGAGGAAGAAGGTGCCCGAGCAGCAGTTTCCCTGCAGCCCATGGCGAGATGGCAGCTGTGCCCCTGCACTCATGGAGGAACATGGTGGAACATTCCCTGAAGGCGCCAGGAGGGGGGAACTTGGCCAGTGGGCTTGGGTTTTGTGGCCAGTGGGCTGGGCTGGTGCAGCTGTGGAAGCCCCTGGGCAGGGGAGGTGCCTGTTCCCGACCAGCCCGTGACTCTGCGGGCAGCGCTGGAGCAGCTCCGGGGCTGGTGGGAAGGGCTGATGGAGCAGAGGTTGGTGGAGGACTCTGCCATGGGAGGGACCCTGTGGGGAAGCAGGGCAGGACTGTCGGGAATCCTGCTTCCTGAGGGGGAAGGAACAGCAGGAACCACCAGCCTGTGAGTGACTCTAAACCCCATCCCCCTGTGCCTCTGGGGGGAAGGAGGGAGAGAAACCGGGAACAAAGGGTTTTGGGCCCGGGAAGAAGGGAGGGGTGGGGTGAGGTGTGTGAGCCCTGCTCTGGGTTTGTCTGTGTCCTGTGGGCATTGATTAGTGTGAAATTAAGTTATTATTCCCTAAGTTGAGTCTCTTTTGCCCGTTCTTGCCCTTGTTCTTTGTCTGAACCCATGAGCTTCTAGTTGGGTTTGTCTTCCTCATCCCAGAGTGTGTGGGGGAAGTTGAGTGAGGGGCCATGGGGCTGATCCTTTGTTGTCGTGTTGGGCCCAAACCACAACACCCAGGAAAAACGGCATCACACCATGCCATAAAACCAAAATGGGGAATATTTAGCAGCAAAGCTATGTAAGAAATCCTGTGACACTAACCTGCAGAGAACTGAAGCAGCCTGCAGGGCCTGTGCTTGGAGTGAAGAGCAGTCTTGTGTTGCCAAGTAATTTCTGATCTTTGGGAAAGACATGAGAGAAGCTCAGCACATGACCCAAATTTTCTCTGGTACAAACAAAGGTCAATATTCTAGAAACACACAGGACAGCATCCTACGTGAACATTCACACCACACAAAACTGCACAGTTACCCCTTCCCAGAACTGCAGGCACTCACCTATTGCCAGGTACCCAGCCCTGCTGTCCACTCATTTAGCAGGTCACATGCTTTCTTATGAATCAGCAAAAATCCCAGAGATTGAATAACTCCACACTAGATCTGGCAAACTCGGTGCTTAGAAGAAGGAACTTGTGTCCTCCCCTCCACCACCCACCCCATAACCTCAGTCCTCTGCTGAGATACAGAATAACAGGACTTCATGGGCCTCGGCACCCGCAGCTCTCACAGAGGTATCTGAGCATTTGCTTTCCAGTGCCTTGTTCACAGCAGAGCTGGGCATATATAATCAGATTCCCAATGCTGTGTCAGAGCCTAGCCCTTGATTTCACTGGGGGCAGGGCCCTGACATAGCTGTGCATAAATTAAAGTTCACTTCTGTTCCCAGTGCTGCACCGTTAGGAATGAAGAACAAACTACTTAATGAGTGATAATCATCTTGTACATATAGCTTTGGAAAGAGCTCAACATGGTGAAGAACTGAATGGCTTGGTTCTCCTATCCAAAAATAGTTCATGGGGAACAGCCCACTTTTGTATTCCAGCAAGTCCAAGAAAGACTTCTAACAGGAAAACTTATAAATGGTTGTTATTTTTTGTCCAATAAACTGCAAGACCATTCTGTTCCTTTTTAATGTCGGTCCCAAATGTGCTTTATTTACTAGACTTGCTTGTGTGATGCTTCTCTAGACTGACTTTTTTCAGACTTTTCAAGTCTACTTTATGGTAAGACAAGTCTAATTTTCTGATGTTGTTTGGAGGGACGGGATTGGTTGAAGCCCACAAGAAGAGAAAACATTCTATTCCATGAGGCAGTGGTTCATTTAATCTCAGAGCCTCCACTTCCTTACATACAACATGAAAGCACTAGAAAAAAACGTTACACTATAATTACTGATGCTTGCCAAGCAGTTGGCAAGTGTGCAAGGGTGAGTGTGAGTCCAAAGTATTACAAGTACAGCACTGTAGGTATGAAGTTTGTTACCTTGTTTGGAAAAAACAAATTTTGCAGCTATCCCACTGTGGTGTGTCTGAAAGGCTGCCTAAGGAGATTGTAGCTGAAGGGTGTGGCGTGGAATCAGCCTAGTTATTACCCGTCTCAGGTAATATTCCTTGTATTCTGGATCAGAAGAACATGGCTCTTTGCTTTCCTGGTAAACATCTCTGTTGATTTAGTGCTCAGGAAAGGAGGAAGAATATTTCACTGGTGATCTCGACTATATTGAGGGCTAGCTTCACCTTTCAAAATTATCAAATTAATTCTATATTGGACTGTTTTATATAATCCACAGATTTTTACTTAACTACCTTGTTTGTAGAGTGATTTGGAATAAAAGTGGGTACTATAAAAAAGTGGATGTCTAGGAATGATGAACTGACATGACTTTGGTGAGGGGGTCCCCTGTGCTTGTCCTCAGCTAAGAGTATTTCTTATATTTCAGCTCTGCTTCTGAAGTAACCATGGTTCAAGGCATCAATATTTCATGAGGCATAAATGGTTCCCCTTTAGGAAAAGTAAAAGCAGTTTTTCCTGTTTGTGAAATTTCCACGTTGCCAAGAACAAGAAAGCTTTCGAAACTCTATCTCTGCTGCTTGCAGAGCTTCACTGCCTTATAGGGTCTGGATCCTCTGGACTCACCCTGGAGGCAGGCTGGGAATGCTGGCTTTTCCTCCTTCTGGGTGATTCTGGGAGGCCTGCAGATGATGTCATGGTACGTTTTAGGCTACAATAACAGGAAATCATCAAGTGTTTACACTGGCAGACTGGGCTGTGATGTGATTTTCCTCCTCTTCCTCTCTGCCCCCTTCCCCTCCCCCCGCTCCCACCTCGCCCCTGCCATTGACTTCCTTGATGTATCTGCTTCCTCCGATTAAAATAGTACAAGGTGATAACACTGAAGGAGGAAAAAGGAAAGTGGGGGAGGGAGGCAGAAAGGCATATTTTGAAAGGATGATTTCCCCTTGTATCATTCCCGCTGAGCACATTCCCCCCCCCAGCCAGCCCTGCACACACTGTGTCAGGCGCCCAGACACAAGTCAGAAGCTTGGCCTGCTGAGGCACTAGAGGATGTACCTCTCCCAACTGCAGAAATGAAAAGAAACCGTCCCCTCCCTAGCACAGATGAGTCACAGAAGAGAACTGCCTGGCAAAGTTTGCTTCTGAATTTCTCTGTGGCTGGGGAAACTGTGCCACACGGGCACAACTGAAAATATCTGGCATAGGCTGCCAGGCTCCAATGTGGAGGAGCCCACACTTTCAGGGCTTGGGCCAGAGGAAGGATGCAAGGGACCTTTACCCAGAAGCTGCAGCACAATTTGAGGTCAACATCAGGTTTCAGCCAGAGGTGGGTGAAGATGCTGGACTTGGGCTGGGTTTCAGGCACTGCTTGGGCCAGGGATTCACAGCATGGATATTAGATGCTCTGTCCTTTCTAGTTTGCTAGTATGGAGGGAAGAAGGAGGAAAAGATAAGGAAGTATCCAAAAGACAAGGGATTCCACTGGTGAAAAAGAGGAGCACTGCTGGACTGATTGGCTGTGGGGCAGTTCCTGTATTCCTGAAGGATGCAGCATGACTAAATCCTTCCAGCTCATTGCTGCTGGGCTGGGCCAACAGAGCTCACACCAGCAGCTTGGAGCTTGGGTCACTGGGGGGGAGGGCTGAGGGTGTCTGATTCTAGAGCAGATACAGGGGTTGCTGGAGCTGGAGGAGCATTTATAAAGAGACAGGTCATGTACAGCCATGTGGAAGAAAGTCTGCCATGAGGAAGGTGGCAAATATTAAACAAGTTTTCCATAAATAAAGATGTGTAAAAGAAGCATACTTCAAGATAAGCTAGGGTCTTCTTTCTACACTCTGTCACAAGACAAGGTATCCAATGAAAGGCAGGTCACTTAAAAAACCATATTTTAGCCAAATACACCCTTAACCTGACGTAGGATATCACTGAGACCACAGAAACTCTGCCTGTTAAGGAGAAAATTTTTATAGGTAGAAAGGTCCATGGTGTATAATGTACACAAAGGCTGAAGCAGCAGGGTGTACAATCAGACTAATTTCTAACCTGTCTCTTGATAGACTGTATGGAAGCTTATCCTGCTGCAAGGAAATGGTAGAAACCCACAGGAGCCGTCAGTTTCACTTCAGCTCTCCTGTCCAGTGGTTTTACATGGCACAGGAATTTAATTACTTTCAACCATGTGAAGATCCTGGTGTCTTACATTTAGTCACCCTGGTAGAGAAGGTCTTTTCTGACACATTCAGCAACTGTGATAGACTTGCACAGTGTGCTTTTTGCTCTAAACCCCTGATTTCCTGTCTGTGCTTTTTTGCTGTGCGTTGGCCGTGAGCTCCTCTGACTACAGCCACAAAACAGTGGAAAGAGCACACCCTGAAACCTCATCAGTGTCCTCTCCCTGAAGCCCTCTGGCGGATCATGACGGTGTGCTTCCCAGAAACTGCCCGAGGAAGGTCACTCAGAGGGACATTTGCTTTCTTTTGCAGATAGGAAGGACACTGTATCGTGACTGAGGAACACACGACTCCAATGTGGGAGACATCCATCTCTCATCCCCTGCCCAGTGAGAAGGTTTCACCATCTTGTCCTTGGCAGGAATCAGCCTCAGCCCAGATGATACTTCTTTGGAGCTGAGAAAATGCTGGACAATAAAGTGGTGTGTTTGTTATCCCTGTGGCAACTCTTAAGTTCTCCACCAAATGAGGCACAGCTAACAGAAACCAAGGCAGAGAATGAAGCCATGCTTGGCCTGGCTGATGGAGGTAATGAAGGCTTGGCTGATGCAACCGTGTTCTTCCCTTTTCTGCTGCACGTCCCTGCTCCTTTCTTGCTCATCCTGCTAAGTCTAGACATGAACAGGATAGGAAGAGCAAAAGTATCAAATTAAATAATTTTATTTCTCTTGTCTGTTTTTCTCCATTCATGTAAAACTGACAGCTTCAAATCATGCCAAGAAACCTCCCAATGGAAAAGCAAAAAGCCAGAAGCCTGCAAAACTACTAGGATGCAGGAGGTCTTTCTCAGAGTCCCATGTCCCTGTTCAGTGCATTTAGAAATTGCAGGTTGGAGATCATAATGCTCAAGGGCAGAAAGGCAGGAAAGCTTCTTAGAAAAAAAGACAGAGGAACTCACACCCTGCATCTGTGCTGAAAGTGTGAGGTGCAATTTAAAGCAGTTAGCAGCAGGAACAAGAACCGTGAAGATGTTACTTCACCTCTTTAGGTTACTCAAATACTTCTGTGTGGTCAGTGACAAGCTGATACAAGTGGCTTTAATGCCAGTGGTGCTATGTTCTCAGTGTCATTACCTAGGATGTTATTATCTGAGGCAGCTAATCAAGGCTGTGAAAGACCATCCCAGCAATGCTCACACATTCAATATCCTCCAGCATGGGTCTATCCTGGTCCAGAATAAATAGGAAACTTTTGCCCCAAGCAGGTAGATGGGATCTTAAACCCACTTAAACTTGTACTTCACTCCCAGACATGCTTAAAATTAAGAACAATTCCAAATGCTTTGCTGAATGAGGGGGTTGAGGCTTTTCTCTATTTAATAATCCCAGAGACAAATTGCAAGGGTTTACCCACTGGTTAGTTATGTGGACTAATTAGCTCACTTTTAGGAAGCACCTCAAAGATGAAAAGTCCTGTGCACTCTAATTATTATTATTAAATATACCTCCAAGGCAGCAATGTAAAAGGAGAGAATTGCACACTCTTTCACAAGACCAAAAAAAACAGCTAAAACTACAACCTATGAAACTGCACTGGCTGCCAAGAGCCATGTGAACAGATAGGGATGTGATTCTTACCAGTGCTAACACAGAGGGTCAACTTCATGCAAAGCTGAGGTGAGGGAAGGATATTAACTTCATATTTTCCTCCCAAATAAATGGTGGGATAGATTTGTTTCAAAGAAACCCAAGTAAGCAGTAGCTTAAAGTCAACCTCACTACATGCCTCCTTAAATAGCGACAAAAGTGGCCTCACTGAAGAATGACTTCTGCAGTTTGGCCACCAGGAGGGAGAGTCTGCCTTTGGTGGGGAATCATGAGAGTGTAACTCCTTACCAGTTTTTTTCCAATGCTCCTCTGCAGGCTGCAAGAAGCATACTCAGACTGTTAGGTAGGAAGGATGTAGCCATACTGCAAGCAGATGTTTTTCCAGGCACATTTAGGCTGAAAACAGGTTTGTTTGAGATACGGTAGCATCAGAGTGGTTACAAGCTGCCTGGCCACAGCAATGGACAGACCCTCCCCCCCCAAGACACACACACTCTCCCATCATTCAGTCACCAAAGTATTTTCCATCACTTCTTTGCAAACTTCTTGGTATCTAAACAGATACAACAACATAAAGTCCAAATATGTCCAGACAGCAGTGCTACAATTGCACAGAAATACAGCAAGGCAAAAATGTCTAGGAAGGGCACTGCTTGCACTTCTGTGAGCTCAAATCTAACAGCATGACCATTTGAGAGTCAGTGTCATTCTTGAGGGTGCTGTTTCAGGAGTCCTGAGAAACATCCAGATTCAGGAACTTTCATTCACTTCCCACATAGGCATTTGCTTTCTGTGAGTCAGAGCCTGGGGCTTCACTGGGCTCTGATTTCACCACCCACAACTGAATTTCCCTTTGCTGCTGAGTCACTGCCCACAGATGGACTGTGCAGCTGCCCTGTGCAGATGCAGGCTGAACGACTGTGGGAGTGTGCTGCACCAGGCCCTACATTTTCCACACCTTGAGGACCCAGAAAAGTTGCTGCCCTCACTGGCACAACAAGCTCTCACTAGTGATGGTGCTGGTACTATTCAGGGGAGCTGAGAACATGGCTTGTTTCTCTGAAAGTGTCCTGAGCTGTGTCAGTGGCTTCCCTCATCCACTTCATGCGTATAGAAAGACTGACATCCCATCCCTTCTGCAAACAGTACCTGTCTCTGTAATTACCTTGGCAGGGGAAGAGAGAAGCAGTGGATGGGGTTTGGCCCTTCCCATAATGAAACACTTGACCAAGAGATTTCTTGCAAGGTGCCTATGGTTTTTTCATCCCAGCCATGGGCAGGCTGGGTCCAATAACTGAACCATGTTCAAAGCACAGGGAGCACAGAGTTTTCACAACCTCAAGAAACACATGTTTTGGTGTATTTGGGGATGCAGTGGAGTTAATGTGGCTAAAATAACTGGAAATTCAGCCCATCGAGTGTATACAATATTAAGAAAACAGTCTTAGAATAGAGGGACAGGAGTACTGACCTTTGAACTGCTTCAGGCTGACACTGGCTGGGAAGCAAGTAGGAGTTAACATTATCTACCAATGAGGAAAGCCACTGAGAGCAGTCCTCCACCTCAGCCTGAATCCTGCTCACCTCACCAGCTCTGCAACTGTTTCAGCAGACACAAGATCCAATCCCATCAGCTAATTTGCTGTCATTCTTTGGCAAAAGGGGTAGAGAGATGGAGCTTGAAACTGGCTTCAAGATCATTGGGAGAAAAGGGTGTGGGGCACAGCACACTTGGCCACTTTGGTTAGGGTCCCACTTGTGCAGCAGCAGCAAAAACCTCACTTTGTGCAATTACACCTCAAAATCTCATTCAACCAAAAAAACTGATCATCAGTGTGGCTCATCTCGTCTTGCTGCAGGCTTTATTCTTCCCCTCTCTGCTGTTCATGAGGAGCAGCTACAAAACACACTTCTTTCGAAACCTAGCTTGGAAACAAAACTCACATGGAAGTGCCAAAGGGTGTAGGGGTCTAGCAGAGACCTCCTGACTACAAATTTATTTATCACACAGGGCATCAGAAACAGCTTGGTCCTTAACCCACTGTGAGACAATTGCTGTTCCACACTTTGTTTTTAAAGGAAAGAGTTTTGTAATTGGGTAGGAAAACAAGCATTGGGGGTGAATATAGCAACCAAAGAAGATAGTGTTTTCTAAGCACAAAGTGCATGGCATGGCTGGATAAGGAAACCACCCACCTAAAAGTCATGTCTGGGAGTCCAAGACAACCCATCTCCATGCCATCGCTTTCATCTGCTCCTAGATCACCTGTGGCCTGAGACCTCACTCCCTGTTCCCATTCAGGCACTGCAAAAGAGATTGAAAGCTCATCAGAGGCTCCAGCTATCAGCCTCCCACCACAGCCAAGGGAGCAGCAGATCAGATGCATGGATAAGCCTTTGTTGGGCTGTGCTGGAGTCATCAGTCCAACAAAGTGCTGTATGGTGGATATCACCAGCAGGCAGCAACACTTTCCGTCATCACATGCTAAAGCACAGCTCCTCACAGTGCTCCTCTCGTTTGGAAAATCGGCAGCTAAGAGGCTCCACGAGAGAGACAAGCTTGGTTTAGGAGGGGAGGGTTCTCCCGTTTGCTTTGGCAATGCCTAATTGCCAAGATCAGGCCTCTTTTCCCAGTCACTTTTGCATCGTGTGATGTTGTGTTGGTGTTTACCAGCCACAAGCAACTCCTCATCCTTCCACGCTGGGGAGCACTGGAAACATGGAAGGTGGGGAGCTGCCATCTATTCCATTCGAATCAGAGGTCAGCACAAGTTAGCAGCACTGGTCAGCATGGGCAAGGGAATTTTCTGCTGGAAAATGCTAAGCTGTTTTGTAGAAGTCAAAAGTAGTCTTTGTGATATGATTCAGGTTTAGGTAGCCCTGCGAGGAGCAGGTAGCTGGACTTGATCCTTATGGGTCCTTTGCAACTTCAGATATTCTATGAATAGTGTTTTTTTCTTTACTTTCTGACCAGTAAAGATGGAAGGATTTTGATGAGGTAAAAATTCTTCTTTACATCTTTCTTATTTTGGACATTACATCTGCATTAACACCTCACTGTGTTTGCATGTTAAACACATATAAATGTTTTCTCTTATTTCACTTTTATTGCAATTGAGTGGCTCCAGTAATGGTCACTGGGCATGATCCTGACCCTAGTCTGCAGGTTACCTTCTTACCACCACAAATTTGCCCCACGATGAGGACTCTTGGCTGAATCTGCCTGCCACCTTGGGGTCTGCCCTGTTCACCTCACCTCACTCAGTACTGTGTAGCTGGGTCCTGGCTGATAATGACTCTGCTCTGGCTGTTGCATTTTTGTGCTTGGTTCCTTGTTCTGTAACCCTTTGGGAGCTGCTGGCCCCTACTGCATCCTGACAACCTGATTATTAGGAGATACACAAGTTTTGACCTTTTATTCTCATTCAAAATAAGAGCACATTACCAAATGCTGGGATGCCATCTGGGATGGGAATCCTCACAAAGTCCGCTTTCACTGCACAGGAAGGATTCTTACCTGAATCCCACCTGGGTAGCTAGTGCTGTGGCAAAGAACGTCTTGTCACGTCCAGTGCCCTGGTGACTGGGAAGCTGAAGGTCTGGGTCAGGGCTGTGTGCTCATGTAAAATGCCACCAGTTTCTCTTGCTCTCTGCTGAGAATCTGCACCTTCTTAAGACCAAAAGCTGCACCAGGCTTTTCCACAGTCTGCTGTTAAGACTCAAATCCTCTCCCCTCTTTCAGGAAGGTCTCTGCAAGGGTTGTGTGTCCATGGCCCAGTGACGAGCACAGCGACAGCACAGCAGTCAGGCTGGCAGGAACAGCCAGTGCTGAGGAAGCGTCTCCCCCGTGACTCCAGCTTCTGCGCTCGCCCAGCAGCTCTGTGAGAGGAGCTTGGGAATGCCCTGTGCCAGGCACAGCCCCTGTTCCAGCTGGTTCCAGCTGGCTCCAGTGACCTGCCTCAGTGCAGCTGAGCATGTCAGCCAGGCTGGGGGGATGGAGTCAGGGGTGAAGGAGTGAGCTTGAACCCAGAAAAAGTGTTGGGTTAATTTCTGGTTTTGTTTCTCACTATCCAAATATTATTTTAATTGGCAGTAATTTAAGTTTCCCCAATTCAAGTCTGTATTGCCTGTGATGATAATGGGTATGTGACCTCCCCGTCTTTTCAATTTTATTTTCTCTCCCCATCCTACTGTAGAGAAAAGAGAGGAAGCAGCTGCATGGGCAGCTGGCCAGGGGTGACCCAGGGCAGGGACACCTTGGCCCATCCCAGACAGGCTGCAGAGCCCCATCCAAGTGCCTGTAGGGTGCTTAGCTGTGGCAGCAGCAATGAACAACATGGCAAAGTGTGTCCCAGCTGCCTGTGCTGCACGAGCAGCAGAGCTTGGCTGGGATGCTGTGACTGCCCAGCCTGTCCCTTTTTATTCTCTTCTAGGACATGGGCTAAGGGGTGACTTTTCAGGCACAAACCCACAAAGTGGTCTTGAGAGCAAGCTAGACTCATGTTTTAGTGACCACGTAAGACTCAGAAACCCAGAGGCCTTACTGAGGTTATCTGAAGGCCCAAATGAGCCTGGACTGAAGAGCAGATGCCCTAGTTTTGACTACCAAGGGAGTTCCACGTAGACAGAAAGATGTAACTGTTCAGTGGACTTGACTTGGATTCTTAAAACAGGGTCATGGCCTATAATTATATTGTGGATTCTTTCCCAGACTGAAGAAAACTTGAGGACAGGCCTGGTTAATCTCTCTTAAAACTGTTGTAATTAATATGTATTTCCAAGAAGTCTATGTCCACAGAAAATATAGCACCACTTTGATCAAATGAAGATAAATCCCTATGTGCCAGTGCCCAACCTCTTCAGCCCTCCCAATTGCCCTTGAACAATAGATATGAGGCCTTAGAAATTCAGGGACAGGAAAATTAAGTTGAAGGAGTAGACTTATCTAATGAAGCACCTAGGACTCGTCAGTCACCCCGAGTCCTTAGGACTTCTTCAATCAAGAAGGAAAGGAGAGTAATTGTGGTGGGTGACTCCCTTCTGAGGGGAACAGAAGGGCCCATCTGTCGACCAGACCCATCCCACAGGGAGGTCTGCTGCCTCCCTGGGGCTCGGATTAGGGATGTTAAAAGGAAACTCCCTAATCTTGTAGAGTCCTCCGATTACTACCCACTGCTGATTTTTCAGGTTGGCAGTGACGAAATCATTACACGAAACGTAAGGGCAATGAAGAGAGACTTCAGGGCCCTGGGACGGCTAGTTAGGGGGTCTGGAGCGCAAGTAGTGTTTGCCTCCATTCCTCCTGCAAGATTGGGTGGGGAGGTAAATAGGAAGAGGTTACAGGTCAACGAATGGCTAAGAGACTGGTGCCAAAGACAGGGTTTTGGTTTTTTTGATCATGGGCTGATATATGAGACACCTGGCCTGCTGGTGGCAGGTGGGATGCACTTGTCCCAGAGGGGGAAGAGGCTTTTGGGGCAGGACTTAGCAGGGCTCATCGAGAGGGCTTTAAACTAGACGTGATGGGGGAAGGGGAGAAAACTGAGTCGGTTAGGGACAAGCCCAAGAGGAACACACCAGGGCCCGAAGGCAGGTGGTCTGAGGAGGATTTGGTCCCACCAGAGTGCTCTGTTTGCTTCCTGAAATGCCTGTATGCTAATGCACGCAGTATGGGGAACAAGCAGGAAGAGTTAGAGGTCTGTGTACGGGCTAAGGGTTATGATCTGGTAGCAATAACAGAGACATGGTGGGACAGCTCACATGACTGGAATGTGGTCATGGATGCTTATGTGCTTTTTAGGAAAGATAGGGTGGGGAAGCGAGGTGGTGGAGTTGCTCTTTATGTGAGAGAGCAACTAGAATGTATTGAGTTTTGTGCAGGGGCCGATGAGGGGCAAGTTGAAAGTCTGTGGGTGAGAATTAAGGGGCAGGCTGGTGTGGGTGATACAGTTGTGGGGGTCTACTACAGACCTCCAGATCAAGATGAGGAAGTTGATGAGGCTTTCTACAGGCAGTTGAAAGCAGCCTCACAACTACAGGCCCTAGTCCTCATGGGAGATTTTAACTACCCCAATATCTGCTGGAAGACTTACACAGCCAGCCTTTCACAGTCTAGGAGGTTCCTGCAGTGCATTGATGATAACTTCTTAATGCAAATGGTGGACAAGCCAACTAGAAGAGGAGCGCTCCTGGATCTTGTATTAACTAACAAGGAGGGCCTTGTTGAAGCAGTGGTGGTCAATGGCAGCCTCGGCTGCAGTGATCATGAGATGGTGGAGTTCAGGATCCTGTGTGGGAGGAACAGAATACCCAGCAGGATCAGAACCCTGGACTTCCACAAGGCAAACTTTGGCCTCCTTAATCAACTGTTAAGGGAAATCCCATGGGACAGGGAGCTAGAAGGTAAAGGGGCTCAAGATAGCTGGTCAACATTCAAGGACCACTTCTTGCGAGCACAGGATCAGAGCATCCCAGTGGTTAGGAAATCTAGTAAGGGAGCTAGGAGACCTGCATGGTTAAAAAAGGAACTACTGGGCAAACTCAAGTGGAAGAGAAAAATCTACAGATCATGGAAGGAGGGGCTGGTCACTTGGGAGGAATATAGGTCTGTTGTCAGAGGATGTAGGGAGGCAATTAGGAAAGCTAAGGCCTCTTTGGAACTTAACCTTGCCAGTCAGGTTAAGGATAATAGAAAGGGCTTTTTCAAATACATAGCTAACAAATCTAACACTAGAGGCAATATTGGCCCTCTGATGAATGAGGTGGGAGCCCTGGTGACAGAGGATATAAAGAAGGCAGAGGTGCTGAATGCCTTCTTTGCCTCTGTCTTTACTCCTGCAGGACTTCCCCATGAGCCCCAGATTCATATAGCCCCAGAAGAAGTCAAGATAGAGGAGGAGTTTGCCATGGTAGATGAGGATTGGGTTAGGGATCAGTTGAGTAATCTGGACATCCATAAATCGATGGGTCCAGATGGAATGCATCCAAGGGTGCTGAGGGAGCTGGCAGAGGTCATTGCTAGGCCACTCTCCATCATCTTTGGTAAGTCATGGGTAACAGGAGAGGTGCCTGAGGACTGGAGGATAGCAAATGTCACACCAGTCTACAAGAAGGGCAAGAAGGAGGACCCGGGTAACTATAGACCGGTCAGCCTCACCTCCATCCCTGGAAAGGTGATGGAACAACTTGTTCTTGTCACTATCTCCAGGCATATCAAGGATATGGGGGTCATCAGGAGCAGTCAGCATGGTTTTATCAAGGGTAAATCATGTTTGACTAACCTCATAGCCTTCTATGAGGAAATTACTAGGTGGATAGATGATGGTAGAGCGGTAGATGTGGTATACCTTGATTTCAGTAAAGCATTTGACACTGTCTCCCACAGCATCCTTGTAGATAAGTTGATCAGGTATGGGTTTGGTGATCAGGTAGTGAGATGGATCAAGAACTGGTTGAAAGGAAGGAGTCAGAGAGTTGTAGTCAATGGGGCAGAATCTGGTTGGAGGTGTGTGACCAGTGGAGTCCCTTAGGGGTCGGTACTGGGACTGGTGTTGTTCAACATCTTCATCAACGACCTGGATGAGGGTATAGAATGTACCCTCAGCAAGTTTGCTGATGACACTAAGCTGAGAGGAGTGGCTGACACACCAGAAGGCTGTGCTGCCATTCAGAGGGACTTAGACAGGCTGGAGAGTTGGGCGGGGAGAAACATGATGAAGTTCAACAAGGGCAAGTGTAGAGTTCTGCATTTGGGGAAGAAAAACACCATGCACCAGTACAGTTTGGGGGCTGACCTGCTGGAGAGCAGTGTAGGAGAAAGGGACCTGGGAATCCTGGTAGACAGGAGGATGACCATGAGCCAGCAATGTGCCCTTGTGGCCAAGAAGGCCAACGGCATCCTGGGGTGCATTAGAAAGGGTGTGGTTAGTAGGTCAAGAGAGGTTCTTCTACCTCTTTATTCTGCCTTGGTGAGGCCGCATCTGGAGTATTGTGTCCAGTTCTGGGCCCCTCAGTTCAAGAAGGACAGGGATCTGCTTGAGAGAGTCCAGCGCAGAGCTACAAAGATGATTAAGGGAGTAGAACATCTCCCTTATGAGGAGAGGCTGAGGGAGCTGGGTCTCTTTAGCTTGGAGAAAAGGAGACTGAGGGGTGACCTCATTAATGTTTACAAATATGTAAAGGGTGAGTGTCAGGGAGATGGAGTTAGGCTTTTCTCAGTGATGACCAGTGATAGGACAAGGGGTAATGGGTGGAAATTGGAGCATAGGAGGTTCAAGGTGAATATACGAAAAAATTTTTTTACTGTGAGAGTGACAGAGCACTGGAACAGGCTGCCCAGGGAGGTTGTGGAGTCTCCTTCACTGGAGACATTTAAAACCCACCTGGATGCGTTCTTGTGTGATGTGCTCTAGGTGACCCTGCTCTAGCAGGGGGGGTTGGACTAGATGATCTTTCGAGGTCCCTTCCAACCCCTAGGATTCTATGATTCTATGATTCTATGATTCTATGATTCTATGTGGCTCTATCCTGCTCACCCCTCCACCCTGTGCACAGCAAAAGTGGGTGCAGGAGATCTCCTAGACCTGCCTCCCACTGCCAGGGGGTCTCCAGCTTCTCATGCTTTGTGTCTGAAATGTTTGCTGTATTTTTTCTCTCTTTAGACAAAAACTAATTAATTGTAATTGCATTGGAATAGAGAGAATTACCTGGTGTTTCAATAAAAATAAAGCAGCCTTAAAATGCTATCCTGAAAATCGTAGTGAGAGACAACACTTAACCAAAGTTGTAATTAAAATACAGTTTTAATACATAAATGTTATTGTATACATAAATTTTTACTTACTAAACAAAACAATCTTAGCACACTATCCTGCTGTATAAACAATGGGATGTGGGTTTTTTCATTCCTCAGCAATATTTGTTATTTCATAATTAAACATGAGGTAACAAGACCATCCAGTTACAAGATAAATATTACTAGTTTATATCTATGCCTTAAGAAAGTAAATTACTTTAAAATTATATTGAGTACTGTAAGTTATGTTATTTCTTTTGACCAATAAAAACCAGATAGATATTTTGGCTAATAGCTCAGTGACTTTATTATGTAAAAATCAAGAATCGTTGAAATGTGTTGATCCAGTGAAAGTGTCCAACGAAATTTTGATCTCACTGAGGACAAAGAAAAGTTGCCATTGACTTCAGCAGGGCCAAAAAGGATTTGCTGTTGGAAGGCTCCCTTGCTGCTATCTGAATACCACAACAGATCCTGGGAGCACTCAAAGCAGGTTATCAAACAGGGACCACAGGTACCCACTTCAGCCTGCTCCCCTCCTTGCATCAGAGTCTGTGTGTAAGCAAACCAGGTGCCTTGGCTTGTTTAGGTAAAATGAGGAAACAAACATTGTTAAAAGAAAATAAAATACTCATGCTTTCTCCTTGCAGTCAGAGCAGAACCTTGCACAAAGCTTTCCCAGCAGGCAACATGAGGTTGAAAGGAGCCAGATGATGGAGAGTGTCACAGGCTGTGTGCCAGCTAAGGGGATACGCTGGGGCTCTGTAGCAGGGCACTCCATCTCTCAATATGCCTGCCTCAGTTTCCCTCTATGATTCAACTGGTTTTTGTCTCTCAGTTTTGCAGACCCAGGCCTGGAATGGAAAGGTTCCTACGAGAAGGGAAAAGGCCCAGCAAACTCTGAGCTGGCAACAACCTGGAAAGGTACAAAGAGAGGCCAAGTTGATGTTCATGACGTCAGCTGCACTCTGGTGTTGAACACGGAGCCCAGCCCAGCCACAATGAGGCCTGAAATGGAGATGAAGTGAGAACAAACAGATAAACTGAAGAGTTTGCTTTGTGAGAACAGGGTCTTCATGGTTTTTTCTACTATTTTCCTTTTAGTCTCCCATGAGAAATTTTGGAGGTATGGCGAAATGGTTAAATGACAGCAGCCAATCCACCTTGGATCCCATCTGCAACAGGCCCCAGGGCATGGAACTGGACCACAGGGTGCACAACCAGGCTATAACGCAGCACCACAGCTGGTCTCTGAACAGCAGTATGAGCAACTGTGGTACGTCAAAGAGCATGCGATGAAGCACAACATGGGAAAGGCCCATAGGATTCAACAGGTCTGATCAGTTGTGTATCAAGTGCTGCAACCTGAGGCCTCAGCAATGGTTTGGAATCTGTTGAGGCAGCAAGTTAATGCAGTAAGAACTATTTGCATTTCCTTCCCACCAAAGGAAAGAAACCATGCTGAAGGCTTGTTGCTAAAGGCAGAGGGGAACAGAGGTTCTGAAGTGCTAATGTTTCTTGCTCCTTTTAACCTTCTGTTTGAAGATAGCAACGTCATAATAGCTTTTAAATTTCACCAGGAAAATGGGTATTGGAATGATCATAGTTAACATGCCAAATACTGCAGCTAAGGCTGCCATCACTTGGCCAGCTGTAGTGACAGGGACAATATCTCCATAGCCCACCGTAGTGAGTGTGATCAAAGCCCACCAGAAGCACACAAGAATGTCAGTGAAGTGCAGCTCCCCTGTGAAGGGGGGATGGATACCCAGCAACTCCCCATAGAAAAAGAGAGACCCAAAGAAGAGGGTCTCAAAGGCCAAAATCATCAGCAGGATGCAAATCTCTCTAAGGATAGACTTGAGGGTGTAGCACAGAACCCTGAGGATCACTGGTGTTTCTATCAGCTTGGATATCTTCAGGAGTTTGAGGAGATAGACAATGCGAACAAAACCCAACCAAAGCCCCAAGCTTGGCATTCTCTGAATCTTCTGAGCCACAAAGAGCTCAATGTAAACTGGGAAGAGGGAGAGGAAGTCAACCACATTGAGGGGATTTTGGAAGAACAACTTCTTGTCTGGGCAGAAACAAAATCGCACAGAGAACTCAAAAGTAAACCAGAGG
Source organism: Apus apus (assembly GCF_020740795.1). NCBI lineage: Eukaryota > Metazoa > Chordata > Aves > Apodiformes > Apodidae > Apus > Apus apus. Next base: position 20,589,795 of record NC_067293.1, read on the forward strand.
ACACAGAAAAGCTCCAGATGAAGCAAGTAGGCAGCCTGGTGGTAAAAGGGTTCATGGTTGTCATGGGAAACCTCAGATGAGCCAACAGAGGTAAAGTTAGCAGTAAAGAACTCAAACTGTGCCTTGGTCTCCTCACAGAATATGATGACGATTCCCACGATGAACAGCAGAGAAACAAAAGCCAAGCACTGCAGAGGGAGGAAAGGGCACACAGGCCATTAGTCCAACAAACAGTTGTCATATACCCTCCCTGCCCCACAACTTCGCTGCCCCAGCACAACTCCAGCATCCCCTCCTCAGGCACAGTACAATCACAGACTAATCTTTCTCAAATCACCATGGTTTTGCTCACATGGAGTAAATTTTCTCCTTCCAGACTTGAAAAATAAGAAGAGAACATTGGAGTCAAAGAAAAAAACATCTGAACTCCTACATTGGAGTTTGTAAGGAAGGGAAAATGTCTGACAGCTGGAGCAACATGGACAGACATACTGAGGGGCTCATTGGCACCAAACGTTTGCTCCAGAAATACCAGCAGCACAGAAAACATCCTCTGCAGCCTCTGACTTGTGTTTGTTTTTCTGCATGCCTGACATTTTAAAGAGGCAGAGGGCATGAAATTCCTACAGGAAACAGGGATGAGAGGAAGAGAGAAGATGGGGGTGTCTGCTCATGAGAAGAGAGGTTTGTTTGGGATTTTTTCTCTTTTAATCTGGGACTCAAAGCATACTTATCAAAGCTATGAACATGTTAGCACTTTTGATGGACCCATTACAGAAATCCCAAAGGACACAGGCTGTGTTCATCCCCACATACAGCATTACCTTAGCACTGAAAGACGAAAAGGGTTTTTCAAATATAGACCAAATCTTTGGCTGCCACCTGGTTCGCCAGTTGGAACTGCTTCTTTCTGTCTGGACTATGAGGCACTCGTCATCAATCTGCTCATTTTCATCCCAAATGTTAAACTCCTCTGGCTGCACCTCTTCGTTATTCAGCTTCAGCCAGCAGCAGGATGATAGCTGTGTCTCCTGTATTTCCCAGAAAGCCAGCTCTTCTTCTAAGACTGACCTACAGGTATTAACAGGGCAGTGGAAATGTTTGGTCCTATAGTAGTTTAACACATAGCTGAAGACCTCAGCACTCCTATCAAAAAAGAACTCTTTGGTGGTGGGATCATAGTCATAAATGCTTGGGGCATCAGGCTCTGTTAGGCTGCAAAGCTTGGTCCCTGGGAACGTCTGGAGGGTGCTCCTGTATGTCTCATATTTGACTCCCCCAATATTCAGGATGATTTTTTCCTTGGAGCCTTCCATCTGTGAGGGAGGGAGGTGAAAGTTCTCATAGGCTCTTGTTTATCTTCAGTCAAAAAGAGAAGAACACAAATTAGAAGAAGTAAAGGAAGTTTTGGAGCAGGAAGGTTTTCCAGGGTACTTCATTCCAGTGCTTTTAAAGCAAATTTCAGCCTGAAACCTCCATCTCCTTTAGGGAGTAAAGCACCTTCACTATTACAAAGCATGTTCTGTGCCTGTTCCTGGACTCTGCTCCGTGGCCATATTGTCTGAGCATTTTTCAGATGATGCATAAACCAAATGAGAAATATCTGGTTTGCACTGCACTCTCTGTCTCTCTCTCTCAGCTTCTCCCCATGGGGACAGAGCGCACAGTCCAGAGTCTATTTCACCACATTTGTTTATATACTGTAGATAATCATAGCAACAAAATAATTGAGTCAGAGTTCTCATTCCCAAGATATTCCTTCCACTATATCTCCCCTCGTCTAGTTCTTCCAATTCTGTGCCCAGTTTCTTTCTCCATAAGCAGGTTCTTGCTGAGACCTCCATGTGCCAGAGGTATAACACTCATCAACAGCTTATTCTCCAAATGAGTCTTTCAACATAACCTCCCCTGTTGAGGCTGGCATAACACACTTCATAAGAGACCCTGCAGCCTGATTGGAACATTTAGGTTGTCTGAGTTATACTTTTTCCTTGAGTCTTCCCTGCACAGAGTCCCACTGAACCAAATCACCTTTTCCTCTGCAAGAAGCTGCTTCTTACCTGGAATCTATACGCAGGACTCCTGGACAAGACAGAAGTGCAGAACATCATACTGCTTCCTCCTTCAGGGCTGGCTGACATCTCAGAATAGCACCAGAACCTGCTGCCAAGGCCTCTGGCATTGGAAAGCAGGTTCAGTTGTTTATTTCCTGTAATACATGCCCTCCTTTGCTCTTCAAAATCCAACATACCTAGGAGAAACTCCAGCCCTGCTTCATGAACATTATTCTAAGAGGGGAGGAAACCAAGGATTTCTGTTGCCTCAGGAACATGTAGGAGAGGTGCAGACATATTTCCTTCTGACTGTACTGCTCCATACCTACACATTTCCATCCAACCCTCTCTTACACTCTGCATTACTAGTTCTGGCCCTTCTCCTAACTGAGCAAGTCTGTTTATCTTTCCTGCTTGGACTCTTACCCAGGCATGGCTGGTCAGTATGCTGAAACCATGAACACAGAAATTCAAGTTGTCCCTCCTCCCTATTTTTGCAGAAAGGTACTGAGCATGGGAGTCACAGGGCACTTCTGCAACAAACCTTTCTTTCCAGGACCAGAAGGGAGACAAACCCTGCACCGGGGGATACTCCCAGAAGAACTACACACAACAAGCACCTCACTCAGCTCCATCAGAAAAGGCTGGAAGCTGCAGCCCTGACAAACCAAATATATGTGAAGCTCAATGCAGCTTCACCCTAAAACTTCCAGTAACTTCTACGAGAGCAGGATTGAGCATAAGGACTAAAAGTGTGCAGGCATTAGTGCCTGCCGCACAAGAATCCAGGCAGCATGGTCCTGAACAGGTTAGATTACTTCAGCACTCAGCAAATCTGGAGTTACAATATCAGCCTCTGTAGCCTAGCTCTCTAAAGAGCACAGTACTCTTTGAGATCCCAGCTAAACTAGCCTTTATCTGCTTAGAATGCCAGATACCTCTTGCTCAAACATAACGATCCCCGTGTGAGAAATGAGCCAAGAAGTGCCATTTCACATTCTTACCTTGGTGCTACTGCAGCAACTCTGCAATCAGAAGAAAGGAGAAGAGACTGGGACTAACAGAAACAAACTCTGTGAAAACAGGATGTTGAATGGCTTGTCTCCAAAGCCCAAGTCTCTTGGATGCGGGAAAACAAAAGCAGCCAATAGCACAGAAAAGATGCAGAGGCCCCTCTCCCTTGTTCTCCGCCCTATAAGCAGTTGCTCTCCCCGCTCCAGGGAGCAAATCAAACAAGAAAGCAACAACTGCCAGGCCAGATACACACTGACTACTCTGCCACCCACTGCTCTGCTAACAATCTCAAAGGGCCACAAGGTTTGGGGAATACATGGAGCTTAGAAACAATTAAACTATTACTCCACAGAAAGGTTCTTTCTTGGCTGTGCCTTATTGAAGTTTGAGTTAAAAAATAATACAGAAAACAACAGGAATAAACAAGCAAACTAAAAAACCACCTGACCTCCCATATTCTTGTTTCACTCTCTCCTTCCTTGGTTCAAAAGGCTTTTTCTTCATTCCTGCATGACCCAAAGCTTAATCTTTTGCACCTACTCATTTTAAATGTCGTTGATTACTCCAGGAAGAAGGTTGGCACACAGTTTTTAATCAAGAAAGGCATGCTGCCTGTGAAACTTCCTTTCAGATTACATTCCAAGGCTGTTTCTATGTATCACCTCTGCTTACTTCCAACTCTGTGGAAAGAAAGCAGGAAAAGGAATTTCCTTATTCCCAGCAAGGGAAGGCTTGAGGGGCTTCCTTTTCAAATACAAATGAAAAGCAGATTCACATCTCTTGAGAGGCTGTATTATCACAGTTCACCTGCTGGATTTTTCATTTTAATCCACTACCTTCATTACCGTGACACACTGAAATACCTTTTATTTTAAAAAATAGGTTTTTCATGTAGGCCTTTACCTAGATAGTAGTCTGGTTCTTTGCTCCTTCACCTGCAAGTGCAAGTAGCTGCACTCACTCTAGCATTCCAAAGTACTTCAGGGATCCCCACAGACATCCTGGCTTCTTCTCTCAGCCAACACCATGGCAAGGCTGCAGAAACTAGAATGGCAAACTGCTGCCAGCCTTTGTGTGAGACATTCTGGGCAATGAGCCATCTTTGCCCATTACCTTCCAAATCTATACTGAGCAACCCTCTAGCCAGACATCACAAGCAGAGCATCAGCACAAGCATCATTCCCCACAGATCTGGACTCTGAAAGCACACAAAGCATGTGAAACCCATGCTCGTTCACTCCTTGATCCCTTCCATCTCTGTAACACCAAGGTCTTCACATCTTTCTCCCTCTCCACAGAGAATATGAAAAATACCCATTTAAATTTAATTTCTGATATGTCTCTGAGGTTCTGGAAGAAGATCTCATCAAGTTTGTTGTTTCCTACCCACAGCACTGCAGTATTTGCCTTTTACAACCTTTGCACTGCAGAAACCCTGCACTGCAGATTTCTGAAACGCAGAAATAATCTGGCAAGCAAAATGACACAGGATGTTCCTATCCTCTGAATAAGACCCTTTGAATGCAGTAAACAGTTCATTCTTTCAGAACATTTTTTAAGCAGATGAAAAGTGCAACTTCATTTCCAGAGAACAGGGCCTTATTCCAAGGTTGCCTCATATCTCCTGAAAATTCAGAAGTGCCCCACTGCATGAGGCACTATGGGACTTTGGCAACAAATGTAAAATCTGTGCTCTCAACCTTAAACTTCTTTTGAGTCATGAAACTCTTTGTTTCAATTTGGCTTACATTTATAAATAGCAAATTTGTTCCCGTTAACTCATATTCATATGCACATGGTCTCAACTATGCACTGAGGCATGCTCATGTTAGTAAATTAGGGGGACTTTGTTAACTGCATTTGTGCTAAAATATAAGAAGAGTTTTAGCTTTCCAGTATAAGCATAAGAATGTTCCTAAAAAGCTGGTGAGGATGAGTCACAGTGTATCAATCAGAATCTAGCTTCAGAATATGGAACAAAAAAAGCTTAAGCAACCCGAAGTCCCGGCAGCCTTGGGGAAAGACCAAGGCTCCTTTTGGGCGCTGGAGGTGGCACCAGAACCCTCAGGCTTTTCTACCAGCAAAAGCAGCGCACGCGGTTCCTGCCGACTCTCACCTCCAGGGCTTTTTTCCCCCATCCCATATTTCAGTTCTACTCCCCGTTTAACCAGAATACACGTGTATTCCTGGGATTATGCAAACAGATCAGTTGAAAGAGAAGTTTTGCTGTTGTTTTGTTTAAAAGCCTCCCAAAATACGGTGATCGTTTATTGATTCGGTCTACTGCAAAAACCCGTAAAACGTTGCAGCTGGAAAGAAGAGCAGTCGGGTCTTCTGCGAGCACGGACACACCAAAGCTGGCAGGGCAGGGGCCCCGAGAGCAGCGGCAAGAGCTGCCTGAGCCGGGAGCGCTGCTCCCCGCTGCTCCCCGCTGCTCCCCGCTGCTCCCCGCTGCTCCCCGCTGCTCCCCGCTGCTCCCCGCTGCTCCCCGCTGCTCCCCGCTGCTCCCCGCTGCTCCCCGCTCCCTCGGGCCCGGCCCGGGGCCGGTCCCGGCCCTCGCCGTGTCACAAGGCGTCAGGCCCGCGGCCTGACCCCGTCCCGCCGTCCCTCAGTTCTGCACCGGCCTCCCCGCACCCGGCCGCTCCCGCGGGGCACCGGCCCCACCGTTCAGGCTCCCGCCGCTCGGACACCCCCATCCGGCCCCCGCCGCCCCGGAAGCGGCTCCGCGCTCCGCCCCAGGGCGGGAGCTCGGCGGGGCTGGGCCGGGCCAGGCCGCGGGATGGCGGGGCGGGCGTGGGGCCGCGGCCGGCGGTGCTTGTCCCCGGCCCGCAAGAGGCTGAAGGCGCTGCGGACGGTGGTGGCCTGGAGGGGCCGGGCGGAGTGGGACCAGGTGATGGTGGGGCTGTACTGCGGGGACAGCCGGCTGCAGCAGGAGGCGCTGGACCGGGTCTCGGCCTGGAAGAGTCGGTAGGGGCTGCAGGCCGCGGGCGGGGTGCGCGCTGCGGGCCGGCGGGGCCGGCACTGCCTTCCGGGCGGCCTTTTCGGGCCCTGAGCTGCCGGTGCGTCCCCGCGGCGGGCGGTGTGCGCGGGCAGCTCCGGGCGGGCAGCTCCGTCTCGCGGGCCCGAACCTTCATGCGGCAGGTTCGGGCGTGGGGCTCCTGCCAGGAGCGGGCCCCGTGTGCGCAGCAGGGGAGGCAGGAGCCCTGCGAGCCCGCGGCCTCACGGGCGGGTTTTTCAAGGCAGAGTCTGCAGAGAGCACATCCAAGGCCCCAGGCCAGGTTGGTTGGGGCGCTAAGCGACCTGGTCTAGTGGGAGGTGACCCTGCCCGCGCAGGAGGGTTGGATCTAGGCGGTCTTTAAGGTCCCTTTCAACCCAAACCTTTCTATGATTTCTATGATTATTCTGTGTTGCCCCTGCTGCATCCATACACAAGAGCACTCTAGATATGGCATCTTGCCTTGTGTATATGCTTAGCAGTAAGAACACACTTTACATCCCTCGGTTCCAACAAAAAGCCTTCTGGAAAGAGCCTTTGGTGCTGTCTTTCTGCATGCCGTCTCTGTGCCTGTTGTGTACCAGAGAGGCCCAAAACATAGCCAGAAAGCCAGGCTTTCTGCAAAAGGAATGTACTTTTGTGAGACTGTTCAGCTGTTTTTCTTTAACCTCTAGGTATGGTCCCAAAATGCCTCTTGCAGTGGATTGCACTGCTGAACTGATTCGTTGCAAGGTCCTGGATTCATCTGGCAGATTAAAGTCGCATGAGCTCATCCTCTCTTATGGGCTGGCTCTTGTAAGGTAGGCACTGAAGGCCTGTGTGCTGTGAGAGGGAGAGGCCTGGATGCGGAGTGGTACTCAGCAGTCTGATTTCATTTGCATCTCTGGGCCCTTTGTTTTGTACAGCACGTGCGGGAATTTGTTTCTGGGGTTGCAAGTTTCTCGGCAGCTCTTGATGGTCGTTTGTCTTTTCTATAAACTGCACCCAGGTTTGTCAACTTGATCACAGAAAGGAAACAGAAAATGGTCAGCATTCCTCTGAGACAATTAGCCAGAGAGGTAAATATTAATTGATATATATACAGAGAGCATATTCATTGCCTATCAAGATTACTGGGTGGAGGGAGTTCTGGGGGGTCATTCTTTTGTGATCAAAATAATGGATAGAGATACTAGTTCTTTCCTATTGCAAAGCTTTGAAGAAGCTTGATGTAACTAGATCTAAAACTTTATTCTTTAAAGTCAGATTGGGAGTAACAAAGGCTGATGATTAAAGCGTTTTTTAATTACGTGTGAGCAAAAGTCTTGATTTACATCTAAATAGGCCCACTTGACGTATACACCACACATTTTTGTTTTTTCACTACAGAGATCAGGAAAAAAGCTAAATCTGTGGTTTATAAATTCTGGTCTTTGACAAGCAATGTTATACATAAAAGCACTTAATCCCATTTGCAGGCATTTTGTTCCCGTGTCTCTAGCTTGAGATGAGCTTTTCTGCTTCTGTGTGGAGGAGGGGATGTTCAAGGTGTAATTGTAGTAGCAGGACTAATGAGTCCTTTTATTGCCAGCTTCACTGAGCATCTGGGTCCAAACAGCAAGTTTTGACAGTAAAGAATAGGCAGTATTTGAGACTCTTCTACATACGCAGCTTTGTCTGGGGCCTCTCTGTGAGAATGGTGAATTCATTTTTTTTTTGGCTTGACTTTTAAGAAAGGTGTTGCTTTCTCACCTTTTAAAACTGGTCAAGCTTAAAAATAGAGGACTTGCGTAGTTAGTTAGTTGTCCTTAGGAAAGTGGCAAAAAATTCTGTGCTACTTAGAGTGTGTATGATTTGGGTATTATATATGATATGATTTGTATCTTTGATAAACAAACTGTCATACAGAATAGTTGCTTTGCAGTATTTCACTATATTACACATAGCACCTCTGTCTAAAATGACATCTGTTGTTGCAAGTAATATGTAAGAATTTCACCTGTAAATTCCCAAGTTTGTATGGATCCTAGGCCACAGGAGCAGTGGGATCAGAGAGGAGGGGATCTCAGCCCACCCTTGCAGTGGGAAGCTGGGGGGCTGTGGTGCAGGAGCGGCCTGGAGAAGGCTGTTCCCACCCAGGTGAGGAGGTTCTCTGCAGCCTGGCAGGGCTGCAGGCAGTTGTGGGGTCACACAGGGGGGACTGTGGGTAACGCCCATGGCCATTCTTCCAGGTGGACATCCCCATCTGGGTGGTGGATCTCCGGCACGAGCTGACCCATGGGAAGCTGCCGCGGCTGGCCCTGTGCCGCAAGGGTGAGTGCCCTGGGCCCTGGGGGGAGCACCCCCTTCCCAACCATTTTCAGGTGCTGCAGGGCAGGCAGTGGGCTTATCCTGGCAGGGAGATCTATGGTCCTAGGGGTAGCTGTGCTCTGTCTGGTGGCTCCAGACTGTGGTGCATCACAGGGCAGGTGTTCAGAGACTTTCTCCTTCCCCTGGAAAAAGTACTGGCAACAATAGTTCAACCATCTTGCTTCTTTAGAGCACAGGAAGTTCATCTTGGGAGAGAGGTAAATGCTTTTCCTGGTGGTTTAGAGGTAGCAAGACTCTTAAAAAATAATCCCATTTAGGAAGAAATGCAGTAGGTACTGCAAGCCTGAATGAGTGACCAGGTCATGGTGTTGGAATGGATTCCTGGCAAGTCTGGGTTAAGCACTGACGAGGCAGTTAAATAACTTTCACTGGGGTCCTTAGATTGTGTTGGGTAGTGAAGTAGTGATGGGAGAAAAGGGTTTTCCTTCCATTCTATCTAACGTATGCCTGGTGTAGTCTGTACACAGAAAAATGTATTGCTACAGACATGATGTTGATCCCTGTGATACTGAAGAACTGGCTCATTTTCTCATTAGAACACTAGTGCTGGGACTTACTTTCTGCTTAAATTTGGCCTAGCTTGAGCTATACCAATGTCCAATCTTTTTTGTTGCCAAAAAGATGGTGGGTGTTTACCAGGCCTGTAGTACTGGGTTGTAGGGGGCTCTGTTGCCTGATTTTTTAAAAAACAACTTGTTCACCTTTTCATTAATGGGGTTTGCAACTTGCTAACAGCATTTCTTCTCACAATGCAAGTTAGCAATGTGCTGCTTGTATGATTTTCTTGCAGTAACAAAGAAAACCTCACTGAGAAGAGAATGTTTTGTGTTCTCCCTTAGGGTGTGACGTTGTGCTGGACTGGCTACGGAAGACATATTGGAGCCGTCAGCTGGGGAGTAACTTGTGTGAAGAAAGTCAGGATGAAGATGAGGAAGAGGAGCAGGAAGGGATGGAAGCAAATGCAGAGCTGGATAATGGTGCATGGGAGATTCAAACCTCACAGCATGAGGCCTGTCAGAAACACAAGGAATTCCATGGTATGTGTCCTTAGAACCACGGCAGATACAAGAATTAGGTATGTCCCATGCTAGAGAAAGCAGTTTAAAAGTGTCATCTTCTAGTCCTGATGATAGTATATAAAACCAAAAAAATCACAGGTATCTCAACCTGGACATCATCAAAGATGCAAAGTACAAAACAGCAGGAAGACTTTGGTAAACTGCTCCAGTGGTTGCTTTTCCACCACCAGAAGCATTTAAACCCCAAATCAGCTTTTCTTAAAGTAAGTTTCTAGTCTGAACGACTTACTGGAGGAAGCAGGAGTTGAGATTAAACTGTCTGCGAGTTTGAGGCATGTGAGGTAACAAACAGTATCTCAAACAGTAAAACCAAGTAGTCATAATTTTTTTCTGACAAAACATGGCATGCTTATGGGGAGTAGCTCACCCAACAGATGACAGCAGCTCAGGGTGCAGAGGGTGTGCAGAAATGCTAGAGTGACCGTTGTTGCTCCCTAGGTTATACCAGGTGACTAACAATCTTTTTGGCTTTAGGGTCAATGGATTTGTTGCAAAGTCTTTTCTAGTTTCCTTTATAACAGACTCAGATAGAGTAGCTGTCATCCAGAAAATATTAGCTCATTTATTGTGCACTTTGAGTTTAGTGCAGAATTTATGAGAGCAATCCTAACCTGGGGACTAAACTTTGGGATGCAGCAACACTTAACCCTTTTCTTCTCAGTGTATGTCTGGACTTCTGTCTGACTTGATGTTGGGTGAGATGCAAGCAACTTGATGTTGGGTGAGATGCTATTTCCTCCTTTTTCTGGCTTCTCTAAACTAAAAAAGAACATCCCACCCCCCGATGCCAAAAGAGAGAACTACAGAATGAAACAGTAGATCCTGTCATTGATATGTTCAGAGCAATGGACTTGCAATGGTATGTCAGCTGTACAGGTCAAAAGCATCTGAAGTTTCATCTAGGTGATACTGGTGGTGGGCACCCTGATAGCAGGTGACAGTGACACCTGACTGGTGAGGTATTTTGAAAGATGGTGCTGCTTCATGTACAGTGAAATTGGGCCACAGATATAGAAAGGGCATTTCACATAGGTGGTAAATTGAAGTTTAATGAAGTCAAATAAAGAAATGGTTGATTTGTGAATAGCCACAGTGATGTTGCAATAGATTTAAAATGCAAGTATAAGGAATACAAATATGATCAGAACATGAACTGAATATGGGAACAATTTCTTCCTAAACAGATCTATTATGGGATTTTTTTTTTTGTTGAGCTGTCTGGGTTTATCCAACTTGCCTATCTTTGGCCACTTTTAAGGACAAAATACTGAACTCCTGGTTCAACACCACTTGATAAAATTTAAGTTGCTGAAAAATTCTGGGAGCTGTGGGGGTCTTCAGAGTATTGTCTGAATCAGAATTTATGACTTCATTTGACTGATGTCTTCCTTGAGTGTTATGTTCAGCAGAACTAGGCAGCTTGGCCAGATACACAATTTCCTTCCCCTGTTTAAACTATGTATTTATGTTTATTTCTAGAAAAAGTCAGAGATGTGCTGATGTCCTACAAGAATGAGCAGTTTCGGGTAAGTGCAGTCTGATCATCAGCACTTTTGGTTCTTCCAGTTTCCTGCTTGGGGCAATAAAGTCTGCATAGAATCATAGAATATGCTGAGTTGGAAGGAAACCATCAGGATCATCGAGTCCAGCTCCTGTCCTTCTCTTCATTCTTGCCCAAACTGAAGAGCTGGTACTGTTGGCCAGGCCCCAGTGGAAATACTTGAGTGCTGGCACAACTAAGTTGCTGTGCCAGGAGTTTATTTCCTGGAACTGCAGGGGTCCCTTCTTCTCACTGCAGCAGATTCGCACAGTTTGAATCTGTGCAGAAGTGCTGGTGATAGAGAACTGACATTTGTGTCAGTGCTGCAGAGGTGGCAGTACACCAGTGTCCGCAGTGCTGCTGTCTAGCATGTAGCCCAGAGGGGCCTGTGACCACTGCATGTGTGGAGAGAGGCTTGGTTAGGTCCTTGTTCAGAGCTTCCTCCTGGTGTTGTCATACCTGGCTTGCCAAGGTAAAGCTTCACTGCAGAGAACAAGCAATTTGAGCTGTGGTGGCTCCTAATGCCAGCGCTTTGCTCATGTTTGTAAATGAGAGATGTACTGTTGGAGATCCCAGGTCTTGTCCAGGTGGATAGTGCTCAGTTTGTTTTCATTCATCCTGGTGTCTCTGAAAGTTGAGGCCTGTCATTTGGAAGTCATTAGCCCATGTTTTCTGTCAGCCCTTGTATATTCTTGCAGTGGCCCGGTGGCTGTGACTCCTTGGTGCTGCTGCCTTTTTAATGTAGGTCTTTTCCAAGTATGACATGGCTTTTATTAATTTCTGATATACCCTTAGGAAGGGGAACTTCTGTGAGTTTTTTGAAGTTCTGCTGCAGTACAGATGGCCTGTTTGTGCATCTTGTCTTCATAGCCATGTCATTCTCTTCACCATTGGAACATGTTTTCTGTTAATGCTTGGATTTTTCCTTCACTCAGGTTTTGCAGACTCTGCAGTCTGTTTCAAAGTCTCAAGAAGTGTGGTCTGATTCCTCTTCAGAAGTGGACTGGATTTTGGCTCAGATCAAAGACCTGATGCAAGAGAACAGGTACATCTCTGAGAAGGACCTGAGGTGAAAGGGACAATGTTGAGCTGGGCCTGTAGACACTGTGTTACTCAGCTGATCATGGAGACAGCAACTGGTTGATATCCTCAACATCTCTGAGAAGATTTGAAAAGTAACTATCCTGCCTGCATCACTACTTCTAGCTTGGAGGGAATCTCTGAAGTTATCAAGCTCTGTTAAACAGCTTCTATTAGTCCAAAAGTGCCCCTGTTAATTTTTCTTCTGAAAAGCTGTTTGTTGGGAATGGGTAGTTAAGATGTTTCAGTGTTGTTATTGCAACATGTACTCTCATGTCCTTATATCTTGGTAAGTCAATTAGAAGGGTTAGACTTTTCCTATCTTCCAAAAAGACCTATATGTAGAAATATTTTAGAATAACTGTAGATTATAAGTGAAACATTTTATTCCTGCACAGTAAGTTGGGAATTTCACTGCTTTGTAGTCGTTTATTTAGGAGGTAGTGATGGTAGGATAGAAATGTCTTCACAGTCCTCTTCAGATGTATATGATAGTATGGATGATAGGGCAGCAATGAATTGGTGTGCTTAGGAGATGCTGCTTCCAAAATTAAAGCAGTTTTTAAAGTTTGTCCTCTCTCTCAGAGAGTTCTAGAACTTCTCATGAGCCTGGTTTCATTTCCATCTTTCACTGTCAGTTTTCTGATGGCTTTGTTTGGAATTCCAGCACCGTAACCTAGGTGAGGGTATGAAGCTCAGATTCAACATGTGGCCTAAAGAAACTTCAAAGATGGGGCAAGAGTCTGTGAAGAAACACTGTCACTGGATCCTTTGCTCCAACAAAAAAGTCTGATGGGGTGGTATCTCTAGGATATCTGTCATTTCTGAAGTAATCAAATTTGGCAGTAATGCTTTCATCAGAATTTTGCTACATTGAAGAAGGCTTTTTGATGATTGCCTTAAGCACAGGCTTCAAATAAGACAAACAGAGAGGAAGAAGCTGGTTTCTGTGACTGTAAAAATGTATTTTCTTCTTGTCTGTGGATTTTGTTTCTGTTAGCTGTTTCATGGCTTCCGGAGTGACTCTTAATGATCAGGCAACTTTATGAAAATAGCTGCTCTGCTATGCAAGGAAATGCCTGCCTCACACCAGCTGGGGATGGGGAATGTTTCTCCTTTGTAGCTTGCAAAACTAGGGAAGAGCCAAACCCTTTGGTCATGAGGCTGCTGCAGAGAGACTTTGCAGTGGCATTTGACTGCCTTGTGTCCTCAGTCTTCAGAGAGGAGTTTTCATAGACTCACAGAACAGTTTGGGTTAGGAGGGACCTTAAAGATCATCTCAAACTTGTTTCAGAACTGATGCCAGTGATGTTTTGTGAAGGAGCAAGAGGCATTAATAAGACTCTCTGATTGCTCTAGGGACACAGTGGCTGAAGCTCTTCTCAGTGATGGCTTTCTTATCCCAAAAATGGATTGTCTGAAGATGCTAAATATCAAGTATGAAGGTTAGTGTTTTGGGCACCACGGAAGTAAAAAGTGCACAGTTAGTGTTACATGCAAGTCTGTTCTTTTTTCCGCTCACATTGAAATCTGTAATTCTCTGCATGTTTTTTGTATATCTGGGTCCCTAGACATCTTTGACCTGTTCTCCAGGCCTCTTTTTGACCAGAGTTAGCTATTGCTCTTTTATAAATTTCTTACCATGCAAGGATAGCTCTTCAGCACTGAATGCTACCTGGCCAAAATGTCAAATCTTTCAAATCTTTCAAATCTTGTATCTCTGCTCTTATCTGCAAGTTACTGGTTTCATGAACTCCCACTAGTTTCTTCTCTGCACTGAAGATTTGAAGCAAATCTAAACATTTGTTCATTTGAGCCTTATTCACCAGTTATATCTTGGCTCTGTGTTGATGCCCATACATGTGGAGTCACATCAGTTTTCTGCTAGAGAATTAGGTACCTAGAAAATTAATAATTTGTCTATTTCCCTGGGATCTCTTGGAAACACCAGCCAAAGATCTTTCCAAGAAAGATTCTCACATTTCTGTGATTGTATTATAGGAGTAAAAATTTAGTAACTTTTTGATTCTGTGTTGCTTTGCTTAATGTGTCTTCTCCTTGCAGTACATTTTTAGATAGAATAGCTCTTCATTATAATAATAATAAGCTGAAAATGGGAAGGGATTAGCAAAACAGGTGATTTTTCCTGTGGTTGATCACATTTACCATGTGATTAGATCAGGCATTGTAGTTTTTAGTTTAATCGAGCTGTTGCATCAAGTATCAATTTGCTGCTTATTTTGCTTCCCTAACGTAAGAAGAGAATAGTTCTAGGTTCAGTGAGAATACCAGGAAATAGCCTGGAACCAGTGATCTCAGAACAAACTGCTTTAGTTTGGAACAAGTGTCACACCTGTGGTTCACAAAAAATAACAAACCAGTGGTTTTCGGCTTTTATTATTATTATTATTATTATTATTATTATTATTATTATTATTATTATTATTATTATTATTATTATTATTATTATTATTATTATTATTATTATTATTTTCTTTTCTCTTACTGCAGCAAATAGAGAGGTCTGGCAGTTCAAAATTCCTCAGACATTTTACTGCTTTTGGCAGCCTTTGCTGACAAGCCTCCTGTCCAGAAGTTTTACCCAGATCATAATAGAGAAGATGTTTATGGAGCTGAAGGAATGTTCTGACTCTTCAGAACTCCGGCCTCAGTTCTTGATCAACTGGATTTCTGAGATGCTGACAGGCATTGCCAGAGTCAATGCTGGTGAGTAGGTCTGGAATTTCTATATGTAAAAAATGCAGGAGTCTCTTCTGTACTACTGGGAAAACTGGGAGAGTGGTGCGACCTTTACATGGGATGTGCAGTAACCTGATGATTGCATTTTGCCATGTGAATGTAGAGGTTGCATTTCTTTCCCTTTTCAACCTGCAGCTTATGAATGTCATACATTTCTTAGAAAAACACTGAAATTGGTACTGGCAATTTTGCTGCAGCTTCCTCAAGAGAGGAAAAGCCGTTTTCTCCCATGAAAGATAATGCCCTGTGTTTTCCAGGTGTTAGTACTTGTAGGATATCAAGTATCACAGTAGTAGATAAGAGATAAAGGTGTTACATGCAGTTTGTTATGAGTCTCTGTTCCCAGTTCATTGCTCACTTGACAGAAGCCTCAGGCTTCCTTTACAGGACACTCATGTTGTCTTACTGTCCTTTTCCAATCCTCTGACAGGGTTTTCATGCCTTCTAAACTTACACAAAAGTAGTAACTAATACTTTACTTTCTGTTCCTAACTCCTTAGAATTGTTTAAATTGGTAAACTGTGTTTCACTCCAGAGATGGGCACAGAAGAGCTTTAATTATTCACAGCATATCACAAAAAATTCTGTTAGCAGGACTTCTACACTGCAATATCGTGTATCCCTGAGGAGGTTTCCAGCTGGTTAATTTTGCCACCTCTCCTGTCCTCTCCCAGTCTGGCTCATTCTGCGCCAAGATTTTGCCAGGATCTGTGGCAGTCAGGGGTTTGGTGCTTTCAGTCAGTGCTGAGCCTGTCTGTTGTGTGCCAAGATCCCTGAAGGGCAGCTGTTCCCAGCTTTTAGGTCCACTCATAGCAGTGTTATCTTAGATGATCCCAGGTCCCAGGAGCAGTACACTCCCATTTCTTTGGGACAATACTGTACAAACACATTTTGTGTCTTTTGTGTTTGGGATGGAACACACAGAACCAGCTTGGGAAGGTCTGCATGTTACTGTGGTCACTTCTGGTGCAGCTGACCCAGCTCTCATTACGTTGGCAAGTCCCATGTCACAACCTTGATCTACTAGGTCAGTACAGCTGGTCTTGGATTTGGATTGGGATGCCAGTTTCTTTGGGGAGGAATATCACAGTAAAAATATTACAGCAAAGAGATAAAGGGCATATTTTTCAATGAATTTTGAGCACCTTGTTATCTTTCAAGGGAAGAGAAGACAGCACTGTAACAAACAGGCGTCTGTGAAGGAGCTGTTCCTCCATAAAGTTCCTTTGCACTGGATAAAACTGACTGAGAATTGCTTGGAAGCTCCCTGCTGGGCAACCCCCCACCTTCTCCAGCTGTAAGTTTGATCCTGTGACCTGGAAAAGGGAGAGCAAACAGTGCATCCCAACAGCGTTGGCCTGCTCCCGTGTGATGTGCTGCATTCCAGCTGCCTTCCCCTCCTTTCCATCTAGTAGGAATTGTGGCAGGTGCATGGAAAGCTCTGCTTGTTGCTGCTTATCTCCCTGTTGCTTCTACAAAGAAGAGGAGGAGGAGAATTTAAAAGGATTTCACCTTCTAAATGAAAGTGGAGGTTATGTGGGGAGGAATTAAAGAAGCAATCTGGTCAGAAGAAAAGTACCTTGGCAGCAGAGATACGGCTGCTTATACAGGTGACAGGAATATTGTGCGGGTGGTAACTTCCTCATATGAAAACAGCAAAGCAGGAATTCAGTTAGAAGTAACCCAAGTCCTTTATTTAAATTGCAAACAGGGAGTATTCCATCATGTACCCACCAGGGAATAATCAAATTTGTCTGTTAGAGGGGATATATGAGTGAGCTGTACTGGAGGAAACGCATGCTTAAAAGGCTACTCATCTTGATAAATCTTCACCTGGAATATTTTTTGTTTTTAAGGCTTTTGTATTGCTCTTTCCCTTCTAGGATCCTCACAATTATGAGACCTCGCCTGCCACGTTCTTCACAGAAGAACCTTCTCTATCTTGCTTCCATTTACACAGAAGGAGATGGCCCTTTGCCCAATCCAGGCCTCTCTTCAGACTGCAGTGAACAGCCAATTTACACTATAGAGAGCTTGCAGTGGAAGGCCAGGCAAGAAAATCAGGTTAAAAATCAAGGGCAGCATGTAGAGAAACAGGAAGATGTGCTGGAGAGAGATGATGGTGTAGAAGAGGTGGAGGAGGTGGAAGAAGAGATGGCAACTGAAGCAACTCCTTTGGAAGGACTTGCTCACCCTGGTAACACGGTGGCTGTTGCTGAGAAGAGGGCAGCACTGCAAGGGTCTGCCTGGCAGATCACTGCAGGTAAAAAATGACTTTGTAAGGCTTATACAGTCTTCATCACTGGCAAATGTTAATTGAAATGCGATTCATGCCTCTCTGGGCCTCGCCAGAATTGAAGTATGCTTCAAAATCATCAAAATGCCAAATTTCCTGGTCTTCAGTTCATGTTCAGGAGTCTCAGCTCTTCAACTCTTGAAATACTCTGAGGGGTTTTTCCCAGAGCATGTTATTACTGCCTCATCAAATTTTTTAATTTTTTAACCAGTTTCCAAACTGGTTAAAATTTCAATGTATCAAATTCATGGGGCAGCATCTGTGCTAGCTGAGAATGGCAAAGGTTGTTCCTTGGACTTGAGTTTGTCAGAGTTGGGGCTGTGGGAAGCACAGTTAGGCTGTGCTGGAAAGGGCCAGTCAGAAGCTCTAGAGTTTCATGCTCTAGGAAAATTGCTGTTAAGACAGGATCACAGGCCAAAGAAAGGAGCTAGGAGGGTTTTTAGATGAAATAAACAGCATATTCAGTGCTTTGTTAGCTTTGTTGTGGTAGCTGTACTTTCCCATTGGGGTAGAGGATTTTGTAGCTAAGATTTATAGACCAGTGATTTCTGGAGGGATTTGAAGACAGGAGGAGGAGGTTGGTGCAGAGTGGCTGGAGGCAAAGTAGTATTGAAAGGAAGAAGAAGAAGAAAGCATCCATCAGAAGACAATGAACTCTTGTACTCCACTTACGGGGAAATGTTCCCAAGTCAGAAAATAGAGACCAGCCTAAGCAGCTTGGCCTGGTAACACTGATGTGAACAGCTTGTTACAGCTGGACATTTTGAGAACAGAAGCAAAATTGTCCTGTTTCAGTGACTTTATTCAGATTAAGCAAAGCTTTCAGTGAAGGAACATGCATTGTGTCCTGAACCACCTGATTTTAGGAAAGATTCTGTTTATATAATTGATTGTGGGTAAACAACTCACTGGGGAATGAGGTCCTGGGTGCAAAAGTGCCATTTTTTATATTTTTAGGTGTACAAATGGCTCTTTCTATTTACAGAAGTAGGCAGAGGAATTTTTTTTAAATTCAAATCTCTAAGTCAAAGTGTGTGTTTCAAATGAAAGTATGTTTAAAAGAGGAAGGTAAGTGAAGGGTTGCTCTGGAATACGAAGGGGTTTCTCACAATGGACATTGTCTCACAGACGTTTGAATGAGCTGCACTGTGTGGACTGTGTGATGTTAGATGGCACCAGATGTGTTCCTGTTGTCTCACTGCAGTAACTTTCTTCAGAAGAGGTGGCAAGGTTAGAAACAAAATGAGGTAGAACTGTCAGCCAGACTTGTCACGACCTGAGGTTGTTTCTGGTGCTGAATGGCTAAGTTGTGTTAGGCAGACACTCATCTTGTTCTTTGAAAATTGCTCTGGGGAGCTCAGACTTGTTATTTATATTCTGTTTTTACCCAGATGAAGTACAATGGAAAGACTTTCCCCTTGGGAAACTCCCAGGTCAGACAGATGACCCTGATGGTCTCATGTTGGATAATTATTCCATGATGTCCCTGCTTGATCAGCCAGTGAGAGATGAGTGGAAGTCTCCCAATACAAAGTGAGTAATGGTGTGGGCAGGATTTTGCCCTTGAACCATAAAATGCATTTGTCTCTCTGTGCCTTGTAGTATATGATGTGAAAAATTAAGGATGACATTTCCTTTTTACTTCTGTTTCACTAAATATTTTGACCCAAATGTTGTCTGCTATCTGTAACATTTACTGGCTGCACTTCTCATGGCTTTTTCAAGTTGTGTGTGTTTGGCAGGACCGTTGCAGTGCTGGTGTGGTGACAACAATGTGCGCTTCAGACTGTGCTGACTGATGCTGTCAGTGAGACACAGTCTGCTGTGCCCTTGGAGTGACTAGTCTGGAAGTGCAGAATTTTTAAAACAAGCTACTGTGAGTTGGTAAAGAATTTCTCTGGTGCTACACCAGGATGAATAACTTTAATGGGAAGAGCTGTGGCCTTGCAATTAAAGTGTTCATTATGTTTTGGTTATGTTTCAACAAGAAGTCCTCTGTGTTCAGATATCCATCACAGAAAGCAGAACCATGAAGCAAGCAAGCTTGCTGGGTGCACCTGGTCTTGTACTTTCAGTGTTGTGTCCCTTTCTCCTTCTTACCAAACTTCCACACTTGTGGCTGCTTTTGGGATACTCAGTTGTTGCAGGGAGTCAACTGAAGCAGTTTAAGTCTCAGCAGCTTTATAGCACGGGCAAGTTAGTTAAATGGTGACTTTGTAGAGCTTCCAGTCTGTCCCTGACTTGATAGCACAATAAAAGTGATCTGATTCTTTGGATTTGGAGGGCTTGTGAGGGTAATAGGCAAGGGTTTTGGGAGGCACGTATGCCTACTATGTGAGCCAATTTCTAAAATAAGAAATTACTTGGCATGCTGTGGGTGGCCCCAGACAACAGTTTCTGTTGAAGTCCCTGTAAATGTGCTGGTTTGTACCTCTTAGTAAAGCCACAGGGGGGCTGGTGTCCCTGTGCAGAATGTTATCAGGTTGACCACGTGTTGTGTGAGCATTTCACCAGATGCTCTTGCTGCAAAGGGCAAGTGTAAGGTTCAGGTGAAAATTGTTGTGTGGTTATTTCTGAAGTTGTGTCTCCTTCACCACTGTTAGTAGCTGGTAGCTTTTGCTTTGTGCTTTGTTACCTTTGCCTCTCTTGAACAAACTGATTACAAACTAACATTCCAACAGCTAAATGTTCAGAGCTAAAAATGATAAATGACATTTTGTTTTGGAAATAAAATTCGTTAACAAGTTTAATGTGGTGTCAAAATTACTTTGGTGATGTGAGCTTTGAAATCAACTCAGTGCTTATGTGCTTTATTTCTCTTTCTCTTACAGCTCTGCAGAATTGAATGTTTCTGTGACAGGAGGGTTACTGTGGACCCAGAATGACTTCCATAAAATTAAAAGTGGCCTTCAACTTTTCTAAGACAGCAGAGTGCTCTGCAGTTTTCAGTATTGAACAGGATAAGTGGCATGGAAGAACTAGTGATGGTGATGAGGAAACAGCCACTCCAGGCTATATATATATATCTTTTTATTATTTGTTTTTCTGAGTTTGACTGATGTTTACCATGTAAAATCAATATTTTATAAAGGTGGTATGATTTAAGTTCCATGTGTAGTAAACATTGTCTTGTTTAACCACTGTCATGAACTTTTAACTCTTGATGTTTGCCAAATACAGTTAGAGTACTTAAGAATCCTTCAGTGTTCTTGAATTTTTTTCATGGGTAACAAACATAACCAGCTGAAGGTAGACTTTCTTTCTGGATCCTCTTTATTCTTTTTCACTCAGGTATTCTGGAAAGTGTCCCCTGGTCCTCAATAGCCAGACTGTTGAGCCCTTCCTATTTCAATGCCATTAATATTGTTCTGTATGAGTTTTTGTGGTTTTGCCAGGCTAAGATTGTGCTTCAGTTTCCATCTAGCCAGGATTTCATGTGCAGTTTCATGGATCAAGCCTAGTTAGAGCATGACTGAATAAATACCCTTGACAATTGTTTTTCCTCACCAGTTTTTTCAAGTCACAGTCTCTAGGCCACTACTGTCTCTTTTTAATTAAAGTTTTAATTAAAGTTTCCTTGATGCTGTTTCTATTAATTATTTTGTAGAGGTTGATCACCAGCACTGTGGCCTTTGCCAAGTGCTAGCATGATGACTGAAGAAAGGACCTGGAGGACCTTTGCTGGAAAGCTGTTGAGTAAAAGGACTTACAGTTGGTTTTTCCTAAATTCGGTTTTCTCTCCCTGGTTTTTGGAGGCTTCAGTTACCTGTCAAAAACTAGGACTTTAAGTGTGTATTTATTGCAGGGCATCTCAGTAAGAGTATGTTGGGGTGCATTTGCAAGAGGGCACGACAGAGCCCTGCTGCCAGTCCAACCTCAAGCCATGCAGCAGGGACAGGCTGAGCAGGCAGGTGTCAGTGCAGCACCATGACAGGGAATCCTCTTTGTGGTCGTGTCCCGTAGAGAGAGAGATGCAACAATGGACACAGCTTCAGCAGTGGACACAGAGCTTCAGCAGTACACTGGATGGGACTAAATTGCAGCTTTAGAACAGCAACTTCATGGTTACTTGGGGCTGGCTTAGCTAAATGTCCATTATGTAAATAGTATTTCTATTTTTTGTCACACTGTTCTACTGCAGTCACTGTTGACTAGCCAGCCAGAAGTTGTTTAAAATGGAAGATGAGTTGTACGTTTCCTTCTCTACAAACAAGCAGTGCTCATGCAAAAGAAAACAAACCTGTTATGAGGGATTTTTCGTCTAAGCCCTTCCCCTTTCTGGTATTTTTTAGAAATTTATCCTTTTACCCAGCAGTTCCTCAAGCTTATCTAGGAAATTTTGACTGAAGAGGATTTGTTCTTTTACGGTTGTATTTGCTAAAGTATCAAATTACTTAGATGATTGTATTTGGTGCTTCTGAGGTCTGTCAATGCAAACAAGCATAATGGTTCAAAAAGGAAAGTGTGATGCTGGCCTGTCCTGTGCTGCATGGAACTTTTTCCATTTTGGGAAAGGTTTACTAGGGAAAATCAGGTGCTACTGTAGTTTCTTAATCAGCTGTAATAACTACTTGGTGTATCTGCCATTACCCCACCTGGTGAATTATGGAATAAAAATTTTGGCCTTTGATCTAATTGCAGAGTCACATCAAATAGTTGAAATCCAGTGCTCTGAATTAAAAGCACAGAACTGCCACTTTAAAAAAAGAATATGAAGACTTGAGGAGAAGCCAGAGTAGTGGTATGAATTTTAAACAAGGTATTACTCACAGGGAAGGGGGGCAGCAGGCTTGGAACAAAGGAAAGAATTAAAAAAAAAAAAAGGTGGGAATGGCTGGAGAAAAGAAACAAATGTTTCCGTTTTTAAGTGAAAAAGTGGCTTCTGCTAAAATAACAAGTGTCAAACGTAGACAATGAAGCATTGCTTTGTTCAGGAATATGAAACCGGGTGTTTGAGCTGATTAATTCATAGGAGGAGCAATTTTGCAGCTACTTTGCCAAGTACCTCAACATCTTCATCAATTACTTGGATGCAGGACTCCAAGGAATCCTAAGCAGGTTTGCTGATGATACTGGGAGGAGCTGTCAACTCCCTCGAGGGCAGGCAGGCCCTGCAGAGAGACCTGGACCTGTTGGGGAGATGGGCAGTCACCAACCATGTGAAGTTTAACAAGGGCAAGTGCTGGATTCTGCACCTGGAGCAGGGCAACCCTGGTGGTCAGTACAGACATGGGAACGAGTGGCTGGAGAGCAGTGGGTGCAGGGGGACCTGGGGGTCCTGATTGGTGGCAAACTGAACATGAGCCAGCAGTGTGCCCGGGCAGCCAGGAGGGCCAACCCTGTCCTGGGGTGCATCAAGCAGAGAATTGCCAGCTGGTCAAGGGAGGTGATTGTCCTGCTCTGCTCTGGTGCAGCCTCACCTTGAGCACTGCCTGCAGTTTTGGGCACCACCATATAAAAAGGACATCAAGCTATTGAAGAGTGTCCAAAGGAGAACCAGGAAGATGGGGAAGGGTGTGGATGGAATGACTTGCGAGGAGCAGCTGAGGTCACTTGGATTGTTTAGCTTGGAGGAGGCTGAGGGGTGACCTCATTGCAGTCTGTGGCTTCCTCAGGAGGGGAAGAGATGGGGCAGGTCCTGATCTCTTCACCCCTGTGACCAGAGACAGGACTGGGGGAAATGGCAGAAGCTGCATCAGGGCAGGTTTAGGTTGGATATCAGGAAAAGGTTTTTCACCAAAGGGTGGTTGGGCACTGGAACAAGGTCCCAGGGCAGTGGTCCCAGCACCAAGCCTGCTTGAGTTCCAGAAGCATTTGGATGATGCTCTCAGGCACATGGTGTGATTCTTGGGGTGCCCTACACAGGGACAGGAGTTGGACTCGATGATCCTGATGGATCCCTTCCCACTCAGCATATTCTGTGTTCCTATGATTGCCGGGACATGAGGTTCCTGTGAGTGATAGAGCACAGGTAACCTCCAGGGTTAGACCCCACCAGTTCAAGTGACTTCAAAAAGCAAGGAAGGAAGCACTGTGTCTGGCACCTCTGAGGTCTGTCAGTGCAAAACAGGTCAAAAAGGAAAGGGTGATGCTGACAGGACACTCTGCTATGTATAATTTCCCCCTTTGGTAAAAGTTTACTGAGTAAAAAAACCATGCAAATTATTCTCTTTGCTAGAAGAATATTCCAGGTGGGGATAGGAAAGGCAATGTTGATTTATTCCTAAATTACTGGATTTTTCCTTTGCGTTAGACAGGACTTGTGGAGACTTTCTCCCTGTAAATACAACTCACTAGACAGATTCTTACTATCTGAAAAAGCATCTCCAAATGGAAGCTACAGAAGGTACTGGAGACAGCAGCTAACACCATATGGAATAAATAATGCAAAGAGGAATTGCAGAGGAAGTTAAGGCCAGGATCCATTGCTTTTGTGGCCTGTGACCCCCTTTGTTTTTTTCTACTTTTTAAATTTCAGCGTAATTGGACAGAATAGTGGAAACTTGTCGGGGTAACTTGTTCCTTGCTATTCAGGGCTTAAACGGTCTGTTTCCTCATTCCCAAAGGCAGCTACTCTGACAAGGACTTCAGCTCTACCCAGGGGTTAGTTTTGGGGAGAAACAGGAAGAATATCCTGTGGGATCTAATTAGTGCTTGTTTTCACGAGTGGAATACTTAAGGATGTACATTCAGCACAAAGAGCCTGGGATTAGGAAAAAAACCAACTTAGTAGTGCACATATTTTATTGGGTTAGATTGTGTTTTGTGCTGTCTTCTGAATCACCTGGTTTCTGGCCACGGTGAGAGCAGACATGGGGACAGGAAGAACTTCGGGCCAATCCAGGTAGAAATGATCTTTGTACACCATTTTCTTTTCCTTAGCTTTACTCGCCCCTGACAAGTTAAAGCAGTTTGAGTCAAAGCAATGGTAATAAATGACATGGCACCACAGTGCCCACAGGAAGGGGAATGATGAAGTGTTCAATTAGCAAAAGAAAATGTGTGTAATATAGAGATTGACAAAGGATGTTTTTTCTGACAAGATAACAGGACCAAAATAGTAAGTCTTCCTCTGCTTTTATAAAAAAAACTTGTCCTGTTCCTTCACAGATTGAAGCACATTAGGTGGAAAATCAGAGCAGAATCTGGGTATTTTTCAGTAAATCAGCTAAAATATTGAGAAATCATTTGGATAGACTACACCAGTTGCAGATTTTGGGGAATCTCACCTGAAGAGGGTTACAAAACAAAAAGCTATAAGCAAACAATCCAATGGCTCTCAGTTTTATTAAATAAGCATCTCTCTCTCTCTCTCTCTATATATATATAAAGTATAAGAAGTTTAATATTATTAAATAATTGTGCAAACCTTTTACACTGGGGCGGGGGGGGACACAGACACACACAGGTCAGCCTTCTCTTAGATTCTTCTCTCAATTTTAAAAAATACATTTGCAAGCTTTAAATACCATAGATCCTGTGTAACAGCTCTCCAAAGGCAGTGATCACTGGTAATGAGAATAATTTAAGGGACAGTGCACTTATATTTTTTCAGTTGAAATACAGCAGGAAATAGTTAATGACTCTGTCATACAGACAAGCTCTGGGTGCATAAGAGAAGTATAAAAGCTGAACTCTCACCCTAGATTTAACAGAAATAATCATTTGACTGCTCTGAGTCCTGTAGTACTCATGCCTCAGGTAAACTTTGGGCAAGTGAAGATAAAATAGCATTTCAGCTCTGTGGAGAAAAGTCCTACATCATCAACGCATGTTCCTTCTCTGTAGCATGGGGTTCTAAAAATTACTGTGGTCAAACATTGTTCCTTGAAAGGTTCCTGCCTGGGGTCTGGTGTCCATCACAGCTAAACATGCAGAGGTCACCTAGGATTTTTTAGCTGAACTATTGGAGCAGACCCTTTGCATGCTCTGACTTTATTATTAAGAATTTCAAAAT
Source organism: Apus apus (assembly GCF_020740795.1). Taxonomy (NCBI): domain Eukaryota; kingdom Metazoa; phylum Chordata; class Aves; order Apodiformes; family Apodidae; genus Apus; species Apus apus. The sequence continues at coordinate 20,614,919 of NC_067293.1, forward strand.
GCCAGAATTATTTGAGGCAAACTGGCATTAAAAGCATGTAGGGAGGAACTCTCCTAGATACATTTTGGTGCTTTTCTTTGTGTGTTTGTGGGTTGTTTTTTTAATTATTTGTTTGGGGGTTTTTTGTGTGTGGTTGTTGTTGTTTTTTTAATTAGGATCTTCCTGCTTTTTCTAAGCAGCCACACCTTCTGTGTTTCTGTTCACAGTCCAAGCACTTTTACAGAAGACTGGTGCGAGGGCAGCAGCAACTACAGCAGTTCACACTCATTACTACAGAGACTTAGAAATGCCACACTGGTTTCACAGCCATAGTCACTCATGTTGTCTTCAAGACTTACATTATATTTGGGTCAACCAAAAAAACCCAAAGAGATTTACAAAATTTTACGACAATTAAACAGTAATGTTTAATTCTACAAATAAATAAAGCCAACTACTACAGCTCAATACAACAACAGAACTAAGTAATGAAATCATCTAAGTACAATTGAATAGATCACTGACATGTAATTCTTACAAAAAACAATAATTGCCACTGATGTCCTACAAAGTGTTAGATTTTTGATTCATGAATTGGAGGTTACACACTTTCAAGTTACAAATTATGTGAAAGTTATGTAGCTAAAGATGAAAGATCAGTAAACCAGAATTCCCAGAGAACGCTCTGGCCCCAGTAAAGCACTGAAGTCCACTCCTCAGCTCTTGCTATTTGCAGAAGGCCAGGCCTCCCCACTTTATTTTTTTTTCTGACCTAGAATTCTAATCCATGGATTTTATTAAAATATAGTTTCTAGGACTGTTCTTTCACAGTTTTAAAAACATTTAAATACCATGCTCTCAAAAAAGAGCATTTATACAAAGTCTTGTATTTACAATATAGACAGTTTTGATCAGGTGTTAAGATCAACTCTTCCAGGTAAGAAGAAATCTAAGCTTATGCTCTGAAGATGAATGAACGTGTCAGGCTTGTAAATGTATCTGAAAACAGATGTGGATGATTGAATTACCACTTAAAGTAGTTGATGAGGGAAGACAACATCACATACAAAAGTTTCATTACTTCTGAGGACTAAACAAGCACAAAATTTGCAGATTATTTCCACAAGGCTACACTGTCTAACCACCCATCTAAGGTGCTAACAGCTTCTTAGAAAAGGACAATTTGCCTTCCAAGTGCCTTAGGGAAATAGTATGCTGGGTTGGGATTGGCACAGCATTCCCATTGTTAAAAAGTAATTATTCTATCCATAAGACAAAAGTTAGTGAAAATTAAAATGACCAGACAAATCCTGCAAAAACTAGTATCTCCCTAAACCACCCAACACTTCCAACAGAAACTTCTGCTTAGTTTTCCACATTGGAAAACATAAAAAATACCTCCTAACCTCTCCTTAAAATAGCTTATATTGGTAATTCGAGAAAAAGGGAACAAACATTTTTCTACATACAAATATTTAATTCCATGCAAGATGGAAAACGTGAGTGCACAATAAACTTCATTTGATACCTAAATAATTTATAATTTATAAATTAACCCGTTAAGAGTAAAGCAGGGTCCAATTATATTGGTACATTTAAACACATGCAGATGAGTTAACAGCAACATTTTTACATAAAGTTTAGTGCAAGAATGTATCTGCTTAATAAATAGACTAAAGAGAACTATGTAATAATGCTTTGAGGTGTACACACAGTATCTGTGTACATAATAAACTGGTTCTGAAAAGTTGTCCTTGTTTGTCTATTAACAAGTGCCCATTTTAAATAAGTTTAAATAATTACTCATGGGCTACTTCCCTGTGACACATGGTGTCACAAACGTTGTGGTGAAAATGTAATACTGAAGTTAATCTAGAGAATTATATCTTTTTATACACAGTTTTTATACAATCAAGAAAAAAGAGATACAATTTGTATCAACAAACAAAAGGTCATTTCTGGTTATTTGAGGCATTGCTCTCAGCTGCTTATACCATGCAAGAGAAGAGAATAAGAATTAATTGCAAATTAAAAATACAAAATGATTAGTGAAAAATATTTTTGAAAACTAGTCAAGAGGTAAACCTGTTTTCCCCAATTATTATAAATGCCTGGAGATTTTTTTTCTCCATTAACAGAGACAATAACCAACTCACTAAACCTTAAGCTAATTTTAAACACCAAGTGTAAATACTGAATCACCTTCAAGATAACTTATTTCAAATCCATACTGACATGGTCATTATGTATGTTACCTGTACCAACACACGAATATTTATCCTGTGTAAATGAACTGTAGTTGCACCTGTAATTGTGGTTTGTTGTTGGTTTGGGTTTGGCTTGTTTTTTTGATGTAACAGGAACATATTTTGCACATGATAAAGAGCTCCCAAGGTATTTTGAATCAAACCAACCATTACAGTAACACAAGTGGAGGAAATTATACAGCTTTGTTCCTCAAACAGATAACTGGAAAGCAGCATGCAAGCCATTATCAAAACACCAGAAACAACCCTGACTGCAGCCTCACGTTCAGTGTGTTTCACAGTAAGAAACATTTAGGCAGTGTCACACCTTCTCATGAAGAAACAAAAGGCCAGAAACCAGGCCTTCTCGACTTTCATGAAAAAAAACTACAGTAGAAGTCAACAAGTCCTAGCTCGAGACATATCGAGTTAGTAATGGTTCGAAATGCTGAAATATACAATGGATTCAAAAAAGGGCGTCCAGTCAGTGCAGCTTAAAAAACAACAAACGCCTCTTTTGGAGACATTTAGCTACAAAGGTTCCCACCGAGAGCAAGGTCCCAGTTGTGCAAACAATGGCACAGTAAGTTAAGTCACCTGTTGAAACAGGACCTCTGAAAGCCTTCCTGAGGCAAATGCACACCTTTGCTGGATCTGAACAGCCAGAACCAGGCTAGCTTTGCCACACCCCCAAACTGCAACACCTCTTTTCAAGAAGCAGCCTCCATCCCCTCCTCCAGTTGCTCTTGTACAGCCCTCAGGATGTCAGGCTCACTCAGACACCATCCTCCCTGACGAGGAAGGGCCGTGGTTACTGATGAACTTCATGTTAACATCCAGTTTCTGCTGCTTCAGGTCGAGTAATCCCATTTACACAAACCTGACAATTTACTTTCAGCTTGTCTAGTCATCTGGGCCAGCAGGTGATTCCTGCACAGTGCAGAGGTGATTCTGAAGAGAGAAGCTACAGTTAAGCTCCCTGTAGTTTATTGAGTTTTGGTCCTAATTTAATAGTGTTTCCCTTCTGATGGCTTGAGCCAATGGATTGGACAACATAATAGATACTCAAACTCTTGGGAACAGTTTTGAAATTTAAGTCCCAACAACAATATTGACATTCAAAAGCTGAAGTCAGCTTCTCCTTTTACAAATTGAGCATTTTCATTTTTTGTCAAGTTTACTTTTTCCTCAATATTTGATATGGCAGCAGGCAGTGTCAATGGCAAAGCTGAAATCCCAGGACTCAGCTGGGTATGTACAGAGCAAATTGTTAATAGGCCCATTCGGTATTTATAAGCAAATTGAAAGTGTACACTGATACATGCAATATAATTGCTAACAATAATTTTGTAGTAACAGCTTTGAGACACTGGATGTGACATTGTAATTCTTAATGAGCTATCCATGCAGCAAGGTATGCATTTCCTATAAAATGCTATTAAAAATCCCTATATTTAAAATCTTAAAATTTACAATACAGTCAATTCTTCTATAGCGAATATAAGTATATTAAGTATATTAATTGCTACTGTGTACAGAATTTTATACCATCTTAGTAGAAAATATTTACAACAGATCCCTCCTTCTTCATTTCAGCTCTCCCCCAGGCCCTGTATGCTGTCCAGTTTCCCTTATCCAAAAGAGGCTACAAAGCTTCAACGCCCTGTTCTTAATTTGGCAACAATCATAGCTGCCAGCTGTTGTGCATCTGTCATGTGGGGATTCTTTTCCATCACTGAAAGAACAATGCTAGGAGGGAAAATATTGCAAAGGTTCTTGTATGTTTGATACTGATGTTCTGGGATGATACGTGGTTCCTGTGGCTCACCACATATCCCGATCCAGGGGTTCCTCCAGAGCTGCTCCATCTTCTCAGGCATGCTTCTTACCATTACAGGTTCGTAACACGGCTGCATGAGATTGTTACTCAGCGGATACGAGTGGTAAGTGTAAGAGTCTGATGCACAAGGCAATGGGTCCCAGCTGGCATGCTGCTCCCGGCACAGGGGTGGCCTCCTCTGCCTCCCAGGGTTACTTTCATAAAGCCGTGAGTCAGAAATACTGTCCATTCTTGTCATCACCAAGGCACGGCTTGGCTGGGAAGTTGATGGGTGAACATTTTGAGGCACAGGGTATTCTGCTGGACAACTGGACCGTGCTCCAACAACTGGATGCTGAGCATGTAGGCCTAAGTGGGAAACTGACTGTTTGCGAAGGGCTTGCTTAGGCTCCTCAGCTCCGTAACTCTGAACTCTACTTAAGGCTTCATGGTACCCATGGGAAAAAGGCTGCAGACGATTTTGCGGTGGCAGTCTGTGGATCTTCACATTGTCTTCTGGACTGGCATCTGCTACACCCAGGTACAAGTCATTGTAAGAGGAATAAGAATCATTACTTGTATGGCTTAAGCAATTGTCAGGACAGGGGCTTGAGTTTCTAGAATATATGCCCTGGTCCACATCAGCCCCGTAATAATCTGTGTTACGGATACTACTTATGCTCAAGTTGGAGAAATCACTGAGTAAGGAGTAATAGCCATGGTCCCCCAAGGACTCGTATTTGGGATACTGCTCAGTATAGCTAACTGAGGTGCCATGGCTATTGGTGACTAGTATAGGAGGATATTGCACACTGGACATATGCTCCAGTGAAGATTTCTGATGCATGAACTGTGAGGAACCTGGCACCGGGCTGCTTGCAGAACGAGTATTTAATGCCCCAGCTGCATGGCTTTTTGGAGGAGGGAGTGTTGGAACACTTAACGCAGTAACCAGCGACGGGACAGAGCTGGCCTCGAACTTCCGGGCTACTGAGAACTTTTCCTCAGGCTCCACAGCTACTGATCTAATGCTTGGATCTGACTGACGTTTTGGGGCAATGCGCTTCACTTCAGAACTGATTTCACCTTTGGAGCTGGATGGCCCTGTGCCACATTTGGCCAAGGCTCCCTCACTCATAGTTTTCACAGCAGATAATTTGGCACTTATTCGAAGCTCATCCGCTACTGACCTTTGAGGCTGGTTTGCCCGTTCTGGGTGGTAATATTTACATTTGTGCCCATAGGTGCACTTTTTACCTGGAAGAAAAGTGTTTTCAGGTTAAATACACATATTAAATACACCAAAAAACTAATCAACACCACCAGTTGCTATCTTTGTATCTTTCACCACTTTATATATATATATATATATATATAAAACAATATATCTATATGAATCCCCCAAGAAATAATTATATATATTATATACACATGCAGTCACAGACTGCTGCTTGCATCCCTGAGTGTCACTGCAGCAAGTAGCTCAAGATTTCAACCCTGACATCCTCCACGCTATTTAAACCAAAACAACTCTAACACAGTTTGTATAGTTATGAATCTCCTTCCCTGAATATAGATCAGAAGAGCAAAAAGTTGTTACCCACAAGGTGTGTCTGCTTGTATCCACAAGGCCTATCCTTAAATTTCTGCTACATTGTTTTTATTAATATGTGTATAAAGGGTATCAAAATGCATATAGCGATTGGATGGCAACATGAAAAATGGTTTGATTTTGTTTTTTTTCAGTAATGACAAGATGTTCATCAATTTCTTGCTTCACCTACCTTTCAAAGCAACAGATCAGTCTGACTTAGGCACTTACCATAAGGACATGGTTGTTTCTTATGCTCAGGAATAACTGGCCTTTTCCTTAAGAAATTTTCAAGGCTTGGACCATGGCGTCCTAAAGGATCATCAGGAGGCATAAACCTAAGGAGAAAGAAATGAAATACGAATTTCAGCTTTTACTGAGGATTCTGAAGTAGCAAACTCTCTTACTTTCAAGGAAAAATCCATACTTGTCATTCACAAAAGAATACATGAGCAGCCGCTCCTCGATGAACTTCTTCCATTCTGGTTTTTCATTTTGAAGATCCCGGTAGTTGTCATTTGATACGATGATGCCATCTGAGTCAAAGGCAAGTTTTACTATGAACCGATCATCATAGCAAACCACTCTCCTTCCCTGAACTCTTCGAGATGGAGTGAAAACAAGGATTTTTTCTTTCTCCAATTTACGTAAGATTTCTTGATCTGTAAAAGAATTTTAGTTGAGTAGCTTTTAAAAATGTTTTAAAAAGAGAGAAAAGCAGTCTTTGAAATATGAAACTTCTCGCCTTCTTTTCTGACAAAGCATTTTGTAATTATGTTAATAGATTGTCCCCATTATCATTAAAAAATGCCTAGATGCAGAGTGCCATTTTATTTCTGAGGTTTCAAAGCAGTGGGCAAATGCTCAGTATTTTGACTTCTTAACCCTCTGCTCCTCTGTAAACAACCACTTACTTTACTCAGTCCTCCTGAACATGTCAAGAACTCAGTTGTTACTAATTACAACAGCCTTCTTGTTCACCTGCAGTGAAACCTAAGTACTTTCTTTGCATGAACACACACTCTGCCTCTTCAGCATTCAAGATAATTCCACTAAATGAGTCCCTAGTCTGATACTACATATTTTATATTCACTCAGCAACAAAGCAGCAGTTGCCATATGCTCAACAATGTTTACTAATGGGAAAATTATAACTTCTACTGCTCAAAAGTGTTGAAATTATCCCGTAATGTTAAAAAAACCCAGCCCTCTTTACAGGTACAGATACTTCAATGTTTGTTTCCTCACCAGCGACACTGTTGTGTTTGCAAAGGACCAGTTGAGTGCAACATCATCCTGCAGCACCACATCCACAGCCCAGCAGGCAGCACCCACCAGAAATAATGACACGCTTGTGTGCAATACTTGAAGAATTTGACCAAAGAGTTCAAGAAAATCTTGATCTCTTACCTGTAATTGGTGCATCAGGTCGAGACTGTTCTTTTCTCCATGCAGGCACAAACACAGTGATATCTTTGTGTCCTTTTTCCAGAAACCAATCAACAGCTAGCTGAATTCCCCGGCAGGAAAATCCTTCTTTATTCCCATGGCTGAAGAACATGTAAAAGTTTTAGAAACAGCAAGTACAAAAGTTACATTTGGCTTTGTTTTTTGTTGTTGTGGTGGTTTTGTTTTGTTTTCTTCTGAAGCTGCCATGGTCTAAGGATATAAGGGAAACAAAATCTGTAAACATAAGTAAATCTTTTGATTAGACCTGCTTACAAAATTGGAGAAAGACAATTATCCAGATTAGTCACCAGCATAGTCCAAAAAATTGCAACTGAAATAATGAATACAGAAGCTGCAATGGTGCTAAAGCATTTTTCTTTAATTTTGTGCATTTCAGATTTTGCAAAATTTAATAATAATAAATAATAATAATAATAACAACAACAACAATAATAATAAAATACTATCCTTTTAAATTTTCAGGTGCATATGCATTTTGTTACAAGGGGGACTCGATGGCCCTTTTGAGTGCCTTCCAACCTGAGATATTCTATGATTCTATAAACAGAGTCAGTTCCAAGACAGGCAATAGTAAGAACACACACACTTTTCTCCAGTTGCTGCCACATCACGCTCAGAAGAAACCCAAACAGTATAGAGACTGCAAATCCAACAGGGACAGAAAAAAGGTAAAGAAAAAAGCAAAATCCAATACTGGCGATATTGCTTTAGGGAAACATCTTCTGGATTGATGTAACCACAACTTGGCGCTGGAAAATCCTGTATGTGAAATATGCTTTATACAATCTAGGGGAGCCCTACATATTTCAAAACTGAGAGTACTCAAAACACCTATAAAAATCTGGATTTTCTTAATACACTGGAAAAAAATTCAGACCACAAATTATTTTAGAGCAGAAAGCTGATACTAAAGGGAAACCTACTGTACAAACACTACCTGAAGAAATCGTGGTATCACTGATCACTACACAGGCTGTTTAAAGAACTCTCTCAGAGAAAATCAGACTTTTTCAGTGATAAATAATTGGGTAGCTGAACTGTGCAGACATGCTCAGAAGTGTCATGGGACAGGTATCTCTTGAATTAAGTGTCGACTCAGCAGCCACGTGTACATGTCTGAAGCTACAAGCACCACAGCTGTGTAAGCCAGCATGTTTGGCACATGCACATCCCTGCACAGACACAGCTGGGTTGTAGCTGGATTCTGAACAGGCTTGAGCAGCAGGAGCTCAAATACCCCGAGGTCCCCTGTGTATCCTCAGCATACACTGCATGTCATTTTAGAAAGAACTAAGTTTTCCTCTCTTATTTGGTTGCCTCTGGACATTTGTCCTGGTTTGAGCCAGGATGAAGCCAGTTTTCCTTTTACTGATTTTTTTTTCCTTCAGTAAGCTTTCTTTTAACTAGCACCAGTGTGTTCCAACTAAGGCTGATAAAGAGTTTTCCATCCAGCAAAGTCTCTCTCTTTTTCTCTCTCTCCTTCCCTACCTGGGTGGGAGGGGATCGAGAGCATTGTTGTTGAACGAGTCAAACAGTAACAACATTAAAGAAAAATAATTTTCAACATTGTTCAAGGACACTTGAACACTACAGCTACATTGTTAGAACAAAAGATTTGATGAAAGAACCTGGTTTGAAAGGGGTGGAGGGGAATTGTAATACAGATTACATATAAAGGAGCAACAGCATAATTAGAAGCCTGAACTAAAGAGTCCGTAAAAAGATGCATTAGCAGTGTAAATACACTACACAACTTAAAATGACTTTACTATCAATATTTATTTTTCTCATAAATATTTTAGTGATTTATTCTTTTCAAATGTTATGACAGGGAGACCCACCTCATAGCCACATTGCTTCCATCAATGACAATTGGCCTCAAGTTATCACTGTTATCCACAACTTCATCTTCAAGTGACAATTCAGGGCTTGCTATTTCCTTTGTGCAAGGGCCTCTTGGCACCAGAGTGCTAATGGTACTGCTGGCACTGCTCTGTCCCTCGGGTTCACTCTTGTTACCAAGTCTCACCAGCTCTGCCAAAACATCATTGATGAGGGCATCTGCTCCCAGTTTATTCAGTACAGCCTGGATCTGATCTCCCGCATATCCAAGCTTTAAAGCAAAATCCATTTTAGCTTGGTATTCTTTGTCCAAATTTGCTTTGCATTCATCTAGCTTCAAGTCTTGTGTGATACTGCTCTGTGAAAAACTTGGGCGATCCAAACAAGGGGACCGACAGAGCGGCCGATGTGGTTTGGTGGAAACCTCCTTTTCTCTCCACTGAGTGTGGCTACAGCTGGTTCTGAAGTATGGTTGCTCAGGTTCACTTTCTGAGCTCGTCCATTCCTCAGATTCAGCACTGCATTCCCCAGCATCTTGTTCCACATTTCTGTCTTCTCTGGAGTTCCTCTTCTCCATTTTTAACTTTCCTACCATAGACCAGGCCGTCATCACGTTCAGCTTCCAGCCAGAGAGCTCAGTCCTCTTTCATCTCCAAAGCCGCCTGGAATTCATACTCAATTGCATTGTGTTGGTCAATTAAAAGTTTACAAGAGGCTAGAGTTAATTTGCCTTGCTTACTATGTTCTGGCATAAACATCACCACCATGAAGTTCCTTAAAAAAAATAATAATAAAAAAAATTAACTTTTGACAAACTCTGCAAAATACTCAACTACAAGGACTTTGTTTACAAGTCAGCAGAGGTCCCCAGTCACTCACAGTTCTGTGTAAAAACTGATCATCATGAAGCATGTAATTATGTTGTCTCTTTAATCACAAATTAAACTCTTTCCCACCCCCAGTTACTCTACATGCAAAAAAAGATTACACTTCCTACACAATAAACTTATAGCTGGAATTAATGGAATATTTCAGTAATATTTGAAGATAATAAACCAGAAAAGGGTGACCCACCACTTTCACTAGAAACCTGTCTTTATAGTCTTCCAGTGCAGGAGAAACAGCCTGTCTACATGAAGAACAGCTCTGTGGAGTTCCAGCCTGCACAAAATCCAACAAAACCCATCCCAGCCTCTTTCAGTCTGGGTTTCCTACTGGAACCAACCAGTTAAGCTCACTGCAAGCTGGCTGCTAGATGTGTAAAGGTGATTATAAAAGATTAAAAAAGCAAGTTATCAACACACTGCAGCCTCAGCTCCTTTATTTTTCTAAGTTATGACACTGTACCACTTTGGCCCTAGACAAAGAGCAGAGTAATTCTGCTGGCTTAGGTTTAAAGATCTCCATTCTTTTTCCCAAGTTGTCATAATTTATTTATGATGTAATAGCATTAGAATATTTTTGGCTTTTTTTTAAACCTCCTATGCCTGTTTTTTCACCTCTAGTAAATAATGCTAACCTATTCACCTGTGGAAATCTTCTACGAAGAATCAGCCAAAGGCTTTTAAGTCTGGAAATAGCCTTGAAAGTGTCATGAAGAGAAAGGAGGTTGTTTAGGTTTTCAGATTTACTGTTAACTTCTCCATTGGTTTTACAACAATTTTTCAGAAGTCATCCATTTAAACCAATTTTAAAAGACCAAATTCACATTCCCTTATAAACACTTAGATAATAATTTAAACTACAAGCAAAATATGTTCCTTTCCAACCAGAAATTAAATCAAGCTGACACATTCAAAGAAACTATGATTTTTTAAAATAGCAATAAAACAATCTGGACAACACTAGTACTATTATTTCCACCTTTAATTTTTTTTTTTTTTGTAAATGACAACAATACAATTTTTGCTCTTAATTTTCCCCCTCTTTCTTAGCTGGAAAATAATGTAATTTATCTTCATATAAACTGATTTAACCATTTTGTTGCATTGTCCCAATTCCACATACGTATTTCTAGTTTTAAATTATATAAGCAGTTTATCATAAATTTCATTTATCCTTTCCTGAAAGCAAGCTCTTAACAAGAAGATAGTTTCATCACATTCAGAATCTAAATAATCCTGAATTCAACATTTAAAGTGTAAACAAAGAAACTTCCATTAGTGTTGCTTGCATTCTCACTTCTGTTGCACTCAGGAAGAAAGCAGCTCAGGTACAACCTGTGTCAGGAAGCAATATTGCATATCTAGGACTACTCCGCACCAGTCCCATACTGGGGTTTACTATTCTTTGGTTGCTAGTGATAGATTGGTGGATCTGTTATGATAACTCACTCTACGGAAACTCCCACTTCTGTGACTCATCTTAGAGTTTCTTGCCTTTTTTTTTTCATTCATGGCAGCCTTTGGTTGGAAGCTACTAACTAAGGGAACATTAGCTGTTGCATCCCTCTCTTGAATAGCAGTGGAACACATCTGGTCTGTGATCAAATATTTGAGATGGGATTTAAAAATCCACTAAGAAGAAATAAAACTCTTGCTATCTTCAAACTACTTAAAAAATAAATCACAGTGTTTATAAAAATATCCTCTTCACATCCATCTAGGATCTTGTGAGAGAAGCACTCAAAATCAAAAGGTCCTGTCTGTATCAACTGTAGGAATTCCTACTTAACTGTAGGAATTCCTACCTAACTGTAGGAATACCACTACTTAACACAGCACCTTTGCACCCTTGGGATTAGAAATCAGACTTGCAGTACTGTCATTCAGCTACAAAAACAGCCCTATGGTCTCTCCCTCGTTTCTTCGCAGCCCAATCTAGAGCCTACTGCAATCCCTGAAGCTACCTGTAGCCCCACAGTTACCCCTACAGATGTGTTATGTGTGTTCACAGACTACAATGCAGATCCTTATCCCTGAGCAAGCCAGCTCTCAACTGTGAGCAAAGATCTAAGTACAGAAGCAGGTTACTACTTGTCCTCAAAGTGCAGTTGTGTTTTCCTTAACTAAAAGTGCCACCCTATTCTGGAGCCCAGGAGCACTACAGGACAGATATCACCTCCTTTCAGTCAGTCAGTGTTTTGATTTAACCAGCTGGTCAGTCCCTGCCTTTGTCAATGTCAGCAATCTAGCCATCATCAGTATCATCACCCTGGAGAGGCCTAGATGCCCTGTTCCTGGAGAGCAAATGTCTTTGCTCTGTGCCATTCTATGTCTGAAACCATATTTGGTCTTCTTTTATTTCTGAGTCCCATTTAAGTACCTCTACTTGCTGTTATTACCTCTTCACCTACAGCGTGGCATGCCTTCAGTAAATCCCCTTTCTCAGTGGACCACATGGTTCTACTAGTTATGTCTATTATTTAGGCCTATCAGGGAAATTAGTTCAGAGCATTTAAATTCAGAGACTTGAATTCAACCACCTATCTCAACTGTACAACTATTTCCTTTGCAACAGTCAAGCTAAAGGAATTGCTGACTAAAAACTGTAAGTAGGAACTTCAGAAATTCTTTCAAAAGAAGTCTGATACTGCCAGTAAGTAAAGAACAAATGAGATACCGACCAGATTCTATCTTCATTCCTCAAATAGAAGAAAGGCCCAGGGAAGAGTTGTGGCCACTGCTCTTTACATCTGCTCACAGAATCACAGATCGTCGAGGTTGGAAGGGACCTTTAGAGATCATCTAGTCCAACCCCTGGCTAAAGCAGGATTGCCTAGAGCACATTACACAGGACTGCATCCAGGGGGGTGACACTGTACCACAGGAAAGGTGAAATGGTGTTAAGCAGATACAAGATTAACATTTTATTTTGACATTAAGTCAAGTCCAAGTCCTCCATCTTTTACTGCTCTTACATTTTCTAATAATTTTCTGATCAAGTTTTTTTATTTATTTTATTAAGCTGTGTGTAAGTAGCTTGTCTTGCTTTCCCTTCACTAGAACTTCAAATAACATGAGGTCCTTGTTTCACTGTTTCTGTCTGTTGCCATTGAAGCCTAACCTGATAAAGAATTTTAAAACACATTTCTAGTTGCTAGCATTGCTTCCTGCCTCCCACACTGCTTATCGATTCTCAAGGACAGCTTGTCAAACCCCAGCTGTACTGTTCTGAATTACTAACTAGGGTTGCTGCTCAGGAAACCCTGAGGAGCTGCAAACTGCTGGTTCCAGCTGTTAGCAAGGCTGAGCTGTGAACCTGTGTTACACACACAGAACAATGCACACAGAAACACACACAGAACTCACACAAACACAGGCAGCACCAAGGGCCTCATCCTGTGCCCCTCTCTGCCTGACAAAGATCAAGGTCTGTCAGTGGTAAATACACACATTCACATGCACACATACACATGCACGCACATACACGTGCACACACACACATACATATACACACGCGCACACATGTATTTGGTTTCTGTGGCAAGATTTTGGTAGCTGGTGGGCTTCTGTGAGAAGAGACCTGGAGCCGCCCCTCATGTGTGACAGCACCAGTTTCAGCCAGCTCCACCATGCACCCAGCGCTGGCCTAAGCCGAGCCCACCAGTGGTGCTGGTGGTGCCTCCATCTCCCTCAGTCTCCTCTCTCTCATCCTCCACAGACACACACATCCCCAAAACCAGCACTCTCATGGGACCCCAAGTCAGTCTCTCCAGCAGTTGGCCTGGGCCTGCTACTCCCTCTGGTAGCCATTTCTTCCAGTCATCTCACTCTGGAGTTACACACAAAGATATATGTGGCTTCCTAGTCACAGTCATAGTCATCACGGCGGTAAGGGACCTCTGAAGATCATCTAATCTAATCCCTCTGCTAGAGCAGGGTCACCTACAGTAGATCACACAGGAACACATCCAGAATGTCTCCAGAGGAGACTCCACAACCTCTCTGGGCAGCCTGTCCCAGTGTTCTGTCACACTCACTGTAAAGAATTTTTTCCCTTATGTTTAACTTGACCCTTCTGTGCTCCAGCTTGTGCCCACTGCCCTTTGTCCTGTCATTGGACACCATGGAAAAGAGACTGGTCCCACCCTCCTGACACCCCCTGTAGATATTTAAAAGCGTCAATGAGATCAGACACCACAAAAACTTGCCAACTAGTTCAGTGTGACATTTGTTAGTGATCATGCACCAACACATCCTCTACTTGCCTGCACAACAGACACACAGGTCCCTAGAGAGCCCTTCACCCACAAAAATAGTTAGAAATGGAGTCTACTCACAAGCAAAACCAGAACACGGAAAAACATAAATAGAGCAACACTTGATTTTGCTGGTAACAACAAAACTCAGAAATGAGTCAGAGTGCCTCAAAATTTTCTCCAAGATGGAATAAAAGCTCATCTCACAGATCATAAACAATACCATTGTGTGGCTGAAATGTTAGTGTTTAGTATGAGTTACATTCTCTCCAAGGACAGCCTAATATGAACACATATTTCTTCAAGAAAAGAAAGCTAATACCAATGAAGATACAATAACTCAGAAATACATATACTGCAGCTTTAAAAATTTAATTCTCATGATGTTCATTGCTAAGCAACCAAGTTTTCTTACTAAACACCTCTTTCAGCACAGTCACGACTGACTAGTAGAACTGATAATGTGATTCGGAGATGAGTGAAGCAAAATTGTATACATTTTCTTCATAAAGGGCCAACTGAAAGCATTTATTTAATTTTGCTGGTATTAAAATGGAAGGAAAATGTCTGCTCATTAATAAAGTACTGTAATATTTATGAAAATAAAATAATTGGGAATTATTTAACAATTACTATTCAAATGGCAATTACTATTAAAGAGCTGGTGCTACAAATACTCTTCAAAGCCTGTTTATTTCAGCTGAACCAACAGAATCAAGAGAAGACAGGGTAAAAGAACAGGCTGAACAATGTCTGGTCCCTTATGACACCCTCGTTCCACCATCTCAGTGTGCTCTGAGCCATGCCCTTCAAAGCACATACATCTATTAGGAACAACCTTAAAATTATTTTATTAATTAACTCCTTTCAACAATTCTTAATCAACTTTTAAGTAGCTTTGTTTTCTGTCACTGCAGATACTAAACCACAAAAAAACCCAAACAAACAAACAAAAACCAAAACCCCAATAAAATCCCCAACCCAAATATTTTCTCAAATGCCTCTCTCACCTGGTTAATAAATGACAGTGATTCTAAACCTATTTATTTAAGGAGAGGGAAAATTGTTTTCCCTTGTACATTTCTGAGATACATGTAGTTAACAAGTGATTTATTTTTTTTAGTAATACTTCAAGGAAAAAAAAAAATCTAAGTGAATACTGACAATGACATGGTAACATCTAGGGGAGTTCCTCATGCATAGTGAAGAAATATTCCAGATTTCTCCTTTTGTATTTCTTAAACTGTCAAATAATAATCTTCACAAGGATTAAAAAACCTAGCACGTTTTTAATGAAGAAAATTGAGTTACTCTGTCCATGGCTTCAGTGTGATCTTTAATGTCTTAGTATCTCTCTTTATTCTTCATTTCACTAACTTAACATTAGTGTACTCCTCTGTGTGGATTCTTCCCTGTAAGACAGGCACACAGGGAAAAGCACTTTTCTGGAAGAAAGTTGTTCTAAATAATAGCCAAGACTTTGACTACCATGGCTATTTCTGCATCACCAGGAACTGACTGAAGCACACAAAGTCACATATCCAAACTAAGTTTCATGTAGCTAGGCTCAGGCACTCAGAGCAACAAAGTCGTAACAACACAGGGTGTGTAAACCTAGCATGATTCCAGGTTACTCTCCTACAACACAGGAATGAGGGAAACCCACTCTCTGTCATCCTCACAACTAAACCACAGGCAGGACTGGTACACTATACAACAACTACACCCCATGATGACAGAGCAGACAGTGCACAACCTGACACAAAAGCTGGGAACTTTCTGATTACGCACAGACTAATTATGGTGAAGTATCAGCCTAAAACCATGGAAACAATACGAATAGAGACAAAAAGAAAGTGAAGTCTTTAGAAATTGTTCAGAACCACTACATCCACCAGGATCTTCAACATCGCAGCGTGCTACAGCACAGACTAGTGGCTACTCTACAGACAACGTTCTTGGCATTCGTTTTGGTGACCTTTAAAAACTTCCCCACACATGGGTAACAGCTATTTTGAAGACATTACAATTTGGGCCTGCAACATATAAAAAATCCAGAGACCTCAAAATGCACTTCACAGGTCTTCAGGAATGTGACAAAACAGTATTTATTAGGCAGTAGTTATTGTCCGAGGACACAGACAAGGAACAGCTCAAGCTGCACAGATGACTCTGGACCGGGGAATAGCCCTTGATTTTGAAAACCACAGTTCTACAGGGCTCATGAAAAAAGTGACACAACTTAACCCTGGTCTTTCCATGGCATCGAAGGACCTTGTTGTTGCATTTTTACTTCAGGAGCAGTACAGATACTACACATCACTGCTTGCTGCTTTACATATTTTCTGAGGCAGTAAACTACCTACTGAGCAGAAGAGCTCAAAGCTGACAAAGGATATGAGTCACAAATAAAATGGTAGCTTTTCCTCATTCTAATTATACACTTAGGTGGTACACATCTGCTGGGACAGATTCAGAATTGAAGAAAAGCAGAAAATATTCTAAAATTAACACTTGGATATCTTGCAATGGAATAAATGGAAGAGTTGAGCAGTTTGACATTACGTGCAATTCTCTTTTGTCCTTAATAAAAAGGGCTGGTGATTTGTAGTAGTTTGCCTGTGTGTTTATACACCTTGAACCACTAGATTTCCCTATTTGCCATTATTTTAAACAGAGGTAACAGGAATATATTACAGCTTACACATGCAGACCATAATAATACATATGTTGTAATTCAACAGGAATTAATCACTTTCACTAATTTATTTTTTGATCCTTAGAAGGAATTACTTTCAGCATGTAACAAATGCAGTTGCTTAGCATATTTAATTTTAATTTACTGTGCCAGGTCTTGCAAGACTGTAGGAAAACAGGATAAAATAGGCTTTGTAGACAACCTTCCTGTCTAAGTTGGCCATTTTGAAATCAAAGTGACTCCAAAATGTGACGCTTTTACAAAAATACAACATTCATAATTTCTAATCACAATTTCAAGTGCATCTCTCAGTAATATCAACAAGATCATATGACCAAGCACTCTGCATTTCTGTAGCAGGATCTGGAATAAAGAATTCTATATTTATTTCTTTAAAAACTGTACTTTACATAGTTTTATTAAGACTGTCCTGAGAGCTTTTGTACTTAGCAAGCAAGGTTCACATAAGCATCAAATAATTGACAAACAAATTGCACTTATATTGTGATAGAGCTTCCATAAAAGTCCAGGATACATGAGTCACTCAGTGAAGGAAAACAAGTGTATCAGGCTTTAACCAAGATAAAAGCAGCTGGCTTCTGATGCAAATATCTGGCATTAACATCACTTACGGTACTTGGCTCACTGAGGAGTGAGGAATCTTCCTTATTTTAAAGGAATACTTATTTTAAGATACTTAAAATGACCACGTTCTAATACTTTTTGTACTTTTAAATCTAATCAATCAAATGAACTTGTTTTTCCACTCTAGAAGAGATGGTCTAAATCAAAGACCTGAGCACAGATCTGCTGTGCTCCTGTGACCAGTGACAGGACTGGGGGAAATGGCAGGAAGCTGCAGGTTTAGGTTGGATATCAGGAAAAGGTTTTTCACCCAGAGGGTGGTTGAGCGCTGGAACAAGCTCCCAGGGCAGTGGTCCCAGCACCAAGCCTGCCTGAGTTCCAGAAGCATTTGGATGATGCTCTCAGACACATGGTGTGATTCTTGGGGTGCCCCACACAGGGACAGGAGTTGGATTTGATGATCCTGATGGGTCCCTTCCAACTAAGCAGATTCTATGATTCTATGATTTATTCACATGCACTAAGTCAAACAGCATTTTTAGCAGAAGCGTTAAAATGGCAGATCAGAGTTTTCAGCCCTTTGATAATTAGTGCCATATAAATGACAGTATTTTGATTCAGTTCAATGGATTTTTTTTCTTACCTTACTAAGCAATGTCAGTCTCAACATGTTAATGGGAAGTTTCAACACTGTCATTTCGATGAACAGAGAAACCAAAAATACTTTGATAGAGTAAACCAAATGTTCCTTTAATCAGAAGTCTCATCCAGAAGCAGTTTCTGTGTGAGAAACCTGTAAAACAAAGGTAATTCTGTTTCTAAAGGTCTCAATATACTGGGTAGACCCTCAGATGCTACACCACTCAACAAGAGTGGGGTGTCCTCAGCTGTTGGGACACATGCTCTCCAGTAACTGAAACAACCACTTGAGAAGCTACTAAAAAACATGCCAGAAGCAGAGACAATGAACTTGCTCAGTAGGCATCAAACAGCACCTTCATGGAGAGCAGCAAGAGGAGCTTAAAGGCATCTTGTGTCTTTAGTTTCTCACACCTCTCACCTCGCTTTTGCAAAAACAAAGTCTATCGCTAATTAGTCTGCTTTGAGCAAGGTGTTGGACTACAACAACCTCCTGAAGTCCAGTTCAAACTAAGTATTCTTTTATTCTTAGATTCATTCATTCTTGTCATGGCAACACTGTTCACTTCCAAGGTGAAAAAGGTGGGAAGTCATCTTCAAGAAGACAAGAGAAAAAGCCTACTGCTTTGCTTTCAAAAATGAGAACAGCAAACCCCTATGCTCCAGCACCTCCACCTCTCCCCTTCCTGAGGGAGCTATATATGTACCAGGCCTGACAGAGGAAGTGTTTTGTGTGTGGTGGGTTATTTTGTTTCAGGAGGTGCTTTTTTTGTTCATTTTTTCAATCAGGAAAACCTAGAAATCAGAAATGGGAAACACTTGGCAATGAGTCTGAAATTATTGCTTGATCTTTAAAAAATTTGTAAAAAGGCAGCGGGGTCAGAGGGGGCAATCACATGTGGGTTTGGGTTTAAAATTTTCAGACTTAAGTTTTGACTTTATATGATTCAGCTGAGGTGTCTGTGGGCTCATTAGAGAAACATATATGTTAAATTTCCTGTGGATGTCCTTACTAAAAATAATGAGAGTCTAAACTTTTGGCTTTAGCCTAAGGTTGATACTCTGCCCCTGTTACAACATTCCTCTCCAGATAACTGAAATAGAACTTGACTCAGATAATCAGAACAGATATTAATATTGATGGGGGAACTCTCTCCAGATGGACTGAATGTGGAAAAGGAGCTCTTCCGTTTTAACTATGTAACCAACCTTGGCCTATGCTAGGACATGTAAAAGGCCTTAATCATGCTGTATCATGACACCTTAATGCAACTATAGAAGAGGCCCACAACAAACCATGTAAAGCCAATGTTTTATTTTGCCATGGTGACTCAACCTGGCAAGCAATGTGAAAAACAACTCATGTCAGAAAATTAAACACAATCGCTACCTTTAAAACTCAAAGGACACTTTAGCTGAAGTACTTACTTAAATATAGAAAGAATGGATATACTTGAATCTAAACTGCCAACTAATGAAGAGTCTTCCTTATTATAGCCACTTTCACAACTAAATTGTTCATCTCAAAACAATAAAACTACATCTTAGGAGATGCCATCCTGCTTAGTTCTGCACTTCTGAGGATGTTTCCTAAACCTGAAATGTATCAACTGCAACACTACGTATCACGGCACCAGAAAGCCTACATCTGTAAAGATGGTCATAGTGTTCTTGCTTCCAGATGAATTCTCTGTGTGAGCATGAACATTTCATATAAAATATAGATTATCAACAAGCAGGGACAATTTACAGGAAATTAAAAAAAAAAAACAACACCTTAATAGATGTAAAGAATGTTTAAAATACCAGTATTATTACTCAAGCACGTTTTTAATTTATAATGCCTAGAAAAAAAATAGGCTTTTATAATAAACTTACAAAACCATACGTTTATATTAAAGGTATCTCTGTTCATCCACACACTCATGGCCTTCAAAGCTCTTTATGTCTAGCAGAGTCTGATAAAACAGGATAGAGTTTTCAGGGATGTGTGTGAGGTCTAGGTACCATTGCAACTACTTTTATTTATCTATTTATTTATTTATTTTACATTATGAGACAGACAAATCAATATACCAGACTAATGTACATGTGACAACACCTGGAAACTTCTTCTGAGTTTACGAATTACATTTCTTCACCTTTCCAAGCTCTGCTTCCATAACTAAACTTACCTGCTGCCTTCCTTATTCTCAAAAGCTCCAATGCTTCTGTTCTTGACATAAACAGTAACAGAAGCAATTTGTTTTATTTCTATTACTCACAGATCTATAGCAGAATTGTAAGTGTTTAACAAAATGACATTTTGGATGTAAAGTGGCCAAGAAAGTAAAATCCTCTATGTAGATGTCTCAAATGGAATAATTTGCATTGGAAAAGGCATCCAGAAAGATCAAAGAACAGAAACCCAGAATTTACCTCATTCACAGCAGTTGACAGTAAGAATTTACTTTCTTACTAGCTCGTCTGCATATAAAAGTGTCATGGGTAGCTCTTCACTCTCGCAACATCTTTTGTTTCCATCCCTTCTGAATAGTTAATTTGGATGCCATTAGATTTTCTTTTTTTAAAAAAATACAACTTAAAAGAGGTAATTCAGATGAAAATTACTTAGGGAGCTTTACAGATTACTTCTATTAAAACTTGCTAAGCTTTAGATCATTTTAGAAGACAAACAGATCAGAGGTTCAGAAAATGTCAACAGGACTAATATATGGAAAACATGTGACAGTGAGGAAGACAAGACATATTCCAAAGACAGTTAAATTGTTCTAGATTTGATGATGACCTTGACATTCCCACTAACCCATTTTTCCAGCAGGAAGCAAAGATAATTTTGTAGGTGACATGAGCTATACTTGCAAAACACACCTTTCTGTTCTACATACTATAGTTCATTTTTAACATCTGGCAAGTGAAAGCTGCACCTTATCAACAAAGGATGCCTCCTGTACAGAAATGACTACTAACAGACACGTTCACTTCAATAAACAAACATTCCAAGCATAAGAAATCAGATGGATCTGGAACGCTGCACACTCCAGCCACTCAGAACTACTGACAAGCAAAACAGACATCTTAAATGACCAGTATTTTAATTTTCTTTCTATTCCTACTTCCCATTTATAACAACACATGCTAATCACTGAAACAGACTGCAAGATTAAAAAAAAAAATAAATAGTATCACACGTATCTCAATAAACCCAAATCAATTTAGATCCACATTTAACAACTTAAGATGAGACAATACAGCTTTTGATTCAAATTTATGGTTTGCTAAATTGCGAAGGAAACATACAGCTTTTTTGAACTATCATCTCCAAAGGATCAAATGACAGTTAGAAAAGCAGACAACTATGAAAAATATAACTTAAAATTAACTGGTTAGAAAAACTACCTCAAACCTCATGTATACTGCAGGGACCAGCTCCTTATTCACACTTGCACTATAAAGCAAAACAGAAGGATGCCTCGATGATCACTATAGCAAAGTAGTGACCATCTGGTACACTCTTCAAAACTCCGTATGTCACCCCCTTGCTTTCGTTAATGAAAGTTTCTTGCTACCCTTCTTTATGTTCAGACACTGATCACCTTCATACACAGCACTCTAAATGCAGCCTTCGTCATCCACCCTTGGCACTCAGAATTAAACGAATCCAGGCGATTCCGTCCCAACTGCCTAGACACTTCACCCACCCTGCGACAGCAGCCTCCTGGGCCCAAACCGCCCTCCTGCAGGCACCCGGGGGAGCAACGCCCGGCTCCCGAGCAGGCCCCGAGCCTCTGGCCCAGGCGGCACCTGGTGCGGCAGGACCGGCGGCGAGGCCCGGGGGCAGGCGAGGCCCGGGGGCGGGCGAGGCCCGGGGGCGGGCGAGGCCCAGGCCGGGCAGCCGCCCCGCTCCGCGCGGCAGCGGCAGCCCCGGGCACAGGCGGCGCCTCCCGCGGGGCCAGGCCGGGCGGGGCGGCACCGGGCCGGCAGGGGGCGCCCCGCGAGCAGAGCTCCGCCGCCGGCCGCCGGGAGGAGCGGGCTCGGCCGCCGCCGGGGCGCTGCGCCGGCCTCGCTCGGGCGACCCCCCGCCCTCCCTCCCCGCTCCCCTCCCCCCGCCGCGGCCTCACCCGCTGTTGTCGCTGCAGAGACCGCCCGCGGCTCCCTGCGGGATCTGGCGGCGCAGAGGTGAGAGGCGTCGGGGCTCGGCGCGGCCGCGGCACGGGCCCCTCTCCGGCCGCTGTCGCCGCATGAGGGGGAAGGGCAGGCCGGAGCGAGGGGAGAGGAGGAGGAGAAGGAGGGGTGGGGGGCGGCAGAGCACAGCCAGGGTGGGGCAGGAAGGCTCAGCGCCGGCGGGATCCCGGGGGCCGCTGCCTGCGCCTCAGCCGGGCCCGCGCCGCTGCCCGGGCCCGTCGCTTGGCAACCGCGCGGCCTCGGCTGCTGCGCCCGCCCGGCTTCTCGCGGCGCCCGCGCGCCCCCGAGGACAGCGCACGCGCAGCGCGCACGCGCAGCCTGCACGCGGCGCCCCGCGCGCGCCCGCCTTCCCCCTGGAGCCCGGGGAGGGGCGGGGGCCGGGCGCGTGCCGGGGGGCGGGGCCGCGCCCGTGCCGCGAGCGTGCGCACGTGCGGGACCGGCTGGCGCGTGGGGCGGGGCGGGGCCAACGACCGTCGGGGGGCGGGGCGGGCCCCGCGGGGGGCGGGGCGGGCGCTGCCGAAGCGCTGGAGGGAAGCGGAGCCGCGGGCGGGCCGGGAGCGGGCCGGTGTGCTCCGGGACGGAGGGCAAAGGGAGTCCCTGGGGACACATCGGCGGGGCGGGAAGGGCCGGGCGCTGGCCCGCAGCGCTGGTGACCAGGCGGTGTTATTTCGCCCATCACGGAAGTGGCTAATGAAACACGGGACGTGGCTAAATCCCGAGGTATTTCGGGTCACCCTGGGAGCAGAGCAGGGGTACCACACGTAGGTACTTCAGCCCTCAGCTCGCCGGGCCGCCAGCGGGCACATGGAACCTATTGACAGACTAACTAAAGAAGTGTGCTAACATTTAAGGCTTTGCATTAACGTGACGTTTAAGGACTAGATGCCCTTAAGCTTGTATTTGCTCTCTGTTAGTGTCCGTGTTGCTGGTGACTGCCTGCGGCTTCCCGGAGCATCCTGAAACCAGGATCAGCTGTCCCTTTAAAATATGCATCCAGGCCAGTACAACTGGGTTGGCCCAGCTGTGGGAAAATATCTTTCAAATGGGACTTGAGTGCATTTTGAGGGCTCAAAAACCCAATGGGGTACAGAA
The DNA here is from genome assembly GCF_020740795.1 of Apus apus. Lineage (NCBI taxonomy): Eukaryota > Metazoa > Chordata > Aves > Apodiformes > Apodidae > Apus > Apus apus. Next base: position 20,638,205 of record NC_067293.1, read on the forward strand.
AGAATCCACTTCCATTTTAAAAACTCAGGAATTGCAAGCAAACTTCACAATTTATGATGCACCATTTTGACTCATCCATTTCCTGATGTTTGGGTTGGACAGCACTGGCATCCTCAGGGTGACTGGTACCTAACGTGGCAGTACACCCCCCAAACGTCAGTTGTATGGTTTACTGGTGTGTCTTTTCCAGCAGTATTTATTCTTAATATTTATTTGAATGCTGTTGTTTCATAAAATGTGTTGCACACATTTTTTAATAATCGATCTGTTCAATTAGAACGTACAGTGATTGTCTAGTCCAACTTTCTGACCACTTCAGGATTGATCAAAAGTTAGTGTGTGCTGTTAAAGGCTTCTTAAACTGTGACAGGCTTGGGGCATCAACCACCCCTCCAGGAAGCCACTTCCAGGGTTTGACCACCCTCTCTCCAAATAAATGCTTCCTAGCATCCAGTCTGGTTCTCCCCTGGCACAGCTTTGAGTAGTTTCCATGCATCCTCTCCCTGGATGACAGGGAGAAGAGCTCAGCCCCTTCCTCTCCATGTCCCCTCCTCAGGAAGCTGCAGAATCACAGAATCACCATAGAATGTTAGGGAGGGGACCTCTGGAGATCATCGAGTCCAACACCCCTGCCAGAGTAGGACCAAAAAAATAGGGCAGATCACTCAGAAAGGCATCCAGACAGGTCTTGAAAGTCTCCAGAGAAGCCACAACCTCTCTGGGCAGGCTGTCCGAGGGCTCTGTAACCCTCCCAGTAAAGAAGTTCTTCCTCGTGTTGAGGTGGAACTTCCTGTACTCAAGTTTGAATCTGTTGCCTCTCCTCCTATCACAGGGCACAAGTGGCAAGAGCTTGTCCCTGCCTTCTTGATGCCCTCATGTATGGAAAGACATTAATTAGATCCCCCCTCAGTCTTCTCTCTAGACTGAAAAGCCCCAGGTCTCTCAGCCTTTCCTCGTAAGGCAGGTGCTCTGTCCTTTCATCAGCCTCATAGCCTCTGTTGAACTCTCTCCAGTAGATCCCTGTCCCTCTTGAACTGGGAAGCCCAGGACTGGACACAACACTCCAAGTGAGGTCTCACCAGGGCCAAGTAGAGGGGGAGGAGAACCTCCCTCGATCTGCTGGAGACACTCCTCTTAATGCACCCCAAGATACCATTGGCCTTCTTGGCCACAAGGGCACATTGTTGTCCCATGGATAACTTGTCTACTAGGACTCCAAGGTCCTTCTCGATGGAGCTACATGCAGAGAGCCAAGAGGTCACCTCTCTACCTCCTTTGCTCCAGACCAGACAATCCCAGAGTCCTCAGCTGCTCCTCACAAGACATGTTTTTCAGCCCCTCACCAACTTGGTTGCCCTCTCTGGGTGCATTCAAGCTCCTTAACATCCTTTCCAGACTGTAGGGCCCAGAACTGCACACAGTACTCCAGGTATTTTAATTTCAGTCCTTATAAATTTTCACCTGCTGTCATGTCTCCAAGTTTCCAGCTGAGCCCCTTAGTATTACGAAATACTAAGTGTCTGTGTTTCATCACCTACAAGAAAGAAATTATGCAGGTTGGCTGCTTTAACTCGCTGATATTTGTCTGTGAAAAAAATGCAGAAGTTGACAAATGTTACAAATACAATGTTACTATGTATGTCATTCTTGTTACATAAATTAATCTGTTATACTAACTCATTTAAAATAAATTTTGTTATATCGGGGCACTCTTTATAGTGTGTGTCGAGTTTTCTGTAAATGAAAGTGGAGAAAAGTCCAAATTAAACATCAGTATACTTTTGTTAGGGTCATTTCTTCTGTATTCAGGATTATATTTTTAAAGAAAATACTGAATAAATTAAAAGGGAAAAGTATATACATTAACATGTTCTGTCCAGCATCTACTGAGAGAAGAAAGAAACATTTTCATCATTAAATCCAGCCTTGTAGAATTGATTGCTCCAGCTGGGGGATTAGGAATCATCCCTGGGAGTTTCTGCCAACTCCAGCACCTTCATCCAAGCCTCTCCACAGCTTCAGTTTATAACTTCCTTGAGGAAAAAAAAAAAAAAAAAAAAAGTAGAAAATTATTAAGAGTAATTTCCAGCACCTGAAGTCCATTATACTGCATGAATCTTCCATGCTGGGGACTGGCATGTGAAGAGTTTCCAAGACCAAATTTTAGCTGAGAATCAGCTCTTTTACCTAGACTGTGTGAGTTCAGTACCAAGTACTGCAGTCATACGTGATGGTTCTGAGGTTTCTGTTGGTTTCATAACTTCATGCATATCTGTATTGCTTTCCAGTTGTATAGATAAATGGGATCCCTGCTCCAAAGCAGCAAAAGGGACAGCAGTGGTAAACAGAAGAGCAGTAAAAGCACTTCAAGAAAGCAGATTGTCACAGAGAGCAAGAGAGTAGTGAAGAGCAGGTTGGAGAGCACAGGTAAACCGAAGGGGAAACAAACCACAATTCTGTTTGTCTGCACTTCATGAAACTGGATCATTCTTGCTATTAAAACACCCCAATTTTTCAGATAAATGTGGGGTCTGATACTGGAATCTGCATTTATTCTAAATCTCCATTTACTTCATTAGAAAGTAAGAACATTTAAAAATGTTACTAAAGCTATTATCAGGGAAAAAATGAGCAGAAAACTGCAGTGCCCTGTTTGTGATGTCATCCTTGAGTGCTGAAGAGTTCTTAGAGCTGACTTGATTTCCTGGATCATTCATTTTCACTAATCAGTGAAAGGAGGGAAAAAAGGGCCAAACTGCATCTCAGGGTAGTTTCAGCTTCTCTCACTGGGGCAGGGTCTGATCCGCATGACATTACACGAAGGACTGAAGGAAAGATAATGTCCCTCCAGTCTTCAAGAAGGGCAAGAAACACCCAAGACCTGGGTAACTACACACTGGTCAGCCTCACCTCCATCCCTGGAAAGGTGATGGAGCAGCTCATTCTGGGGGTCATCTCTAAGTATATGGAAGAAAAGAAGGTTATCAGAAGTAGCCAGCATGGATTCACCAAGGGGAAATCATGTCTGACCAGACTCCAAGGTCCCATGGACAGCAATGTGCCCTTGTGGCCACGAGAGCCAGATGTGTGTCTAGTAGGACAATGTAAGCGTTGCCTGCTGTCGCTCGTGGCATGCACCTTAGGTGGAACAATCCCCCATGCATGCAGCGCTGCAATAAAGAATGCCTGCCTTCCAAAACTTAAAATCAAATGTTAGAGGGTTCTTTCAGCCACTGGATTTCATGGTGTCAGCAACACAGAGCACACTTGGTAGAAAGAGAATGGTAGTAACAATGGCTGCAGGCTGCCTTTTTTGCCAAAAAAAAAAAAAAAAAAAAGGTTTTTAATAAAAATCTTGAACTCATTAAATGCAAACTCGATAATTTTAATGAAAAGCTAATTGCACAGCTTTCAGGAGGAAGACGCCTGCTCTTTCTGCACTTTTCCCACCATGAGGTGTGACAAATGGAGTAGTTGCAGGAAGCAGGGTAGGCGGGCTGTGCTGTGCCTTGTGGGTGCTGTAGTCTGGCTGCTGCCCGCGGGCCCCGCCAGCAGCTGCGGCAGGACTGCCAGTCCCAGCGTTCCCGGAGCGGCGGGACTGCCAGTCCCAGCGTTCCCGGAGAGGCAGGACTGCCAGTCCCAGCGTTCCCGGAGCGGCGGGACTGCCAGTCCCAGCGTTCCCGCTGCAGCCGCCGCACAGGCTCAGGGGCCGGCTGCGGGGGTGGGTTCCTGCCTTCTGTCTATTGTATGAGTTCTCTTGGGGTTGTTTTTGTTTCCCTGGGCATTTTGTATTTTTCACGGGAGGGTTTAAACCGGCAGTGAAAAGCATGGCAGATGAGCAAGAAATTATGTGCAAACTCGAGAGCATCAAGGAGATCAGGTAGGTTTGCTTTGTGCCGTATCGGTTCCGCTGCTGCTCGGGGGAGCCGCGGAGTGCCGGGGATCTGAAAGTCGCTATTGTGCTGCTGAGGGGATGAAAAGCCCCGCTGGGCTTTATGCTTAGAACCGAAAATACATTTTTCTAACTAGGGAAGGAGCGCCTGCTGCTGAAATGCGTAGGGAAGGGCTGTGCATTCCCAAAGAAGTGGCCGCGGGCGGTGCCAGGAGGAGCGGGGGAGGCTGCAGCCCCGCGCCGGGGGGGTTGTGTGTGTTTCCAAAGCCCTTCCCATTGTCATTCCTTGTTCCTGAGGCTCTCGCGTAAATCTGTCATTTTGCCCCACTCGCTGCCCGGCAGGAGCCCTCGCGGGCCGGGAAGGGGAGGGGATGGCCCGGGGAGGCCGGGCCGGGGGCTGCCCGTGGCTGGCGGGGCTGGTCTCGGGGTGAGGCCTGGGCCGAGCGCGTTCTGCAGGGGCAGCGGTTTGGCGTGCAGCCGGGAGGTGGCCGGCGGGCCCGGCCGGGGAGCTGTGCTCTGTGACAGGGCAGGGGACAAAGGCGCTCCCACCCGTCCCGGGGCGGTCCGGCGGCCAGCAGCACCTCTCGGGGCACGGCTTGCCCGTGGGAGCGGTGGACGGGGCAGCAGGGCCTGGGCCTGGGCCTTCACTCAGTACCGCAAAGGTGAACAAAGATCAAGCGATGCCCCTGCTCAGCACTGGGGAGGCCTCAGCTCCAGTCCCGGGGGCAGCTCTGGGCCCCTCACTGCAAGAAGGATCTTGAGGTGCTGGAGCAGGTCCAGGGGAGACAACGAGGCTGGTGAAGGGACTGGAGAGAAAGTCTTACAGGGAGAGGCTGAGGGAGCTGGGGGTGTTTGGCCTGGAGAAGAGGAGACTCAGGGGGGACCTTCTCACTCTCTACAACCACCTGAAGGGAGGTTGTGGTCAGGGGGGTCTGGGCTCTTTTTCCAGGCAACCAGTGACAGGACGAGAGGGCCTGGCCTGAAGCTGCCCCAGGGGAGGTTTAGGTTTAGGTTGGATATCAGGAAGCAATTCCTCATGGAAGGGTGATCGGACCTTGGGATGGACTGCCCAGGGAAGTGGTGGGGGCACCATCCCTGGAGGTGTTGAAGGAAAGGCTGGATGTGGCACTTAGTGCCATGGTCTGGGGATGTGGTGGTGTTGGTCATAGGCTGGACTGGATGATCTGAAAGGTCTTTCCCAGCCTTGGGGATTCTGTGATTCTGTGAAAATATTTGTGTCTCGCATCCCAGGACAGTTTGTAGGAAGAAATGGGACAACACATGCCTTGCAGAGAAAGAGCAGCGATTTTCTGCTGAACTGTTGGGCAGGCTCTGCTTTAAAATACAGCTCTAAGTACAGCCTTCTACAGTTTGTGGTCCAATTATTATAACACTTAATATCCATATCTCATTAACTTATCTTGTTACAAGAGAGGGGCAGCCTGTATTTGGAAATTTATGGTGCATTCAGGTTTCTGGTAATATATTCAAAGGTGATATTTAAACTGTAATTAAGCCAGTTTTTGCTATTAGTTTTGGCTTAAGGTACTGTAAAGGGGATGTTACTAGCTTTAGTGAGCAATGAAGTACCAAAAAAGCTGCTTGAATGCATTTAAAAAACAAAACAAAACAAAACCAGTGTCAAGAAGTCAATCCTGCTTGCAACATTGATGTCAATTTTGAGTCACCTTTAACAAAAAAACTATCAAATAAATAAATTTTTTAATTCCTGGATCTTTTAAAAGGAGCTTGCATTCTGTGAAGAATTTGCTCCAAAATAAACATCAGAATTTATTATGCTTACAGGCACACCTCTGATAGATTGGGCAAGCTTTATTTTAATCTGCATTCCCTGTATTACTCTACAGGCAAAAAAAGGAAAAAAGCCCTCATCACAATAGAAGAGATTTCCCATTCCTGTAGTTGAACTCTCTTACTAAGGGCAGCTCTTCTGGGCTTTTCAAGGGATTCTGGAATCTGACTTTGAAGACCTGTATCTATATCCATATCTACAGATAATACATATAATTTGTAGTCAGTGGGATACTGTGTCAGTATGTGTATATGCCCACAATCCAAACATGCCTGCACATGCTTATTTACATGCATTAAGTAGTTCCATAGAAATATTCCTAATCATAACATGAAGTGAATACTTAAAGACTGGACATCAGTGTTCTGACTGGGAGGAGATAAAAGAGAAGGACAGTGATCTTATTGATAACAGATGCTAGTTGCACTGTTCAGTGCCCTATTGGAATGCACTTAGTGATCTGAACCCAAACAACCCCTGCAACTCATTTGTTGTAGCAGTTTGGCAGGGCATGGCAGCCACTGGCCAGTAACAGTGAGGAGGCTGATCTATTTCCATTGTCTCACCCAAACACATAAATGTCTCACCTGCCATAAGTACAGGAGAGGAAACGGGGGAAACTGGGGACAAACAATCCTAATTTCAGTAATCATAGCTGTCATTACTAAATAAATGTTTTAAGTAAATGGGATCTATGAGATTTGACGAAATGGGTAGATGGTTAGATGGTGCTTTTTAGGGGTATTACCATATTTTAAATGGAAGGCAGAGATGATCTCTCTTGCTGGTTTAAGTCCAATATTTACATTCAGACTAGCATATGCCATTGTATAGTAAACAACAGAACACCTCCAAGGACATGAAAGATGACAGTGTTGTAGCTACACACTTGGATTCTGTCTACAGCCAGGCTTCTTCTGCACTTCATTCATAAACTTTTACTAGTTGATTTACTATTCCATCAGCTGCTTTTTATTCTAAAGGTGAGAGACTTTTCAGAACTGGAATGTCTGCACACCTTTTAAAGTAAATGTGTGCTCACCCGTATACAATTTGTATTTTCTATAATAAACATACTATATGAAACAAGGTGAAATCTGTGGTGAGCTACACTACAGACACAATAATCATGCCAAGTGAATTTTATCAAATTATGTTTTAAATATGCCTTCCACGATATCTTTAAATGTCTCTGAGGGACCCCTGACAATCACCAGTTGCTGTCACTGGGAACAGTAATCCCAATCTCCTACAGTAAGCCATTAAAGGCCAGGATATATATATTCTCCTGTTCTTAGAAGTGTGATATAGAATAACACTGCGATAAACCATCCATGCCTTAGTGCTTGTGGGAGCAATTTCAGAAAGAGCCCTTGGGGACTGGGTGTGGAAACAGTTTGTAAAGGGAACAGAATCCCCACAGAGGTTAAGAATCTGCTTTCCTAGATTTCTAGGAAAATAGGTGATTGATCAGCTCCCTCCAGGTGACTTGGTGTCTTCTGCCTCCATTAAAAGCCTCAGACCTCTGATACTTACATCAGTGGGAGCAAGACTGGGCCTAGTGGATAGGGAAGTCACACCCCCTGCTCAAGAATTGGCGTAAAATCCCTGTTCTGGGATTTCAGTGCTAATCTGATAGGCAGCTTCCTGTAATCAACAGAGACAGCATTCTCTAGCCAGCTTTGTTCATTTGACTCAAACCTACCCCTCTTTGCGCTGGGATAGAAATAGGATCTTTAACTATGAATGCAAACCTCCCTTCCCCAGCCCCCTCCTATGTTCTGTTGTTCAATAGTGCACTTGGAAACCAGTGTGGATCTGCTCGTACATCCTTGGGTGACTGAAAGGGAATGCTGCATGCTTGTGCTTCACACAAGGTGGAGCAAGGAGTCCTGGAATTCTTGCTTACATGTCTGAAATTCACATTGCAGCCTCTTATTAGAAACATCCAACTGTTGTTAACATATTGGGTACTCAGTATCACATTCTAACTTCCAGCACAGGAAAACTAACTAAGGCCTCTTCAGTAAATAAATCACAGTAACAAGAACATTTTGTTCTGTTCAACAGTTTGGACAAGTGTTGAATCACAACAGCAGCAGGCTGTTCTGCTACTTAGAAATGTCTGATGGCTGAAACTCAGACTTTTAGACTATTAGCTTTGAAGAGAGAGATAAAGACTGATTATCTAAACATTTATGAATTGGCACAAACGAAAAAAAAAAAATCAGAATGGAGGAGCTACAGGCCAGTCAGTCTTGGTGACAGTCAACATGGCTTCATGCCTGACCAATTGGGTAGCCTTCTATGACAAGGCTACAGAGATGGTGGATGGTGGCAGAGCAACTGATGTCATCTGCCTGGATTGGTCTAAGGCATTTGACACTGTCCCACAGGACCTCCTGCTCTCCACACTGACAAGACATGGATGGATTTGACAGGTGGACCACTCAGTAGATCAGTAATTGGCTGGATGGCCCCACCCAGAGAGTTTTGGTCAATAGCCCAGTGTCCAAATGGAGGCAGGTGACAAGTGGTGTCCCTCAGGGGTCAGTATTGGGACCAGTGCTGTTTAACATTTTTGTTGGAGACATGGACAGTGGGACTTAGTGTCTCCTCAGCAAGTCTGGAGGTTGGAAAGAGGTGGGAATTGGTCTGCTCAATGAAGTTACAAGTGTTAGGACAAGAGGTGATGGTCTCAGGTTGTGCCAGGGGAGGTTTAGATTGGATGTGAAGAAGAACTTACCTGGAAGAGTTGTTGGGAACAGGCTGCCCAGGGCAGTGGTGGAGCCACCATCCCTGAGGGATTTAAGAGTTGTATAGACATAGTACTTAAGGATATGGTTTAGTTAAGGACTTGTCAGTGTTAGGTTGATGGTTGAGCATGGTGATCTTGAAGGTCTTTTCCAACCAGCGTAATTCTGTGTGATTCTGTGTGATCCTGTGTGAATACATCATTGATACATCATTGCTCTGGAACTTTCAACCTCAAGTTGAAGTTAAGGTTTTAGCAGTTCAAATTACTGTCTATGTATTTTTAGTCAGTGTAGATGACACTTATAATCACCTCCAATTAATTTTGTATTTCTCAGAATCCTGTGCTACACATCCCAGATTTTCTGGATTTCTGTAGTTTGAAAATAGGGTTTAATCCAAGGTAACTGATTTGGTAGAACTCTGTTGGTACAAATTCTCTGAATCTACAGTAACTGTCAATGTCTGACCATGTTCTGTTCATTTCATAATTCAGTATAAGAATTCTCTTAGTACTAAATAGCTCAGCAAAAGAGCTGGGATTAGAATTCAGTTATCTCACTGCACCTCATCCTTTCTCAGACATGTTTTAAGTCTTGCCCTTGTCTATTACTGCTATTACCTTCTTTAAGCTATTCAAATATTTTAAAAAAATATATATACATATATATGTACACTGCGAAAATATGTTGCAGTGACTTACTGTTGTCTCTTTATATTTTTAATGATCACTGTGATGCAGGAATAAGACTTTGCAGATGGAAAAAATAAAGGCACGACTGAAAGCAGAATTTGAAGCCCTGGAGTCTGAGGAGAGGCACCTGAAAGAATACAAACAGGAAATGGACCTGCTGCTGCAGGAGAAGATGGCCCACGTGGAGGAGCTGCGCCTGATCCATGCTGATATTAACGTGGTATGTAACAGTCCAGCTGCAAACAGTCTAAGACACAGCTGTGTAGGAGTCACTCCACAGGCTGTTGAGTAGTGCACATCAGTGAACTCTCACTGGTTCAATAATCTGGACTTTACACCTTCTTAGGGTCTTGCAAAGACTGCAAAGTAAATTTACCTCAGTGCAATTGTTTTTTTCCTGTTCATGTTGGGCAGGATACTTTGTCATGTTAGCACAGTAAGCATTTTCACCAAAAGGAGAGATAATCAGGTCCATGGTGGCTACAACTTCACCAGTAGCCACAGTAGTATCACTCTGGCAGTCCCATAGAAAACTGTTCTTTTTGTTAGTGTTTTCTCATCTAACACTTGGAAACAGAGAAACTTCAGCAGCAAGGTGGGCCTTATGTTCGGAGGTTTTTGGAAGAAAAGAGATGTTGGCAAAATAGATGATATTTGTTAAGTTCTTAGTAAGAGCTGACCTTCATTACTGAGTGGAACCACCAAACACTAAGAAGCACCAGCCTGAAGCAAATTAATATATATATAAGAGAAAAACAGTTTATAGAGAACGAAGATTAACCATTTAGAGGAATTAAATGGGGAATATATTCTTAAACCTGTAGTTTTATGTCATGTTAGGGCACTGTCATGGCTGTGCAGTGGTTTCTAGCTCTGAAGGTATCCATGCTTTGCACCAGAAGAAAAAATTGCCCACACTGTGATCAAGTACAAGCTATGTACTGGATGTCCAGACTGCATTTTTTAATTACTTGAAATGTCTGTTCCCCTACTCTGCTGCATAAACTCAGTCTCTGTTTCAGCCTCCTCTCTTTTTCTTGTCAGATTGTCTTTTTCTCTGCTTCTTTTCCCATTAAGTGCAGTAAGAGAAGCAGGAACCTTTCCTTAGCTTGTTTGCTAACTTCTAGTCATCAGTGCTCAGGTATCTTAAGTGACACAGAAAATTAGTCTATTCTATGTTAGTTTATTTTTTATTGTCCCTTGAGAGTTTTCCATAGGTCTTCACCTGAAAACTTACCTGTAGCCTGTCTAGCTGCTTTTTCTGTTCTTCAGGTAGGTTGAGTGCACCTTTGTCAAATGGAAATACATTTGTATGTCACTTTCTGTTGCTTCTTCTTTGCCCAGTTTTTGTCCTGCTGGTATCTTAACTCTCTTTTACTATTGCATTTTGTCTAATCTCTTGCAACTTGAGTAAGAAAAATCTTCTCTGACACATTTTCTTAGAGTCATAGAATCACAGAATCCTAGGGGTTGGAAGGGACCTATGAAGATCATCCAGTCCAACCCCCCTGCTGCAGCAGGAACACCTAGGACAGGTCACACAGAAACACATCCAGATGGGTCTTGAAAGTCTCCAGAGAAGGAGACTCCACACCGTCTCTGGGCAGCCTGTCCCAGGGCTCCATCAGCCTCAGAGGAAAGAAGTTTCTCCTCATGTTGAGGTGGAACTTCCTGTGTTGTCACTTGGTGCCGTTTCCCCTCGTCCTGTCACAGGCACCACTGAACAGAGACTGGCCCATTCTTGACACCCACCCTGCTGATATTTGTAGACATGAATAAAGTCCCCTCTTAGTCTTCTCTTCTCAAGACTAAACAGCCCCAGGTCTCTCAGCCTTTCCTCATATGACAGATGTTCCAGTCCCTTGTAGCCTCCGTTGGACTATTTCCAGTATATCCCTGTCCCTCTTGAGTTGGGGAGCCCTGAACTGGACACAGTTCTCCAGATGTCGTCTCACCAGGGCAGAGCAGAGGGGGAGAACCTCCCTTGACCTGCTGGCCACACTGTTCTTAATACATCCCAAGATACTAGTGGCTCTCTTTTTGCTCAATCAAAGAGCTATTAAAGCTTAGTTCTTTACAAGCATGGCCATTCTCCTCTTTCAGATGGAGAATACTATCAAGCAGTCTGAGAACGACCTCAACAAGCTCTTGGAATCTACTCGTCGCCTGCATGAGGAGTACAAGCCCCTGAAGGAGCATGTAGATGCTTTGCGTATGACTCTGGGATTGCAGAGGCTGCCAGATCTGTGTGAGGAGGAAGAGAAGCTGTCCCTTGAGTAAGTCTCCAAAGTAAACATAATCTGGCTTTCTGTATTACCTCGATTTTCCTGGTTATTTTGTCATTTTAGTTTTGTTGGTAGGTGGAAAAAAGGAACTGAAGAGGCAAGAATGAAAACCAGAAGTTAACAACAAAGGGATGTGGGAGCACATGTATTTGATAGCATCCAGTCTGAATTGGTTCAAAGTTGAATTTTTAGCTTGTAATAATATAAATTTTACATAAGACATGCAAAAATTCAAGGGTGGTTGGTTCTACAGATATTTATACTGTATGCTGCTTTTTCTAGCAAGACTTTTTTTTTCCCCCTGAAAATACTTATTATTTGCTTGTTTAGTAAGCAGAGGAAGGAGGCAATACAAGAAAGGGGTACAAAACAAGTGTTCTTCAATTGGTTAGTGCTCCTGCTAGTCAGAATTTTACTTGTTGCTGCATGCACACAGCAGTGGCATTTAGCTGCATACCTGTGACTGTCAACAGGTAAGTTTACTCTAGATGTGGAATAGATCTGGATAATTAATTACAGTTTCATTTTTAGGTATTACCTAGGTGGGGGAGGGTGACAGAATTATCTGCTATTAAAAGAGCAGTGTCCTTTGTTTAGCAGATTGGTTTTAAACAAAGTGATGTTTTAAGGAACTTACATTTCTCTTTATGCCAGCACATTTGGCAGTTTTCAAGATTTCTTTTGCATTTCTTCAGAAATGCTGTTTTCCATTCCAAGCGCCTTTACACTACAAAGAATGTATTAATCTATTGCATACAAAATGTATTCATTTTAACATAATCAAATATAAAAAAATAGTTTAAATAAGTTTGACAGAGGTGCATCTAAAGCTGTTAAAGATTCAATATATATGTTGTCTATTTTCCATCCTTGTAGATTTATATCCAGTTGTACATCAAGATACCTTAGGAGCTGACAATCTGGAGTATGGCTGAAGTGTATGAATGCAGAGGAAAATACCATCCATTGAGCTAGTATGAGCTAGTATGAGTTGGAGTGGTGTCCAAGTGTAGGGGATTTGACTCTAGTAGAGGAACATGACAGGGAAATGGGAACCATTATATTTTAACACAAAATATCAATTAAATTTTAACACAAAATATCCTTAACAAACTAATGGAATACTCCCAAAGGTGGTTATGTTTTTTGTTGTTGTTGGTTTTTTGTTTGTTTTGTTTTGTTGTTGTTGTTGTTTTTCTCTTGTCTAGCTACTTTGAAAAGCAGAAAGCAGAATGGCAGACAGAACCACAGGAGCCTCCTATCCCAGAGTCTTTGGCTGCAGCTGCAGCAGCTGCCCAGCAGCTGCAAGTGGCCAGGAAACAAGATACCAGACAAACAGCAACTTTCAGACAGCAGCCTCCTCCAATGAAGGTCAGGAGATGGAATGCACTGGGTTTTCTTCACTCCTGTGACCAATGACAGGACAGGGGGAAATGGCAGGAAGCTGCAGGTTTAGGCTGGATATCAGGAAAAGGTTTTCCACCCAGAGGGTGGTTGAGCACTGGAACAAGATCCCCAGGGAAGTGGTCCCAGCACCAAGCCTGCCTGAGTTCCAGAAGCGTTTGGATGATGCTCTCAGGCACATGGTGTGATTCTTGGGGTGCCCTACACAGGGACAGGAGTTGGATTTGATGATCCTGATGGGTCCCTTCCAACTTAGAATATTCTATGTTTCTATGATTTTTTTTGTCATTGAAATGTATTAAGTTGGTCAACATTTACAAAGAGGAAAAATTACGTGACCTGATTCTAATTTTTCCTGCAGTGGTTCAAATCAAGGGCAACCCCAGCAAACCTAAAGTAGTAGCCCCAGTCATCAAGAGTTAAGGACAGGGCTCTTTATTATTTCACTCCTTTATGACTTGAGTCTTCATCCAGAGATGTAGGCAATTCCCACTGCTCTAGTGTTTCTTGTGGGAGAAAAGCATGTAAAAAAAAATGCTGGGCAAAAGAAAAACTACAAGCTGTGAGTTAATCCCAAATGGATTAATATTAGAAGCAATGCACATATTTTATGAGGGAGAGGAATCACTGACTAAGGAGGCCAACTGACATAGGTAGACTCCATAGTTATGTACCTGCTCTCTGGAGTCAGGCCATTGAAAAGCCTTTCTGAAAGTAATACACTTCAGTTAAATGGAAGTTAAAGGGCTTGGTGTGGTGCAAAAGGACTGAGTTCTGTCTTGTTTTAAATATGTGGAATTCATCTAAGCACCTGCTCTGCCTTGAATTCTTTGACATCACAGTTGGCCTTTGTTGTAACCCTCAGTGAGCTATTATGCAAGTAACCATCTTTAAAAGATATGGAATGTTTAACACAGAATGTGATGTTCAAATTCTTGATAAGTGCCTGAACTGTGTGTCTGCTGAACTGTATTTTCAATTCAATGGGATGCTCTTGTTTTTCATTTGGCCTGAAGTTACTGTTCAGTCCAGAGACCTGGATTGTATCAAGTGTAGCCCTGGCTTGCCTTTGAAGGCAAGAAGCCTTAGGTTTCTGTACTGTGACTTAGATTATGATACTCAATAATCTGGGTAACAATGCCACTGAGTTTGTAACAAGAGGCTGCAATGTCACATTCCAGGCTTGTTTATCCTGTCACCAACAAATTCATCGGAACGCGCCCATATGTCCCCTCTGCAAAGCAAAGAGCCGATCTCGGAATCCCAAAAAGCCCAAGAGGAAACAGGATGAATGAAGGCCAGAAGATGGACAAGCCAACACGTGACCTGTCCCAGTACTCTTCCAGTAGAACTGCAAATGTGGCCAGGCTTTACTGAAGTGCAGACTCAAGTATGACCAACCCGTTGTTTTCTATTTAATACAGTGTAAGCACAATGTTCCTGTTCTGTCTTAATTTCCTTCCAGTCCCGAGGATTTGGTTTTAGGAAAGTAAGTATTATTGGTGCTACAGTTTAACATTTCAATCATACCACCTTTTAGACTCCTAAACAAAGTAGAATTCTTCTACTAAATTCTAAATGCCAGGATATTCCTAATGTGTTTACCACAAATGCTTTTATGTTCTCTTTTTAAAAAGAGATGTTACTGAAAGATTATTCTGTTTTCTCCTCATAACAGACGACTATCTGAAGTGCTGAAATAGCAGACTGTTTCTTTCACTGAACAACAGGTTTTTATCCAAGCTAGTAAGACTGCATAGGTTGGGGTATCTAGGAGAGCTCTTTTTATACAGGAAATGTTCAGGGGAAAAATAAATGGGTTATACAGGAAATCAGTGCATGAAGGACATACGTGCGTTTTGATTTACTAGCATTGGATTGTACCATTCCCTCAAAGTTGACTTAAAATTTGGAAGGGGGATCAAGTTGCTGGCTGTGTATTAATTTCTAAAAATGATGTAATTTGTGATGCTTTGACATCTTAATATATTATTTTCAGCAGTCAGAAGAATGATGGACTTAAGTACAAGGCTCAACCGAACTGTATTAGTGTTCCTCCTAGGCCCTGTGGCCAACCAGTTCACTGTGGTTCTTTAAGAAATATGCATGAAATATCCCAAATTTCTATGCACACAGACTGCAGCATCAGCCATTCTGCATATCTTCTGTTCCTGGTTCCTACAGCCAAAACCTCACTTGGCAGACATATCCTCCACTGGAGCACAGGGAAGTTTTGTAACATGCATCAGAAACCGTGTCAACTAGAAATGATGTGTTTCACCAGAACTGCCTGGCTTTGGGGCCATCATACCCCCTCAAGCAAAACTTCCTATTTTTATATCTTTTAATAGATAATTTTCAAGTAAGCTTTATTTCAGCCCAGGTTTTTTTCTGTGTGTGTGCCAAAAGAACCCCAACTGAAGGATCCTTTAGACTACTCCCTGTATCTGTGACTTCCCTTTGTTTCATCTCTTGGAACAAGTTCCTCCACTGGTGAGGATGGCAGCAACCCTAGTACAGAACTGGGGCTTAAAACTTAGTTATTTCTAATCCTAGTTTTGTCACCATCTTTGTAGTCTAAATTGATCTTAAGTATTAAATGGAGAAGCACCTTGGGGTACTGGTGGGCAACAGATTATCTGTGGGACAGCAATGTGCCCTTGTGGCCAAGAAGGCCAATGGTACCTTGGGGTGTATTAAGAGGAGTGTGACCAGCAGGTCAAGGGAGGTTCTGCTTCCCCTCTGCTCTGCCCCTAGTGAGACCACATCCAGAGTGCTGTGTCCAGTTCTGGGCTTCCCAGTTCAAGAGGGACAGGGATATACTGGAAAGAGTCCAGTGGAGGCTACGAGGATGATTATGATTAAGTGACTGGAACATCTGTCATATGAGGAAAGGCTGAGACACCTGAGGCTGTTTGGTCTGGAGAAGACTGAGAGGGGACCTTATTAATGTCTATAAATACCTGAAGGGTGGGTGTCAAGAATGGAATGGGTTTCCACCTCAACATGAGGAAGAACTTCTTTACTGTGAGGGTGATGGAGCCCTGGGACAGGCTGCCCAGAGACGGTGTGGAGTCTCCTTCTCTGGAAACTCTGAAGACCCGCCTGGACACGTTCCTGTGTGATCTGCCCTGGGTGTTCCTGCTGCAGCAGGGGAGTTGGACTCAATGATCTTCAGAGATCCCTTCCAACCCCTATGACCCTTCTCAAAGCTTAGGAGGCTTTTGCATGACTTAAGTCTGCTTTAACCCTGGCTTTGTCATTCACTTTTCAATGGGTAGTCAAGTGGCAACAAAATAACTGCATTAATTTGTGATAGATGGTTTCCAGTGTCTTTGCCTGGTTCCTCACTTGCCTTCAAAGGACAGTCCTGTTGTT
Source organism: Apus apus (assembly GCF_020740795.1). Taxonomy (NCBI): domain Eukaryota; kingdom Metazoa; phylum Chordata; class Aves; order Apodiformes; family Apodidae; genus Apus; species Apus apus. Next base: position 20,654,425 of record NC_067293.1, read on the forward strand.
GTGCAACCAAAAGGCAAAAAATCACAAACGTCTTCCCTTGCCTTCCACCATAAAATACTAACAGGATGTGAACACCCTACTGTGTCTAATGGCCATGCTACAGACTTTTTTGTACCCAAGAATGGGGAGGATCAGTCACTCAAACTTTAGTGCCAAGGACTACATATATTACAGAGAAAATACAAGCCAGATTTTAAGACCTGTACTTTCTGAATTCAACTTTAGCTTTCTAGACAAGACACTGACTGGAACAAGAACCTGCCAGTGGCTTCAAGTTACAGAATCTAATTTTGAAATAATAGCCACTGATGTGTTATCCTGAATAGCAGACTATTCAAGAATTTAAGACCTTACTAGCACTTTAAATTAATAAAAAGTGCTTCTCTTTATTTTACAGTTTTCTAATTCCTCTGAAATAGTTTTTCATTTTAGCATTTAGGTATTTTAGCAATAGTTGGCATTTTCACTGGCTTCTGTGTTCTAAATATTTTACTCCCGTATCCAGGAGTAACAATGTGTGCTACCTGTTTAATTTGTCTGTACAGTCCTTTTTAATAAATGTTTGTTCCATGTCATGTGTCAAGAGGGTCACTTTTAGACTCTTAACACCTAGAAAAAAACCCCGGACAACCCACAGAATTCAGAGTCCATGAAAAACTGTGACACGGGCCAACCACTGGGCAGTAATGGAGAGCAGAGCTCCAGGGTACGATGGGAGGAGCATCGGGTGGCATAGACCCGGGGCTGAAATTACAAGTTACCTGGAAGTACTTGGGTTGAACCTCAGCACCGCTGTTTGCCGGCTGACGTGAGCAGAGCGGTACAGGAGCGCTGCTGGGCAGGACCCTGCGCAGGGTGAAACAAGGTTCACCCAACAGTCTAAGCACTGTTCAGTCGGTATCTTTATTCACGGTGCCGGATGCACAGGGGATGGCTCCTACAAAAATGTGCGCACCTTACAGAGTAGAATGAGAGACATATATACAGCTGATACCTAATTATGTGTAACATTTCTAAGAAACAGTTTACATATTCATTAGTTTACCGAGAAATCATTTACATAAGTGTCTGCCCATTATCGCATGCGTGTTAAGTCCGTTAGGGGCTCCTGGGGGTCGTTTACTTCATTCTTGAGTCTTCCTCACAGGAATCTTTGGCCCAGCTCTGTCTCTTCTCCTGTTTGTCTCTGCTGACTCCGCAGTAGAACTGGCTCCAGCCGGCATCCCTACTCGCAGCTGAATGGCTTCTTTTTTCTTCAAGGACCCTTGTATTTTTTCCCTAACTCTACAGATGAGCTCACACAAAAGGCTTTTACAGCTCACTAGCACTAGGCCCAGATGAGAGATTTACACCCTACAAGCAGTTTAAAGTCAGAGTTTGGTTAATGCTGTTTCAAGGGTCTCGGTCCGGCCGTGAGATGCCCCCGCCCCGCGCTTGTGCTCCCGTCGCCGGGACAGACGAGGAGGGGGCTGCCCCGCGCTGCTCCGCCCTCCCGAGGGGTGTTCATCACCGAGCCCGGGCGCGGCCACCCTCCCCACGCCGCGTCCTGCCGGTCACCGAGACGCCATCGACACTCACCGGAGTTTCGAAAGGGCGGTACGGATCTGGGAGAGCCGACAGCGCGGGGCGCCGCTGCCCGGGGGTTCCGGTAGCGCGTAAGGTAACCGGCCGTTCTCGTCATCCCCTCATCCCGTCATCCCATCTCGGGGCTTATAAAGCGGTAGCACAACAGCTCTCGGCTCTTGTTAGTCTCTGTTGTCATGGGGACGCGAACTGGTTTATCGTAGCTCCTTCGCGCCGCTCCCCGCCGCTGCGGCCGCCGCTCCCGCCGCTGCGGCCGCCGCTCCCGCCGCTGCGGCCGCCGCTCCCGCCGCTGCGGCCGCCGCTCCCGCCGCTGCGGCCGCCGCTCCCGCCGCTGCGGCCGCCGCTCCCGCCGCTGCGGCCGCCGCTCCCGCCGCTGCGGCCGCCGCTCCCGCCGCTGCGGGGCAGCCCTGAGCCGCGCGGGGCAGCGCCGGCCCGGCCCGCCAGGGGGCAGCGCCGAGCGCCGGCGCGCGGGGGCGCGCGGGGGAACCTGCGCGTGTGGCTTGTGCGCGAGCCGGAGCCCCGCCCCGCGCGCGGGGCCGTGTCCGCAGCGTGAGCGCCCAGCGCGGGGAACGGAAGTGACGGAGGGTCCTTCTGAGCAGGGGACAACTAATGCAGCCCCACGTTAGTTGTTTGAGAACTGAGGAAACAAAAACAGAGAGGAAAGGCATCCTTAGCATGCTGAAGCTACTTGTATCTCTGCACAAAATGCAGGCACCAGCTAAACTCGGTGCTAATTAATTAAAACCTCTACTGAGCTTCCAGAAGCCTTGCACAGGTTGTACAGCAGCTCCAAAGCATGAGGATCCCCTGTCCCTGGGGCATCCACATGCCACACTGGGATCTGGATAGTTAGAGCACTGGGATTTGGGTGTTTCCAATGCTGGCACAGCAGCCTGTTGTCTTCTCCTCTGGACATAAGGGTCCCCTATGGCTCTTCTTGGATGTAGTGCAAAGGAGCTGTAACATCCAGCTGCAGACCTCAGTGGAGAAGTCTGATGTGAGGAGAAGTCATTCAAGTCCCAGGTGCATTGGTGAGGCCCCATCTGGAGTATTGTGTCCAGTTCTGGGCCCCTCAGTTCAAGAAGGACAGGGAACTGCTGGAAAGAGTCCAGCGCAGAGCTACAAAGATGATTAAGGGAGTGGAACATCTCCCTGATGAGGAAAGGCTGAGGGAGCTGGGTGTCTTCAGTTTGGAGAAAAGGAGACTGAGGGGTGACCTCATCAATGTTTACAAATACATAAAGGGTGAGTGTCAAGAAGATGGAGTTAAGCTTTTTTCAGTGATGACCAGTGATAGGACAAGGAGTAATGGATACAAATTGGAGCATAGGAGGTTTAAGGTGAATATCAGAAAAAATTTTTTTACTGTGAGAGTGACAGAGCACTGGAACAGGCTGCCCAGGGAGGTTGTGGAGTCTCCTTCTCTGGAGACATTCAAAACCCGCCTGGACGCCTTCCTGTGTGATGTACTCTAGGTGATCCTGCTCTAGCGGGGAGGGTTGGACTAGATGATCTTTCGAGGTCCCTTCCAACCCCTATGATTCTATGATTCTATGACAGATATGGGAAGAGAAGGGTCCGTGGTGGTGATAAACAGGAATGTGGCCGTGTGCCTATAGGGCTGCACTGGGCAGAGTGTGACCACCTGGACAACAGGAGTTGTCACCCGTCTTCACTCAGCACTGGTGTGGCTGCATCTGGAATAATGTGTCCTCATGTGAGGCTTCCCATTCTGGAGGAATGGCAAGGAACTGAGAGGGTCCAGAGGATGTCTGGTCAGGATGAGCTTAGAGGCCATGTGTGGAGAAGCTGTAGAGACCAGGGCTTACTGAATTAGAAGATGAGGGGACTGTAGTATCTTCTAGCCCATGATGGCTTGAAAGTTGCACCCGGGAAAGATCTTGAGAAAGCAAAAAAAGCAAAATCTGCAGTTTGGGAGGTCCTGGCTGAACACGAGGAAGGAAGGAAGAAAGAATGGTCACTTCCAAAGGTAGTGCTGTGATGTAACAGGTCACCCAGAGGGAACAGAGACTGTTTAATGGAACAGCTGCTGGTGGGCACAGGTAGGAAGATCCTGTGGGTGGAAAGCGAGTTGGGTGCCTACAGCCCAAGGAGAATGAGGCATAGGTGTGGAAAAGTGTAGGACAGTCTGCAGGGGAGATGGCCAAGGGCGCTGGCAAGGCTGAAAGTCTCTGAGAGAACTAAGACCTTGCTCTCCTTGGCTATGGCAGCTAAGGTGTCTCTGCCACCGGGGCCTTTGAGGAGACATTGTCCTCATGCCACTAGAGCCTTGTTGCCTCTTTTTCTGTAATTTTTTCCTGATCTTTCAGTCTTCTGAAGAAGAGAGAGCAACACAATCCAATGGATTGTCCAGGCTCTCTCCTATGGAGGTCTGGCAAGGAAGGAGGTCTGTATGGACAACCTTGCTCCTCACTTCCCCAAGCCTGACAGTTCCCACATCTGCCACCTGGGACTTGAATCACTTCTCACATCAGACTTCTCCAATAATGTCTGCAGCTGGATGTTACAGCTTCTTTGCACTGGCTCCCACTTACTCTCCTGAGAGACCCGGGCTGCACATGGGCACAGGATGGTTTCTCTTCAGTGTCAACAAACAAAAGTTAAACATGACACAATTCAATAAACATGAAAATTCTTTCATCAGCTGCATGCTAAGTCCAAACTGCATCTCACATGGTTCACCTTTCACAAAGTATTTCTGTACAAGACTCAGAGATAAGAAAGGATAAACACAATTAAGATGCTGACTAAAGTGTTAATGAGACTTCTGAAAGATGGAGCAAATGTCTGACTCCCTGAAGCTTGAAGCAGAAACGAGTTGAGAAGCTTCTGAATGACCAAAGAGCAAGTGGAGGAGGGAACCTGGCCCCCATGGGAAGGGCATGCATCCAGATAGTCTCCTGAAAAGGTGTCCTTAGGCATGGCTATGGAATCAGGAGAGGTGGAAACACCTGAATGATGAGGGAATGGCAATAATAGAGTAGTGATCATACAAGTACAGGGGAAGATCAATATTATTTCTCCTGCCATTAGGACACTGCCTGGAAATTCCTGTTCTGTCATGGTGAGAAAACATTGCCATCTCTTAAAAGTACTCCAGTGATTCAACTGAGGTGAATGTGCTTGTCTATTTTTTTTAAACTTAGATAACTCCCCAAAAAATCTGTTTGTTCTCCTTTCCAGGAAAGTATCAGTGTTCTGACCATAAGCCAGTGACACTTTGGGGTCTCTAGTGTCCCTGAGATGCTGGCCCAGGGTTGGCATCTATCACAGAGGAGTTACGGGAGACCAGAGAACCTTGCCAGCTGTGGGTGGGGGCTGGGCAGGGATTCCCAGGGCTTCTACATGGGCACCAGGTGTGCCCCTGTAGCTGAAGACGTGTGTCCTACATCCATTCCCACTTCTGGATAACACTTCATTTTTCAAGAAAAAGTAAGTCACAAAATCCCTCTAAAGACTGAAAGAACCCTGAAAAGTGTGTTAACACATTTCTTTGATTTGGATCTTTGTCTTTGGATCTTAGTATTTCATTTTCTCTTACATTAACTGGCATCTGACCAGCCTACAGGCATTTATAACAAGACCAGGGGGTGTCTTGCATGGAGCTTTGTGGTCCCAAAATCTTCCCTGCCCAGGACTCCCCAGTCTTTGCCCAGAGTGAGTCACACTGAGGTCTCAACCTCTCCTCACTGGTTTAGGTATTGGTTTAGATGGTCACTTACAGCACAGAAGGATTCATGCCACATGAACCTTTGCTCTGCTCCAGTTAGGAGTAGGGCTCAACATCCTCATAGGATCCTAAGAGAAGGGAGGTTGAAGGGACTTCAGGAACTCTGCAGGCCAACCTGTCAGAAACAGGATCAGACCAAGTTGTTCAAGGCTTGATTCAGTCCATTAAAAAACCTCCAAGGACAGAGACTGCACAACCTCTCTGGGTGACCTGTTCCAGCACTTAGCTGAGGTCCTGGGGAAAAAAAAAATTCCTTATGTCCTGCCAGAACCTCTCTTCTCTTACCTTCCTCCCATTGTTTTTGTCCTCTTGCCATGCACCATGGGAAGAGACTGACTCTGTATTCTTCATGACAGGCTGGGATGAGTTCCTCCCCAGCCTTCCCTTCTCCAAGCCCAGCTCCCTCAGCCTTTCCTCATAGACAATGTGCTCCAGCTCCTGACTATCCTAAGGGTCCTTTGCTAAACCCACTCCAGCTTGACAATATATTTCCTGAATTAGGATTCTGAAATATGGATGGAGTATTCCAGGGAATCCCTTCCCTTGATCTCCTGGCCATGCTTCTAGTCCCACAGCCCAGGATGCTGGTCGCCTCCCTTGCTGCCAGAACATACATCTCCTCCTGCCCAGTTCCCTGCCCACCAAGACCTTTCCCAAGGGGCTGCTCCCAGCCAGGCAGCCCCAGCCTGTGCCATGGCCAGGGTGATCCCCTGCAGGGGCAGAAAATGGTTCTTTGTCCTTCTGGAATTTCATGTGCTTTCCTCCTCCTTGAAGCCCTTCATTTGGCACAGAGGCCTGAACACTCTTTCAAGAAAGAGGCAGGCACACAAGGCACTGAGTCCCTCAGCTCCACATGTCTTTGCTGTTATTAAATTCCCCTCCCCACTCAGTAGCAGCCCTGCACATCCCTTGCTCAGCCTTTGTTTCTAACACAGCCATTGAAGCTCTTCTCTTTGCTCTTGACTCCTTGCAGCCACAGGTAAGCTTTGCCTTTCCCAAACTCACCCTTCCACAGCAGAGGCCACACACATACATTCCTTCATAGAATCATAGAATGCCAGGTTGGGAGGGACCTCAAAGATCATCTGGTCCAACCTTTTTAGGTACTACTATAGTTGATATGAGGTGGCTCAGCACCCTGTCAAGCTGAGACTTAAAAATGTCCAATGTGGGGGAATCTACCATTTCCCTTGGAAGACCATTCCAATGTTTGACTGTCTTTGTGGGGAAAAATTTACCTCTAGTGTCCAATCATAATCTTCAGGAGCAATTTGTGCCTGTTACCCCTTGTCTTTTCCACGTGACTCCTTGTAAACAAGGAGTCTCCATCCTCTTGGTAGCCACACTGTAAGTACTGGAACGTGGTGATAAGGTCTCCCTGAAGCCTTCTTTTCTCAAGGCTGAACAAACCCAGTTTTCTCAGCCTCTTCTCATATGGCAGGTTCTCCAGTCCTCTGATCATTTTGTGGCCCTTCTCTGGACCCTCTCCAGCCTGTCCCATCCTTCTTGTAGAGCGGGGACCAGAACCGAACCCAATACTCCAGGTGTGGTCCGACAAGCACTGAGCAGAGTGGGATGATGACTTCTGTATCTCTGCTGCTGATGCCTTTGTTGATGCAGCCCAGCATCCTGTTGGTTTCTTTGCCCTGCAGCACACTTTGCACTCATGGTGAACCTGTTGTCCACCAAGACCCCCAGGTCCCTTTCCACAGGGCTGCTCTCCAGCCAGATGGATCCCAGTCTGAACTGTGCTCCTGGGTTATGTGTTCCTAGGTGCAAGACCTTACACTTCTCCCTGTTGCACTTCAAAAGGTTCCTGCTAGCCCACTCTTCCAGCCTGTCTAGGTCATCCTGGAGGGTGGGTCTCCCTTCTGGAATGTCAGCCTCTCCAGTCATCTTGGTGTCATCAGCAAACTTCATCAGGGTGCTCTTGATCCTAACATCCAGATCACTTATGAAGATGTTAAAGAGCATTGGGCCCAATATCGATCCCCGGGGGACCCCCCTTGTGACCGGTTGCCAGTCTGAGGAGGAACCATTTCCTATCACCCTTTGGCTAAGGTCGACCAGCCAGTTCCCCACCCACCACACAGACCACTTGTCAAGGCCATAATGAGTCAGTTTCTCTAGGAGGAGGCTGTGGGGGACCATATCAAAAGCCTTGGAAAAGTCCAGGTAGACCATGTCCACCGCTCAGCCTGCATCAACTGAGTGTGTTACTTTGTTGTAGAATGTGGTCAGGTTTGTCAAGCACGAGTTGCCCCTGGTAAATCCGTGTTGTCTTTTCCCAATCATGTGCTTGACTTGTGAGAGTTCCCAGGAGAATTTGTTCCCTGACTTTTTCCAGGGACCAAAGTGAGGCTGATTCCTTGTCTGTACCTCTGCGTGCTGTCAGCCTGCAGGAGCTCTACATGGCCCCTGTCAGTACCCTGTCCTGTGACAGCCCAGCCCCACTCTCCCACATATGGTTCCACCATGCAGGCATAGCACAGGACAGTGCATTCAGGGTGGAGAAAGGTGTGTCTGATGTGATGCCCTCAGCAGTCCTTGGTGCTCGGTTACCCTTCCTGTTCTGCAGCCTCTCCAAGCTCCTGCAGAGGCCATGTCACTTATGGGACTTCACCATCAGCTCTGCTCTAGGGTCTGCCAGGGTCTGGACCAGGAGAGAGGCCGGGCAGGGCTGGCCCTTCCCCCCAGACAGGCCCTGAGCCCAGCAGAAGAGTGGAGATGCCTACAGAAGAACTCACCCAAAAACCTGGGGGGAGCAGCCAGTGCTGGTCAGAGATGGCCAAAGGGTCGGGGGTGACAAGTGCCCTGGGCCACTGTGCCAGGCCGGTATCGGGGGGCTCCTGGCTGTCAGGTGCTTTCATGACTTCCTCCCCCCGCCGATGTGGAGGGGTTTGTGAATGAGCCCAAGGGTCACACGTGGCATTGCCTCTCACAGAGGAATGGCCACTGCGGGACCGTATTTCAGGGTGGCAGCTAGCATGCACCCCCACCTCACTCAGAAATTGCTTCTAAGACCATTGTTTACTACACAAATTAATTGGTTTATTAAAGGTTAACACAAACTGAGGGATGATGTTTAGGGAAAATATAAATGTAAATGGCTACCAGGGATATGTATATATGCAGTAAGAAAGTGTCCTTTAGGGAGGTAATGCAAAAGGTACTGTGCTTTTAAGGCGAGAGAGGGTTGAGAACCAAAGGGAGGAAGGAGGAGGTTAAACAAAGAAAGTTCACCCAACAGTCTAAGCACCGTTCAGTCGGTGTCTTTATTCATGGTGCTGGATGTACAGGGGATGGCTCCTCCAAAATGTGTGTGCCTTACAGGGTAAGGTAAGAGATATATATACAGCTGATAATTATGTGTAATATTTCTAAGAAACATTTTACATATTCATTAGTTTCCCTGAGAAATCATTTACATAAGTGTCCACCCATGATCACATGCGAAATCATTTACATGAGTGTCCGCCCATTATCACATGCGTGTTAAGTCCATTAGGGTCTCCTGGGGGTCGTTTACTTCATCCTTGAGTCTTCCTCACAGAAACCTTTGGCCCAGCTCTGTCTCTTCTGTTTGTCTCTGCTGGCTCCGCAGTAGAACTGGTTCCAGTCATCCCTACTCGCAGCTGAATGGCTTCTTTCTTCTTCAAGGACCCTTCTATTTCTTCCCTAAAACTACAGATAAGCTCACACAAAAGGCTTTCACAACTCACTAGCAGTAGGCCCAGATGAGAGATTTACACCCCACAAGCAGTTAATTATTATTTAATTATTAAGTCAGAGTTTGGTTAATGCTCTGTTTCACATCCAACCTGCCCTTGAACACCTCTAGAGAAAGGGCATCCACAACCTATTCCAGCACCTTATTACCCTCCTGGTGAAGAATTTCTTCCTGATATCTAACTTAAATCTCCCCTCTTTCAGCTTAAAACCATTATCCCTTGTCCTATCACTGCCCTCTCTGGTGAAAAGCCCCTCCCCAGCTTTCCTGGAGCCCCTTCAGGCCCTGGAAGGTGCTGGAGCCTTCTCTTCTCCAGGCTGAACATCCCCCAACTCCCTCAGCCTGTCTTCATAGCAGAGCTGCTCCAGCCCTGTGATCATCTTTGTGGCCCTTCTCTGGACCCTCTCCAACAGCTCCATGTCTCTTCTGTGGTGAGGGCTCCAGAGCTGGACACAGTGTTCCAGGTGGGGTCTCACCAGAGCAGAGCAGAGGGGCAGAATCCCCTCCCTGGCCCTGCTGGCTGCACTTCTTGTGATGCAGCCCAGGACACAATTGGCCTCTGGGCTCCAGCACTCACTGGCAGTTCATGTCCAGCTTCTCATCTGCTACTACCCCCAAGTCCTTCTCCTCAGGACTGCTCTCCAGCCCTTCTCCCCCCAGCCTGGATTTGTGCCTGGGGTTGTGCTGACCCAGGGACAGTACTGGTATCAGGTCCCTGGGCAGAAGTCACTCAGCAGTGTGCTCTGCAGGATGTACACACTCTTCCACAAATTATCTGACACTGTGACCAAGCTAGTGGGAGTCTTCAAATACAAATACAAATACAAATACAAATACAAATACAAATACAAATACAAATACAAATACAAATACAAATACAAATACGTGCCCTGGTAAGTGTCCTCTACAAAAAAAGTCTTTACTTCAACAAGAGATTTTCACTCTTCAGTTGATCCATTTAAAGGCAAGGACAGTGTATTCAGAGGGCAAATGCCCTTGCTTCTCTTCTAATGGCTTCTAATGAATTCTCACAAAATACTGGAAGAGGATTTGCAAAGGCAAAGCATGGGAGGCTTGAGGCAGGCATGACTTGTGAAAGGCTTTTCAAGGCTGTCTTCATCAGGAATATTGTTTGAGTGTCTCTGCTCTGCAAAAAGTGAACTGAAATAATTCAATTCAAGCCTTCAGCTAATTCAAGCTGGATGATTAGCTTCAGATGAGAGACACCACTTGAGTTTGAGCCGGTTCTGCCCTACTTGTGCTAGCCAGATTAAAAAAACCCCCACATTTCAGTGATCCAAATTCTAGTACTTCCAGTTTTGTTTCCATGTACATGTAAAGCACTGAGCAGCTGTTATGTTACTTATCTTTCATCTCCTTCTGTTTGTCATTGCTGTAGTTATCCTCTTCCTTCTCTTCTTCCTCCCCCTTCCTCCCACTCCTCCTCCACAATTTCATCCCAATCCTCCTTCAGGAGGATTAGTTGTCCTTATTCTCCTTTTCATCCTCTTGTTCCTTTCTTCTTGTTTCTCCTCCTGCTTTTTCTCCCCTGCTGCATCCACCACCTTCTCTTTGTTCTGTTCCCCTTCATCCTGTATATCATCCTCCTCTTCCTTCTCTTTATCTTCCTTCTCCTCATATTCTCATTTCTCTTTGTTCTCCTTTTCCTTTTTCTCCCTTCTTCTCCTCCTCCTGGCCCCCTGCCTCCTACTCCTCTTCCTCCCCCTTTGTCTCTTCTTTCTCATGTTTGTCCTCCTCCTCCTGTTCTGTATCTTCATAGAATCACAGAATCATCAAGGTTGGAAAAGATCTTCAAGATCATCAAGTCCAACCATCCACCATACAACCCCTAACCACTAAATCATCTTCTGAAACACCAGGTCCACTCGTTTTTTGAACCCTTTCAGGGACAGTACCTCCACCACCTCCCTGGTGGTGGCCTGTTCCAATGTCTCACCACTCTTTCTGTGAAGAAACTTTTCCTAATATCCAATTGGAACCTCCCCTGGCACAATTGACCCCATTTCCTCTTTTCCTATTGCTGGTCACTAGAGAGAAGAGGCCAACACCCACCTCACTGCAACCTCCTTTCAGGCAGTTGTAGAGAGCAATGAGGTCTCCCCTTAGCCTTCTCCAGGCTGAACAACACCAGCTTCTTCAGCCTCTCCTCATAAGACCCTTCATCCTAGTTGCCCTTCTCTGCACCCTCTCCAGCTCCTTGACGTCCTTCCTATCCTGTGGTGCCCAAACCTACCCCAAGTGCTCAAGGTGCAGCCTCACCAAGGCCAAGTAGAGGGGCAGGATCACCTCCCTGGTTCTGCTGGTCACACTATTCCTGATGCAGGGCAGGGTGGTGTTGGTCTTCTTGGCCACCTGGGCACATACTGCTGACTCATGTTCAGCTGATGTCAACCAGTACTCCCAGGTCCCTCTCTGCTGGGCAGCTCTCCAGCCACTCCTCCCCAAACCTCGATCATTGCCTGGGGTTGTTGTGGCCCAAGCGCAGGACCCAACATTTGGCCTTATTGAAACTCAAACAATTGGCCTTGGCCGTATCGATCCAGCTTGTCCAGATCCCTCTGCAGAGCCTCCTTGCCCCCAAGGAGATCAACACTTCACCCAAGTTAGTGTCATCTGCAAACTTACTGAAGGTGCACTCTGTACGCTGATCCAAATCATCAATGTTAAACAGGAGCAGCCCTGGCGACACCACTTGTGACTGGCCCCGGGCTGGATTTAACTCCATTGAACACTCAGTGATTCCCCATTTAGAAACAAGACTCAATTTGACCTTTTCTTGTGTCAGCATGAGAAAAACAACAGGCTGACAGTGGGGGTTTGTGGTTTGGAGAGAGCAGGAAAATAAGCTCATTCCACTGAGCATCTGGTGGGTACCTGCCTATTATTAAAGCGTCATTATTTAAGTGGAGGTTATTTAAGAGCTCTTGGAGTGAGTGCCACAGAGATGATCTGAGGGCTGGAGCAGCTCTGCTCTGCAGAGAAGCTGTGAGAGTTGGGGTTGTTCAGCCTGGAGAAGAGAAGGCTCCAGGGAGACCTTCCAGTACCTGAAGGGGCTACAGGAAAGCTGGAGAGGAACTTTTGACAAGGGCATGGAGTGGTAGGATGAGGGGGAATGGTTTCAAGCTAGAAGAGGGGAAATGTAGATTAGACATCAGGAGGAAATTCTTCACTAAAGGGTTGTAAGACTTTGGCCTAGGTTGCCTAAGGAAGCTGTGGAGTCCCCATCCCTGGAAGTGTTCAAGAACAGGTTGGATGGGGCTTAGAACAACCTGGTGCAGTGGGAGGTGTCCCTGCCCATGGCACGGGGGTTGGAACTAGATGATTTTCAAGGTCCTTTCCAAATCAAACCAATTTGTAATTGGCCAGAGGGGTGACAGAAGCGACACTGGGCAGTGAGAAGCCTGGGGGTTTGACAGGACACTGAGCAGTGATAGGCCAGGGGAACAGTAGGGACACCAGGATCCCCCAGGGCAGTGACAGGCTGAGAGAACAGCAGGGGAACCTGGAATCCTGGGGCAGAGACAGGCTGCCTATGAGGTTGGTGTTCTGGAACCCCCTAGAACCTCTGGGACACCTGAGGAATGGTCACCCAAGGTGCTTTGTGTATTGGTTACTTGGTGCTGTGTGGGAGCTGGGGTGTGGGCATCTCTCTTCAACCATGTCCCATGTCTACTACAAGTTCTTCTCCAGGCTGAACTATGCTACAGTCACCTTCATCAGCCTCTATATCTCCCTGCATAACCTCAAGAGCCGGATCATGGGCCATGAGAAGCTGAAGGTGACCAGCTGTGCTGTGCTATTCTGGCAGCTACCGTTGGGGCAGGGATTTGGATGTTGGGCAGCCGCCATTGGGACAGTGATTTGGATGTTGAGCTGGGTATAGAAGGGCTGATGTGTGATGTATGGTGCTTACAGAAGTTTTGGTTACCTGCAAGTTACCTTCTAGATGAAATGATAAGGAAATGTGGGAGGGTGTTGTGTAGTAACCAGCTGGAGAAAGCTGAATGTGATAGAGATAGATGGCTAATGTGACGGAAAAAAGGGGGCTTTGGTAACTTAATTTTGTCTTCAACTTGTTTTACTCCCCTGCATGGGAGAAATGATTCTGTGGCTGTTGCAGAAGCAGCTCACTAGCACCGTTTTGGATCAAGTGTGTATCTGTGAGTTAGGATCTATGCAGACCCTTTACAGCCATCTTGCACATGAGTGTTCTCTGTATCTAGATTAGACTTTGGAATTTCTTGTTAATATCTCTTCTTTTCTACACCAGAGGTGCTGTCATTCAGGCAGTACTGAGCATCATTTCACCATACATTGCTAAGCATGTGTTTTTTTCCTGGTACTGCATGTTAACCACATCAGGGCACTACTGAAGTTTTATGGCAGAACATTAGTGGTGAATATATGTTAGAAATGTTCTTAGACAATACATAATTTTTTTAAAAATCTAATTAATGATACTTGATTCTCAGAAATTATTATGGTTTTTTATTGCTAAGTATATATTTCAGTTTGGTAGTCTGCTATCTTGCTAAGTTTGAATGTGATTAAAGACTTTGGGATGTGACTTTTCAGAAATAAAAAGACTTGTAAAATGATTTATTTCCTTAAACATTATTTTTTCTTTTTTTGTTTTTTCTCTTCCAATACCCCACCCTGTGGTTCTGTGACACTCTTACAACAGTCTTTGCTTTAAAATGTGTACTAGTGGTTTTTTTCCTCTTCATGTTTCATGTATTACAAGTTAAACAGAATAAATATATAAGTAATAGAATATCAAACGATTAATATTAATTATATTTATAAATATTTATTAATATTTATTAAGTTTATAAATTGATATTAATTAATACTAATAACAATAATTATATAAATATAATGAGCATATAAATACTGCAGTAACTGTCACTTCAGCCCCAGCCTTGAAAGTAGTTGTGCCTAAATCTCACTGCTTATCTACAGATACTTAATCTATTTTCAGGGGAATGTCTGTGTGTGAAGACAGAGCACAATATTAGGGGTCTGAGGGAGGCCACTGTGTTGCATGACACACATAGAGTCACAGGTAGAGATACATTTCAGAAGTCTTGAATTTTTCTAGTAGTAATAAATAAAATTGTCAAGAGTTTTTGAAAAATGTTTTGATTTGCTTTAAGGGCTTTGCTGCAGAAGGGTCTCTGAATTCTGCCTGCAGTTGCTAATATACTTTCAGCTGCACAGATGCTGGCAGCTGAATGGCCGACTGGCTGACGTCACTTTGTAATAGTTCAGTCTGTGTAAACCAGCCTGAAAACCAGGGTGTTGGGTGGCAATAGGCTGCGATGGAGCCCAGTTATTATCACCAGAAGAAAACTGTTTTGAAATAGGCCAGACACATGGATTCTGTGAGGTGAGGAACAGAAAGCAAAGTTTTAGAAGAAATTGTTTACTCCGTGTGTGGTGAGACACTGGCCCAGGTTGCCCAGAGAAGCTGTAGAGGCCCCATCTCTGGAAGTGTTCAAGGCCAGGTTGGATGGAGCTTGGAGCAACCTGGTCTAATGGGAAGTGTCCCTACTCATGGTATCAATGGTTGCATGTTTGATTCATGATGAGTAGCAACAGATGAAAATATCTGAGGACTTCCTCTTGCCCTGTTGTGTTCTAAGTATAATTTGTGACAAAGTAGAAATGTGATTTTGGGGTTTCTCTTAGTTGCATTGAATGTACCAAGAGCTTAGATATATCCAGTTTATGTATACAAATAACTGCCCATTAGCTAGACTATCAGAACATGATGTTTTGATGTTCAGGTTGTCTACTGTGTTTTCAGTGTTTTAGTTCGGGTGCAAGTGCTTTATTTGAAGTTCTGATCACCTTTATTTGTTCTTCTAGAAGCCAAAAGGTGCCAGTGAGGGGAACATTAAAAGCAGAATGTAAATACACAGTTTCACTCTTTCTAGTACATCCTGCACTGATTCTAAACATTGTAGCCTTATATTAATTTCCCAAACATTAACTTAATTAATTGTGCAGTAAAACACTGTATATGTTGTAAACACGTGTTTGGTTCAGCATGGTAAGAGTGAGGAATGCCATAGTTTGCACAGTTCTAGTATGAATATTGGTATTTCTGCCCATTCATGCACTGTATTTCATATTAAACATGCTAGAATATTTTCTGAATGACTTTGTGTGGCACAGCTAATGTGTGATTGTTTCTAGATCATGTAGGTTCAAGGTTTGCACAATTGAACCTGGTGCCTTATTCTCTCTGTCTACAGCTAGGAATGTGGCTGTTTGTACAGGTTAGTGTGTGCTTTTTGTTTCTTGCAGCAAAAGTTGTTTGAAGTGTGTTTTTTGGTATTTTCATATTGCAACCTCTAGCTTTTTTTTTTTTTTTTTTAAATGCTCTTTTTGCCTAATGGTTTTTGAAAATGTTATCAAAACCCACTGAGAAAGTATCATTGTTAAACTTGGTACTATTTCTTACTTTTGACTGGGGATTCAAACAAACATGCAAGCCAACATTCCAAACAGTTTGAGAACAGTTCTGTGCAGCTAAATGCTTCCTTTTTGTGTCCATAGATACTTGGGTATTTCTTCCTAAACTGGGTAGTTGGAATGATATTGTTTGGGCCCCTGAAAATGTCTAAAGCCCAGTGTACAAATTTTGGCACAAGGTCAAAGCATTTGTGGGTAAAAGCCTTTCATTTTTCTTCACTTCTGCCTGCAGCCCATGTTTGGATCTGGGTGACTTCAGGGTTGGATGCTGCTTCAGTTTCCCAAAGGTTCAGCATATCTCTAGAGCACCACCATCTGGAATTGACATTTGGAAAAGAGGCAGCATTTTTCTTCAGGTTTGGAGACACTCCTGCTAAAATAGAAATAAGGAGCACAAGGAAATGTCTGACTGGTAGTGGTCTGGATCTTGATTTGCAACCTGGGGTGGAATGCTGTGTGTAACTGCACATTTCAAAATAGTCCTTCTAGTGAAAAAAATCACTATGTGGTGGTTTTTATTTTTCATTCTGATTTTTTAAGTATAACTGCTTTTCTTCACCGGAATGGGGTGAGGCATTACACTAACCCCGGGTCCTTGGGTCTGACCACTTGAGAAGCTGTTAGGAGAATGTAATATGGGAATTAGTGAACGCTGGCTCTGTGATCTGTGACAAATAAAGACTTTGCTTCTCCTGGAGATGTGTGCACTCAGCTTGAAGTTGAAAACTTCTTCTAGGTAGGTCTGAAAACACTGAGTGTGAATCTGATACCCATGATTCTATCACCCACTTAGTTTAATTCCTTTTAGGACACAAATGCCTCTCTCCTTGTGAGTTTGAGTTAGTGCAGCTGACCCAGTGACCCTAGTGGTTCATGCAAGGCATTTATGCAAACCGTGTTCTTAGTACTTGATTTAATCCAGATGGGTTTTTATTTCTTGAAAATGTGTTCTTATATTTTTGTCTACAAATGTGTATTAACACAAATTGCATGTTAACATCCCAAATTAATTTTTTGTGAACAGATTGATGACTCTTCTGCCCCTCTTTCTCTGGCCCAGTTAATTGAGGTATATATAGATTCTTGTCAAATACTGTAAAAAAAAAAGTTTCATATTGTTAAATCTTATACTATGATCTATACTGGATAACTGTTGGGATGTGAACAAGACTTTAATTCTTAATAATTTGAAGTATTTATTTTATCTTTAAAATATGTGTATGTTTTGATGCTATCCTGTAAAGGGTAGTTCCCAGTTTGGGAAGATAGCAGGGGGTTGCCTTACCAGCCTCAGTGGAATGTTGCAGTGTTATTCATCTCCAAGACACAAAGAAGCTCTTCAGAAGCTGTTCACCATTTTTCATGTTTTGTTAATTTTGCATTGGAAACAGACAGTTTTTCCAGAGTACTGTAACTGGCTGTAAGATATGGACACTTCAGTGGGGTCTGCAACAGCCAAATTGGAAGCCTTTCTGTCACATGGACAATAGCACAGCTGGTTTTGAATTTCTGGTCATGATGGGTATAGACCCAGTCTCTGGATGCTGCGCAGCATCACAAATTGCAGGGTATATACAGTGGACAACGCCATGTAATTGGTTTGCACGCAGATTGTGTGAACTGTGTAGCTGTACATGTGTGTTGAGAGGAATAGACCCATTATGATGTCATCCATTATGACATCACCAATGGTGACATCACCCATTATGACACCACCAACTATGACATCACCCACTATGACATCATCCATTATGACATCACGATCTATGATGTCACCTGTTATGACATCATCCATTATGACATCACCAAGTACGATGTCTTTTATTATGATGTCACTATTGCGATGTCACCCATTGTCATGTCTTTCACAATGATGTCACCCAGTATGATGTAACCACTTAGGACATCCCCCATTATGTCCTCCATTATGACGTCACACATGACGATATCACCCATTATGATGACACCCATTATTATGTCATACATTCAGATGTCACCCGCTACGTCTTCCATTCTGAGGTTACCCATCGTGATGTCTTCAATTATGACATCACCCATTATGACGTCAGCCATTCGGATGCCACCCACTATGATTTCACCCATTGTGATGTCACTCATTATGACATCTTCCATTAGTGTGTGTTCCATTAGGATGCCTTTCTTTGTGATGCTCCCATTATGATGTCACATTAATGATGTCATAGATTAGGATGTCACCCGTAATGGCATCACCCGTTATGGTGTCATCTATTATGATGTCATCTGTTATGACATCACCAACTCTGACATCACCCATTATGACGTCACCCATTATGACGTCACCCATTATGACATCACCAATTATGACATCACCCATTATCATGTCATCCATTATGACATCACCCATTATGACGCCACCCAATATGACGTTGCCCATTATGACGTCACCCATTATGAGGTCACCCATTATGATGGCACACAATATGACATTGTCCATTATGACATCACCAATTTTGATGCCACCCAGTGGGATGTCAAATACTTTGGTGTCATCCATTATGGCATCACCAACTATGACATCACCCATTATGACCTCATCAATTATGACATCACCAACTATGACGTCACCATTTATAATGTAATCCATTATGATGTCACACATTGTGACATCGCCAAGTATGACATCATCCATTACTGACATCACCAACTATGATGTCACCCATTATGATGTCTTCCATTATGACATCACCAAGTATGATGTCTTTTATTATTATGTCACCTGTTATGATGTCACCCATTGTCACATCTTTCATTATGATGTCACCCAGCATGGTGTAACCACTTAGGACATCCTCCATTATGTCCTCCAGTATGATGTCACACATGACAATATCGCCCATTATGATGTCAACCATTATGATGACACCCATTATTATGTCATACATTCGGATGTCACCCGCTACAACATCTTCCATTCTGAGGTTATGCATAAGAAATACACTACCTTTTATTGTGATGTGAATTAGTTCAATGGGAACTCCATGTACCTAGCAATCACTGATCCTGTGAAGCCAGTTTCAGCTAAGTTTCTGAACCCTGGAATGAAACTGTGAACAAGTCTTCATACAAAGCTTGGTCATGTTCTCTGTGTCTATGTCTTACTCTGATTTTATGCACCTGCCTGGAAGAATAGCAGCCCTGTGCATTTTAACAACCAGGCACAGGAAACAGATCAGGCCAGCAATGCAGACATTGTAGATGATCATGTAGTGATCATGGGGATCCAGTGATCATGGGCTTTGCTGCTAAATTATAATTTTACCTGATTCTCCGTATTCTGGGATATGAAAGAGTGAAGATAAGCATGGCGGAGCTAAAGACAAGTGCTTTCCTCTTCCTACTGCCAGCTTCTCAGTCCTGTCCTTCTCATCCTGCTCTTCACTCAGCCTAGACTACATATAAGTAGAGAGAGTTAATTTACTTACTTGTGCAGTAGCTAGCAAGTAATTTTTTGGTAGAGTTGTTACAGAATAAATACTTGTGTTATACTACTAACCAGTAATTCCTTCTGCCTCCCTAAGGCAAAATTTAGAAAGTAAAAAGATGGTGGGTGCACACAGTGCCTTCTCCCATTTCTTAGTTTTCACAGACATTCTGTAGGGATAAAATCACGTAACTTGTTTTTGCTTGGAGTTTAGTTTTTTGCATTCTTCTAGTCTCTCACATTAAGATCTGCCAAAAATTGAGAAAGAATTGCAAATCTGAAGACAATATAATTAGCATCCTTTCAAAATCATCACACTTTTCCAAAATACTAGCCCATCCCAAGAACCATGTGTACTTTCCATTGACTGACCAAAGGCCTGTTTGCTTTCTTTGCAAAGATGCTGTGGTTTGATTTCTTTTTCTTTTCCCTGAGGCTGGAGTGATAAAAGAAATCAAGTCCAGATGAGCCACATTTGGATTAGAGAAATCTCTATATATATGGGGAAGATTTCCCATGCCTCTGGTCTCCTCCAGGTGAGGACACCAGTCATGTACACAACCCTGGCAAATACTGTTGAACTGACAATTCTGTAATACCTACCAAATCCCTCACAAAGTTAAAACATTGGGCTTTGAACTTGCTCAGCATCTCTTGCAGCACATTCTTGATCAGCACAGAAAGCAGCTGCATTTAAAAGAAGTCTGTGTCTTGTTGGTAGCAGCACCTTGGGATGTATAGGTCTAGGTCCTCTGAAAGCTGGTGGGCAAGAAAGGAAAAAAACAATGAATGAGAACTTTGAAATGAAATGAAGAGACATGGGAAGACGAGCAATTTTTTCTGACATCTTTAATGCTGCTGGGAAGCTGTCCTCTTTTATTACAGCACAGAGCTATATGTTACAAATACAGGAAAATACTGCTTGGCAGAACACATAGTTCTTTTTATTCATAGATAATTTTTTTACACATTATGCTTGGTGAAACTGTATCCAATTAAAAGGCTTGGGAGTTGGTCCTTTGCCTACTTATCCTAACTTTAGCTTAATTCCAGTTTCTGAGGTGTGCCATGGTACATGGGAGATGAAATCAGGCCTTCTGGGTATTAAATGCAGGTTAGTTTGTGCTGTAAATATTTGTTCTTTACCTAGAAATTCCTAATAGCATAGGGTTTTTCATTATAATAAAATTGCAACCCGGTGGTCCTCTGGCAGTTCCTATTGATATTCTGATGCATTTCCCTTTTTTTTGCTGATGCCCGATCCTTTTTTTTATTCAATATCAAAAAAGAGTCACTTCTCAAATTATTTCTGTTGCTCCTGCATTCAGAGGCCCTGGAGGCTGCATGGACCAAAATGCCATTGTGTGAGGTGTTACATAAAATAAGTTACAGTCCTGGTCCCAAGGTGTTTACAGTCTAAGTTGACAAGGCAGACAAAGCAGGGAGAGAGCCACTGGGCAGCATTTTTGAGTGTCCAATGTTCACACTGACTTAGGAGGCTAAAGCTCATTGAAAGGCAGCAGACTTGGGACTCTTAGTTGCTTTTTATTCTTACAGTTCATTGTATGTATGCCCTACCCAATTCACGTAAAACATCAGAGTATCAGCTGCCACAGGTCCAAGCCATAAAATCCATAAAACACAGTGAAGGATTTTAAAACTACTTTAAATGTTACCGTAGCAGCCACTGTGCCTTTTAATTGCCACATTGTCCCTTGAGTATTTTGTTAGTCTTCTGACATCTCATTTATCACAATCACAGTTCAAAACACTTCAGTCAGAAAAGCATTTACTGTACTGTATTTTTTCCACCATAAATGCATTTATTTGGGGCTGTTGCATTTTCTATTTAGTTTTACTTCAGCAACCAGTTTTATCAGGGATTTAAGCTCCTTTAGCACTATATGTTATCAAGGATCCTTTTTGTCTTGCTTCTTTTTCAGGTTTTCCTGTACTCATTTTAAAATGAGAGAGTAGCAGCTTTTTCTGGGAGAGGTTTGGCATGGATGGAAGTCCACGTTGTTCCTTTGAACTTTCATTTTGCATTCATGGAACGCAGATGCAAATTTGACTACCTAAAGAAGACCATAACCCAAAATAACTCTATACTAAAAATAAGAAAAGTGAACTTGAAGGTCTTGTACCCAGATGGTAGACACTTTTTAAAGCTGCTCTTCTTCAAGGAAGTTCCCTCCAGACTTGCACCCATTTTGGAGACCTAACACTAGCAATTGCTGAGCTCCAGCACCGTGATGTCTTTATTGTACTGAGGTGTCCAAATGAAAGCATATTAAAATTATGTTTTGTTCATACCTTTCATACCTTTAAAGCTGAATGCCATTAAATGTAAAGTAATATTAAACAAATAGATAAGCCACAGTTTTAGGCAGGTTTTTGACTGGCTTCCTGCCACTACTTTGCCCTCAGCTAGAGAGGCTGCTCACTAAAAGGCAGCACAAGCAGATCAGGGACAGATCTACAGACACATATCTCATTTCTCATGCTGAAGATCCAGGGAAGCACACTGTGCTATCAGTACTGTGGAATTACTAAACTGTGATTTATCTTCTGTGAAATGACTGTACACATTTAAAAAGCATGTAAAAGGGGCCAAGCAGCAGTAATGCAAGATTTTAACTAGCAGCAATCAACTGGTACATTTGGAGGAGGAAATAAACTGGAGGCTGGTGACATCCGGTTTTTTACTTAATACAGAATATCCATTAAGTGTAAAAGGCTGGAATAAAGCCCAGATTGCAGACAAGGGAGAACAATGTTTAGGAATAGTCAAGTGGTTGGGAAGATGAGGAAGATATTTTTCCTCATCTAATTGCTTTGACTCTCTTCTAGACAAACAAAAATGGATGGCAGAGTTACCTAATATAAAAAATATTTTTAAAAACCCAAAATAATGAATTTTACCGCATCCACAGCTGTTGCAGAATGGCTTGAGCAGCAGGGCCATGGGCCCCTGCTATCTCCTCGAGGGGCCTTGAGAGTGTAGCACAAACAGCAGCTGTACAAGCAATCTCTTTTTTTAGCCTAACACAAGTATAAACAATCTCTGTTAGCTTAAACTAACTCAAGGACAAGGTAGAGAAGTAGAATGATAGAAAACAAGGAAGAACCCTGGAACTCAGATGTGTGTTATTATCCAGTAAAATCACTGCAAGTAGTTGCCGTCCAGTGAAATCACTACAAGTAGTTACTATCCAATGAATTCACTATGCGTGGTTACTATCCAATGCATTCACTATGCGTGGTTACTATCCAATGAATTCACTACATGTAGGTTTGGAAAAGGGTATAAAAGTAACACTGTGTATTCAGTAAATCGAAGCTTGCTTTATCAATCACATTGATTCTGGACTGCTTGCTTCCCTCGCCGCTGGCACACAGTCAGAAAAGGGTAATCAATTCTGTTTGTTAAAAGTATAAACTCCTTCCTTCTCTGTGAAAGCAGTGTGTGTCTGTTGGATTGTCCTTTCAGACAATCAGAAAATCTTTCTCTTATGCATTTTTTGCTGATCCAGGTTTTAACATTGCATGTTATGGAGGAGAAGACATGGCATAAAAATGCCCCACAGGATGACTTCCTACAGAAATGCTGCATTATATAACTTTACTAGTGTAGAATGCGATCATAGTCAGACAAACATTAACTATAACATGGCTACCTATATGAGAATAAAAGTAAGGACAGTTGTCTGGTAGTTTGAGTTGGAAATTAATTATTTAAGAGCCATGGACTGTATAAATTATTTTGCCTCTAAACTGCTTAATGACTTTCAAATTATGTATTAGCTCTATCCCAGTTTACTTTCTCAGACAAGGTGACATTAATTGCTTTGTAAATGGTTTTGCATAATTCAAATAGTTGTACAATTATTTGAGCTAACGTGCAGAAAGCTAACACTTGGTGAAATCCTGCTGCACAATAAATCACTGCCTCCACAAGACATATAGTACTTTTCACGAGAAAAAATTAGTGACACAGCACACACATGCTCAAAACCCTAATAACACTAAAATGCAGAAGGATCATGCAGGACTCAGTGAGCCAAGAAGACTCTTTCTACCCTACATTTTCCATCCTGTATATCCTGTAATTGAAGGGAGTTCCCTGGGAGTGCAGCTCGCTGTATATACTGATGAGAATTTCAGCCTCAGTTGTATAATAATAAACATAATAACCAACAAAGAAACATAAAATACCAGAATGGCTTGGGTTGGAATGGATCTTTGAAGTGTTTGGTATTTTAAAGACATTTCACAGATCCTATTCCTTTTGATTATTCTCTTTGAGCCTCCTGCCCCAAATTGTTTTATTTTTCACCTCAATAAATGCTGTGTTCATAAATAATAATTGGGAGTCAGCTGCTGTTATTAGAAGCATTAGTGAGCATTGGGCAAGTGTCTCACCCGAAAAGTCAGTGCTGAAGATCTGTGAGAGGCTCCTCTGTGAGAGGCGAGTGCTGCGTGCGGACCTCTCAGCAGATCCTGATAAGTTAAAATCACTTCAAAAAGGAAATATAATAGGTCGCAGATCGCAACATATTAATTTTTGGTGTCAGAAGTGGGATCTGGGGAGTATCTTGTCGTGCTCACTGTGTTTCTAATTTGAGAACAAAACCAAGTAACAATGGAAACAAAATTCAGCAGTGATGCAGTTGATGGTGCTGTTTGCACCACAGAAAAGGAGGCTCAAAAACAGTTAAGTGTTTCTGTACAAGAACTTGAGCAGTGCCCTTGTGTTCCCTTTTCAGAAACACTTGAGTGCCCATGGTTACCTTCACTTACCCCAGTTATTTTCTATTGTATTAAAGAAATATAAGGAAGAGAAATTAGCCGAATTAGCAGAGGATTTGCAATACCTGGAGGGGGGAATCAAACTTCCATAGTCTACCAAGAAAGAAATTAAAAAGTAGCGTACAGATTGCCTTAATGAAAGAGCATTCTTTACCCTCGCTGTAGTAATTTGGAAAGAAAATGAGGAACTTCGCAACAAATTTGCCACTCTAAAATAGGATAATTTGGCCGAATTTAGTGATTTTGTTTAATATCAGGAAGGCTTGGACTCTAGTGAGTCTGACTTTGAAAACTTCTCTGATGTTAAGAGGTGCGTCCCTTATAGAAAATGCCGTCCTTAAAGCGAGAAGCTAAGCTCTGACAATACAACAGAGGAGGAAAAACCGGTATCTTCCTTAAAAAAGACTGCAATGAAGAAGGTACGCCTTGCAGTGAAAACTGGCAAATGCAGGTCCACCATAAGGGCAAACCTAAAAAACAAGCACCACCCTTATCTCCTCCCACCAGGGCAGCACCTCCTCCCACAACTCCTCCAACACCTCCCCAGGAGGCGGTGGCCTCCAGATTTCAGGCCACACCCACTTACAAGGCTACACCCACTAGACCGGAGGGACAAGTACCAGCCAGTTTACCAACACAAAGAACACGACACCCCTCTGCTCTTGTGCATAGTAAGGCAGAGGGAGGTTTGGAATCACTTACATGTGAAATAACAAGACTGATCAATAAAATAATGGACAAATTACAAAAGAAATTTAATTACCTGGCTACTCTTTCTGCTATAATACTGATAGTTCAGAAGAGGAAGGGGAAAGGCACAAAATAAAGCATAAACGTCTTTGCCCAGTCATGCACACAGATATTTAATACCATGGTGAGGGTGAAGTCAGACAGAAAAATGTGGTATATAAGGAAACAATGTACACCCCAATAGAGATAGCACAATTAAAGGCAATATAACCACCTCCCTTCTGAAACATATGGAGTATGTCACTCGAGTATTTGCTCCAGGGGGAGACAACATCATGCTGACTGAGGAAGAAGCCTCAGGATACTGGGGATCAGAAATACTGTTAACAACAGGAGATCCTAGATACCCAGCGACAATTACACAGAGGGTTGCCTACAACGTGGGCTTTATAGACCCCCTTTCATGGGGTGAACCCGTGTACTGAAAGATGACTTGTACAGACTGTTGGACAATATTCACAAAGCAGCTGCTATTCAATTGGTATATAATCATGAGCTGGTCCCTCATGAAAAAAGTCCTCTTAATATCAGAATTAATCCAGACTGTATGAATATTCTGATTCGTGGGCTACCTGAGTCATTTAAAGGCATAGCCATTGACATTAAAGAAAGAATTCGAACCTCATCTGGGGCAAAGTGTTACACACGGGCAGATCTAGCCCGGGCACTTACTGACTATTCAAGAACATATGGTATGCCATATGAGTATTGTGAAGAGACAAATGTTGTTTACTAACTTGTGTAAAAGTTTTTCACAAAAATCCAAGTTAAAGAATATTTTTAGGGTTCTGTCCATAATAAGTAAGCCAATGTTAAACCTCAGTGTTAATAAGTCTGTTGATATTAAGGGGAAAGCCAACAATATCAAGCTGCCAATGAACTCGCTCCAAAGAGCCACGCGGTGAAGTGTGCCAGGTGGGCCCCTACTCTCCCCGAAAACAGATAGGAATGCCTCTTTGGAGAAAAAGTGAAGTGATCAAGACTAAATCTCCCCTTCCCAGTACTGCCAAGGACACTCTCAAGGACATGCTCCTCTCTCCCTCGCCTTGCACCATTTAGGGGCCAGTACTAAACTTGCTGAAAGGCGGTAAGTGAGGCTTCCATTCCGGGTGTTTTCATAGAGGTGAGAATCTGCCTCAGTTTTCTCAGCTACCTGGTTCATGAAAATCCATGCTGAAGAAACAAGCAAAAAAAACAAGGGAAAAAAAGTCTGAGAAGCTACTTTATAATTTATTAGATTAACATGAGGCAAGGTACCATCAGCATGAAGACTCTGATTCTCACGCATGTTAATGAGAAGAACCACAGGCCTGTCCAAGAGAGGCCTCCAGGTGCACGCCTTCCCCCCCCCCCCCCCCCCAACATCCCCAGTTCCCCACAGAAGCCTGGCGACATCACAACAAGGACACTGTGATGTCACAATGAAGCTCCATGGCAACGTGAGGATGGGGCCACCAGCCATGTCTATATAAAGGCCCAGGCTGGAGCCCAGCTGTGCTGTCCGCAGCAGCTGCCTCTGGAGACAGAGGTGCTAGCGCAGGATCGCAGCTGTGCCAGAGCTCTGGGAAGGAGCCATGGAGCATTGTGCAGGAAGACGAGCTGGTGTCCCCAAGGGTGACCCAGGCAGTGGAGCAGGACAGAGGAGAGAGGTGAGCAGGGAGGGAGAGGGCTCAGCCGGGGAGCCTGAGACATGGCGGGGGCTGCTGTGGGACCTGCCCTGTCGGGCAGGAGGCTGAGGAGCTGGCGCCTCGAGTGTCTCTCTCTTCCTTGGCCAGGCACAGAAGGCAGCAGCAGGACAAGGAGCTGCTGGGCTGATGGACCCAAGGGAGCTGCTGAAGCTGCCCCTTGGGGTCAAGGTCCCTGTACCGCCCGGCTCCAGGGCTGTGTTCCACAGGGCAAAGCTGCGGGAAAAGGTAAAGGAAGCAGCAAGGGGTGGAAAAGCTCTTTCTGTGACGGAGTTTCCTCAGAGGAGTCCTTGTGACCAGCTGCTCTCCAGCGAGAGCTGCAGCCCTTTAGTGGGGCAGGGCTGGGCAGTGGAGGGGAGCTCCTGGCTCCCTGCTGCGCTGCTCTCTGCTGCTCTGCTCCCTGCTGCTCTCACTGCCCCTTCACACTCTGGAATGTCTCTCTTCCAGCTTCACCAGCCCACCGGCTGTTTCGATCTGGGAGATCCCTACAGCCGGCGGTTGGGCACGGAGCACAACAGCCTGCATGACCCCTATCTGCAGGGGGACCACAGCCGCAAAGACAACCTGCAGAGGCTGAAGAGAGAGGGATTTGTCACCCGCGATGGTAAAGTAGGTTTGGAGGCTGTGGGGCTGATATAAAGGACTCCTCATGAACAGGATTCCCTGAGTACAGAGAGAGGGAGTGTGTATGGAGGAACAGCTCCTCCACACACACTTGCTCCCTCTCCCCATCCCTCCCTTCCACCCTGCTTCTCTCCCTCCCTGCCTCCTGCCGGGTCAGGGCTGTGTCAGGAAGGCAGCCTGCATGGCTGGCTTGGCAGGGCTGGGGTGATTCTCCCCTTGTCTCCCCACAGGTGGTCTGCAGTGGAAGCAGTTCAATGAGTACAGGCAGTACCTAACCACGCAGAAGCAGGAGGCGGAGAATATGCCCCTGATAGTCATAGGATACTCGTTAGGAGATTCAATAGAAATATAGCATAATAAAAAATTACGTAAGTAATTAATTTGCTGTACTAAGATAGCTGAACGGGTTACTTTTAAAACAATGTGCTTTGTGAAACTCTCAGTCAATTAGGCCAAGCATCCTGCAGGTTGCAATAACATCAAGTCTTCTAAAAACCTGTGGCGCCTACAGACAACACTTGTGTTGATTCTGACCCACCTGGGCAATCTACCAGTGGGAGACTGGAGACAGGACCAGGACAGGAGAAAGACCACAAAGGACTAGAATCAACAAAGACCCCCAGGAGACTCTCAAGCATGCATAATTACAAAGATAGCTAATTCCAGGAAATAAAATGACTATGTACAAGAGTTCTGGGAACTCATTGACATGGAACTGAATATGCGTGTTTTTGGTGTATATTAGTTGGGGTGTTTCACTAACTGGTCAGGGCTCTAATGGTGGAGAATCCCCAGTGCTGGCCAGCGCTGCAGCAAAGAACGCCTGCTCAATAACAGCTTGTTTGTTGTTATTGGGTCTTCATCTGGGAATCCTTAGCCAGCTGCGCCCAGGCTCGTACTTGGGTGAGGAGTGTTAGAAAGCAAGGGGGTTTGGAAGCTCCAAATTTTTGTTTCATTCTGGTGAGAGGAGGTGGGCAAAGCGGGGTGTTGACGGCAGCTGCCAGTGGCACGGGGCCGAGGACTGGGGCTGCACCGGCTGCGTCTCGGGGAGGGGTCAGTGCAGAAGAGGTGGGGCTGGGCCTTGTGGCGGGGCCAGGAGAAGCCGGCTGGGAGCTGAGCTAGCGCAGGGGGCTGGGCTGGGCACAGCGGGCAGGAAGGTGCTGGGCAAGCAGGCCCAGTCCTGCGGGAAGCCCTTCTCTTCTGCCCCGTGGCCTGGCTGCAGCAGAGCGCTGGCCGGGCTGTGCCTGCAGCCTCGGCACGCAGGGCCCTGAGCGCCTGGGCAGGCCCCAGGGAGCCACAACCTGCTGTCACCTTGCAGGGAAGGCTTCAGCAACACCTGGCCCACGGGAAGGCTGCCCCCAAAGTGCTGAAAGCTGATGGCACTTCTTGCCTGGGAAAGAAGGAGCTGAAGCCTCAGAAACCATCTTGCCCACCTGCACCCAAGAGCAGCAAGAGCTCCCAGAAACCAGAGATGGGACGGGAAGGTGCTGAGCTGCCCAGAGGGGTCAGTTGTGATGCTGACTCCAAGAAGAAGCCAGACCTGGTTGCTGCATGTACATCCAAATCTGCCTTTGAACAGCAGACTGAGCCCCTCTTGCCCCTTCAGGAAGGCCTGTCCCAAGAGCAGCCCCAGCACGGGATGGGCAGGAGAGCTGTGCTGCTGAAGACACCTTTCCGAGCTCCACGGGCCCCCGGTTCTCCAGGCAGGCTGTCCCTCTGGCGGCTCCGAAGCCCCCTGCCCAGGCAGGAGCACGGCATAGGGTGCTGCCCGTGAAGCTTGTCCTGGTCCAGCCCCAGCAGCCCCTGTCAGAAAAGAGGGTGTGAGCTGGGGGGGCTGGGACGATGGCCTGGATTGGCATGTGGCAGGAGAGGTGCGGAACCCCTGGGCAGCTCCACTGGGCAGCAAACATCGTCTTGGCACAGTTGTGCTTGCAATAAAGAGTTTTGTCCCCACATGCTTGTGCCTCCTTCATCCAGCCCTTCCGGATCCCCAGAGCTCCCCCACACCCCTCCACAGCCAGCCCCGCTCACTCCTCGGCTGAAGGCGTCCTTCCCTCCTGCCTGCCCCAGCCCCAGTGCCCTCCTGTGCCATCGCCAGACGGGCAGCAGGTGGAGAGGGACAGCAGTATCTTCCCCACAGGGGAGCGGTGGCAGATCCCACCTCCCCGGGCCTTCCCTCTCCTGAGGCAGCAAAATGCTGGCAGGAGGCGCTCAAGGGGCCGCGGTGGTGCCAGGGCCAGGGCAGGAGAGTTGGAGCTGGTTGGGAGAGCAGAGTTGGAGCTGGGCTAACGGACACCAGCGGGGAGCCAGGAACAGACACCTGAGTCAGGCAGGAAGCCACGTCTGCAGTCAGGAACCCACACCTGCAGTCTCTGGCCACCCCACAGCTACAAAAAGCAGCCCACACCCTGCGGCCACCTCGGAGGAAAGCTGCCCCAGCTCCCCACGTGTAATGTTTCTAGGGCAGTTAACTATTTGAGGTCAGAGTTTGGTTAATACTGGGCAAGAGAGGCCCAGCTTGAAGAGGTGGCTAAGACTCCGGTGCAGGATGTGTAGGAGAGCGTGAAGGCTCCTTGGAACCTACTTGGAACGTGCTGCCGAGGTCTTCCATGCCTCTCTTGCCACACAGGCCTCCCTGGCACATCGTCCCAGCCCCCCCAGCTCACACCCTCTTTTCTAAAAGGGGCTGCTGGGCTGGCCGTGGAGAAGCTCAAGGCAGCAGCACCCTGCGCTGTGCTTCTGCCTGGGCAGGGGGCTTTGGAGCCGCCAGAGGGACAGGCTGCCTGGAAAACCCTGAGCACATGGAGAGGAGGCTGGCCTCAGTGTCCCGTCTCTCCTGCCTGTTCCATGGGGTGGGTGCTCTTTGGGACAGGCCTTCCTGAAGGCTCTTTGGGGGTCAGTGGAGGCCCAGGCTGACAGATCCGCTTTAATGTGTACTCTACAATCTGTCTTGCCATGGTCCTGAGAGGCGAACCCTGGTCCAAGGCTGCTGTTGCCTTTGGCTGCCTTTCTGCCTCAGACTTTGCTCCTGCTGCTCCAGGAATCTCTGGGAGAAAGGTTCTGGCCTGGCCAGTCCGTGCTGCAGGGCGCTGCTGAACCCTGCTGACAGCACTTGGGAGGCTCTCCCTGGCATCCCTGGGCCTCAGCTGCGAGACATGGGCAGCGCCTGCACTTGGCTGTGGGCATAACACAGGCAGCTTGACTCCCTGGCTTGCTTCCCAGCCCTGCTCTTCAGATGTTCTGGGGAATCCTTTTCCTTCTTGCCTGACCTGCCTGGAGAAAGGCATCTGGGATGGCTGCACCTGTCTGCTGGAGAGACTTCCTCTGGGAAGCTCCAGGATTTCACAGTAAGTGACGCAGCTTGAGTCCCATTCCAGCTGAGAGGCTAAAAAGGAGTGCAAGGCGCAGGAAACATTCTCCACAACTTCTCTGATGAGTTTGTCAAGGGAAGCCTGGGAAGATGCCCTGTCTGAAGCTGCTGGTTCAGCTTGCCCCCATTTGCCTTCCCTGGATTTTCCTGCTTGGCTGGCTCCTCTGGCTCCTTCTGCCTGGCTCCCAGCCCCGCGTCAGATGCTGGGAACGTGCTGGATGCCAAATACTTCCCCAGGCTGTCCAACACAGTGGCTACCAGCTCTCTGGCCATCTCTCCAATTGCCTGCCTCCCATCTGCAGGAGAAGTCTGTGAAGGTACTGCTCCTCCAGCACTGCCACACAGCCCCAGTCTGATGGCCACAGCAGCCCTCCTTAAAACGTAGCAAACATCGACTTGACAGTGTTGTGCTTGCAATAAAGTTTGTCCCCACATGCTTGTGCCTCCTTCATCCAAGACAAGCTGTCCTATTTCTTGGCATTTTCCCAGCACGTGTGTCAGCTGAGCAGTTCCCGTTTGTGACCGAGGAATGACCTGGCACAGGGGGCAAGAAGGGGGAAACTCTCCTGGAGATTACTGGCAAACAGATGTCAGTGAACTTCCTAGAAAAGGGGCGGTATCAGTCGCTTTATTTTGGTTTTAGTCGATACTTTTACGGGTTGGCCTAAAGCTTTCCTCTGTCTCACCAACAAGGCAAGAAAGACAGTTAAAACTACGCTAAAAGAACCTGTGATTTGGTGTATCTTTGGGGATGTAACGGGCCTCACTTTCTGGTTGGAATTGTGAAACAGCTGAGCAAAGCTTTTTCCATAGTCTGGGAATTCCACACCCCTTACAGACAGCCATGCAGTGGTCAAGTGTAGCAAATCAATTACACCCTGAAATGGCACCTTGAGAAACGTTGTCAACAAGCACCTATGACTTGGGTACAGGCCCTACCCTTAGCCTTGCTGGATTAGAATCCAGCCCCATGGAAAGAGTAATTTGAATCCATAGGATTTGTTGTATAGACAAGGGTACCAGGCTCCACACGTACCATGTGCCACACGTGTCATGGGAGAACTGAATGCTAAAACTGCTTTACTATCTCTGGGGAATACTTTACAGGAGCTCCAGAAATATGTGACCTCAAGTGGAGCCTTGGAACTCGACACACCTGCAAACCATTTCCAGCCTGGAGACTGGGTCTTTGTCAAGTTGTGGAACACAGACCCGCTGACAGAGAAGCAGAAAGGGCCACTTCAGGTTTTGCCAACTACCGATTCAGCAGTTAAGGTTTGGGGCAGAGGTCCATGGATCCACTACTCGAGAACTGAGAGAGCATCCAGTCCATGGATAGGGGAACAAAACTCTTCCCTCAGATTGAAATTAAAAAGTCATGATTGGGTTTTCTGTTTGGTCCGTGACAATTCTGATAGCCATGAGGGCATGTTAATAGAAACATCAAGCTCATTTAGAAGATCCGTTACTTATTTTCCCCTTTCTAAGTTGCCTCTTCTCAGCCCATCAGGAAAGGTGGGGGCTCTCATCCAGCATTTTGCCTAACAGAAGGAGGGGAGAAAAGGTCTGTTGAAGCTTGGGTGGTGTGCTGCTGCTCAGCCAGAGTGAGTGGGATGGATGAGGTGGTCGCTCACCTTCAGGCAGGGTGCAAAAAGGCCTCGGTAACATCTGTTAAAGCAATCCATTTTCCCAGACTCATCTGGCACTCATTCTTTGACACCACACTTGTTACCTTTTCCTGATGGTAAATGCTGGGGAACTTCAAGGTATTTGAACAGTCAGAGATGACAAATCCCTACTAAGAAGAAAGTGTAAAACACCAGGAGAAACAACACATTGGCTTCATCCTGAGTGAACATTAAATACACTTCACATTTGTCTAAGGAGACAGTTAATGGAAAACGGGCTCTTTAATTGAACAGGCTGAGAGTTTCACACAGCTGCACATAACAAATGTGCAGGAGAAAGCCATTTTTCTATGCAGGGATTCTAGCCTGGGTGAGATAGGAGGGAGCACTTCTCCCAGAGATTTAACAGCAAATACAAGTGGCTGGTGAGGCAATCCAACGCGATGTTTTTTCCCAATGCAGCTCTATTTAAGGGAACAGAAAGGGGCCTTGGATCAGGCATTCAGCCTAAAACTGGCCCAAGGCAAAATAAAAGCAGGTTATTTTTGTTGTGTTTTACAGTCCTCTTGAAGCCCGGGGCATACCAAATGGTACCAGGAAGCTGATGTGTCTCTGCAGCATGCACTTGTGTTGGTGCTGCACCTTCTGCCTGCTTGGCAAGAAGCAGTTTGTGTGATTTCATGATCCCTCTAACAGGGAGCTCAGTATTGCAGGCATCACACTGCCCCCTCCCCAGCTGCAGCTGCCCCTCAGCTGGGCTGGTGCCTCCTGGATCCCTGCTTCTCATCAGCCTCTGAAGTCCAAGGTATGGACAGCTGTAGCAGTACAGTGACAGCCACAGTAGCCCAGAAAATACACAAAAATGGTGTATGATGTTTGTAAAGTGGAGTTTTCCCTGACGTGGTGCATGCTGCACATGTCCATTTGCAGCTACATCAATCTTCCCATCTCCCCTTGAGTCTTCCCTCCCCGTGCACAGTCCTTCCAACTTGCTTTCCCTCAGCACAATTACTTCACAGCCTAAAGAGCTGCTGAGATCCTGAGATCAACTCAAATATTCTTTTCCTTTGTTTACCAGAAATGTAGTTCCAACATGGAATCCAGACATGGAAATCCATTACCTCTCCAGGGTGTGCTCCAGCACACTCCAGCAGAGTGTGGGGGGTGCAGTCAGAGAAGTGCACCCGCTTTCATTGTTATCATGTTAATTAATTACATGATAACTTAATGAAGAAAGCCCATTACTGGAGCATCAAGGGAAAGGGTAGAGGTGTCATGAGCCAGGTAGGGCAACCCAGGTTGATTCAGATTGGGCCTCCCTGTTTTCTAAACTTCTTGGAGAGGAGCCCAGGTGTGGCTGGATCCAACCTTTGTCTCAGACCTGGCCCTTCCAGGGAGAGTGATTAAAATGTCACAGTCCAAGGAAATGCTCAATCATCCCATAACCCTTGGTCAGGTTAAGGTGAAATGACTCTCAAGGTCTGTATTTGAATATTAGATTTAACTGAAACTAGAAGGAAGACTGAGCAGCTGGAGTGGACCTGCCCCCTCCAACTAGTTTTTTCAGTCATTCTACATGCAGGCCTTAGGCCACATGCAATCATCCTTTGCTCCATCCCTCTCAGGCAAGACTTTTGGGGTGCAAACAAGGGGTTACAATAGGATTTCAACACCACTTCCCCCAAGTGCAAGTCCTGAGGGCTGGTCCCTCACAAGAGATAGGAATGCCATAAGAGAGAGATTGAAGGAGCCTCCCCTGTTGCTAACTCCTTTTCTCTCTGACTCCCATCTCACCAGCTCATTAAACTCTGTCTTAAAAGCAGTGGCTTCTGTCTTGCTCCCCAGGGGAGGCTGTTACAGAGCTTCCCTTATCATATATCAAGGAATCTCCTGATTTGCAACTAAAATGTATAATTAACTAGTTTGTTCTTGTTCTGTAGCTTAAATCACCTCTCCCACCTGGGGCTTTATCTCCCCCATGAGCAGCAGGCTCCTCTCTTCTCCACAGGTGTTTCTGGCTGACCCAGGCTGCAAGAGCACCCTCTCCCTCAGCCACATTTCCCCCCTGTATCCTCACAGCTCCTCTCTCTGCCTGCAACCCTAAACCCCTCAGGCTGTGCAGAAACCCAGCAGTGATGGGCACCTCTCCAGGCTGCAAGGACAGGAGCACCACATGGGGACAGCCAGGATGCCTCAAAGGAGCTGGCACCAGCAGGGTTCAAATACCTACTCCAGGTCATTTATTGTAAAGGGTGGATTTAATTGAGCATCCATGGAAACAAACCAAGTTGTACTTTGTCATTACAGCTGCCTCTGGACAGGTACCAGGAGGCTGCATCACAACTGGGTGCCAAAATGACATTGTTGTCATGCTAGTGGGCTTTAGGAGCCCACTCCTCAAAAAATCACTGTCTCGAGTCCTTCATGTCATGACAGGGCAGGTTTCCAGGTATATTATCACCTAGTAGTGGCAACACAGATCTTTTTTTTCCATCTCTTCCCCCCCTCCTCTTTCTCCTCTCTTTGCTTTACCTGGGAGCTGGGGACATACTCAGCTGCCCTTCTCCAGCAGCAAAAAGGCAGCTGAAAGTTTTTCTATCACATCAAGGGTCTGGACCACTGATTCCCAGAGTAGCATTGCAAAGAGACACCCTCTGATCCTTTGTATGCTCATTAACTGCATTTATTTAGCAAAAGGGCAGACATGCAGCAGATTTGGGCTTTGAAAGTGCGTGGGGAGCTCTCTTTCTGGGTTGCGTTGACCTGTTAGCCATGTTATCCCAACAGCTGCTGAACATACAGAGATACTATAACCTTTCCAGTAGGAATTAGTGCCCACCCTACTGGCAGGCTGTCAGCAGGACCAACAGATCTCTTGTGAAAACTTTGACTTCATAGAGTGGGTACGCAAGGTACACTTAAAGGAGCTCTGTTTCTTCACAGCCCAGATAGAATTAGACCGTGTTAAACTAATGTCAGCATCCTTGATGCTCCTTTCTTATCCCAGTACTGAACTGGAAGGTCAATTCCAGTCATAGATGCTGAGTGGTCAAGGACCAGTCCTCTTAGTCTTCCATGCCAGGCATCCCAGGAGAAGGGGGAAGCCACCTGCCCAGGACAAGGAGAAGCCTTATTTACAGAGGGAGAATGAGAAGTCATGGCCATAAGAAAAGAAAAGCTGATACTTTAATCCCTTCTGTGATCATACTCCATCTGGCTCAGTACTGGGCAGGGAACTGAGGAGGTTGCTACATTTCCATGAAATTCCAGCCAGAGCCAGCCTGAGGAAGGGCAGTATCTGTCAGGGACATGTGCCACAACCCAGTTGGCCATGTCTCTGCTGCAAGAGAGTTGCTGCCTCACGTAGATGTGCTCTGCTCATGATCTAACTGTATGTCTGTTAATTTCTATCCAAGATAAAAAAATGGTAGGACACTGGGCACAAGAGTTAAATAAGTGTGTTCTGCTTCATGTTTAACATAAGTCTGGGCATATTGTTCCCAGGAACAGAGGAAGAACAATTAGCCTTAGAGGGAATTAACATGTTGAATGTGCAGTAATATGGATTTGTGTGGCAAATCTTATAAGACTCCAGTGAAATGAGACTGGGTTTTCCAAGGTATTTGCAATGCTAATGCTTGGCCATGCCACGAACCTGGTGATGCTGTGTGACAGGAGGGCTGTGGGTACAGTGTTAGCCAAAGGAAGAAGAGTTATTAGATATGATAGAAGGTACAGAGCAAATGGGCAACTTACTAATACATGTCCTGTAAATGGTTCAGGAATTTTAAAAAGGATTTTCTCAAAGGGTGAGCTGTTCTCCTAGGAAGACATCTCTGATCTCTCTTATTTAACTTGTTTTTACTAAGCCAAAGGGGTTGTGAGTTTGATAATAAGCTGTCAGGATTTTGCCTGTTAGAAGATGTGATATTAACAAGAGAGAGCATTAAATGTGTGTGTTGTTGGTTTATCTATTGAGAAAATAACATAATTCCTTAATAACCAACCTTTGTTTGAAAGGATGGACCTTATTAAGGAACATGTATTTACACACCTTGTATGTACTCAACAGTTCATGCTTCACCTTTGCTACATCCACAGGACTCAGTCAGGTTCAGAAGTCACTGTTTTCTGATGTTTGTTGTCTATGTAAAATATGACAGAAGATCTGGGGCCCATTAGACAAGTGTCCACACCACTCAGTCCACAGCAAACTCCAGTGGCCGTGGTGAAGTCAAGTGACAGGGGAGGAGCTCAGTGAGGGAGCTCCTTACTGCTGCTTGTCCTGTACAGACTGTGCAAACTACAGAGCTAGCTGGGAAATTTCCAGCAGGCTGTGTCTTCAGTGGAAAAGGTCAGTTCTTCAAGACTGAAATGCATGACAAGAACATGCAGATTGGATGAAATCCTAATGGAAAACTGCCATATTTTCTGTTGGGGTAAGCTGGTCGGGAGCACAGAGTCCCCTGTAACAAACCAGTTCAGCATCTGCATTTTTGAGGGCTTACAGGTTTCCATCTCACTGTCCTGAAGCTGGATCTGCCAGAGCTTCTAGGCTAAGCAGCATGACAGAAACCCTGGCTTGACCTCCCAAATCACTGCCTCTGCTTCCCTCCCAAGAGCCTGGGCACCAGGAAAGTTGAGAAGCCTCAATAAAAAATGTAAAGAAATAAAAAAATGCAATGTCTCTTTTATTATTTGTAAGACAACCTAAGAAAAGATTTCTCCATCCTTAGAAGACAGCAGTTTTCTTTCCACTTTATAATACAGATATCTTTTAAAGTAATTTCAGAAAAGAAATTCCCATCTCCAAGTCAGCTCTATTGTTGGAAATTTTCACCAGCACTAGTTCCCAGAAATCAATTCAAACCCAATTGAAATCAGTTGGCATTCAGTTTAATATAATCTTGATCTTTCCTGAAAGAGGACATTAAGGTTTACAATGCTAGGCTGCTTCTATCCCACTATTTACTTCCCTGATGTCCTTCCATGCACAGAACTGACTTAATCCATGAGGTGTCAATTATTTGTTTTATGTACTCCCTTCTCCTTTTCCTGTGTTAGTGGGAGATTGCATTTAAATAGCATCTTCTCCAGCACTGTTATAAAAAATGTTCTATAAAGCAATTTGCCATGCCCTGTTTCCAGAGGTGTTTTGAGAAACAATTTATGACTCCACACTAGTGAGTATCGTGGCTCTTTTCATGCATTAGTTTAGCAGCTATAAAAGGACAGAGACATCCCCAGCTGGTTGCATTCACAGATCTGGAGAATCATGAGCCACTGAACACTCCCAATGTGCCCAGCAGATGAATTGGAATGAGCGTGCAGAAGTTCACCCCATAAACTGGGTAATGGGAGGCAGTTATTGTGGTTCATGCAGTAAATGCCCCCAATTTGCTGCCATGTGAAAGCAGCTCAAACCTTTCACTGCATCTGTGCTGAGGAACAGAGCTGTGTGAGCTCCAGGCACTGGTGCTGAACTTATTTTTGCCCATATGTGGCTGTTTTGCAGCTTCATCCCTATGACTCTAATAGCCAGTTTTCCTGGTGTTATCAAATCCCTACACTTTGTGTGTGCTGTTTAATGAGCGGGTCAGGAGTGCCTCCTCCAGTGCCAGCCTTCCCTTCCCATCTGCATGTGTGCCCCACTTGTGACAATGCTGAGACACAAAGATGCTGAGGTAAACACAGGTGCTGCTGCTCAAAACTTTAGGTTCCTTTTCTTTTCAGAAGGGGACCAATCTTTCCCTCAGGCGGGATGTAATATTAGAAAATTATGCTCTCCAAGTATCCTTGTCCAAGGCATAAAGGAACAGCCTGGGCAGTTTCTGAATGTAGCTGATAACCTTCTGATCCTTCCTCTCATTTTAGCAGCATAAAATATTTGTATTTCCTGCCCCAAACCACTTTGTAGGAGGACAAAGTAGAGTTAAGAGCTGTAATTTTCAAGAACATGGGCTCTTTAGAGCTGTTCAATATAGGGACCAATCAGAATCTCCCTAGAAAGGAAGACTTAAAAATGGTGACATTTTTCTGTTACATTTTCTTGCAGGACGCAGCTGAGAATACTGGGTTGCCCTGGCCTGGCCTCACTTCTGGGGCTTGGCAACATGTCTTAGACAAGTTACATGCAGAAATGTGGCTAGACACTACTTTTAATTAGGGAGAAGAAAAAAAATAGGTCCAGGAGATTGCTTCTGAAAATGGTTTTCAGCTCCCTCTGATTCATGGAGCAACCCTGGTCCACTGATGTCTACCCATAAAAAACTGTCTGGATTCAGGTGGTTGTGGCACAGAAGAAATAGAAAGCAAGGCACAGAAGAGAGAAATAAATCAAGGCAGATCCTGCTTAGTTCTGCTCTTAGATTTATTCACTCCTATCTGTTTCACCAGGCAGGCTTGACAGAGGCTGCTGAGCCAGAGCCATGTCTCACAGCTCATCCCTGCTACTAAAAGATGGAAAGAAAGAGGTAAATATTGGTGAATGGAAAGCAAAGGCAGCTGCACAGAAGGGAGGGCAGAAGAGCTTGGATTTGAAGCAAAAATGGAGGAAGGAAAAGTTTTGGCCCAGTAATTTTCTCCTCTCTTTCTACACAATGGCTTTTAGAAAACCTGAATTTACTGGCTGCTCACATGGTTTCTCTCGCACCAGCACACTGGAGGTTGCACTGAGGGTGCCTAAGTACAGGCTGAAAGAAAAGCAGTAGTAAAGCTGGTGCTTGATGGAGCACTTGGAGTGTGGACAGGCTTGAGTTCACCACGTTTGCTCCTCCTGCTTGCCAGCCAGTCAGAGGTGGGCAAGATCTTCCAAGGTCCTTCTGAAACCACTGGGTGTCACCAGGGAAGATTTTCCAGGCAGCCTGTGATCAGCTGTTTGTAAGGACATGATGGAGGTGTAGAACTGCTCATGGATGCACAGCCACATCAGCCCTCTACCCTGTCCTGAAGGCCTATCTCAACAACCTGAGTTGTCAGAACCAGCTTTTTCAGATGGACACCAGGCTACTCCACCCTCCTGTGGTCTGGGCTCTGTGCAGGCAGAGAACTGTCTTTGAGATGCCTTTTCACATCTGCCCTGGTTTCAGCTAGCACAGAGTTAGTGTTGCTCCTAGCAGCTGGTGTAATGATGGGTTAGAGAGGAGGAGAAGGTTGGTACCACACTGCTGGGTTAGCTGTCGCCCAGCAGTGCTTCCACCAAGTCAAGGACTTCTCAGCTTCTGACCCTGCCCTGCCAGCAAGGAGGCTGGGGGAGCGCAAGAAGCTGGGAAGGGACACATCTGAGACAGCTGACTCAGCCTGGCCAAAGGGACATTTCACACCGTAAGACATCAGGCTGACCATGCTGAGCAACGAAACTGGGGGGAGCTGGCCAGGGGGCTGCTCAGGGTTGGGCTGGGCTGGTCAGGGGGTGGTGAGCAAGGGCTTTGTGCTATGCTTGGTTTGTGTGTTCTTTTATCACAATTATTATTTTCCCTTCCTTTTCTGTCCTATGAAACTCTCTTTACCTCAACCCATGAGTTTTACCTCTTTTTTCTGATTCTCTGACCCATCCCAGTAGCAGGGGAAATGAGCAGCCCCTCATGAGCAACCCATGGGTGTTCAGCTGCCTGCCAGGTTAAATCACAACATTGTCACTGGCAGGAACCAAAATCCAGGCTCCTCTAGGGAGAATTATTTTTTATTATTATTTTTTCTTTTTTAAAGCCAGCTAGCTTGATTTTGAATGACATGTTTTATTTAATCTGGAGTGAAACATTTAATCTTGATCTTTGATGATGTGGAGTACTGATACTAATGAAATGGGATAAATTAAGTGAAAATTATTTTCAGAGGGAAGAATCTCAGATCTTTCAAGCTGGAACCATGAGAATGACATTTTCATCTTGGGAGATTCTGCCCCCCACCCCACCTCTTTTTCCTGCTAATGCACATGTTACAAAGCCAGAAATGAACTCAGAGAATATTTCAATTCCTTGTCAGGAAACCATTTCTAGTGAAGAAGGAGGGGCTGTTCAGGTGATAAAGATCCTGGTCTTTTGCAGCTCTTGCTGCTGAACACAC
This sequence comes from Apus apus, assembly GCF_020740795.1. NCBI lineage: Eukaryota > Metazoa > Chordata > Aves > Apodiformes > Apodidae > Apus > Apus apus. Next base: position 20,694,384 of record NC_067293.1, read on the forward strand.
TTGCTCTGCCATCAGGGATTGAAACACATCACTGAGTGGTTTGGGTTGGAAGGGACTTCAGAGATCATCAAGTTCCAGCCCCTGCATGGGCAGGGACACCTCCCACCAGCCCAGGTTGCTCCAAGCCCCATCCAACCTGCCCTTCAACACTTCCAGGGATGGGGCAGCCACAGCTTCTCTGGGCAACAAAACTCTCCAGCCCCTCAGATGTCCCCTCCTTCAGACTGTTCTGCAGCTCTGCCCATAGGTGTTGTCTGGGCTGAAATCCTGGTTTTCTGCACCCAGTGACAAAAGAGATGATTAATACAACCCAGCTTTCACTATTTCTCCCACCACAAAGATACACAAGACTCCCAGCTTTCCTTTTGAAAATAAATACCTAAAAATAGGATTCCAGGCCAGATGAGATGCTACAAAGAACATTTTTCAGCATGACAAGTGTGATGTCACCCAACATCTATGTATTTTTTACCACAGCCCCTGAGGAATTTTTTCCAAGGTCTGTTCATGCATCCTCTCTTGTCGGGAGAACTAGAGCAGCCCATCACAACTTGTCCCAGAGAAATGAGGAGAGTGATAAGAAATATCTGAAAAGCCTGGGGAACAGCGCAGTGAGAAGCTGGTGACTTTGAAACAGGTCTTTTCCTTTGGGAAAGCCCTTCTTAAGATGGCTGGGCCCTGGCCTGCACATTAACAGCCCATTAATTCTTTAGAAAGCATCTGATTGTTTTCCATTAGACTTTGGGGCTGAGTTTTTCAGAGAGCTCTGCCCGTTAGCTGCACATGGAGCAGTTTTCAGCTCTGGATATTGGCCATTAAAATGTAACTTCAAGATCTTGATATTTTAAACCTAGACTGCTGAAAAAAAAACCAACCCTGAATGCACCCACATTTCTCTTCCTACCATGCTCTGGATCCATTATACCATTCTGGCAGCATTAATTAGCCAGAAACCCAGCTTAAGTGGCATATTATAAAGTCACATGTAGAAATTTCTGCCCTGGACTGGATGCTCAGTGAACATGTTTTGTGAGACTCAAAGTCTTGCCCTTTTGTCTAAGATCCATGGTCATTATAAATTAGCACAACTTCCTTACAGATTTTCAGCCTGGGGTAAGAAAACTCTCAAAAGAGAATGTGTTCCCTTTCCAAGCAGAATGCTTCCTTTGTGAGAGCAGGTACAGTGTCACCATTATCCCTAATTTGCAGCAAACGTAATAATTTTCATTAAAAATCTCAGCGAGAACAGAAGTGTGCACAGGGCTAAACGATTGCTGTGTGGTTATTTAAAAAGTTCCTACTTGCAGTTCTCATGTACTTGCCTGGTTCTCTTTCCAAACTTGGTATTTATTTTCTTCTATATTTGCTTCCTTGGGATATTTCAATATACCACACGAGCTTGAACCCAGAACCTCAGAATTAGCTACAAAAAGGATCACAGCATCACAGACTAGGTTGGGTTGGAAGGGGCCTTAAAGATCATCTCGTTCCAACCCCCCTGCATGGGCAGGGACACCTCCCACCAGACCAGGTTGCTCCAAGCCCCATCCAACCTGCCCTTGGACACTTTCAGGGATGGGGCAGCCACAGCTTCTCTGGGCAACCTGTTTCAGTGTCTCACCACCCTCACAGGAAAGAATTTCCTCCTCATGTCTCACCTAAATCTCCCTCTTCCAGTTTAAAATCATCCCCCCTTGTCCTCTCCCTCCCTGCCCTTGTCCAAAGTCCCTCCCCAGCTTTCCTGGAGCCCCTTCAGGCACTGGAAAGTGCTCTAAGGTCTCCCTAGAGCCTTCTCTTTTCCAGGATGAACACCCCAGCTCTCCCAGCCTGGCTCCAGAGCAGAGCTGCTCCAGCCCTCGGATCATCTCAGTGGCCTCCTCTGGACTCTCTCCAAGAGCTCCATGTCCTTCTTATGTTGAGGGCTCCAGAACTGAACCCATTTCTCCAGGTGGGGTCTCAGCAGAGCAGAGCAGAGGGGACAATCCCCTCCCTGGCCCTGCTGGTCACGCTGCTGGTGACACAGCCCAGGACATGGGTGGGTTCTGGGCTCCAGCGCACGGTGCTGGGTCATGTTGAGCTTCCTGTCCACGGTCACCTCCAGGTCCTTCTCCTCAGGGCTATTTTCCATCTGTTCTCCACCCAACCCATGTTTATGTTTGGCATTGCCCCAACCCAGGAGCAGAACCTTGCACTTGGCCTTATGGAACTTCAGAAACACCTCAGCAACAGGTTTCTTTGCCTTAGCAGAGCAAATAAAATGAAGCAGTTCTGCTAAATAAATGTTCTGGTCTCTTCATCAGTGCCTTAAAATAGGCATCAGCATTTTTCAGGTTTGGGTTGGTTGTTTGTTGGGTTTTTCTAAGGGCTGTATTCAGCCTTATTTAAATTCATTTGGTCTTTTGCTTTGTGGCATCACCTCAGAACTTGCTCTGTGATGTGGAGCCTGATTTTATATGAGATGTATGGGCAGACACCTTGGATTTTTTCAGTTTTCATTAATTTGATTCCTTCCAGGCAAGAAAAGGCTGTAATAATGTAATAAAATGAGGGAAGTGGTGACATTTAATATCATAAAAGAGCATAGAGGGGGGCTTGGTGTTTTTAAAGTGTCACCAGCACATTTTTTGGAGGCAGCCCAGCCCTGGGAAGCAGAGCATTGAAATAATTTAATCCTTGCATGATAAAAGGAATCACTAGAAATAATTCACTCCTTGTCTTATAGCATATAGACTAATTTGGGAGCTAATTATTTATTTGACAAGTATTTAGCATAAGAAATCAATTTCTAGTGACACCTCAGATGAGGTAATTTATACAGAAAGTAAAAAAAAACAACAAAAAACAGGGAGATTAAACTTTGTTATTTTATAAGCTGACCGTGTGCGTCCTGTCCAGTGGAAAGGACAGGGGGGAGCTGTGACACTGCCTGGGGTGACAATGTGCCCCCCAGCTCTTCCTGCTGACAGATGCAGGGATGGGAAGTAGAATACGCTGAGTTGGAAGAGACCCATCAGGATCATCGAGTCCAACTTATGGGGGTTGAGCTGTGCCCCCAAACCCACACTCCTCACCTGGCCTCTCCAGCACCTTCTGGTATATCAGGTGGCCCAGGGCAGGCCCAGGGCAGGCAAGAAGGACCAAGGCTGTGGACCTGACCTTGGAAGGAGTGTCCTATCACTGCCCTCTCTGATGAAAAGCTCCTCCCCAGCTTTCCTGTAGCCTCTTCAGGTACTGGAAGGTGCTCTAAGGTCTCCCTGGAGCCTTCATTACATCCTCAGTTGTTGGTGTGATTAATAATGTAAAATGACAGCTCATTAGCTTTGGAGGGAAAGGATGGGTGCAGAATTCTAATTATTAATGGAAGTTAACAAGAAGCAACCACATTTCAAAAGGCAGCAGTATTTATCACCATCTATTTGAAGCTGAACTCTGAAATATGCAATGTTGTTTTATAAAGCTCCAAATGAGTGTTCCTGCCATTGTAAAACACATCGGGATTTTTGCACTGCCTTTAATCTGTCAGCTCACCTTCAAGATTTTAATGAACTCATCTAGGTTACAAAATGTTTTATTCAAGACAAAGTCTGATATTATAATTTAAGATGTAAATCCTAAACTAAGAGAAGCTGAAGTTGATAATAAAATAGCAATTAATCCACGTTGAGAGTAACAAAAATTAACAAACTGCTATTCAAATATTTATAGCAGGAAAGTTCTGTTACTTGTTCATTGATACAGTTTTGAAGACTGACTTTCAAAGTACAAAACCTGGGTTTATGTGGAGCAGCAGGTTCTCCTGTGAGGAGCTGCCTGGCATTTCATGGAATTGTCAGAGTTGGAAGGGAACTCTAGAGATCATCTAGATCATTTGGTGCAACAGAAACAGCCCCAGCGACAGCAACACCCACTTCCAGGGATGAACATTAATTTCCAGTCTTTCCAGTTTTCCTCTTGCTGTTTGCTGTAGTGAGTATTTAACTCCAATGCAGATGGAGAGCTTGGGCAGGAGGGGCAGGGAAAAGGCTCATGAGGAGCTGTGCTTCTGCAGCTGGTGGGTATCACAGAGACCTGCCTGCCCTGATTTATAAATTTGATAACAAATATATCCAGAGCAGCTTTCTAACCCTGGCTTCTCTCTCTTGAGTTTTGCAGATCCAAAGGAAAGAAAAATCAGGAAATAGGAGCTGATCCCACAGTCACATCATGAGGCTAAAGGGGAGGCAGCAATTACTGATGCAGAGAACAAAGATGTGGAAGGATATGAAGAGGACCGCGAAGGGAGAGAGGGCTGCAAAGGATCCTGTCTGCAAGGCAGGTGCTGGCAGGGACCAGAACAGCCTTCCTGCACAGAGCAGTGACTGTGTTTCTGATGCACGTGCAGTTTGCCATGGTACTTTTCCTCTGGAAACCCTAGAGACACAAAGCACAGTGTGGAAGTAGCTGTGTTGGGTACAGAGGTGGCTGGAAAGCATCACTGGTGCTTTCCAATCATGCAGCATCAGCAAGACAGGCTGGACTTTTCCTGGGCAGTAGGGAGGGACATCCCTGCCTAAGACATCTGCCCAACTAGAGGGACCCTCAGCTGCTGCATCTGTTCCTTTCTGCCTCCACCTGGGTTAGAGACTGTTCAGTTCAAACCTCTGAGGCATTAAACATTCAACCCTGCACTCCCAGCTCCTTCCACCACCCCTCTGCTGGAGTCAGGCATCCAAAATAAAGAGAGAGAGAGAGAGAGAGAGAGAGAGAGAGAGAGAGAGAGAGAGAAAGGGGAAAAAGTAGGTGTGTGCAAACACTTGCTGGTGGCTGCTCACCAGCACATGAAATCATGTTCATCCCAACCAACCTCCCAAGCCAAAGTAAAAATTAAAGGTGGCATTTCACTCTGCAGGCAGATGCGTTTCATAATGCATGGGCAGGATATATTTTATTAATTCAGGGGTTTTGTAGATCTCTGTTTGCATAGGTTTCATCCTTCTGTGGAGCTGCTTGGCTCTCTGTGTTGTATGTTGTTGGTTTTTTTATCTTACTATTAGTTTTTTTTCCTGTGGGATGCTGTTACAGGCTGGTGTGGGATCTGAGCAGATCCCCCAATGCTTTGCAGATGGGACAGCTGCAGGAGGGTCCTTGGGACAGAGGCAAGAGTGACCCAGCCTCAAGGATGAGGGGATGGAGGTTGACCTCACAGTGGTATAAGGCCTTTAGGTACAGTCACCTCTCCTAGACAGTAGCCACTGCACAGTGCTCCCCTGAGACCAGCCTAAAACCTGCTTCAGGGCATTTAGTATTTCCCTTCAATAAGCCTTAATGAAGTATCATTTGCTTATGGGATGGAACTGCTGAAAGGGGAAAAGAAAGAAGGTGATTTCAGTCCTAAATTCCCTGTATTGACAGCTGGGGGTAAAACCCTGCTTCCCACGAGGCTGTGTCCCCCTCCCCACAACACACAGTCAGGGTATTTAGGGAGATGGCAGAGTAGCAACCGTGGAGACATCCACCTGCTGGGAGCTGCAAAGCAGCCAGGGGAGAGCAGTAAAACTGCTGGAGCCAAGGGAGAGAATTTGGGTGGTTCTGCAGCCTCTCCTGAGGGTCTGGTGAGACCCCCTGCATGGCTGGGTGCAGTTCTGGGGTTCCCAACACAGGAGGGACATGGAGCTGTTGGAGAGAGTCCAGAGGAGGCCACAGAGATGATCCAAGGGCTGGAGCAGCTCTGCTCTGGAGCCAGGCTGGGAGAGTTGGGGTGTTCATCCTGGAAAAGAGAAGGCTCCAGGGAGACCCTAGAGCACCTTCCAGTGCCTGAAGGGGCTCCAGGAAAGCTGGGAAGGGGCTTTTCACCAAGGTGTGTAGTGTTGGGACAAGGGGTGATGATTTTAAAGTGGAAGAAGGGAGATTTAGGTGAGACATTAGGAGGAAATTCTTAACTCTGAAGGTGGTGAGAGCCTGGCCCAGGTTGCCCAGGGAAGCTGTGGCTGCCCCATCCCTGAAGTGTTGAAGGGCAGGTTGGATGGGGCTTGGAGCAACCAGGTCTGGTGGGAGGTGTCCCTGTCCATGCAGGGGGGTTGGAACTAGATGATCTTTGAGGTCTCTTCCAACCCAAACCAGCCTATGATTCTATGATTTCAGGGCCAGGTTTTTGTGAGCTGAGCCTATGTGGGACCATGACACAACCAGTTATTTTTGGAGCAGCTTCCCTGTCCTGGATTTGATTGGTGGGGTTTTGTTGGGTTGGTTGAGTTTTTTTTTTCTCCTACTTTTCCAAAATCTTTTCAAGCATCTTTCAATAGTTTCAGTGCTTCAGAAGCAGGGGCTGGGCAGCACAGCTTTCTGCTCTCCTTTTGCTGGTGAAACTGCACCATTTCACCAGGAGACCAGGTAGAGAAATCTTCACACAGTCCATTTAGGGCCATTTGACAGCAAAGAAAGGTGTCATCATTGTCCTTGGGAAAGACACTTTCTGTAAAAAACACAGGACAGCTGGGAATGTGAGCAGACTCAGAAAATGGCAGATCTGTGCTTGGAGCAAGGTGGGGCAAGAGCTTCCTTTCAACCACAAAATGTTTTCAGGCTTTTAAAATTATTTCTAGAAGAAGCTGAAAGATTTAATTTTTTTTTTTTGGGGGGAAAATGTTGAACTTGGAAATCTTTGGCATCTCATTTTGAAATGTCAAATCAACATGGTTTGTTGTTTTGTTTGTTTGTTTACTTCCATTTTTACCTTTGACTAACTCAAATTTGTAAAACATCCAAAATAATGAAAGTTCTTCTTGGAGGTGTTCAAGGGCAGGTTGGATGGGGCTCTGAGCTACCTGGTCTGGTGGGAGGTGTCTCTGCCCATGCAGGGGGTTGGATCTAGTTGATCTTTAAGGTTCCTTCCAACCCAAACCAGTCTGGGATTCTGCGATTATTTCATATTTACTATTGAAGAGTGAGGCTCACTCAGGCCAAGATCAGACTTCTAGAGAACCTTAACGGGACCCTAGGAAACAACAGAGTGAGAAACACCAAAGTGCTTTTGCACAGCTCCCTGCCATGAGGCTGGGAAGAAAAGTTGTGGCTGCTCAGACCTCAGTCATCTTATTGCTACAGGATTGCCACACATACACACACAAAAAACAAAAACGAAACCAAAACAAAAAAACCCACAACAAAACCAAACCAAACCAAACAAAACCACCCAAGCAAAAAAGCAAAACAGAAAACTGGCTTTTTCAACATTCTTGCTCTGACAAATCCCGTGCAATGAGCAGATTATTCACAAAGGCTGAGATTCACCCCAACCAGCCACTTGAATTTAATTGATGTGGTTAAATAAGCACTTACCCAAACTGTGTGTTGCCCCACTGCTCTTCACATAGAATATGTTGAGAACAAGTTCAATCCATCCTTTGGCATTTAACCTGCAGTTTATTGTTACCTGGTAACACCCATTTTCCACAGACAGATTTGGCTGGTCTGGCAGCCACAGACACACACAATCAGCAGACAGATTTAATTGGCTGCAGGAGCTCTTTGGCAGTTAGAACAGGAATGAACCACCTCAACAGGACTATTTATTTGGTGAGAAATGAGTAATATAGATCCATGTGGCATTCCTTTAACATCTTTCTGACTGTTTTCCCTAATCTTGTTGAACTTCTTTCACCTGACAGCTCAGGTGTGCTCCTCTGCTGGAGCCCAGGTGCTGATGGAGCTTCATGGGGCTTCAACCCAACACAAGAGCTTAATGGGGCTTCACAGTGTCATCCACCAGCTGAGGAGCTGATGTTCAGATCATTTCAAAAGGTATGAGAACAACCTCTTTCTTTCTGTCTTCTGGTCTCTTCACATGACTGTGTTTCACACAAAACACAGGTTTGACCCTGATTCACTTGGCTGCTTGTGAGACACAAGCCCACTAGTAACCATGGTGTTAGGAGAGTAGGACTGGTTGTGAGAAAGAGTGAGGGATCGCTCCTGCCCTTTGGACACAGGAGCTCCATTTCCTTAGCCAACACATTCTGCTTGACCTGACAGAAGTTCTCCAGTGTGCAGTCAGACACTACAAGGCAATGGCAGCACCACACAAGCAAACCCATCTTCACGTCCTCACTCTGCCTTGGAGCAGTTTTCCCAGCTGGCCAACTGCTGGGAGGGAGCCTGCCCTTCCCCAGCTCACTCACACTTATTTCCTAATGGCAGCTATTGCCTCCAGTATGCCAATGCTCAATTTGGCATTATTTAAATGACTACCAGAGAAATAAAGTGCCTGGAAATACAAATTTTCATGCATTCATTTGCATCTGACTGCTGGAAAGAAAAGGCAGGTCTGAGAGGCACCAATTTGTTGTCGAAGTTCAGGCTTCAGGATCTTCTCTGCTTATTTTCAGTCCCTTTGATTTAATTACTTAGTTTCAGTTTATCCATCAGACAAGCTGCAGAAAAGCAGCTTTTATCCAGGTTTGCAGTTCTTAGGTTCACAGAACTTCCTCCTTTCCATTATCAGGTAAGAGAGACACTGGTGATTTCAGGAAGAGGCACAGATTTATGGGGACAACCAAGGAAAACAGGAGTTGTATCATAGAATCCTAGAATTGTTTGGGTTGGAAGGGACCTTAAAGATCATCTAGATCCAACCCCCTGCATGGGCAGGGACACCTCCCACCAGACCAGGTTGCTCCAAGCCCCATCCAACCTGCCCTTCAACACTGCCAGGGACGGGGCAGCCACAGCTTCCCTAATATAATCCTTCCTAATATTTAGTCTAAATCTCCCTTCTTTCAGCTTGAAACCATCTCCCTTGTCCTCTCCCTCCCTGCCCTTGTCCCAGGTCCCTCCCCAGCTTTCCTGGAGCCCCTTCAGGCACTGGAAAGTGCTCTAAGGTCTCCCTGGAGCCTTCTCTTCTCCAGGCTGAACACTCCAACTCTCCCAGCCTACCTCCAGAGCAGAGCTGCTCCAGCCCTCGGCTCTCTTCATGGCCCCATTTCCCACATTAGGGTGTGAAGATCAGAGCCTAAAAAGCAGGAGAAGGCACAGGACTTGGAGTAAGAGCCTCAAGCATGCAGAAAAAAGTGCGAAGAAGAATAGTGTGAGCTGAGAGTATGTTTAACTCTCAGTGTCACATGTGCTCTTCCAACAGCTAAAAAAAGAAACTCCTAGCAAGGCTGCCAGGAGTGGGGAAGGGAGGGAAGTGGGAGGGAGGGGTGGTTTGCAGGAGCTGCTCCTTGGTGGAAAGGAAGCTCAGGAGTGAGAAGCTGTAGAGGGCTTTTTAGCAAGCAATGGACATGTGAGCAATCCAGCCTTTACTGAAAATATCTGGGCCCCTGAGCAAGGACATTTTCAAGGACACCAACTGAGAAAGTGAGCAGCGAAGTAAACAACTCCCAGATGCCGAAGCCGGAAGTGAAGGCAGAGAATCATGACTGTGCATTTGCATGCTGTAAGGCTAGGAACCAATCACTGTTTAGGTCGTGGCAGGGCTTTATGACAATTGACCAATGACAAGAGTGGTTTGGGCGCGTGTACATAGCAAGGGGCTATATAAGAAAGGTTGGCACGCTTAATAAATGGCATTCACCTGATCATATTGATCCCTGTGTGTCTGTCCATAATGATCTCCAGAAGCAACTAAGAATCATAGAAGCACAGAATCATAGAATGGTTTGGGTTGGAAAGGACCAAGAAGATCATCCAGTTCCAACACCCTGCATGGGCAGGGACACCTCCCACCAGACCAGGTTGCTCCAAGCCCCATCCAACCTGCCTTTGGACACCACCAAGAAGGAGGCAAAGACACAAGAGATGCAGCAGACTACACAGCCTCAAGGACCCCTGAGAGCTAAAGTGACCATGAATCTGTCATTTCTGCCAGCCTGGCTCCCTGGGGCTCCTCACTGCTGGAAGGGTGCCCATAGAGGCACCAAAGCCTTCCTGAATGGGGATTCACACCCTCAGGCTCATGTTCTTCAAGGCCTTCACTGCAAGAGGAGGAAGGTGGCTGTCCAGAGGAATCAGGGGGTGTCACTGGCTCCTAGCACCAGCCACTGGGCTGGCTCCAGAGAAACAGTTTCATCTAGTTTCTCTTTGAAATGGAGCACGTGTCCTGCTGCAGAAGGGCTGTGAAAGGCAGGTATAGAGTCCAGGCATCGCCCTACTCCCAGCACAAGTAGTTTCATTGTCTCTCCTCTCTGGCAGCAGCATTTCTGCCATCCCACAGGCGAGTGATCCCCATAGGGCTCCCCACAGTCCTTGCCCCATGGGTGAAGCCCACCAGGCCCACATCTGGCATCTCCCCTGGGTGCTGGAGCCATTCAGAGGCAACCAGAGCAAAGCCCAGGCTGAGAAAGGGCAACATTACTCTTAATCACAGGTGGGCCCAGAGTGCAAGTAGGAATCCAGACCATAAATCAACAGAACCAGGGGTCTAAAACTGGGAAAAGTGTCTGGAATTTCTCTGCAGAGAGCAGAAAAGCCAGACAGAGCTGCTTACTCCTGAGGAAGCTAAGGCACTGAAGGTTATGCCAGAAGCATAGCCTTCAGTGGTGGGACATGCCCCAGCTTCCATTAGCTCCACACAACTGCTTTGGCCACAAGCTGCTAGCAAGCCAGAGCACTTTTTGCCACATCCCTCAAAAAAAACAACCAAAAAAAGGTCATTTCTCTCTTTCCATCACAACACAATGGGCTAAGAGATGAAATCATTTTACTGGAGGATGGTGCAAAACAAACAAGGCTAGGATGAGAAGAAAGGCCCTATTCAAACACAAACACTTCTTCCAGGTGGAGCAGAGAGAGGCAAACCCAGCAATTGCTTCTCCACCATGAGCCTGAGCACCAGAAACATGATTAGAACATATATCCAAAAGCATAAAACACTGGAATGAATGAGGGTCCTATGGCAAGTGCCCAGAACCATTCATTCCTCTCACAAAAGTGACAAATAAGGATAATTTCACCTCATTTCTAAGATGACTTTTTGGCCTGGCAGCAATAAAACCATAACAATGGTAATAGCATGAGCACACAAATTATCTATAGCAGCATTACAAAGCTCTGAAGAATGAGGCATTTCCCTGCACATACCTGCTTGGCTTTTAGTTTAGGGCACTGATGCAGCAGGTCTGCCAGGCAGCAACCAGGAACCAAGGGGGAGCAACCACATTTTGCAGAGCAATTGGTGGGAAAAAGGGACCTAGATCACAATTCACCCTTCATCTGGTGGTAATGTCGATCTTTCCACCCTGGGAAACATTTGTAATCAGGTTGAAGATCTCTCAGACTGTTCTTACCTTACCCTGGCATGAATTTACAACCTCAAGGTCACCTGTTAGGACAAGTAGAGATAAGGAAGGACAGTCAGTCATATTTCCTTATCTGGAGCTCTCTGCTTTATAGCACTTCAGCTTTGCAGGACTGAAGTGGTTATACACCCAGAGAGAAAGTCTCCATTAACCTCACAAGCAGCTTTCTAAACACTCAAAAGCCTCCTGAGAAGGTCCTGATTGTGATTCACACCTTTAAGAAAAGGACTCCTACCCAGCAGAAACACAGAGACAGAAAAACCCCAGCAGCTCATCCAGTCCAGCTCTCCCTCAAGACAAGGGCAGGGTTTTCCATCAGGGATAAATCCTTCAGCCTTGTTTTGATCTCAGATACCATCAAACACCAAATTGCCCACCCAGACTCTGGTGGAGGCCCCTGAATGCCAGACAGAGCATCAGGAGTTGGGTGCTGAGACTCAGCCAAGGGAGAACAGCAGCAAGGCAGAGAGTCCTGCAGAGCCTGTCTCTCTGTAAAATATTTCAGGTAATAGGATCAACATCCAGGGAGCACATTCAGCCACCTCAGTTTCAGCAGGGAACTCCACCAGCTGCCATCTCTTTGGCTGGATTTTGAAACTGCCCCTTTTTTTGGCATGGCTGTTTGACACTGGGCTTCATCAATTGCTATTATGTCCTTTCATGATAACTGTGCTTTATGGATACATTCTCCTCCTGAAACTTACAGGGATTCAGTCTATTCTGTCTTTTCCTAAATTTGGCTTGGGATGCAATCTAGAATTAGCACCTGAGCAAGGTGTGACAAATGCTGGAAATTTAAAATCAGATGGCAAAAAAAAAAAAGCTGTGTTTGTGAAGATGGTATCAAACCATCAGAAAGGCTGAGATTGGATCCAGATTATTATTCTCTTCAGGTAATCTATTTTTTTCCTTGCAACAATAGATACATAATTAGAGTTGCCTCCTGTGCTGAAAACCACAGGGTCTGCTGCCCTGCACCTTTGGACATCCCAGAAGGATACCTCAAGTATGTGCTAGTTATAAGGGAGACTGAAGATGTGTTTCAGAAGAAAGGGGACTTATGATACAAACCATGACCTTAGCCCAGGTCTCCTGTGTTTTAGCCACTGGGCTGATGACCAGTGCAAAATTTCTCATTTCTGTAGGTCTCAATGACTGGAAAAAAAACCTTTCCTATCAGTTCTGCTTCAGATCACACCCCCAGCTCCCTGATTTACTCACAGAACTTGCCTAGTCATCCCAAGCCTGGAAATGAAGTTCTCTGTAAGTCATTGCACTCTTTTTACACATCCTGAGCAAACTCACTCTGAAACTCAGACACTTCCCACCAGCCCTGGGGACCCTCCCTAGGACAAAGTTGTCTCAAGAGCAAGTAAAAGTGAATCCCAGATGTGCAGAGTTCTGCTTCCAGCTCATTTTCATCAGAGTTTGTTTGTGGACAGATGTTCTGGCTGTATCAGGTGTGGCTGCTGTGAAGCCTGGATTGTTCAGCCTGGAGAAGAGGAGGCTGAGGGGTGACCTCATTGCAGTCTGTGGTTCCTCAGGAGGGGAAGAGATGGGGCAGGTCCTGATCTCTTCACTCCTGTGACCAGGGACAGGGCTGGGGGAAATGGCAGGAAGCTGAATCAGGGGAGGTTTAGGTTGGATATCAGGAAAAGGTTTTTCACCCAGAGGGTGGTTGAGCACTGGAACCAGCTCCCCAGGGCAGTGGTCACAGCATCAACCTGCCTGAGGTCAAGAAGCTTTTGGATGATACTCTCAGGCACATGGGGTGATTCTTGGGGTGCCCTACACAGGGAGAGAAGTTGGACTTGATGCTCCTGATGGGTCCTTTCCAATTCAGCATCTTCTATGATTCTATGATTCTCTGAAGCCATTTGGCCACACGCCCTCCAGGAGCACAATCTTTGCCTTCCAGCTCTGCTGCTGGACCCTCCATCACTGCAGAGGCTCTAAACCAGCCCCACTTAATGCACCTGAACTGCTTTCTGTTGGTCCCTGATTCAGGGGAAAAGGGATAGATCAGGTTTGGAATATCAGAACAGGAGGAGGAAGAAGGAAGGCAAAAGATAAAGGGGAAATCTCTGCTATTTGATCCGCAGAAATGAAAATATCTAAGAGATCTTCCTTGAGGATGAAAGGAAGAGGAACACAGTTTGGTGTGCTTGTTTGCTTGCTTTTTAGAACAAAACTGCAAAGAATGGTGAAAAAAGAAAACTCCTTTTGCTTCATTTTAACTGATGACAGAGAGCAGACAGCAGATTTCATATTTACCTCTCATTTAGATTCAATAACCGTGTCCTGTGAATACATTTTTAGAAACCCTTTTTCCTAAGGAATACAACTTTTTATTAGCTATTATTGCTCACTTTGTGCTCTTTTTTTAAAGGACTCGTGGTTCGTAGGGCCAGATGAAGGGGAGTGATTCATGACTCACAGTCAGTCCTGTCCCAGGTTTTTCAGACCAGGTGAACACCCTGGCACAGACGGCCTCTCTGGGAATGCACGAGGAGGAGACACAGGGATGCACAACCAGGCTTTGCACAAGTGCAGGAGAGACGTTGGAGGTTGGTAGGGACAAGTGTGCTGGCAGGACAGCCCTGCAGGCACCCACAGCTTGTGCAAAACCTTTAGCTGCCCTTTGACCAGGGTGGTCACCATCTATGGAGGCACTTAAATTGTATGTGGACCTGGTGCTCAGGGACATGGGTTAGTGGTGAGCTTGTGGTGTTAGGTCTGAGGCTGGACTGGATGATCTTGGAGGTCTCTTCCAGCCAGGGACATTCTGTGACCCCAAATCAATGGTGTTTTCTTTCCCCTCCTCCTATATTCACAGAATCAGAGTGGTCGGGGTTGGAAGGGCCCTCTGGAGACCATCTAGTCCAACCCCTGTCAGAGCAGGATCCCCTGGAGCAGATCCCACAAGAACATGTCCAGAGAGGTTTGGAATGTCTCCAGAGAAGGAGACCCCACAGCCTCCCTGGGCAGCCTGTCCCAGGGCTCTGTTACTCTCACAATAAAGAAGATTTTCCTTATGTTTAACTTGAACCCCCTGTGCTCCAGCTTGTGCCCATTGCCCCTTGTCCTGTCACTGGACACTGCTTCCAGGACACATTTAATCAGGAATTGGTATTTTCAGCTTACAAGGTGGCTTGAAATTTCAACACATTCCTCTAAGGACCAGAAGGAAAGGTTACCAGGAGGGGATTGGCTTTTTTTTCCACAAATAATTTCTGGCTTTTTAGTTCACAAAACCCTTCTCATAGCATTTGGGGACTGAAAAAATGGAAAGCAGAGAAGACATCAAAGCCTTCATCAGATTAGTCCTGAAATCTCAGAATTGTATTATAAATAAAAAAGAAATTGTTTCTCCTTTCTTGATTGTGTAGATGTAAGAGACTGAATAAACATTGCAGCTTTTATTAAGACATCTTTTTTTGTCTCCTAGCCTTATGGTGGCACAGAGAAGTTGGAATCATAGAAAAGTTCAGAGCACTCAGCTTCAAGGTTAGATCAGGTCATTCAGCACTTTGTCCAACTGGGTTCTGAAAACCTCCACAACAATGTGTATCCCACAACCCCCATGGTCAACCTGTTCTGGAGCTTCACACCTCCAGGGGCTGAACAGCATCACCAAGGACTATATAAAAGGTTCAGAAACATGCAGGTCACTGAAGAGAAGTTGCAGAATAAATTGCTTTACCAAAACCTTATGATTAAGGGAGTCTTCATCAAAATTAAAGTGTAAAGAGAGATGGCAGTTTTCCCTTATTTATAGCCTGCCAGGAATGGCATCAGAAATACATACATGGTTATCTCACCAATTAATGTGTTTTCCTGATTGGCTTTTCTAAAGTATTTCATTTTCTCTTCAGCCCATCTCATCATCACAGGTTTAAGTGGACACTTTGCCATGAATGCCTTTGGAATGTTCCCAGGTGAATCCTTACTTTTGAGGAAGCACAGACCATGTTAGGAGGGTCCAACTTTATTCTGAGAGGCCCTTATCTGCCTACACACCATCTCAGGGCTTCTGCAGAGGGTCCAATCCAAAGACCAAAGGTTTCTGCTGAAAGGGGTCTACTGGCCTGAGAGATCTGCAGAAGAGCTGCAGCATGTATCAACATCTTGCTTTTGAAGCTTTTATTAATGTCTTTGTTCTTTCACTTCTCAAGCTGACAGTTCATTTTTCCCCCCTACAGGTTCCTGCCATCACATGAGAGAATATTTACAGCATCTATGCCCTGTGCCCATGCTTTCTTCCAGACAGCTGGTTCATGGGGTATGTGCTCTCCCTGAAAGGAAAGGTAGAGAAATGTCATTTGCATTGAGGATGAGGCTGTCAGGGAGCACAGGCTCCTTGTGCTTCCCTCAATTTGCTCCCAGCCTCTCCAGAGGTTGGTATTAGAATCCCAGAGTCATGGAATGATTTGGGTTGGAAGGGACCTTAGAGATCATCCAGTCCCAATCCCCTGCCATGGGGATTGGGACTCCTTCCACCAGACCTGGTTGCTCCAAGCCCCATCCAACCTGCCCTTCAACACTTCAGGGATGGGGCAGCCACAGCTTCCCTGGGCAACCTGGGCCAGTGTCTCACCACCCTCAATTAAAAAAATTTCTTCCCAAGATCTAATCTAATTCTTCCCCCTTTCAGCTTAAAACAGGTCCTCCTCATCCCATTGCTCCAAGCCCTTGTCCAAAGTCCCTCCCCAAGTTTCCTGCCACCACATCAGGTACTTCAGGTGTTGAAAACAAAGATCCTGAATTCCAAGAGTTCAAAAGCTATGTCTAAAGATACCTCCCATAAGGTGTCTGGCTGCTTGTGCCACACAAGGTGTCTGGCTGTGCTCAACAGCCAGCTCTGGCACAGTGCAGCTGGAACCAGGATTCAGGCTGTTAGGAAAGAGCTGTGAGGACCCTAGTTGAAGCCACCCACTTTGCTCAAGCCCTCGTATTTGGTCCCCTAACTTCACCTAAGCTTGAGCTTGGCCTTGCATCTTGGTGAGCCTGATGTGGCTTCCTGGCTGGACCAGGGATCTGTCACTATGAACCTGTCTGGACACGGCAGGTCATCCCAGACACCTGCTACTGGATCCAATCTCCTTGGCCAGGTCCTGCAGGACTGCAGCAGGATACTGCCCCATGCCTGCCTTCTTGTCCCTCTCCACTCCAGGCTCCTATTCCCCTGTGGATCAGCCCACTCCTGCTGGCAGCTCATAACTGACTATATTGGTTGGAAATCACAATGCAGAATAGAGGAGAAATGTGGGAGAGGATGTCTCTTCCTCTTAGGCAAAAGAGGAGAGTTGTTCCTGGTTGTGCAGAGCTTGTTGCTAAGATTTTTCTCCCCGTGCTCTTCCCTTTGCCTCCTCTATTCAAACAAAAAAAAAAATCCACCATTCTATTGAAAAGGAGCCAGTTGCTGGGAAAATCCTGCCTGTCTGCCACCCTGGGGTTGTCCTTTTAATTTGGTCATTGGGATGTGCTGTTCCTAATACGAGGCCATCTGGGAAAAGGGGGAAAAGGCCTGTTCTGCTTGCAGCACCAACAGGTACTGGCATCCACCACACTTCCCAGTTGTCAAAACACCTCAATTTCTCTGTTCCTGCAGATGGGAAGACTGAACTGAAGCTTTGTGCAAACGGAACCTTCATTTTCCTGGCAGGGTAATAATAACGCTAATAAGTGGGTATAGGTTTCCTACCTGACATACACTATTTGAGTTATGTCTCATCTTTACAAGTTGCAAGCTGGATAAATGAGTACTCAAATGTTTACACTTGTGATTTGCACTTCTAACCATGGAAGTGGCATGACTAAAGAAAAATGTGCTGGACATAGTGTTAGTCCTCAAAACAAAACAGTGGAGCAATAGGATAATTCATTCGTGCTGAGCAGGAACTCTCTCTTCTGTTGTGCATTAATGCTGAGATCAACATATGATCTCCTGAGCCACAGTTTAACCTGCACCAAAAGATGAAAATCAGGAAATATGCTCAGGGATCCTAGTTTTGCACCTGGAAGCAGGTGCTTACAAAGCTCAGAGCATCCAGCCATGAGATGTCAGCTCCATCTTTTCTCACCACCAAGTATTGACAACAACCAGTATTATTGCTCTAAGCAACATTCAGCCTCTGGTCACTTGTTGGAGAGTGGGTGGCTGGGACTGACTGGCCAAAAGCTGCACAACATGTTCCAGAAAAAGGAATTACAGTGTCAGGAGCTGCTCTCCGAGATCTCAAAGCTGCTCTGAGCTGTGACTAGTTTCTTCTTCGCATCAGAGTGTGTCTTTTGAGAAGATGCTGCCCAGCAGAAGTTTCAGCAGGAGCTCAGTGAGATCCCAGCACACAGTGCTTTGAGCAGTTGACATTTCTACATGCAAGGCAAGGATTCCTGACTGTAGGAACTTTTGTTCCTAGGGTGGAACAAAAGACATCCTTGCTCTCTTTTCTTTTTCTCCTTCCTTTTCCTGTTTCCTCTTGCATGCAGCTCTTTAACAAACCCAGCACAGCTTGTGCCTCCCCAAACCCCAGCTCTGCCCAGCCTTCTTGCTTCCAAGGCATCTCAGCACCCCCCTGCAGTGCCAGCTGCTTCCTCTACACATCCCCAGCCCCGCAGGATGAACTGGGAAAGTCACATAGTGTTACAAGCACATGCACTGGGATTCCTGGCACATCCGCTATTGCTGGCTTAAAATAAGGAGAGCTGCTAAGTCTGGTGACTCTGCATCTTGCTGTGGCAGTGATGAACCAAAGAAAAGGTCCCAACAAGGTTTTGATTCTGCTCTTAGCAAAATGCTACAGAAGAGCTAAACTTGGACATTGTTTGATCACAGCTTCATAGACCTCTTAAAGCACCATGAAAGACTTCCCATAGTCAAGGCAGTGCATTTTATTACGATCATCCAACAGATAACCTTAGCCTAACTCCAGGTTAATGGAACTTATGGGAGCACTGGAAGAAAAAAAATTGTCAATGAGCAAAAAGAATCCTAAATCTATGTTTTTCAGAAGCCAGTGGAAGTTGTATAACCTTAGATTGGATCTCAGGAACAGGGTTGCAAAAGCAAAAGCCATCTGAACTATCATCTTCTCTGGAGAGCTCAAAATTATACTGAGTGCAGTGGCTGTTCTCAGACACAAACTTGTCTTTCCTTCTGTAATAAAGAGTTCCCCATGAAAAGTGTATTTCCTCTCTTTTGCATCACAGTGGTGGGCAACCATTCCCACCAAACACAGAGCAGATTTCTAGTGCACAGCTTCAAGAAAATAAGTACAGTCTCTTTCTCTCTCTCTCTGTCTATCTGTCTATCTCCTGCTCTGTTAAAATATGCCATAAAGACTTTGCTTGATAAATGCTTTCATGGAGATTTAAAAAAATGAGCCATTAATTGCTGCAGCAGGAGTTTGGAGAACCCTGCTTGCTCTTGGCAAGGCCAAGTGACATAAAGACTTTTGTAGTTAAAGTCATAAACCCACATGGCTTCATATCCCCCCTGTGTCTCTGTCACCAGTGCATGCTCAGGCACAACATCCAGAGCCCGACACCCAAATGCCTAGAGCTAATGAATTTCCAGAAGAAAATCAGAGGCACACAGCACTGGGAAGCAATCCTTACCTTCATGCTGAGTCCTGGTTCAATACTCAGACACAGAAGTGTCCTCATGACACCCTTCCTAACCATTCCTGCCCACAGCTTTTAACTCCCCACACCTCTCCAGTCCAGCCTCCCTAATCCTCCATCTCTGAGATCCAAGACTCCAGAGCTCTCAGCTCCCTCTTTCTCCAGTCCCTCATAGTTCTCTCTTTTGCCACAAATGAACCCAAAATCTGCCCTCCAAACTCCCTCAGATCCATCCCAGATATACTCCTGTCCTCCCAGTCTATCCCAGACAACACCACTCTTTCCAGCACCTGGACCTAAATCGAAATGTGACCAAACAAATGAAGCTCCAGCCAGCCTGAGACACCAGCTCAGCTCCACACCTGTACCCTCCTCTTAGCAGAGTCATGGTTTCCTTAGGTCAGGCCAGAAGGATGATTTGTATAAGAAGGGGACTTGAATTCTGACACGTTTGGCTTGCAGCTGATGTCCTGTGGCTTTTGGGGAATGAGTGTCCCTTGGCTGTCCCCCACCCTGACATTTACTGAGCACTGCAGGAATGCACAGCAGACCTCTGGGTTCAGCCAAACTCACTGGGCTGTGCAGGAGGTGTCCAAGGGCAGGTTGGATGGGGCTTGGAGCAACCTGGTCTGGTGGGAGGTGTCCCTGCCCATGCAGGGGGTTGGATTTAGATGAGCTTTAAGGTCCTTTCCAACCTAAACCAGAGAGAGACAAGAGCTTCTGCCCAGTTTCTCGCAGTGATGTAAACCCCCAGCTTTGAGTTCACCTGCCAGTGAGGGCTGTGAAGCAGCAAAGGAATCCAGCTCTGACATCAAAGATGCTGTGCTGAGCCCTGTCGTGCTGTTTGTGAAAGCAAAAGCCCTTCACAGAGCTGGGGCTGCCTCCAGGAACCCTTCTTTCTGCTTAAGTCATACTGATGCTTTTGCTTTTCCCCTGCCAGTGCAGCTCCCTACAGCCAGACCAGCTACAGATTGGCTGGGTCAGTTGGTAGCATCCATGAGCAGAAGCCAAATCACAGCCATCAAGAAGCACCTGACCCCTTTCTCCTATTGTTTTTCATTTGATTGGTTTTGCCAGACAGTGGGAATCAGCTCACTTTTTCCCATACAGACCGTTTGAAAGCACCACGTTTGCCACCCAGCTGAGTTCCTTTGTCTCTGGGGTGGCCACAGGTTGTGTCCACCTTCAGATCACAGAATGCCAACCCAAATCAGGCCTCTGCTGTGCTATCAGAAAGAAACAAACCCCATCATGCAGAGTTTACAACAAATATGTGTGTGTGTGAGAGAGTGCATTTACTATTTTATAGACTAGAAACAGGGCCTTGAAGAGCCTATTTAAAGCCTGACAGAGACCGGCTCTTTTTCAGGATGATGAAGAATAGGCGGACCACTGCTCTTGAGGCAAATGGTGACTTTATTATCTCCTAAACTCACATTATATAGAACTTACTATCAGATAACAAATCAGTCATTAATCAATCTGGTCTTACAGTAAGTACTATTATACAATAGCTACCTGTATGCAGCCATGTACTTGGCAGATTTAACAGTTTGTATACAACATTCCTATGCTACATGTTCTGTGACTACAGGACATCTGCTTCAGAGATCAAACAAGCTTTGTTTATAGTATTCACAAACTGTTCCATCTAGATTAGAGAGCTAACCCTTGCCAGGCAAGCTCAGAAAGCTAACCCTTTCCAGGCAAGCCTTCTTTCTTGATGTCTGATTCTACCCTTTCAGGCAGGATCGTCTCATCAAAGCCTATTTAAGTTCTAGGAAAGGCTCTCCTTGACTTCCTCAGCTTTTGGATAAAACTCAGGGAAATAAAGCAAGTTGCCAAACTTCACACAGTGAGTTTGTAGAAAAGCCAGGCACCAAAAGCTAGATTTGCCAAGTTCCAGCATCTGTGCCTAAGCCAGCCCCTGCTGGAGGTGCTGGAATGGCAACAACAATCTGCTCAAGTGTGAAATTTTCACTGCCAACCCGGAAATGCTTTGATTTCTCTGACCTATTCCATTGCTCAGATCCAGGATATTCCTTGAGCAGAAAAGAACTACAGAGATTTTGGATCATCACTAGACAGGCACTAACACATCCATGGTAATTCATTTGCCATAGGGAAGAGGGAAAGAACCTAATTTTCAGGACTCAAGACATACCAGGGGCATCAGGGTGCTTAAGGGGAACCAAGGATGCAGCCTGGTGCAGCTCAGGTATCCAGCTTCCTGAATGATGAATTCTGGAATGGATTTGCTTTCCTCAAGGCTCCATCCCCAGGATGTTTGCTCTTCTGCTTGACAACCACGAGGATTCCTAGTCTGAAGTGGTCAGCAGCCACTCTGCCTGCTCAGGTGACCCACATCCATTCCAGGGTGCTGAGAGTCTGGCCCAGGTTGCCCAGAGAAGCTGTGGCTGCCCCATCCCTGGAAGTGTTGAAGGGCAGGTTGGATGGGGCTTGGAGCAACCTGGTCTGGTGGGAGGTGTCCCTGCCCATGCAGTGGGCTGGATCTAGATGATCTTTAAAGTCCCTTCCAACTCAAACCATTCTATGATACAATTCTATGATCCTCACTCCCAGGGTGAGAGAACACAGTGATGGACACTGCCCAGAAAATATGTTAATTTCATCACACAAATTAGGTCCTGTGATTTTCACCTGTTTCATCCCCAGGCAGGCTTGGCACCCTTTGGTTTGCTTTTTAAGCTTCTCATGCTAGCTAAGGGGCTTTTCCCAATGAAAAATAGCTATTGCTGTGGACAAAAGATTATTTGGAATCACTTCATTTATCACCAAAGCACAGCCTCCTTTCCAGGAAATGCACCAGCAGTTTAAGAACAGTGCCCAGGACTGAAGACAACTGCACTTGGTGGGAACTTGAAAGGTGCTTGTATTAGAAATAGTGTGACCAGCAGAAGTAGAGAGGTGATTGTCCCCCTGTCCTCAGCACTGGTGAGGCCACAGCTGAGTATTGTGTCCAGTTTTGGGCACCTCAATTCAAGAGAGATCTTGAGGTGCTGGAGCGAGGACAGAGGAGGGCAACAAAGCTGGTGAAGGGCCTAGAGAACTTTGTAGAGTAGGGATGATGGTTGGACTCAGTGATCCCAAGGGGCTTTTCCAACCTGAATGGTTCTGTGATTCTATGATACTGGATCATATGCACATACAGATGTTTGATTTGTCCTCAGGTGCTACAGTCAGTTGTTAGAAAAACATCACAAAAGGTTTTCAGACTAAATGTCCTTTTGTTTCGGATCTGATAAAAGCATCTTCCAGAGAGAAGGCTAGGAAGTAAATCTATTTGAAGCAGCAAATGTGAAAACAGATTATTCTAAGGAGGTTTATTTAAAGATCTTCTTGCCGCTGTTCTGTGCTCTGAAGATCTATTTTTATGCCTTTGTTTTCCTTTGAAAGAGAACACATTATTCCAGCTGCCGTATAACAGGCAAAGATGATGATGAAAAAGAAAAGAAATGTTCATTTCCTGCTCTTCACAACCAAGGAATTTGCATGATGTAAAAACGGGTTTAAATGTAACAGATTTTAACAAAGCAAAAAGCATCTGCTGGACGTGGTAGCATCTCCCCCACACCACTGTGCCTTGTGTGGAGGATGCAGGAGTTCAACAGGGGCACTTGAGAAAGGGCTTGTATTTACAGACATTCTGCAAATGCTGCATCATCAGAGGTCTTTAAGCCTGATTTTGTAAAGTTCCGGGCCATGCTGCAGATGTCAACCACTGATCAGAGCCCTGCCCAAGCTCCAGGGATCTTAATGCTTCCATTTGAACATGGCTTCCCAGTGGAGAGTCATATTTAAGACACAGCTTTACAATTATTCTTTTATAGGGTGTATAACATACCTGTATTATCTCTACAGAGTCCAATGCTATATCATAGAATCACAGAAGATGCTGAGTTGGAAGGGACCCATCAAGATCATCAAGTCCAACTGCTGTCCCTGTGTAGGGCACCCCAAGAATCACCCCATGTGCCTGAGAGCATCATACATGACAGGTTTTATTTTAATATTTCATATATTTGGCTCTGTGGCCAAGAAGACATTAGTGTATGTAATGAATGGCAAATATTAATAAGCAGAAACATGCAAACCAACCTCTTAACCTCCCTGGGACCTGCCAAGCCCTGCAGAGCAGCCACCACAGCCTTGGCAGAGATTGACAGAGCAGTAAAGGGAATACTTTTTTTTCCTACTCCTACAGAGAGAGAAGAAAACCATCAATTTCCGTTAGAAAGGGAATGAGCAGCAGGTTAATCAGAGTCCTGAGAGAGGTGGGGTATGGACAGCAAATACTTGTCATTGCTGTTTCCCAACACAGGAACAAGTTAAAAATCAATGAAGCACTAAGGGTGGAACTCAGAAGGAGTTTGTCCCCTGTCAGCTGGTAGCAGCTCTGTGGGAGTCTCAAACTCCAGATGTCCAAGGCTTTGTACAAGAAGAGACTTGGTATTTTAATGATCTGAGCATTCAACACTAAAGAGATTGCTTGGAAAATACTATTAAATCTTGTTTATAAGATGTAAACAGACCTCAGCTTAAACATGGAAGGTTGGGACCTTCGTGCAGTTGGTTTAGACCCTCACACACACAGGGAGGGAGCCTTAGAGTTTCCTCTTCTGCATCAGAAAAAGGAGATAGAACTGAAGAAGTCTCAGGAGTTTTCAGATTGAATCAAACCCACTCATGGCTAAAACAGGCAAGAGCTACATGAGCTCTGGTCTAGTGGGAGACGTCCCTGCCCAAGCAGGGGGTTGGAACCAAGTGGAGCTTACCTTCCAACCCAAACCATTCTATGAGAGTGCAGTTCTGGCTTTAGGTGAGAGGAAGGTACCTGAGAATGCAGAGGCAAAAGTTGTTCTTCATAACCCCTGTGTATGCCCAGCTCTGAAAGCTTGGTCCTGGGGAGGGTATAACATGCCATCCAGGCACAGCCATCCTTGTGCCCTCCAAAACCCACCTTTGCAGCTAAGTCCTGATGCTTTCCAGAGTGCAGATTGCCAGGGAAAGTCATGACTCCTGCAAGAGGCTGGAACTCTCTCCCTTAACTTATAGACAGGCTACTTTCAAAGGAGCAAACTTCTTTAAGAAAAGCTGATGATGCACAGCTTAAATAATTAATATCTTCCAGTTTTGCAGGTTGGGTTTGGGCTTCAAAATGAAGCTACTGCTGGTCCTCTTCCTCTCCTGCTAGCTCACAGCTGGATAACCAACATAAAGTAAACTTGATGCAGAAATGGTATTGTGATAGTGAAATAAGTCAATCTACACAAAATCCAGGAAGGAAAGTGTATTCCCAGAGATAAGAAGAACAAGGAGCATTCGCAGGGAAAAAAGAAAAGGACTGATTTAATATGGTGCATAAATCCAAGGAGCCAGAGAGGAACCTGCCAGAGAAAAAGCCGCAAAGGCATATCTGGGGACTCAGAGGCCCCCTACCCTCCTGGGGCAGGACATCAGTATCAGACTCCCTGAGGGCTCCTCTGAGCCCCACCACACTCTTGCCACGCTCCCTCGGCCACCAGCACCCACACACCAAGCACACCCAGGAGGACAAGCTCTTCAGCACAACTGTTCACATGCTGAGATGGGTTTGAGCATGAAAAGCAGAATTAAAGGAAATGCTTCTCCCATCCACTCAGCTGAGCTCCGGCTTTTCTCCAGGCTTTGTCAGGAGAAAGCCTTTGCTCTTTTCCTTTGCTCCCCTCATCCTTTTGCTGGGATTCTCCCAGGCTGAGGGACAAGGTGCGCTCTTGTGCAGACATACCTGGGAGCTTCACATGGAGGGGTGAGGAGCTCTTCACTTGACCGAGCTTGTGTTCTTGTCCCCTCTGGGTGCTCTCCTGTAGCTCAGCTTTCCCAGGAAAGGAAAGTTTTGCAGATTCTCTAATTCAGCTTCTGGAGTAGGGGAATCCAAAGACTTCTTAGTATGTAGAATAAAGAAACTGAAATAATGAGAATGCCCCAGAGCAGAGGAAGGGGGCTGAGCTCTTCAGGAGCTTCAGGTGACTGTCCCAAGGAAGCTGCCATATCTTTGGATGCACAGGTATCTAATTTAATACTCCAACTGCAGGCATCATCCCAGCTCAAAACAAAGATAACAGAGATGGCAAGAATTCAGAGAACAAGAAAAGGCCTAGAAAACACTTGTAAGGTTCAACTAAAAGGAAAAGGATCACTGCTTAAAAAGAGACACAAATAATTTCATTGTAAAGATTTTTATTTAAAGCCAGGAATGGGTGGGTTCCAACATATTAGGAAAAACAAGGACTCTGCTGATTAATATCCACAAAAGAAACAGTCAAAGGTGGGAACATAAAGGATGCAAAAGGAACCCAGACACTGCCTCTGTATCTTGTTCTGAGTGAGTTTGAGCACAGTGAACACTCACCACGACAGGAGAAACCTTAAGATTTGAGAGCAGTCTTGACACATTAATAGAGAACACTCAGAGGTATCAATTACAAGGCATATTCAACTTTGTTCATCAGGTCTGAATCTAATTGTTAATCATTATATTAAAGATAGGGTAGATGTAACGTGTGGGCGAGCTCTTTCATAACTGCTTCCATTAAGTTCTCATACTTTGCTCTGAAGAAGCTACCTTTGGTTTTAAATCACAATATAAATCTAAGCAAGACTGGTCTGATTTAGCCCAGCAATTCTTATATTCCTTCACTGGTTACATTAACTTGTGAGTCACCTTTTAAAGTTGCTTCCTTACCCCAGGACAGATCCTTTAGATGTGACCATTATTTGTGATCATCACTCTGGCAGAAAGAGTCAGCCCTTCAGATGTGCTCAGTGACATTGTGCTCTGTGCATTTCCATGAATAAACAGTTGATTTCAGCATTTCCAACTGGTTTGTTTTTAAGGAAAATGAAGACTGAAATGGGACATACAGAGGGCTTTAGACTGTTTGCTTTTCTTTTCTGGTTTGTTTGGGCTTTTTTTACAAGCAGTTATTATTCTGTGGTGGCCTGCAAGTCATTTAGAAGAGGGCTGGCTGGAAAGCCCAGGACAGATGTCAGGCCTGGCAGAGGAGAGGGGTGGCTGATCTGCTCTGCAGAGGCTCCATGAACCCTGTTTGCTTGCTGCACACAGCAGGGCTGGTGCTGCACTCCATCACCATGGCAGCTTATTGACATCAGGCATCTTCCCAAGACTGCAGATGAGGGGAACTGAGATGCCAGAAGACATCCTGAGGAGAGGACAGTGCATAAAGGTGATGGTGTAAGTGGGGCCACATCCAAGGGGGTAGTCAGGATTACCTCAGCGCCTCCAGCAGACCTCGAGGAACACAATTGCTGGAAGAAGACAAGTCCTGGACATGCTGCAAGTTCCCTAATAAGCAAAGAAATCACAATATTATTCTTCTGCTGCATAGATCACACTCAGACCAGGCAAAACTTCTCCAGAGGAGATCAGTGCAAAGGCCAGTCATGGAGTGGCATCTGCCCCATCACACACATGAGCACATCACCCACCGAGAGCAAGGGAGGTGGTGGCTGGGGAAGGATCCAAAGGCAGCATTTCCTAACCTTTCCTCTGAACATCTGCTATCAAGGGATGAAGGAGAAAGTGCTGAGCAGGAGCATGGAAAAAGAGTCAGGAGAAATCTGTCTGCAGGTTTGCTTCTTTTGAACTGTCAGCAGCAGCCACAGAAATTTCCACTCCTAAGAGCACAAAAACTACAGACTAGACAAACAGGTGTTTTTTTCTGGTGACACAACAAAAGTAATTTCTGTTGCAGAACTTGACAGGAAAAAGCCAAGCAAATCTAGTTGCCCAGGTTTTCAAGTCAAAACTCCCCATTTTCTACCAGACCCCGACTTTATCTTGTCAGTTGCCAACAAAGCCCAGAGTTATGAACACTACAGACAAAGGAACACCTCCCAGTGTCCCCTTCTCCTCAGTCTGACACATCCTGGGCTGATGGATGCAGCACAGACAATTCAGGAGCTCCTTCAGGAGCTCCCATGGGATCAGGGAGACCCCAGCTTGGCCTGCTGAGCAGTCAGAGAGGGCAGCATAGCTGCAGAGAGGCTTCACCAAATATCCAAATATAAGCTGAAGAGCAAGAGGCCCTAAGGTTTAAAGTCAACACCACACCTGCATCTAACTGTCCTCCAGCAGAGGCAACACACCTAAAATATTTTGGCCTCCAAGACCAGCAATCCACAGTTACTAAAACAGCCAGGCAAGCTTTGCAGCAGCATTGTTCACTTGCTCTTAACCACGGCTGTTTCTAGCATGTGATTCATTTGAGAGCAAGCTCTGGGAATATCCATTTCTGGGCAAGCTAGGCTGTGTTTGCTGAATTTCCAAATAAGATCTAGGAGTAGGAGGGAGGTGAAGAGGTCAGGCCTTCCAGCTCCCGCTGGGGTCAGGATCTGCTGGGCTGTTGGGGCCTGCTCCTCTGCACCCACCTCCACATGAATTTTGCATGGCCACTGACAACATCCTGCATCTACATTTGTACTGCCCCATGGAGGAAAGATCCAGAGAGCAGCAGGGACAGGTTGTGTGCTGGGAGTCAGACATTACATCGCTTGCAGCCTTGGAGCCCAAAACCACACTGGCCTGGCTCAGCCTCCTTCCCCAGTATGGTGCTTCAGCTGGAGGAAAGTGGCGTATTGTCAACTTTTTGCCCTGGGTCTGCATGGAAATCATCCCTGTATTGCCTGATTTTTTGTCCCATGTAGAAAACCAGGGGCAGGACAGGCTAGGCTCTGGCCTCAGCTGCTGCTACTGTTCCACGTCCACCATCTGTGGGTCATCCCAGCTGCTCAGAACCACTTCTTGCTCCAGCACGTCCAAACCTCAACATCTGCTGTGCTGGTCTGGGGAGGAGACCAAACACAGGGCCCTCTGGCTGTTCGCAGGGTCTGGGATGGAGACAGATTCCCCACGGCAGCTGTACTGCCAGCTAGCATCCTTCCTCTCTAAGTGACTGCAAAGTAGACCTCCAGTGTCTAGGATTAAGGGTCCAGTGTCCAGTGTCTAGGGTTTACGCTGTAGCCTTAAGGGTCTAGGGTTAAGAGTTTGGAGTCTGGAGTTAAGTGATGAGTGTCAGCGGTCCAGTGTTCATGGTCCAGTGTCTAGGGTGTAGTGTCTAGGGTTTAGACCGTAGGCTTAAGGGTCTAGAGTTACGCATATGGGGTCTGGAGATAAGTGCCCAGGGTCAAGGGTCTAGCATCTAAGGTTTAGTATATAGGGTTAAGGGTCTAGACTCCAGTGTCTAGGGTTTAGACTGTAGGCTTAAGGGTCTAGACTTACGCGTCTAGGGTCTGGAGTTAAGCTCCCAGGGTCAAGAACCCCACAGCGCCCAGCCAAGAACCACAGGATGTGCAGCTTTGCTGAGCATTTCTAAGCTCTTTTACCTCAAACATCTCTTGCTCCGTCTGTCACTGATCCTCCAGGAGCTGCTCCATGTAGGTCAGATTCTGGAATTTTTCCAGCTAAGTGCTGTAGTGTTTCTGCAGCTGCTCCTCAATCTTCTCATACTCATCCATAAAAGCAGGACTGGAGAGAAGAAGCACAAAACTACTCAGAGAAATATTGACCTATAGATGTAGAATTCTGAAATCAGCATGTTGGGCTTTGCAGTTGCCTTTCAATGTGTGCTCATCTAAAAGCACCTTTTGTTTTTCAGGTTCCAGACTTCAGAGACTACAAGTGTCAGACAAAAAACCTCATCAAACTTTGGTGCAAAAACTCCGTAGAGCAAAGGAAAACTTTCTGTGTATCCACTATCATGCCTTTCCAAACAGAATCCCAGAGTGCTGGTGTTGGAATGGACCTCTAGAGATCATGCAGTCCAAGCCCCTGCTAGAGCAGGATCCCCTACAGTAGGTTCCACAGGAACATGTCCAGCTGGCTTTGGAATGTCTCCAAAGAAGGAGATTCCACAACCTCTCTGGGCGGCCTGTCCCAGGACTCTGTCACCCTCACAGGAAATAAGTTGTTCCTCATGTTCAGTTTGACTCTCCTGGGCTCCAGCTTGTGCCCATTGCCCCTTGTCCTCTCACTGGACAGCACTGAGAAGAGTCTGGTCCCCCCCTCCTCCCACCCCCTCTAGATACTGACCAGCACTGATGAGATCCCCACTCAGTCTCCTCCTCTCCACATGAACAGCCCCAGCTCTCCCAGCCTTTCCTCACCAGCAGATGCTCCAGTCCCTTCAGCATCTCTGCAGACCTGGGCTGGGCTCTCTCCAGTAGCTCCTTGTCCCTCCTGAACTGGGAGCCCAGAACCACACATGCTTCTACAGGTGGGGGCCTCACCAGGGCAGAGGGGCAGAACAACCTCCCTGACCTGCTGGCCACACTCTTCTTCATGCCCTCAGGATGGCATTGGTCTGGTGGCCAGAAAGGCAGCCTTTTCACCTTTTTAGCAGACAAATCAAAGTTTAGCAGGTGAGGTGCTGCTCAGCTGTAGTCAATCATTTCATGAACAGGTCCAGAACTAACCCAGCTGAGCTTGGACTTACTGGCCTTTCCCAATTAGCCAATTGCTCTGTTGCTCCCAGTTTATCAGCTTAAGGGTCTACGGATAAGGGTCTAGATGCTGGACTTAAGCGCCCAGGGTCACGGATTTAAAGAGTCTAATGTCTAGGAATATGGGCCAAGCATTTAGAGACTAGGGTTAATTTTCTAGAGTAAAATGTCATGAGTAAAAGGACTAGGGTTAAGGCTCTTGGTCTAGGGTTTAGTATCTAGGGTTAAGGGTCTAGGTTCTAGTGTCTAGGGTCTAGTGTCTAGGGTTTAGGCTGTAGGCTTAAGGGTCTAGGGTTAAGGGTCTAGGGTCTGAATTTAAGTGTCCAGGGTCAAAGGTCTAGGGTTTAGTAGCTAGGGTTAAGGGTCTAGGGTGTGGAGTTAAGTGCCCAGGGTGAAGGCTCTAGGGTTCAGTGTCTAGCGTTTAGGCTGTAGACTTAAGCGTCTAGAGTTACCGGTTGAGGGTCTGAAGAACCACGACAACATTAACCTATTTTAAAAAACATGTGTAAGCCTTGTTTACCTGGGGGCAGAAACCAGGGGAAACCAGGGTAAAGATGATCAAATTAATAAATGTAAAAGCACTCATAACTATTAAAACATTGACAATTTAAGGAGGCATTTAGACTGATGACTACTGCTTTTTAGATTCTTAATACCTAAAATTTCTTGATACCAACATGAAAAAATTAGCCAGGTATTCACTAATTATTTATCCTTGCCCATTAAAAATGTTGTATTCCTACATGAAACAAAATGGGGACAGAGCCACGTGACCACGTGCCAGCCACGCTCCAACTGGAAATAAATGCAAAACAAATCGAGGTGAGTGCAAAGCATTTGGAACTAGACAATCTTTAAAGTCCCTTCCCATCCAAACCATCCTATCTGGATGAAACACCAGCTGCTGCTGCGCCGCCCAACAGCCCTGGGCCTCTTCCACCTCCCCCCACTTTAGCAGCACTTGGAATGAGGGGGGGGAGGCAGAGCTCGGGGGGGGGCGGCGATCGCGAGAAGGGGGGGACAGTGCTCGTGGTCGGGGGGGCAGCGCTTGGCGGGGGGGCATCCGCATTCCCACGTTCCCCCCCCACGTTCCCCCCCCCACGCCCCGTTCCCATCTCTCGCTGTGTCCCCCCGCCCCCACCGTTACCACCCCACACCCACTGCCCCTTACCAGCACTCCCATCCCTTGCAGCTTCTCCCCAGAACTAGAAACTGCTGGCAGCAGAACCCGGCCCGGCCCCGGGCTCCCTCACTGACTCCTAACCCATCTCAGAGACCATCGGCTGCTGACTTCCGCCTCGCACCGCAGGATGTGGCCTTAAGTGTCTAGGGTTTAGGGTTAAGGGTCCAGTGTCCAGTGTCTAGGGTTTATGATGTAGGCCTAAGGGTCTAGGGTTAAGGGTCTTGAGTCTGGAGTTAAGTGACTCATCTGGCCCCACCCAGCCCAGCGTTTACCAGTCAGCAGAGCACCGCCCTGGCCATGCACACAAAGGGCAGCTGATTGTCTAGGGTTTAGGCTGTAGGCTTAAGGGTCCAGTGTTAAGGGTCTAGGGTCTGGAGTTAAGTGCCCAAGATCAAAGTTCTAGGGTCCAGTGTCTAGGGTTTAGGCTGTGGGATTAAGGGTCTAGGGTCTGGAGTTAAGTGCCCAGGGTCAAGGGTGTAGGATCCAGTGTCTAGAGTCCAGTGTTTCCAGTCTAGTGTGTAGGGTTTAGGCTGTAGGCTTAAGGGTCTAGAGTTATGTGTCTAGGGTCTGGAGTTAAGTGCCCAGGCTCTAGTGTCTATGGTCTAGGTTTCAGTAGCTCGAGTTTAGTATCTAGGGTCTACTGTTTAAGGTTTAGATGTACGCTTAAGGGTCTAAGGTCTGGCGTTGAGGGCGCAGAGTCAAGGATCTAGTGTCTAGGGTCCAGTGTCTGGGGTGTCGTGCCTAGGGTTTATGCTGTAAGCTTCAAGGTCCAGGGCCTGTAGTTAAGTGCCCAGGGTCAAGGGTCTAGGGTCCAGTGTCTATTGTCCAGTATCTAGGGTCTAGTGTCTACGGTTTAGGCTGTAGGCTTAAGGGTCTAGAGTTACGTGTCTAGGGTCTGGATTTAAGTGCCCAGGGTCAAGAGGATAGGGTCTAAGGTCCAGTGTCTAGGGTTTAGGCTGCAGGCTTAAGGGACTAGGGTTGCGGGTCTAGGGTCTGGACTTAAGTGCCCAGGGTCAAGGGTTTAGGGTCTAGGGTTTAGTATCTAGGATTAAGGGTCTAGAGTTAAGGGTCTAGGGTCTGGAGTTAAGTGTCCAGGGTTTAGTAAGGTCTAGGGTTTAGTATCTAGTGTCTAGGGTCTGGTGTCTAGGGTTTAGACTGCAGGCTTAACAGACTAGGGTTACTGGTCTAGGATCTGGAGTTAAATGCCCATGGTTAAGGCTCAAGGGTCTGGGTTTAGTATCTAGGGTTAATGGTCTAGAGTTAAGTGCCCAGAGTCAAGGGTGTAGGATTTGGTGTCTAGGATCTAAGGTGTAGGTTTAACAGTCTAGAGCTATGGTTTAGGTTCTGGAGTTAAGTGCCCAGGGTCAAGGCTCTAGGGTCCAGTGTCTAGAGTGTAGTGTCTAGGGTTTAGGCTGAGGGTTTAAGGGTCTAGTGTCTGGAGTTAAGTGCCCAGGGTCAAGGGTCTAGGGACAACGGTTTAGTATCTAGGGTCTAGTGTCTAGGGATTAGGCTGTAGGCTGAAGTGTCTAAAATTACGGGTCTATGTTCTGGAGTTAAGTGCCCAGAGTCAAGGCTATAGGGTCCAGTGTCTAGGCTCCAGTGTCTAGAATCTAGTTTCTAGGGTTTAGCCTGGACACTTCAATGACTAGAATGAAGGGTCTAGGGTCTGGAGAAAAGTGCCATGATCAAGGGTTTTGGTTCTAGGGTTTGTTATGCATAGTGCCCACAGTCAAGGCTTTCTGTTTAGGGTGCAGTGTCAACGGTAGGCTTAAGGGTCTAGACTTACGGTTCTATAGTCTGGAATTAAGTGTCCAGGATCAAGACTCTGTGGCCTAGGCTCCAGTTTTAGTGTAGGCTGGAGGCTTAAGGGATTAGGGTTAAGGGTCTAGGGTCTGGAGTTAAGCGCCCAGGGTCAAGAACCCTACAGCACCCAGCCAAGAACCACAGGATGTGCAGCTTTGCTGAGCATTTCTAAGCTCTTTTACCTCAAACATCTCTTGCTCCGTCTGTCACTGATCCTCCAGGAGCTGCTCCATGTAGGTCAGATTCTGGAATTTTTCCAGCTAAGTGCTGTAGTGTTTCTGCAGCTGCTCCTCAATCTTCTCATACTCATCCATAAAAGCAGGACTGGAGAGAAGAAGCACAAAACTACTCAGAGGGTCTAGGGTCCTGTGTCTAACGTCCAGAGTCTAGGGTTTAGGCTGTCGGCTTAAGGGTCTAGAGTTACGGGTCTAGGGTCTGGAGTACAGTGCCCAGGGTCAAGGTTCTAGTTTCTAGGGTCCAGTGTCTAGGATTAAGGGTCCAGGGTCTAGGGTTTACGATGTAGGCCTAAGGGTCTAGGGTTAAGGGTTTTGAGTCTGGAGTTAAGTGACCAGGGTCAAGGGTCCAGTGTCTATGGTCCAGTGTCTAGTGTTTAGACCGTAGGCTTAAGGGTCTATAGTTACGTGTCTGGGGTCTGGAGTTAAGTGCCCAGGGTCAAGGGTTTAGTATCGAGGGTCCAGTGTCTGGGGTTTAAGGTCCAGTGTCAAGGGTTTAGGTTTTAGTATCTAGGGTTTTGTTTGTTCTGTTTGTTCTGTTTGGTCTAGTGTCTAGGTTTTAGGATGTGAGCTTCAGGGTGTGCGGTCTGGAGTTAAGTGCCCAGGGTCTATGCTGTAGGGTCTAGGGTTTAGGCTGTAGGCCTAACGGTATAGAGTTACGGGTTCAGGGTCTGGAGTTAAGTCTCCAGGTGTAAGGGTCTAGGGTTTAGTACCTAGTTTTTAGTGTCTAGGATCCAGTGTCTTGAATATAGTGTCTAGTGTTTAGGCTGTAGACTTAAGGGTCTAGTGTCTGGAGTTAAGTGCCCAAGGTCAAGGGTCTAGGGTCTAGTGTCTAGGGTTTAGGCTGTAGGTGTCCATGGTCAGGGGTGTAGGGTCTAGGGTAAAGAGTCAAAGGTCTATGGTCTAGGAATAAGGGGCAAGCATTTAGAGCCTAGGGTTAAGTTTCTAGTGTAAATGTCTAGAGTAAAAGGCCTAGGGTTAAGGCTCTAGGGTCTGGGGTTAAGGGTCTAGTGTTTAGGGTTTAGGTTGTAGGCGAAAGTGTCTAGAGTTTAGCGTCTAGGGTTAAGGGTCTAGGGTCTGGATTTTAGCGTCTAGGGTTAAGAGTCTAGGATAAATAGTCTAAGGTCTAGAGTCTATGAATAAGGGCCAAACATTTGGAGTCTAGGTTTGAGCTCCTAGTGTGAAATGTCGAGAGTAAAAGGCCTAGGGTTAATGCTGTAGGGCCTGGGGTTTAGTACCTAGGGTTAAGGGTCTAGGGTAAAGTGTCTGTGGTCTGGTGTCTAAGGTTTAGGCAGTAGGCTTAAGGGTCTCGGCTTAAGGGTCTAGGGTCTGGAGTAAAGTGCCCAGGGTGAAGGGTCTAGGGACTAGGGTTTAGTATCTAAGGTCCAGTGTCTGGGGTCTAGGGTCCAGTGTCTAGGGTTTATGCTGTAGGCTTAAGGGTCTTGAGTTAAAGGTCTTAGAGTTAAGCATCCAGGGTCAAGGGTCTAGGCTCTAGGGTTAAGGGTCTAGGATAAAGAGTCTAAGGACAACGGTCTAGGAATAAGGCCAAGCATTTAGATTCTAGGGTTGAGATGCTAGTGTAAAACATCTAGTGTCAAAGGCCTAGGGTTAAGGCTCTAGGGTTTAGTATATAGTATTAAGGGTCTATGGTCAAGTGTCTAGGGTTTAGGCTGTAGGCCTAAGGGTCTAGAGTTTAGAGTCTAGGGTTAAGGGTCTAAGTTCTGCAGTTAAGCATCCATGGTCAAGGCTGTAGGGTCTAGGGTAAAGAGTCAAAAGTCTACTGTCTAGGAATAAGGGCCAAGCATTTAGAGCCTAGGGTTAAGCTTCTAATGTAGATGTCTAGAGTAAAAGGCCTAGGGTTAAGGCTCTAGGGTTTAGTATCTAAGGTTAAGGGTCTATGGTCAAGTGTCTAGGGTTTAGGCTGTAGGCTTAAGGATCTAGAGGTTAGAGTCTAGGGTTAAGTGTATAAGATCTGCAGTTAAACATCCATGGTCAAGGGTGTAGGGTCTGGGGTAAAGGGTCAAAGGTCTACTGTCTAGGAATAAGGGCTAAGCATTTAGAGCCTAGGGTTAAGCTTCTAGTGTAAATGTCTAGAGTAAAAGGCCTAGGGTTAATGCTGTAGGTTCTAGGATTTAGTATCTAGGATTAAGGGCCTATGGTTAAGTGTCTAGGGTCTAGTGTCTAGGGTTTAGTCTGTAGGCTTTAAGGGTCTAGAGTTTAGCGCATAGGGTAAGGGTCTATAGTAAAGAGTCTAAGATTTACGTCTAGGAATAAGGACCAAGTATTTAGAGTCTGGTGTTAAGATTCTAGTGTAAATGTCTAGAGTAACAGGCCTAGGGTTAAGGCTGTATGTTCTTTGGTTTAGTATCTAGGGTTAAGGGCCTAGGGTCCAGTGTCTACGGTCTACGGTTTAGAATCTAGGGTAAAGAACTGAGGGTCTAAGGTCTAGTGTCTAGGGTTTAGGCTGTGGGCTTAAGGGTCTAGACTTACGGGTTCAGGGTCTGGAGTGAAGTGCCCAGGGTCAAGGCTCTAAAGTTTAGGGTTTAGTAATGAGGGTTAACGGTCTAGTGTATAGGGTTTAGGATGTGGGCTTAAGGGTCTAGAGTTATGGGTCTATGGTCTAGAGATAAGTCCACAGGGTCAAGGGTCTAGGGTCTAGCGTCCAGTTTATAGGGTGCAGTGTCTAGGCTCCAGTGTCTAGGGTTTAGGCTGTAGGCTTCAGGGTCTTCAGTTACAGGTGTAGGGTCTGGATTTAAGTCACCAGGGTCAAGGCTCAAGGGTTTTAGCTTTTAGTATCCAGGGTTAAGGGTAGAGGGTCCAGTGTCTAGAGTCTAGTGTCTAGGGTTTAGGCTGTGGGCTTAAGGGTCTAGAC
Organism: Apus apus; assembly: GCF_020740795.1. Taxonomy (NCBI): domain Eukaryota; kingdom Metazoa; phylum Chordata; class Aves; order Apodiformes; family Apodidae; genus Apus; species Apus apus. The sequence goes on from NC_067293.1 coordinate 20,729,892, forward strand.
ACATGGGTCTAGGGTCTGGAGTTAAGTGCCCAGGGTGAAGGCTCTAGAGTCTAGGGTTTAGAATCTAGGGTAAATACTTGAGGTTATAGGGTCTAGTGTCTAGGGTTTAAGCTGTGGGCTTAAGGGTCTAGAGTTAAGGGTCTAGGGTCTGGAGTTAAGTCAGTAGGGTCTAGGCTCTAGAGTCTATGGTGTAGTATCTATGGTTAAGGGTCTAGGGTCCAGTGTCTAGGGTCTAGGGTTTAGAATCTAGGGTAAAGACTTGAGGTTATAGGGTCTAGTGTCTAGGGTTTAGGGTGTAGGCTTCAGGGTCTACTGTTACAGGTGTAGGGTCTGAATTTAAGTCACCAGGGTCAAGGCTCAAGGGTCTAGCGTTTAGTATCTAGGTTTAAGGATAGAGGGTCCATTGTCTAGAGTCTAGTGTCTAGGGTTTAGGCTGTGGGTTTACGGGTCTAGAGTCACGGGTCTAGAGTCAAATGTGAGGGTAAAGGGTCTAGGGTCTGGGGTTCAGTACTGAGGGTTAAGGGTCTAGTGTCTAGGGTTTAGGCTGTGGGCTTAAGGATCTAGAGTTACAGGTCTAGGGTTTGGATGTAAGTTACCAGGGTCAGGGCTCAAGGTTCTAGCATTTAGTATCTAGGATTAAGGGTAGAGGGTGCAGTGTCCAGGGTCAGTGTCCAAGATTTAGGCTGTGGGCTTAAGGTTCTGGAGTCATGGGTCTAGCGTCTGGAGTTAAGTGCGCCTGGTCAAGGGTCTAGGGTCCAGTGTCTAGGGTTTAGAATCTAGGGTAAAGAGCTGAGGGTCTAGGGTCTATTGTCTATGGTTTAGGCTGTGGGCTTAAGTGTCTAGACACAGGGGTCTTGGGTCTGGAGTTAAATTCCCAGGGTCAAGGGTGTAGGGTCTAGGGTTTAGTATCTAGGGTTAAGGGTAGAGGGTCCAGTGTCTAGGGTCTAGTGTCTAGGGTTTAGGCTGTGGGCTTAAGGGTCTAGACACATGGGTCTAGGGTCTGGAGTTACGTGCCCAGGGTGAAGGGTCTAGAGTCTAGGGTTAGGTATCCAGGGTTAAGGGTAGAGGGTCCAGTGTCTAGGATCTATTGTCTAGGGTTTAGACTGTGGGCTTAAAGGTCTAGAGTTATGGGTCTGGGGTCTGGAGTTAAGTGCGCATGGTGAAGGCTCTAGGGTCTAGGGTTTAGTGTCCAGGGTTAAGGGTTGAGGGTCCAGTGTCTAGGGTCTAGGATTTAAGCCGTGGGCTTAAGGGTCTAGAGTTATGGGTCTAGGGTCTAGAGATAAGTTCCCAGGGTCAAGGCTCTAGAGTCTATGGTTTAGTATCCAGGGTTAAGGGCAGAGGGTCCAGTTTATAGGCTCTAGTGTCTAGGATTTAGGCTGTGGGCTTAATGGTCTAGAGTTATTGGTCTAGGGTCTGGAGTTAAATGCCCAGGGTCAAGCCTCTAGGGTCTACATTTTAGTATAGAGGGTTAAGGGTCTTGTGTATAGGCTTTAGGATGTGGGCTTAAGGGTCTAGAGTTACGGGACTAGGGTTTAGAGATAAGTTCCCAGGGTGAAGGGTCTAGGGTCTAGTGTTTAGAATCTAGGGTAAAGAATTGAAGTTATAGGGTCTAGTATCTAGGGTTTAGGCTGTGGGCTGAAGGGTCTAGAGTCAGGGGTCTAGGGTCTGTAATTAAGTGCCCAGGGTCAAGGGACTAGGGACTAGGGTTTAGTATCTAGGGTCCAGTGTCAGGAGTCTAGGGTCCAGCGTCTAGGGTTTATGCCGTAGGCTTAAGGGTCTTGAGTTAAGGGTCTCGGGTCTGTGGTCTAGGGTCCGAGGTCTAGGGTTAAGGGTCTAAGGCTAAGGGTCTAGGGTCCGCTGTCTTGGGTCTGCGGTCTAGGGTGCGTGGTCTAGGGTCAAGGGTCTAGGGATAAGTGTCTAGGGTTAAGGGTCTAGGGTGCACAGTCTAGGTTTAAGGGTCTAGGGTCAGTGGTATAGGGTTAAGGGTCTAGGGTTAAGGGTTTAGGGTTCACGGTCAAGGGTCCGCGGTCTAGGGTTCGCTGTCTACGGTTAAGGGTCTAGGTTCCGCAGTCTAGGGTTAAGGGTATACGGTCTGCGGTCTAGGGTTAAGAGTCTAGGGACCGCGGTCTATGCTTAAGAGTCTAGGGCTAAAGGGTCTAGGGTTAAGGGTCTAGGATCCGCGGTCAAGGGTCAGCAGTATAGGGTCTGCGGTCTACGGTTAAGGGTCTCTGGTCCATGGTCTAGGGTTAAGGGTCTAGGGTTAAGGGTCTAGAGTCTGCGGTTTAGGGTTAAGGTTCTAGGGTTAAGGGTCTAGTGTCCACGGTCTAGGGTTAAGGGTCTAGGGATAAGGGTCTAGTGTTAAGAGTCTAGGGATAAGGGTCTAGTGTTAAGGTACTAGGTTCTGCAGTCTAGAGTTAAGGGTGTAGGGTCCACGGTCTAGGTTTAAGGGTCTAGGCTCTGATGTCTAGGGTTAAGGGTCTAGGGTTAATGATCTACTGCTAAAAGGTCTAGGGTCCGCAGTCTAGGTTCCGCGGTATAGGGTCCGCGGTCTACGGTTAAGGGTCTAGGGTGCGCGGTCTAGTGTCCGCGGTCTGGCATCCTCGGTCTAGGTTTAAGGGGTCTAGGGATATGGGTCTAGGGTTAAGGGTTTAGGGCTAAAGGGTCTAGGGTCCACGGTCAAGGGTTAAGGGTCTAGGGTTAAGGGTCGACGGTTAAGGGTCTACAGTCCACGGTCTATGGTTAAGGGTCTAGGGTTAAGGGTCTAGGGTACGTGGTCTAGGGTTGGGGGTCTAGGGTTACGTGTCTAGGGTCTGCGGTCTAGGGTTAAGGGTCTAGGGTTAAGGGTCTAATGTCTGCGGTTTATGGTCCGTGGTCTAGGGTTAAGAGTCTTTGGACCACGGTCTACGCTTAAGAGTCTAGGGCTAAAGGGTCTAGGGTTAAGGGTCTAGGGTCCACTGTCAAGGGTCTGTGGTCAAGGATCCATAGTATAGGGTCTGCAGGTTAAGGGTCTTGGGTCCGTGGTCTAGGGTTAAGGGTCTAGAGTCTGCGGTTTAGGGTTAAGGTTCTAGGGTTACGGGTCTAGGGTTAAGGGTGTAGGGTCCGCGGTCTAGTGTTAAGGGTCTAGGGTCTAGGGTTAAGCATCTAGGGTTAAGGGTCTAGGTTTAAAGGTCTAGGGTCCGATGTCTAGGGTTAAGTGTCTAGGCTTAAGGGTCTAGGGTCTGCCATCTAGGGACCGCGGTCTAGGGTTAAGGGGCTAGGGTTAAAGGGCTAGGGTTAAGGGTCTAGGGTCCGCAGTCTACAGTTAAGGGTCCTGGCTTTAGGGTCTAGGGCTAAAGGGTCTAGGGTCCACCGTCTAGGATCCACGGTCTACGGTTAAGAGTCTAATGCTAAGGTACTAGGGTCCACGGCCTAGGTTTGAGGGTCTAGGGTTAAGGGTCAAGCTTCCATGATCTAGGGATAAGGTTCTAGGGTTAAGGGTCTACGGTCCACGGTCTAGGTTCTGTGGTCTAGGGTTAAGATTCTAGGGTCCGCGGTCTAGGGATTGCAGTCTAGGGTTAAGGGTCTAGGGTTAAGTGTTTATGGCCCACAATCAAGTTAAGGGTCAAGTGTTAAGAGTCTAGGGTCCGGTGTGTAGGGTCCGTGGTCTATGGTTAAGTGTCTAGGGTGCACATTCTAGGGTCCGCGGTCTAGAGTTAAGAGTCTAGGGTCCACGGTCTAGGGTTAAAGGTCTAGGGTCTGCGGTGTAGGGTTAAGGGTATATTCTTTAGGGTCTAGGGCTAAAGGGTCTATGGTCCACCGTTTAGGATCCGCGGTCTAGGGTTAAGAGTCTAGGGCTAAGGTACTAGGGTCCGTGGCCTAGGTTTGAGGGTCTAGGGTTAAGGGTCAAGCTTCCATGGTCTAGGGATAAGGTTCTAGGGTTAAGGGTCTAGGGCTAAGGGTCTAGGGTCTGCAGTCTAGTGTTAAGGGTCTAGTGTCCGTGGTTTAGGGGAAGGGTCCAGTGTTAACGGTCTAGGACTAAAGGCTCTAGGGTCCACGGTCTAGGGCCCGCGGTCTACGTTTAAGGGTCTAGGGTGCGCAATCTACCGTCCGGGGTTTAGGGTTAAGGATCTAAGGTTAAGCATCTCGGGCAAAGTTTCTAGGGTCCGGGGTCTAGGGTTAAGGGTTTAGGTTTAAGGGTCTAGTGTCCGCGGTCTAAGATTAAGGGTCTAGGGTTAAGGGTATGGTGTCCGCGGTCTAGAGTTATGGGTCTAGTGTCCACGGTCAATGGTACGTGGTCTAGGGTCCGCGGTCTAGGGTTAAGGGTCTAGGGATAAGGGTCTAGGGATAAGGGTCAAGCTTCCGTGGTCTAGGGATAAGGGTCTAGGGTTAAGGGTCTAGAGTCTGCAGTCTAGGGTTAAGGGTCTAGGGTTAATTGTTTAGGGTCTGCTGTCTAGGGCCCGCGGTCTACGGTTAAGTTTCTAGGGTGTGCGGTCTAGGGTCCGCGGTCTAGGGTTAAGGGTCTAGGGTTAAGGGTCTAGAATCTGCGGTCTAGGTTCTGTGGTCTAGGGTTAAGAGTCTATGGTCCACCGTCTAGGGACCGCTGTCTAGGGTTAAAAATTTAGGGTTAAGGGTCTAGGGTTACGGGTCTATGGTTAAGGGCCTAGGGTCCGCGTTTTAGGGTCCGTGGTAAAAGGTTAAGGGTCTAAGGTTAAGGGTCTAGGGCTAAAGGGTCTAGGGTCCACGGTCTAGGGCCCGCAATCTAGGGTTAAGCGTCTAGGGTGCGCTGTCTAGGGTTAAGGATCTAGGGTCCGCGGTCTGGGGTTAAGGGTCAAGTGTTAAGAGTCTAGGGTCCTGTGTCTAGGGTCCGCGGTCCAGGGTGAAGTGTCTAGGGTTAAGGGTCCAGAGTCCACGGTCTAGGTGCTGTGGTCTAGGGTTAAGAGTCTAGGATCTGCAGTCTAGGCTTAAGAGTCTAGGGTCAAGGGTCTAGGGTCCGCGGTCTAGAGTTAAGGGTCTAGGGTCCACGGTCTAGGTTTAAGGGTCTAGGTTTAAAGGTCTAGGGTCTGCGGTGTAGGGTTAAGGGTATAGGGTTAAGAGTCTAGCAATAAAGGTCTAGGGTTAAGGGTCAAGCTTCCGTGGTCTAGGGATAAGGGTGTAGGGTTAAGGGTCTAGAGTCTGCAGTCTAGTGTTAAGGGTCTACGGTTAAGTGTCTAGAGTGCTGCTCAGTCTAGGGTTAAGGGTCGAGGGTCCGCGGTCTAGGTTTAAGGGTCTAGGTTTAAAGGTCTAGGGTCCGCGGTCTTGGCACCGCGGTCTAGAGTTAAGGGTCTAGGCTTAAGCATCAGGGGTCCACGGTCTAGGGTTAAGGGTCTAGGATTAAGCGTCAGGGGTCCGCGGTCTAGGGTTAAGGGTCTAGGATTAAGAGTCTAGGGTCCACAGTCTAGGGTTAAGGGTTTAGGGTCCGCGGTCTAGGCAATGCGGTATAGGGTTAAGGGTCTAGTCTTAAGTGTCAGGGGTCCACAGTCTAGGGTTAAGGGTCTAGGGTAAAAGGGTCTAGGGTTAAGGGTCTAGGGTCCACGGTCTAGGGTTAAGGGTCTAGTGTCCTCATTCTAGGGTTAAGTGTCTAGGGTTAAGGGTCAAGGGTCCGCCGTCTATGGTCCGCGGTCTAGGGTTAAGGGTCTAGTGTCCGCGGTCTAGGGTTAAGGGTCTAGGGTTAAGGGTCTAGGGTTAAGGGTCTAGGGTCAGTGGTCTGGGGTTAAGTGTCTAGGCATAAGGATTTAGGGTTAAGGGTCTAGGGTTAAGGGTCTAGGGTCCACTGTCTATGGTTATGGGTGTAGGGTCTGCTGTCTAGGGTGAAGGGGTTTAGGGTTAACGGTCTAGGGTCCGCTATCTAGGTTTAAGGGTCTGCTGTCTAGGGTTAATGGTCTAGGTTTAAGGGTCTAGGGTTAAGGCTCAAGGGTCCGCTGTCTAGGGTTAAGGGTCTAGGGTCGGCTGTCTATGGTTAAGGGTCTAGAGTTAAGGGTCTAGGGTCCGCTCTCTAGGGTCCGCTGTCTATGGTTATGGGTCTAGGGTCTGTTGTCTAGGGTTAAGGGGTCTAGGGTTAAGAGTCTAGGGTCTGCTATGTAGGGTTAAGTGACTAGGGTTGAAGGTGAAGTGTTTGCTGTCTAGGGTTAAGGGTCTAGAGTCCGCTGTCTAGGGTTATGGGTCTAGGGATAAGGGTCTAGGGTTAAGGGTCTAGGGTTAAGGGTCTAGGGTTAAGGTCTAGGGTTAAGATTGTAGGGTTAAGGGTCTGGTGTCCGCTGTCTACGGTTAAGGGTCTAGGGTTATGGGTCTAGGGTTAAGGGTTTAGGGTCTGCTGTCTGTGGTTAAGGGTCTAGGGTCCACTGTCTAGGGTTAAGGGTCTAGGGTCCGATGTCTAGGGTTAAGGGTCTATGGTCTGCTGTGTAGGGTTAAGGATCTAGGGTTAAGTGTCTAGGGTATGCTGTCTAGGGTTAAGAGTCTAGGGTTAAGGCTCTAGGGTCCGCTGTCTAGGGTTATGGGTCTCGGGTTAAGGTTCTAGGGTTAAGGGTCTAGGGTCCGCTGTCTAGGTTTAATTGTCTAGGGTTAAAAGTCTAGGTTCTGCTATCTAGGGTCCGCTGTCTAGGGTTAAGGGTTTAGGGTCCTCTGTCTAGGGTCCGCTGTCTATGGTTATGGGTCTAAGTTCTGCTGTCTAGGGTTCAGGGGTCTAGGGTTAATGGTCTAGGGTCCTCTATCTAGGGTTAACGGTCCAGGGTTCACTGTCTAGGGTTAAGGGTTCAGGGTCCGCTCTCTAGGGTTAAGGGCCTAGGGTTAAGTGTCTAAGGTTAACGGTCTAGGTTTTAAGGTCTAGGGTCCGCTCTCTAGCGTTAAGGGTCTAGGGTTTGCTGTCTAGAGTTAAAGGTACAGGGTTAAGGGTCTAGGGTCCTCTGTCTAGGTTTAAGGGTATTGGGTTAACGGTATAGGATTAAGGGTCTAGGGTCCGCTGTCTAGGGTTAAGGGTCTAGGTTTAAGGGTCGAGAGTTAAGGGTCTAGGTTCCGCTGTCTAGGGTCTGCTGTCTACGGTTAAGGGTCTAGGGTTAAGGGCATAGGGTTAAGGGTCTAGGGTCCACTGTCTAGGGTTAAGGGTCTATGTTCTGCTGTCTAGGGTTAAGAGTCTAGGGTTAAGGGTCTGTGTTCCACTGTCTACGGTTAAGGGTCTAGGGTTAAGGGTCGAGGGTTGAGGGTCTAGTGTCTGCTGTCTAGGGTTAATTGTCTAGGGTTAAAGGTCTAGGGTTCACTGTCTAGAGTTAAGGGTCTAGGGTCCGCTGTCTAGGGTAAAGGGTCTACAATTAAGGGCCTAGGGTCCGCTGTCTAGGGTTAATTGTCTAGGGTTAAAGGTCTAGGGTTCACTGTCTAGTGTTAAGGGTTTAGGGTCGGCTGTCTAGGGTTAAGCGTCTAGGGTTAAGGTCCTAGGGTCCGCTGTCTAGAGTTTACGGTCTAGGATTAAGTGTCTAAGGTTCTCAATCTAGGGTCCGCTGTCTACGGTTAAGGGTCTAAGGTTAAGGGTCTAGGTTTAAGGGTGTAGGGTCCACTGTCTAGGGTTATGGGTCTACGGTTATGGGTCTAGGATTATGGGTCTAGTGTTAAGGGTCTAGGGTTAAGGGTCTAGGTTAAAGGGTCTAGGGTTAAGGGTGTAGGGTTCGATGTCTAAGGTTAAGGTTCTAGGGTTAAGGGTCTAGAATCCGCTGTCTAGGGTTCGCTGTGTAATTTTATGCGTCTAGGGTTAAGTGTCTAGAATTAAGGGTGTAGAGTCTGCTGTCTAGGGTTAATGGTATTGACTTAAGGGTCTAGGGTCCACTGTCTAGGTTTAATGGTCTGGGGTTAAAGGTCTAGGGTTCTCTGTCTAAGGTTAAGGGTCTAGGGTTAAGGGTCTAGGTTTAAGGGTCTAGGGTCCGCTGTCTACGGTTAAGGGTCTAGGGTCCACTGTCTAGGGTCCGCTGTCTATGTTTAAGGGTCTAGGGTTATGGGTCTAGAATCTGCTGTCTAGGGTTAAGCGTGTAGGTTTAAGGGTCTAGGGTCTGCTGTCTAGGGTTAAGGGTCTAGGGTTATGGGTCTACGGATATGGGTCTAGGGTCTGCTGTATAGGGTTAAGCATCTAGGGTTAAGGGTCTAGGGTTAAGGGTCTAGGGTCTGAGGTCTAGGGTCTCAGGTCTAGGGTTAAGAGTCTAGCGTCCGCGGTTTTGGTTAAGGGTTTAGGGTCCGCGGTCTAGGGTTAAGGGTCTAGGGTTAAGGATCTAGGTTCTGCTGTCTATGGTTAAGGGTCTAGCGTTAAGGCTCTAGGGTTCACTGTCTAGGGTTAAGGGTCTACGGTTAAGAGTCTATTGTCCACTATCTACGGTTAAGTGTCTAGGGCCCGCTGTCTAGGGTTAAGGGTCTAGGGTCTGAGGTCTAGGGTCTGAGGTCTAGGGTTAAGAGTCTAGCGTCCGCGGTTTTGGTTAAGGGTTTAGGGTCCGCGGTCTAGGGTTAAGGGTATATGGTTAAGGGTCTAGGGTTAAAGGTCTAGGGTTAAGGGTCTAGGCTTAAGGCTCTAGGGTCTGCGGTCTAGGGTTAAGGGTCTAGGGTTAAGGGTCTAGGGTCCTCCGTCTAGGGTTAAGTGTATACCGTCTGCAGTCTAGGGTTGAGGGTCTAAGGTCCGCGGTCTAGGGTTAATGGTCTAGGGTTAAGGTTCTAGGGTCCGCCGTCTAGGGTTAACAGTCTAGTGTTAAGGGTCTAAGGCTAAGGATCTAGGGTCCGTGGTCTAGGGTTAAGGCTCTAGGGTTAAGTGTCTAGGGTCCGCTGTCTATGGTTAAGGGTGTAGTTTTAAGGGTCTAGGATCCACTCTCTAAGGTTAAGGGTCGAGGGTTAAGGGTCTAGGGTTACGGGTCTATTGTCTGCTGTCTAGGGTTAATGTTCTAGGGTTAAGGGTCAAGTGTCCGCTGTTTAGGGATAAGGGTCCAGGGTTAAGGGTCTAGGGTCCGCAGTCTAGAAAAAGGGTCTAGGGATAAGGGTCTAGGGTTCAGGGTCTAAGGTTAAGTGTCTGTGGTCTAGGGTTAAGGCTCTACAGTTAAGGATCTAGGGTTAAAAGTCTAGGGTCTGCGGTCGAAGGTTAAGGGTCTAGGGTTAAGAGTCTAGGGTTAAGGGTCTAGTGTCTGCGGTCTAGGATTAAGGGTCTAGGGTCCACGGTCTAGGGTTAAGGGTTTAGGGTCTGCGGTCTAGGGTTAAGGGTCTAGGGTGTGCGGTCTATGGTCCGAGGTCAAAGTTTAAGGGTCTAGGGTCCGCGGTCTAGAAATAAGGGTCTAGGGATAAGGGTCTAGGGTTCAGGGTCTAGGGTTCGGGGTCTAGGGTTCGGTGTCTGTGGTCTATGGTTAAGGCTCTAGGGTTAAGGATTTAGGGTTAAGAGTCTAGGGTCCGTGGTCTAAGGTTAAGGGTCTAGGGTTAAGGGTCTAGGGTAACAGGTCTAGGGTTAAGGGTCTAGGGTAACGAGTTTAGGGTACGTAGCCTAGAGTTAATGGTATATGGCTAAGGGTCTAGGGTCCACGGTCCAGGGTCAGAGGTCTAGGGTCAAGGGTGTAGGGTCCGCATTCCAGGGTGCGAGGTATAGGGTTAACTGTCTAGGGTCTGCGGTCTAGGTTTAAGGGTCTAGGTTTAAGGGTCTCGTGTTAAGGGTCTAGGGTCAGCAATCTGTGTTTAAGGGTCTAGGGTAACGGGTTTAGGGTCCGTGGTCTAGGGTTAAGGGTATAAGGTTAAGGGTCTCGGGTCCACATTCTAGGGTCCGCGGTCTATGTTCCACGTTCTAGGGTTAAGGGTCTAGGGTCCGCGGTCAAGGTTTAAGGGTCTAGCGTCCGTGATTTAGAAATAAGGGTCTAGGGATAAGGGTCTAGGGATAAGGGTCTAGGGTCCACGGTCTATGCTAAAGGGTCTAGGGTTAAGGGTCTAGGGTTAAGGGTCTAGGGGCTGCGGTCTTGGGTAAAGGGTCTAGGGTCAGTGGTCTAGGGTAAAAGGTCTAGGGATAAGGTCTATTGTTAAGGGTCTAGGGTTAAAGATCTAGGCTAAGGGTCCAGGGTCTGCGGTCTAGGGTTAAGGGTCTAGGGTCCACGGTTTAGAGTCTGCAGTCTAGGATCAGCGGTCTACGGTTAAGGGTCTACAGTCCGCGGTCTATGGTCCACAGTTTAGATTTTAGGGTCTAAGGTTAATGGTCTCGGGGCTGCGTTCTCGGGTTAAAAGTCTAGGGTCCCTGATCTAGGCTTAAAGGTCTAGGTTGAAGGGTCTAGGGTGAAGGGTCTAAGGACCGCGGTCTAGGATTAAAAGTCTAGGGTCCGTGGTCTAGGGTAAAAGGCCTAGGTTGAAGGGTCTAGGGTTAAGCTTCTAGGGCCAAGCATCTAGGGCCAAGCATCTAGGGTCAAAGGTCCAGGGTCAAGGGCCTAGGGTCAAGGGTCCAGGGTCCGTGGTCTAGGGTTAAGTGTCCAGGCTTAAGAGTCTAGACTTAAGGGTCTATGGTTAAGGGTCTAGGATTAAGGGTCTAGGATTAAGGTCTAGGATCCGCGGTCTAGGGTTAAGGGTCTAGGGTTAAGGGTCTAGGGCCCGTGGTATAGGGTTTAGGGTCTAGGGTTTAGGGTCTAGGGTTAAGGGTCTAGGGTTAAGGGTCTAGTGTCCATGGTCTGCGGTTAAGGGTCTAGGGTTAAGGGTCTCGGGTCAGCAATCTATGTTTAAAGGTCTAAGGTTAAGGGTCTAGGTTTAAGGGTCTAGGGTGTGTGGTCTAGGGTCCGCGGTCCAAGTTTTAGGGTCTAGGGTCCGTGGTCTAGAAATAAGGGTCTAGGGATAAGGGTCTAGTGTTCAGGGTCTAAGGTTAAGGGTCTGTGGTCTAGGGTTAAGGCTCTACGGTTAAGGATCTAGGGTTAAGGATCTAGGGTAACGGGTTTAGGGTCCGTGGTCTATGGTTAATGATATATGGTTAAGGATATAGGGTCCACGGTCCAGGGTCAGAGGTCTAGGGTCAAGGGTGTAGGGTCCGCGTTCCAGGGTGCGCGGTATATGGTTAACTGTCTAGGGTCTGCGGTCTAGGGTTAAGGGTCTAGGTTAAAGGGTCTCGTGTTAAGGATCTAGGGTCAGCAATCTATGTTTAAGGGTCTAGGGTTAAGGGTCTAAGGTCCGCGGTCTAGGGTTAAGGTCTATGGTTAAGGGTCTAGGGTCCACAGTCTAGGGTCCGCGGTCTATGGTCCACGTTTTAGGAACTCTAAACTCTAGACTTTAACCCTAGATGCTAAACTTTAAAGCCTTAACCCTAGAAGCTGCAGCCTTAATCCTAGATCCTAAACCGTAGACCATAGACGCTTATCTATAATCCTTTAACGCTAGACACTAATTCCAAACGGCAGTCCATCAATCCTAGATACTAAACTCTAGAACCTAGATCCTTAAACGTAGACCGTATATGCTTAACCCTAGACGCTGCACTATATACCATAGACCATTAGATCTAGACGTAGAACTCTGAACTCTAGACCTTAAGCCTAGATGCTAAACTATAAAGCCTAACCCTAGAAGCTGCAGCCTTAATCCTAGATACTAAACCCTAGAACCTAGATCCTTAAATGCAGAACGTATATGCTTAACCCCAGACTCTGTACTCTATACCATAGATCGTTAATCCTAGACGGAAACCTCTAAACCCTAGATCATAAGACTAGATGCTAAACTATAAAGCCTTAACATTAGACGCTGGAGCCTTAACCCTAGATACTAAACCCTAGACTCCAGACGATTATCTATAATCCTTTAATGCTAGACACTAGTTCCAAACCTTAGTCCATCAATCCTAGATACTAAACCCTGGAACCTACATCCTTTAATGTAGACCGTATATGCTTAACCCCAGATGCTGCACTATATACCATAGGCCATTAGTCCTAGACGTAGAACTCTAAACTCTAGACGTTAACCCTAGATGCTAAGGCATAAAGCCTTTACCCTAGACACTGGAGCCTAAACCCTAGATATTAAACCCTAGACCCTAGACCCTTAAACGTAGACCGTATATGTTCAACCCCAGATGCTGCACTCTATACCAGAGACCGTTAATCCTAGATGCAAACCTAGAAACCATAGACCTTAGATTATAGAAACCATAGACCTTAAGACTAGATGCTAAACTATAAAGTCTTAACCCTAGACGCTGGATCGTAAACCCTAGATACTAAACCCTAGACCCTAGACGCTTCTCTATAATCCTTTAAAGCTAGACACTAATTCCAAACGGTAGTCCATTAATCCTAGATACTAAACCCTAGAACCTAGATCCTAAAACGTACACCATATATGCTTAACCCCAGACGCTGCACGCTATACCATAGACCGTTAGTCCTAGACGCAAACTTCTAAACTCTAGATCTTAACCCTAGATGCTAAACTATAAAGCCTTAACCCTAGACACTGGAGCCTAAACCCTAGATACTAAACCCTAGACCCTAGACGCTTATCTATAATCCTTTAACGCTAGACTAATTCCAAACGGTAGTCCATCAGTCCTAGATACTAAACCCTAGAACCTAGATCCTTAAACGTAGACCGTATATGCTTAACCCCAGACGCTGCACTCTATAGCATAGACTGTTAGTCCTAGATGCAAACCTCTAAACCCTAGACCTTAATCCAAGATGTTAAACTATAAAGCCTTAACCATAGAAGCTGCAGCCTTAATCCTACATACTAAACCCTAGACCCTTAAACGTAGACTGTATATGCTTAATCCCAGATGCTGCACTCTATACCATAGACCGTTAATCGTAGACACAAACCTCTAAACCCTAGACCTTAATCAGAGATGCTAAATTATAAAGGCTTAACCCTAGACGCTGGAGCCTTAACCCTAGATGATAAACCCTAGAACCTAGATCCTTAAGTGTAGACCGTATATGCTTAAGCCCAGACGCTGCACTCTATACCATAGACCGTTACCCCTAGACATAGAACTCTAAACTCTAGACCTTAACCCTAGATGCTAAACTATAAAGCCTTAACCCTAGAAGCTGCAGCATTAATCCTAGATACTAAACCCTAGACCCTAGATGCTTATCTATAATTCTTTAACGCTAGACACTAATTCCAAACGGCAGTCCATCAATCCTAGATACTAAACCCTAGAAACTAGACCCTTAAACGTAGACCGTATATGCTTCACCCCAGATGCTGCACTATATACCATAGACCGTTAATCCTAGATGCAAAACTATAAACCCTAGACCTTAAGACTATATGCTAAACTATAAAGCCTTAACCCTAGACACTGGAGCCTAGACCTTAGACGTTAAGGCTTGATGGTCTATGTTTAATAATCTAGGTTGTAGGGATTAGTATCTAGGATTAATGGACTACCGTCTTGAATTAGCATTTAGGGTTAAAGGATTATAGATAAGTGTCTAGGGTCTAGGCTTTAGTATCTAGGGTTAAGGCTTTATAGTTTAGCATCTTGGATTATGGTCTAGAGGTTTGCGTCTAGGATTAACAGTCTATGATATAGAGTATAGCGTCTAGGGTTAAGCATAAACGGTCTGCATTTAAGGATCTAGGGTCTAGGGTTTAGTATCTAGGATTAATGGACTACTGTCTGGACTTTGCGTCTAGGGTTAAAAGATTATAGATAATAGTCTAGTGTCTAGGCTTTAGTATCTAGGGTTAAGGCTCCAGCGTATAGGGTTAAGGTTTATAGTTTAGCATCTAGACTTAAGGTCTAGAATTTATAGGTTTGCCTCTAGGATTAACGGTCTATGGTATAGAGTGCAGCATCTGGAGTTAAGCATATACGGTCTACGTTTAATGATCTAGGGTCTAGGGTTTAGTACCTAGGATTAATGGACTACTGTGTGGACTTATTTTCAAGGGTTAGTATCTAGGGTTAAGGCTCCAGCGTCTGGGTTTAAGACTTTATAGTTTAGCATCTAGTCTTGAGGCCTAGAGTTTTATAGTTTTCCGTCTAGGATTAACGGTCTATGATATAGAGTATATCATCTAGGGTTAAGCATAAACGGTCTACGTTTAAGGATCTAGAGTCTAGGGTTTAGTATCTAGTATTGATGGACTACCGTCTGGACTTAGCGTCTAGGGTTAAAGGATTATAGATAAGCGTCTCTGGTCTAGGTTTTAGTATCTAGGGTTAAGGCTCCAGCATCTAGGTTTAAGGCATTATAGTTTAGCATTTAGGGTTAAGGTCTAGGGTTTAGAGGTTTGCATCTAAGATTAACTGTCTATGGTATAGAGTGCAGCGTCTGGGGTTAAGCACATACGGTCTACGTTTAAGGATCTATGGTCTAGGGTTTAGTGTCTAGGATTGATGGACTACAGTTTGGAATTAGTTTCTAGGGTCAAAGGATTATAGATAAGGGTCTAGGCTTTAGTGTCTAATTTTAAGTCTCCAGCGTCTAGGGTTAAGGCTTTATAGTTTAGCATCTAGTCTAAAGGTCTAGGGTTTAGATGTTTGCGTCTAGGATTAACGGTCTATTATAAAGAGTATAACGTCTAGGGTTAAGCATAAACGGTCTATGTTTAAGTATCTATGGTCTAGGGTTTAGTATCTAGGATTAATGGACTAGCGTGTGGACTTACTGTCAAGGGTTAAAGGATTATAGATAGGCGTCTAAGGTCAAGGGCTTAGTATGTAGGGTTAAGGCTCCAGCGTCTAGGTTTAACACTTTATAGTTTAACATCTAGGGTTAAGGTCCAGAGTTGAGAGTTCTAGGTCTAGGACTAATGGTCTATGGTATAGAGTTTATCATCTGGGATTAAGGATCCACTGTCTATGTTTAAGGATCTAGGGTCTATGGTTTATTATCTAGGATTAATGGTCTACCGTCTGGACTTAGCGTCAAGGGTTAAAGGATTATAGATGATAGTCTAGGGTCTAGGCTTTAGTATTTAGGGTTAAGTCTCCAGCGTCTAGGGTTAAGGCGTTATAGTTTAGCATCTAGTCTTAAGGTCTAGGGTTTAGAGATTTGCGTCTAGGATTAACGTTCTATGGTATAGAGTGTAGCATCTGGGGTTAAGCATAAACGGTCTACATTTAAGAATCTAGGTAGTAGGGTTTAGTATCTAGGATCAATGGACTACCGTCTTGAATTAGCATCAAGCGTTAAAGGATTATAGATAAGCTTCTAGGGTTTAGTGTCTAGGGTAAAGGCTCCAGCCTCTAGGTTTAAGGAGTTATAGTTTAGCATCTAGTCTTAAGGTCTAGCGTTTAGATGTTTGCGTCTAAGATTATCGGTCTATGGTATAGAGTGTGGCGTCTGGGGTTAAGCACAAACAGTCTACGTTTAAGAATCGAGGGTCTAGGGTTTAGTATATAGGATTAATGGATACCGTCTGGACCTAGCGTCTAGGGTTAAAGGATTATAGATAAGCGTCTACGGACTAGGCTTTAGTATCTAGGTTTAAGTCTCCAGCGTTTCGGGTTAAGTCTTTATCGTTTAGAATCTAGTCTTAAGGTTTAGAGTTTAGCGTTTTGCATCTACTATTAACGCTCTATAGTATAGAGTGCAGCATCTGGGGTTAAGCTTATACGGTCTACGTTTAAGGGTCTAAGGTTTAGTATCTAGGATTAATGGACTACCATCTTGAATTAGCGTCTAGGATTAAAGGATTATAGATAAGCGTCTAGGGTTTAGTATTTAGGGTAAAGGCTCCAGCGCCTAGGTTTAAGGTGTTATAGTTTAGCACCTTGGGTTAAAGTCTAGGGTTTAGAGTTTTGCGTCTAGGATTAACAGTCTATGGTAGAGAGTGCAGCGTCCTGGGTTAAGCATATACGGTCTACATTTAGGGATCTAGTGTCTAGGGTTTCGCATCTTGGTGAATGGTCTACCGTCCAGACTTAGCGTCTAGGGTTAAAGAATTATAGATAAGAGTATACGGACTAGGCTTTAGTATCTAGGGTTAAGGCTCCAGCATGTTGGGTTAAGGCTTTAAAGTTTAGAATCTAGGCTTAAGGTCTAGGGTTTAGCTTTTTGCGTCTCGGATTAACGGATTATACTATAGAGTGTAGTGTCTGGGGTTAAGCATATACGGTCTACGTTTAAGGATCTAGGTCCTAGGGTTCAGTATCTAGGATTAATGGACTACTATCTTTACCTAGCGTCTAGGGTTAAAGGAGTATAGATAAGCGTCTCAGGTTTAGTATCTAGGATTAAGGCTCCAGTGTCTAGGTTAAGGCTTTAGAGTTTAGCAACTTGGATTAAGGTCTAGGGTTTAGAGGTTTGCATCTAGGATTAAGGGTCTATGGTATAGAGTATAGCATCTAGGGTTAAGCATCAACGGTCTACGGTTAAGGATCTAGGGTCTAGGGTTTAGTATCCAGGATTAACGGACTACCGTCTGGACTTAGCGTCTAGGGTTAAAGAATTATAGATAAGCGTCTAGGGTATAGGGTTTAGTATCTAGGGTTAAGGCTCCAGCATCTAGGTTTAAGGCTTTATAGTTTAGCATCTAGTCTTAAGGTCTAGAATTTAGAGTTGTGCGTCTAGTATTAACGGTCTGTTGTATAGAGTTTATCGTCTGGGGTTAAGGTTCCACAGTTTACATTTAAAGATCTAGGGTCTAGTATCTAGGATTAATCGACTACTGTCTGGACTTAACGTCTAGGGTTAGAGGATTATAGATAAGCGTCTAGGGTCTATATCTAGTGTTAGGGGTCCAATGTATAGGTTTTATGATGTAGGCTTAAGTGTCTAGGGTCTGCAGTGAAATGCCCAGGGTAAAAGTTGCAGCGTCTAGGGTTCAGTATCTGGTATTCATGGTCCATTCTCCAGTGTCTAGGGTTTATGATTTAGGCTTAAGGATCTAGTGTTAAAGGACTAGGGTCTGGAGTTCAGTACCCAGGGTCAAAGGTCCAGTGTCTAGGGTTTATGATGTAGGCTTAAGTGTCTAGGGTTAAGGGTTTCAAGTCTGGAATTAAGTGACCAGGGTCAAAAGTACTGTGTCTAGGCTGTAGTGTCTATGGAATAGTGCCTAGGGTTTAGACCGTAGGCTTAACAGTCTAGAGTTAGGCGTCTGGGGTCTGGAAATAAGTGCCCAGGGTCTAGTGTCAAGGGTCCAGTATGTAAGTGCCAGTTTCTAGGGTTTAGGCTGTAGGCTTAAGGGTTTAGAGTTAAAGGACTAGGGTCTAGAGTTCAGTGCCCAGGGTCAAGGGTCTGGCATCTAGGGTGTAGTATCTAGGATTAAGGGTCCAGTGTCTAGGGTTTCACCTGTAGTCTTAAGGGTCTAGAGTTAGGCATCTGGTATCTGGAGATATCTGCCAAGAGTCAAGGCTCTAGTGTCTAGGATTTAGTGTCTAGGATTAAGGGTCCAGGGTCTGGGGTTTATGATGTAGGCTTAAGGGTCTAGGGTTTAGTATCTAGGATTAAGGGTCTAGTGTCTAGGTTTTATGATGTAGGCTTAAGGGCCTAGAGTGAAGTGTTTAGAGTCTGGACTTCAGTGCCCAGCATCAAGGGTCTAGCATCTAGGGTTTAGAATCTAGGATTAAGTGTCCAGTGTCTAGAGTTTATGATGTAGGCTTAAGTGTCTAGGGTCTGCAGTTAAGTGCCCAGGGTAAAGGTTGCAGCGTCTAGGGTTCAGTACCTGATATTAAGGGTTCACTCTCCAGTATCTAGGGTTTATGATGTAGGTTTAAGGCTCTAGGGTTAAGGGTTTCGAGTCTGGAGTTAAGTGACCAGGGTCAAGGGTACAGTGTCTAGGGTGTAGTGTCTAGTCTTTAGACCATAGGCTTAAGGGTCTAGAGTTACGCCTCTAGGGTCTTGAGCTAAGTGCCCAGGGTCTTGTGTCCACGGTCCAGTATCTAGGGTCCAGTGTGTAGTGTTGATAATGTATGCTTAAGGGTCTAGGGTAAGGAGTTCAGTGCTCAGGTTCAAAGGTCTAGCGTCTAGGGTTTAGTACCTAGGATTAAGGGTCTAGCATACAATTTCTAGATTTTAGGGTCTAGGTTTTAGGCTGTAGGTTTAAAGGGCACTTAACTCCAGTCCCTAGAGCTGTAACTGTAGACTCTGAAGCCTACAGCCTAAACCCTAAACAGTAGACCCTAGACACGTACACTATCAACTGCACGCTAAACCCATGAACCTGGGCATTTATCTCCGGACAACAGACGCCTAACTCAACACTCATAATATTACAGTCTAGACAGTCGAAACTACACCCTAGACACTGGACATTAGACCCTGGGCACTTAACTCCAGACTCTCTACCCATAACTACAGACCATGAAGCCGACAGCCTAAACCCTAAACACTGCTCACTGGACCCTACATGGTAGACAATGGACCCTAGATATTAAGCCCTAGACCATAGACCCTTGACCCTGGGCACTTAACTCTAGACCCTAGACCTTTATGCATACAGCCTAAACCCTAGACCCTGGACCCTTAATCCTAGATACTAAACCCTAGACGCTAGACCATTGACCATGGGCACTTATCTCCAGACCCCAGACGCATAAGTCTAGACCATTAAGCCTATGGTTTAGACACTAGACACTACACCCTAGACACTGGACCACAGACACTGGACCATTCAAAATGGTCACGTAACTCCAGAATTGAAACCCTAGACCCATAAGACTACATTATAAACCCTAGACACTGGACCCTTAATCCTAGATACTAAAACCTAGATTCCACATCCTGGACACTGGACACTTATTTTCTGACCCCAGAAGCCTAACTCTAGACCCTTAAGCCTATGGTCTAAACCCTAGACAGTAGACTCTAGAAACTGGACATTAGACACTGGACCCTAGACCCTTAATCCTAGATACTAAAGAATAGAATCTTGACCCTGGGCACTTAACTCCAGACCCTAGACCCTTAAGGCTGCAGCCTAAAGCCTTGACACTGGACCCTTACTCCTAGATACTAAACCATAGACAGTAGAGCCTTGACCCTGGGCACTGAACTAAAGACCCTAGACCGTTAACTCTAGACCCTTAAGCCTGCAGCCTAAAACCTAGACACAAGACTCTAGACACTGGACACTAGAAACTGGACTCTAGACCCTTGACCCTAGATACTAAATCCTAGATGCTATCCCCTTGACCCTGGGTACTTATCTCCAGGCCCGAGACGCCTGAATCTAGAAACTTAAGCCTACCATCTAAACACTAAACTCTACACCCTAGATACTTGACCCTAGACACTAGAGCCTTGACCCTAGGCACTTAACTCCAGACCCTAGTCACATAACTCTAGACCCTGAAGCCTACAGCCTAAACCCTCGACACTGGACCCTAGATACTGGATCCTAGTCACTAGAGCCTTGACCCTGGGCACTTAACTCCATACCCTTAAATCTAGACCCTTAAGCCTAAGGTCTAAAACCTAGGCACTAGACTCTAGACACTGGATACTAGACACTGGACCCTAGACCCTTAATCCTAGATACGAAACCCTAGACACTAGAGCCTTGACCCTGGGCACTTATCTCCAGACCCCAGACCCTTAAGCCTACAGCCTAAACCCTAGACACTGGACCCTTAATCCTAGATAGTAAACCCTAGTCCGTAGACCCTTGACCCTGGGTGATTAACTCTAGACCCTAGACCCATCACTCTAGATGCTTAATCCTTCAGCTTAAACCCTAGACACTAGACCATAGACACTGGAATCTAGACCCTTAACCCTACATACTAAACCCTAGACCCTAGAGCCTTAATCCAAGACCTTTTACTCTAGATGTTTTACTCTAAAATCTTAACCTTAGTGTCTTGCTTGGCCCTAATTCCTACACTGTAGACCTTAGATTCTTTACCCTAAATCCTAGACCCTTGACCCTGGGCGCTTAACTCCAGACCCTAGACCCTTAAGCCTACAGCCTAAATGCGAGACACTAGACCCTAGACACTGCAATCTAGACTGTTAACCCTATATACTAAACCCTAGACCCTTAATCTTAGAGGTTTTACTCTAGAAACTTAACCCTACTCTCTTGCTTGGCCCTTATTTGTAGACCATAGACTTTAGATTCTTTACCCTTGACCCTAGGCCCTGGGTGCTTAACTCCAGAATCTAAATCCTTAACTGTAGACCCTTAAGCTAATAAACTGGGAGCAGCAGAGCAATTAGCTAATTAGGAAAGGCCAGTAAGTCCAAGCTCAGCTGGGTTAGTTCTGGACCTGTTAATGAATTGACTACAGCTGCGAAGCAGCTCACCTGCTAAATTTAGATTTGCCTGCTAAAAAGGTGAAAAGGCTGCCTTTCTGGCCACCAGACCAGTGCCATCCTGAGAGCATGAAGAAGAGTGTGGCCAGCAGGTCAGGGAGGTTGTTCTGCCCCTCTGCCCTGGTGAGGCCCCATCTGGAGAAGCGTGTGTGGTTCTGGGCTCCCAGTTCAGGAGGGACAAGGAGCTACTGGAGAGAGCCCAGCCCAGGTCTGCAGAGATGCTGAAGGGACTGGAGCATCTGCTGGTGAGGAAAGGCTGGGAGAGCTGGGGCTGTTCATGTAGAGAGGAGGAGACTGAGTGGGGATCTCATCAGTGCTGGTCAGTATCTAGAGGGGGTGGGAGGAGGGGGGGACCAGACTCTTCTCAGTGCTGTCCAGTGAGAGGACAAGGGGCAATGGGCACAAGCTGGAGCCCAGGAGAGTCAAACTGAACATGAGGAACAACTTATTTCCTGTGAGGGTGGCAGAGGCCTGGGACAGGCTGCCCAGAGAGGTTGTGGAATCTCCTTCTTTGGAGACATTCCAAAGCCAGCTGGATGTGTTCCTGTGGAACCTACTGTAGGGGATCCTGCTCTAGCAGGGGCTTGGACTGCGTGATCTCTAGAGGTCCCTTCCAACCCCAGCATTCTGTGATTCTGTTTGGAAAGGCATGATAGTGGATACACAGAAAGTTTTCCTTTGCTCTATGGAGTTTTTGCAGCAGAGTTTGGTGAGGTTTTTTGTCTGACACTTGTAGTCTCTGAAGTGTGGAACCTGAGAAACAGAAGGTGCTTTTAGATGAGCAGACATTGAAAGGCAACTGCAAAGCCCAACATGCTGATTTCAGAATTCTGCATCTATAGGTCAATATTTCTCTGAGTAGTTTTGTGCTTCTTCTCTCCAGTCCAGTATGAGAAGATGGAGGAGCAGCTGCAGAAACACTACAGCACTTAGCTGAAGAAATTCCAGAATCTGACCTACATGGAGCAGCTCCTGGATGATCAGCGACAGACAAAACAAGAGATGTTTGAGGTAAAAGAGCTTAGAAATGCTCAGCAAGGCTGCACATCCTGTGGTTCTTGACTCAGAGTGCTTAACTCCAGACCCTAGACATGTAACTCTAGACCCTAAAGCCTACAACCTAAAACCTATACACAGGACACTGGATACTAGACATGGGAACCTTGACCCTCGGCACTGAACTCCAGACCCTAGACCCTTGACTCTAGACCCTTAACCCTAGACCCTTAAGCCTACACCCTATGCGCTAGACACTGGACCCTAGACACTAGGGCGTTGACCCTGGACACTTATCTCCAGACCATAGACCCTTAAGCCTACAGCCTAAACCCTAGATACTGGACCCTAAACACTAGAGCCTTGATTCTGGGCACTAAACCATAGACCGCGTACCCTAGACCCTTAACCTTAGAACTCGGACCCTAGACACTTAATCCTATACTGTGGACTCTAGACACTTAACCGAAGACCTTTAACCCTAGACCCCCGACCTTGACCATTAACCCTAGACCGCAGAACCTAGACCCTTAACCCTAGACCCTTGAACGTAGAGTGTGGACCATAGACCCATAACCCTAGACAGTGGGCCCTTAACCCTAGGCAGCGGACCCTAGCCACTTAACCCTAGACTGCAGGCCCTAGCCCCTTCACCCTAGCCCCTTCACCCTAGCCCCTTCACCCTAGCCCCTTCACCCTAGGCCTTTTATGCTAGACCACAGACCCTAGACTTTTAACCCTAGACCGCGGTCCTTAGACCCTTCACCCTAGACCCTTCGCCCTAGAACTTTAAGCCTAGATCACGGACCCTAGACTTTTAACTCAAGACCGCAACCCCGAGGCCATTAACCTTAGACACTAAAATCTAAACCGTGGACCATAGACCGAGGACCCTAGACCCTTAACCCTAGACCGCAGACCCTGGATCCTTAGCCTAGATCTTTAACCCTAGACCCTTAACAATAGACCTTAATCCTAGACCGCGGACCTTAGACCCTTCACCCTAGACCCATCACTCTAGACCTCTTACCCTAGACCACGGACCATAGACCCTTTCCCCGAGACCGCAGGCCCTAGACCACGGACCCTAGACCCTTATCCCTAGACCACGGACCCTAGACCCTTATCCCTAGACCACGGACCCTAGACCCTAATCCCTACACCATGGACCCTAGTCCCGTGTCCCTAGTCCCGTGTCCCTAGTCCCGTGTCCCTAGTCCCGTGTCCCTAGGCCCTTGTCCCTAGTCCCGTGTCCCTAGGCCCTTGTCCCTAGTCCCGTGTCCCTAGGCCCTTGTCCCTAGACCACGGACCCTAGGCCCTTATCCCTAGACCACGGACCCTAGACCACGGACCCTTCTCCCTAGACCCTAGACCACGGACCCTTCTCCCTAGACCCTAGACCACGGACCCTAGTCCCTTGTCCCTAGTCCCATGTCCCTAGACCACGGACCCTAGGCCCTTATCCCTAGGCCCTTATCCCTAGGCCCTTATCCCTAGGCCCTTATCCCTAGGCCCTTATCCCTAGGCCCTTATCCCTAGAGCACGGACCCTAGAGCACGGACCCTAGGCCCTTGACCCTAGGCCCTTATCCCTAGGCCACGGACCCTAGGCCCTTATCCCTAGGCCACGGACCCTAGGCCCTTATCCCTAGACCACGGACCCTAGACCACGGACCCTAGACCACGGAGCCTAGACCCTTATCCCTAGACCCTTATCCCTAACCAGGGACCCTAGACCCTTGACCCTAGACCCTTGACCCTAGACCCTAGACCAGGGACCCTAGACCCTTGACCCTAGACCAGGGACCCTAGAACTTTATCCGTAGGCCACGGTCCCTAGACCCTTATCCCTAGACAACGGACACTAGGCCCTTATCCCTAGACCCTTATCCCTAGACCAGGGACCCTAGACCCTTATCCCTAGACCAGGGACCCTAGACCCTTATCCCTACACCGCGGACCCTAGACCCTAATCCACACACCACGGACCCTACACCACAGACCCTAGACCCTTATTCCTGGACCACGGACCCTGGACCCTCATCCCTAGACCACGGACCCTAGACCAGGGACTCTAGACCCTTCTCCCTCGACCCTTTTCCCTAGACCCTTCTCCCTCGACCCTTCTCCCTCGACCCTTTTCCCTAGATCATGGACCCAAGATCACGGACCCAGGACCACAGACCCAGGACCACAGACTCTAGACCTTCATCCCTAGACCACGGAACTAGACCCTCATCCCTAGACCACGGACCCTAGAAGAAAGAACCAAGACCCTTATCCCCAGGCCGCGGACCTAGACCCTTATCCCCAGACCACTGACCCTAGACCAGGGACCCTAGACCCTTATCCCTAGACCCGCGGACCCTAGACCCTTATCCCCAGACAACGAACCCCAGGCCACGGACCCTTGACCCTTATCTCAAGACCACGGACCCTAGACCAGGGACCCTAGACCCTTATCCCTAGACCCTTATCCTTAGACCACGGACCCTAGGCCCTTGACCCTAGACCACGGACCCTAGACCCTTATCCCTAGACCCTTATCCCTAACCAGGGACCCTTGACCCTAGACCAGGGACCCTAGACCCTTGACCCTAGACCAGGGACCCTAGACCCTTGACCCTAGACCAGGGACCCTAGACCCTTGACCCTAGACCAGGGACCCTAGACCCTTATCCCTAGACCAGGGACCCTAGACCCTTATCCCTACACCACGGACCCTAGACCCTAATCCACAGACCACGGACCCTAGACCCTTATCCCTAGACCCTTCTCCCTGGACCACGGACCCTAGACCCTTCTCCCTGGACCACGGACCCTGGACCAATGACCCTGGACCACGGACCCTGGACCAATGACCCTGGACCACGGACCCTGGACCCTTATCCCTAGACCACGGACCCTAGACCCTTATCCCTAGACCCTTGACCCTAGACCCTTGACCCTAGACCCTTGACCCTAGACCAGGGACCCTAGACCCATCTCCCTAGACCACGGTCCCTAGACCACGGTCCCTAGACCCTTATCCCTAACCCTAGACCCTTGACCCTAGACCCTTGACCCTAGACCAGTGACGCTAGGCCACGGACCCTAGACCCTTGACCCTAGACCTTTATCCGTAGGCCACGGACCCTAGACCCTTGACCCTAGACCTTTATCCGTAGGCCACGGACCCTAGACCCTTATCCCTAGACCCTTATCCCTAGACCACGGACCCTAGACCCTTATCCCTAGACCACAGACCGTAGGCCCTTATACCTAGACCCTTATCCCTAGACCACGGACCCTAGACCCTTATCCCTAGACCACGGACCCTAGGCCCTTATCCCTAGACCCTTGACCCCAGACCACGGACCCCAGATAACGGACCCTAGACCAGGGGCACTAGACCCTTATCCCTAGACGACGGACCCTAGACCACAGACCCGAGACCCTTACCCCTAGACGAAGGACCCTATACGACGGACCCTAGACCACGGACCCTAGACCAGGGACCCTAGACCCTTATCCCTAGACCAGGGACCCTAGACCCTTATCCCTACACCACGGACCCTAGACCCTAATCCACAGACCCTTATCCCTAGACCCTTATCCCTAGACCCTTATCCCTAGACCCTTATCCCTAGACCCTTATCCCTAGACCACGGACCCTAGGCCCTTATCCCTAGACCCTAGACCCTAGACCCTTGACCCTAGACCAGGGACCTTAGACCTTTATCCGTAGGCCACGGACCCTAGGCCCTTATCCCTAGGCCCTTATCCCTAGGCCCTTATCCCTAGACCACGGACCCTAGATCTTTATCCCTAGACACTTATCCCTAGACCGTGGACCCTAGACCCATTGCTCTAGACCACGGACCCTAGACCACGGACCCTAGACCACGGACCCTAGATCCTTATCCCTAGACCACGGACTCTAGACCCTTATCCCTAGACCCTTATCCCTAGACCATGGACCCTAGACCCTAATCCCTAGATCCTTATCCTTAGACCCTTATATTTCGACCACGGACCCTAGACCCTTATCCCTAGACCCTAATCCCTAGACCACGGACCTTAGACCCTTATCACTAGACCCTTATCCCTAGACCACGGACCCCAGACCCTTATCCCTAGACCACGGACCCCAGACCCTTATCCCTAGACCACGGACCCCAGACCCTTATCCCTAGACCACGGACCCCAGACCCTTATCCCTAGACCACGGACCCCAGACCCTTATCCCTAGACCACGGAACCAAGACCTTTATCCCTAGACCACGGAACCAAGACCTTTATCCCTAGACCACGGAACCAATACCCTTATCCCTAGACCCTTATCCCTAGACCCTTATCCCTAGACCCTTATCCCTAGACCCTTATCCCTAGACCCTTATCCCTAGACCCTTATCCCTAGACCCTTATCCCTAGACCCTTATCCCTAGACCATGGACCCTAGACCATGGACCCTAGACAATGGACCCTAGACCCTAATCCCTAGATCCTTATCCCTAGACCCTTATCCCTCGACCACGGACCCTAGACCCTTATCCCTAGACCCTAATCCCTAGACCACGGACCTTAGACCCTTATCACTAGACCCTTATCCCTAGACCACGGACCCTAGGCCCTTAAGCCTAGGCCCTTAAGCCTAGGCCCCTATCCCTAGACCACGGACCCTAGACCACGGACCGTAGACCACGGACCCCAGACCCTTATCCCTAGACCACGGACCCCAGACCCTTATCCCTAGACCACGGAACCCAGACCTTTATCCCTAGACCACGGACCCTAGACCCTTATCCCTAAACCCTTATTCCTAGACCCTGGACCCT